>NC_091706.1:4390000-5015000 GCF_041296265.1 Equus caballus | reverse complement strand
TTTGCGTGATCGGCAGGTGGTTCTGGCGAGTCGAGCAGGTGGTTCCGGCGTGCTCGGCTGGTGCTTCCGGGGTCATTGGCACGGGGTTCTGGCATGTCTGAGAGGTGGTTCCTGCATGCCCGGCAAGTGATTCCGGAGTGTTCGCCAAGTGGTTCTGGCATACTCGGCAGGTGCTTTTGGCATGTCCGGCAGGTGGTTCAGGCGAGTTGAGCAGGTGGTTCCAACGTGCTTGGCAGGTGCTTCCGGCATCTCCGGCACGTGTTTCTGGCACATCTGACAGGTGGTTCCGGCATGCCCGAAAGGTGATTCCGGTCTGTCCTGTAGGTGGGTCCAGCCTGCACGGCATGTGGTTCTGGTACGTCTCAGAGATGGTTGCGCATGCCCAACAGGTGATTCCGGACTGTCCGCCACATGGTTCTGGCACGTCTGAGAGGTGGTTCCGTCATGCCCGGCAGGTCATCCCAGAGAGTCCTCCAAGTGGTTCTGGCATAACACGCAGGTGATTTTGGCGTCTCTGGCAGGTTGTTCCGTTGTGCTTGGCAGGTGGTTCAGGCTTGGCCGGCAGGTGGTTCCAGACTGTCCAGGACGTGTTTCCAGCTTCACCGGCAGGTGGTTCTGGTACGTCTGAGAGGTGGTTCCGCCATGGCTGGCAGGTGATTCCGGACCGTCCCCGAGGTGGTTCTGGCATAGCCAGCAGTTGATATTGGCCTGTCCGGCAGGTGGTTCCAGCGAGTCGAACAGGTGGCTCCGGCGTGCTCGACAGGTGGTTCCGGTCTGTCCGGTAGGTGATTCCGGCGTGTCCGGCACGTGCTTCCGGCACGTCTGAGAGGTGGTTCCGGCATGCGCGACAGGTGATTTCGGAGTGTCCGCCAGGTGGTTCTGGCGTACCCGGCAGGTGATTTTGGCGTGTCCGGCAGGTGTTTCTGGCGAGTCGAGCAGGTGGCTCCGGCATGCTCGGCAGGTGCTTCCGGCGTCTCCGGCACGTGGTTCTGGTGTGTCTGAGAGCTGGTTCTGGCATGTCCGGCAGATGATTCCGGAGTGTCCGCCAAGTGGTTCTGGCATACCCGGCTGGTGATTTGGGCATGTCAGTTAGGTGGTTCCGGCGAGTCGAGCAGGTGGCTCCGGCGTGCTCGGCAGGTTGTTCAGACGGGTCTGGCAGGTGTTTTCCGTCTGTTCGGGGTGTGGTTCCAGCATCTCATGCACATGGTTCTGGCACGTCTGAGATGTGGTTCCGGCCGGCCCGACAGGTGTTTCCACAGTGTCCGCCAAGTGGTACTGGCGTAGTTGGCAGGTGATTTTGGCATGACCGGCAGGTGGTTCCAGCAAGCCCGGCAGGTGATTCCGAAGTGTTGCCAACTGGTTGTGGCGTAGCCGGCAGGTGATTTTGGCGTGTCCGGCAGGTGGTTCTGGCGAGTCGAGCAGGTGGTTCCGGCGTGCTCGGCAGGTGCTTCCGGGGTCATTGGCACGTGGTTCTGGCATATCTGAGAGGTGGTTCCGGCATGCCCGGCAGGTGATTCCGGAGTGTTCGCCAAGTGTTTCCGGCGTAGCCGGCAGGTGAGTTTGCATGTCCAGCGGTCGTTCCGGCGGGTCGAGCCGGTGGTTCCGGCGTGTCCGGCAGGTGGTTCCGGTCTGTCCGGCAGGTGGTTCTGTGGTGTCCGGCACGAGGTTCAGTCTGAGAGGCTGTGCCGGCATGCCCCTCACGTGATTCCGGCTTGTCCCCGAAGTGGTGCTGGTGTAGCGGGCAGGTGATTTTGGCGTGTCCGGCAGGTGGTTCAGGCGAGTTGAGCAGGTGGTTGCGACGTGCTCGGCAGGTGCTTCCGGCGTCTCCGGCACGGGTTTCTGGCACATCTGACTGGTGGTTCGGGCATGCCCAAAAGTTGATTCCGGTCTGTCCGGTAGGTGGTTCCGGCGTGCACGGCACGTGGTTCTGGTACGTGTCAGAGGTGGTTGCGTATGCCCAACAGGTGATTCCGGACTGTCCGCCACGTGCTTCTGGCACGTCTGAGAGGTGGTTCCAACATGCCCGGCAGGTCATTTCGGAGAGTCGTCCAAGTGGTTCTGGCATAGCCCACAGGTGATTTTGGCGTGTCCGGCAGGTGGTTCCGCCGTGCTCGGCAGGTGGTTCAGGCATGGCCGTCACGTGGTTCCAGTCTGTCCAGGACGTGTTTCCAGCTTCTCCGGCAGGTGGTTCTGGTACGTCTGAGAGGTGGTTCCGCCATGGCTGGCAGGTGATCCCGGACTGTCCCCCAGGTGGTTCTGGCATAGCCAGCAGTTGATATTGGCCTGTCCGGCAGGTGGTTCCAGCGAGTCGAACAGGTGGCTCCGGCGTTCTTGGCAGGTGGTTCCGGTCTGTCCGGTAGGTGTTTGCGGCGTGTCTGGCACGTGCTTCCGGCATGCGCGGCAGGTGATTCCGTAGTGTCCGCCAGGTGGTTCTGGCATACCCGGCAGGTGATTTTGGCGTGTCCGGCAGGTGTTTCTGGCAAGTCGAGCAGGTGGCTCTGACATGGTCGGCAGGTGCTTCCGGCGTCTCCGGCACTTGGTTCTGGTGTGTCTGAGAGCTGGTTCCGGCATGCCCGGCAGATGATTCCGGAGTGTCCGCCAAGTGGTTCTGGCATACCCAGCAGGTGATTTTGGCGTGTCAGGGAGGTGGTACCGGTGAGTCGAGCAGGTGGTTCCGGCGTGCTCGGCAGGTGGTTCAGGCGGTTCTGGCAGGTGGTATCCGTCTGTTCGCGGTGTGGTTCCAGCATCTCATGAACACGTTTCTGGCACGTCTGAGATGTGGTTCCAGCCGGCCCGACAGGTGTTTCCGCAGTGTCCGCCAAGCGGTTCTGGCGTAGTTGGCAGGTGATTTTGGCATGACTGGCAGGTGGTTCCAGCAAGCCTGGCAGGTGATTCCAAAGTGTTCACCAACTGGTTGTGGCGTAGCCGGCAGGTGATTTTTGCGTGATCGGCAGGTGGTTCTGGCGAGTCGAGCAGGTGGTTCCGGCGTGCTCGGCTGGTGCTTCCGGGGTCATTGGCACGGGGTTCTGGCATGTCTGAGAGGTGGTTCCTGCATGCCCGGCAAGTGATTCCGGAGTGTTCGCCAAGTGGTTCTGGCATAGTCGGCAGGTGATTTTGGCATGTCCGGCAGGTGGTTCAGGCGAGTTGAGCAGGTGGTTCCAACGTGCTTGGCAGGTGCTTCCGGCGTCTCCGGCACGTGTTTCTGGCACATCTGACAGGTGGTTCCGGCATGCCCGAAAGGTGATTCCGGTCTGTCCGGTAGGTGGTTCCAGCCTGCACGGCATGTGGTTCTGGTACGTCTCAGAGGTGGTTGCGCACGCGCAACAGGTGATTCCGGACTGTCCGCCACATGGTTCTGGCACGTCTGAGAGGTGGTTCCGGCATGCCCGGCAGGTCATCCCAGAGAGTCCTCCAAGTGGTTCTGGCATAACACGCAGGTGATTTTGGCGTGTCTGGCAGGTTGTTCCGTTGTGCTTGGCAGGTGGTTCAGGCTTGGCCGGCAGGTGGTTCCAGACTGTCCAGGACGTGTTTCCAGCTTCTCCGGCAGGTGGTTCTGGTACGTCTGAGAGGTGGTTCCGCCATGGCTGGCAGGTGATTCCGGACCGTCCCCCAGGTGGTTCTGGCATAGCCAGCAGTTGATATTGGCCTGTCCGGCAGGTGGTTCCAGCGAGTCGAACAGGTGGCTCCGGCGTGCTCGGCAGGTGGTTCCGGTCTGTCCGGTAGGTGATTCCGGCGTGTCCGGCACGTGCTTCCGGCACGTCTGAGAGGTGGTTCCGGCATGCGCGACAGGTGATTTCGGAGTGTCGGCCAGGTGGTTCTGGCGTACCCGGCAGGTGATTTTGGCGTGTCCGGCAGGTGTTTCTGGCGAGTCGAGCAGGTGGCTCCGGCATGCTCGGCAGGTGCTTCCGGCGTCTCCGGCACGTGGTTCTGGTGTGTCTGAGAGCTGGTTCCGGCATGTCCGGCAGATGATTCCGGAGTGTCCGCCAAGTGGTTCTGGCATACCCGGCTGGTGATTTGGGCATGTCAGGTAGGTGGTTCCGGCGAGTCGAGCAGGTGGCTCCGGCGTGCTCGGCAGGTTGTTCAGACGGGTCTGGCAGGTGTTTTCCGTCTGTTCGGGGTGTGGTTCCAGCATCTCATGCACATGGTTCTGGCACGTCTTAGATGTGGTTCCGGCCGGCCCGACAGGTGTTTCCACAGTGTCCGCCAAGTGGTACTGGCGTAGTTGGCAGGTGATTTTGGCATGACCGGCAGGTGGTTCCAGCAAGCCCGGCAGGTGATTCCGAAGTGTTCCCCAACTCGTTGTGGCGTAGCCGGCAGGTGATTTTTGCGTGTCCGGCAGGTGGTTCTGGCGAGTCGAGCAGGTGGTTCCGGCGTGCTCGGCAGGTGCTTCCGGGGTCATTGGCACGTGGTTCTGGCATATCTGAGAGGTGGTTCCGGCATGCCCGGCAGGTGATTCCGGAGTGTTCGCCAAGTGTTTCCGGCGTAGCCGGCAGGTGAGTTTGCATGTCCAGCGGTCGTTCCGGCGGGTCGAGCCGGTGGTTCCGGCGTGTCCGGCAGGTGGTTCCGGTCTGTCCGGCAGGTGGTTCTGTGGTGTCCGGCACGAGGTTCAGTCTGAGAGGCTGTGCCGGCATGCCCCTCACGTGATTCCGGCTTGTCCCCGAAGTGGTGCTGGTGTAGCGGGCAGGTGATTTTGGCGTGTCCGGCAGGTGGTTCAGGCGAGTTGAGCAGGTGGTTGCGACGTGCTCGGCAGGTGCTTCCGGCGTCTCCGGCACGGGTTTCTGGCACATCTGACTGGTGGTTCCGGAATGCCCAAAAGTTGATTCCAGTCTGTCCGGTAGGTGGTTCCGGCGTGCACGGCACGTGGTTCTGGTACGTGTCAGAGGTGGTTGCCTATGCCCAACAGGTGATTCCAGACTGTCCGCCACGTGCTTCTGGCACGTCTGAGAGGTGGTTCCAACATGCCCGGCAGGTCATTTCGGAGAGTCGTCCAAGAGGTTCTGGCATAGCCCACAGGTGATTTTGGCGTGCTCGGCAGGTGGTTCAGGCATGGCCGTCACGTGGTTCCAGTCTGTCCAGGACGTGTTTCCAGCTTCTCCGGCACGTGTTTCTGGCACATCTGACAGGTGGTTCCGGCATGCCCGAAAGGTGATTCCGGTCTGTCCGGTAGGTGGGTCCAGCCTGCACGGCATGTGGTTCTGGTACGTCTCAGAGATGGTTGCGCATGCCCAACAGGTGATTCCGGACTGTCCGCCACGTGCTTCTGGCACGTCTGAGAGGTGGTTCCAACATGCCCGGCAGGTCATTTCGGAGAGTCGTCCAAGTGGTTCTGGCATAGCCCACAGCTGATTTTGGCGTGTCCGGCAGGTGGTTCCGCCGTGCTCGGCAGGTGGTTCAGTCATGGCCGTCACGTGGTTCCAGTCTGTCCAGGACGTGTTTCCAGCTTCTCCGGCAGGTGGTTCTGGTACGTCTGAGAGGTGGTTCCGCCATGGCTGGCAGGTGATTCCGGACTGTCCCCCAGGTGGTTCTGGCATAGCCAGCAGTTGATATTGGCCTGTCCGGCAGGTGGTTCCAGCGAGTCGAACAGGTGGCTCCGGCGTTCTTGGCAGGTGGTTCCGGTCTGTCCGGTAGGTGTTTCCGGCGTGTCTGGCACGTGCTTCCGGCATGCGCGGCAGGTGATTCCGTAGTGTCCGCCAGGTGGTTCTGGCATACCCGGCAGGTGATTTTGGCGTGTCCGGCAGGTGTTTCTGGCGAGTCGAGCAGGTGGCTCCGGCATGCTCGGCAGGTGCTTCCGGCGTCTCCGGCACTTGGTTCTGGTGTGTCTGAGAGCTGGTTCCGGCATGTCCGGCAGATGATTCCGGAGTGTCCGCCAAGTGGTTCTGGCATACCCAGCAGGTGATTTTGGCGTGTCAGGGAGGTGGTACCGGTGAGTCGAGCAGGTGGTTCCGGCGTGCTCGGCAGGTGGTTCAGGCGGTTCTGGCAGGTGGTATCCGTCTGTTCGGGGTGTGGTTCCAGCATCTCATGAACACGTTTCTGGCACGTCTGAGATGTGGTTCCAGCCGGCCCGACAGGTGTTTCCGCAGTGTCCGCCAAGCGGTTCTGGCGTAGTTGGCAGGTGATTGTGGCATGACTGGCAGGTGGTTCCAGCAAGCCTGGCAGGTGATTCCAAAGTGTTCACCAACTGGTTGTGGCGTAGCCGGCAGGTGATTTTTGCGTGATCGGCAGGTGGTTCTGGCGAGTCGAGCAGGTGGTTCCGGTGTGCTCGGCTGGTGCTTCCGGGGTCATTGGCACGGGGTTCTGGCATGTCTGAGAGGTGGTTCCTGCATGCCCGGCAAGTGATTCCGGAGTGTTCGCCAAGTGGTTCTGGCATAGTCGGCACGTGATTTTGGCATGTCCGGCAGGTGGTTCAGGCGAGTTGAGCAGGTGGTTCCAACGTGCTTGGCAGGTGCTTCCGGCGTCTCCGGCACGTGTTTCTGGCACATCTGACAGGTGGTTCCGGCATGCCCGAAAGGTGATTCCGGTCTGTCCGGTAGGTGGTTCCAGCCTGCACGGCATGTGGTTCTGGTACGTCTCAGAGGTGGTTGCGCATGCCCAACAGGTGATTCCGGACTGTCCGCCACATGGTTCTGGCACGTCTGAGAGGTGGTTCCGGCATGCCCGGCAGGTCATCCCAGAGAGTCCTCCAAGTGGTTCTGGCATAACACGCAGGTGATTTTGGCGTGTCTGGCAGGTTGTTCCGTTGTGCTTGGCAGGTGGTTCAGGCTTGGCCGGCAGGTGGTTCCAGACTGTCCAGGACGTGTTTCCAGCTTCTCCGGCAGGTGGTTCTGGTACGTCTGAGAGGTGGTTCCGCCATGGCTGGCAGGTGATTCCGGACCGTCCCCCAGGTGGTTCTGGCATAGCCAGCAGTTGATATTGGCCTGTCCGGCAGGTGGTTCCAGCGAGTCGAACAGGTGGCTCCGGCGTGCTCAGCAGGTGGTTCCGGTCTGTCCGGTAGGTGATTCCGGCGTGTCCGGCACGTGCTTCCGGCACGTCTGAGAGGTGGTTCCGGCATGCGCGACAGGTGATTTCGGAGTGTCCGCCAGGTGGTTCTGGCGTACCCGGCAGGTGATTTTGGCGTGTCCGGCAGGTGTTTCTGGCGAGTCGAGCAGGTGGCTCCGGCATGCTCGGCAGGTGCTTCCGGCGTCTCCGGCACTTGGTTCTGGTGTGTCTGAGAGCTGGTTCCGGCATGTCCGGCAGATGATTCCGGAGTGTCCGCCAAGTGGTTCTGGCATACCCAGCAGGTGATTTTGGCGTGTCAGGGAGGTGGTACCGGTGAGTCGAGCAGGTGGTTCCGGCGTGCTCGGCAGGTGGTTCAGACGGGTCTGGCAGGTGTTTTCCGTCTGTTCGGGGTGTGGTTCCAGCATCTCATGCACATGGTTCTGGCACGTCTGAGGTGTGGTTCCGGCCGGCCCGACAGGTGTTTCCACAGTGTCCGCCAAGTGGTACTGGCGTAGTTGGCAGGTGATTTTGGCATGACCGGCAGGTGGTTCCAGCAAGCCCGGCAGGTGATTCCGAAGTGTTCCCCAACTGGTTGTGGCGTAGCCGGCAGGTGATTTTTGCGTGTCCGGCAGGTGGTTCTGGCGAGTCGAGCAGGTGGTTCCGGCGTGCTCGGCAGGTGCTTCCGGGGTCATTGGCACGTGGTTCTGACATATCTGAGAGGTGGTTCCGGCATGCCCGGCAGGTGATTCCGGAGTGTTCGCCAAGTGTTTCCGGCGTAGCCGGCAGGTGAGTTTGCATGTCCAGCGGTCGTTCCGGCGGGTCGAGCCGGTGGTTCCGGCGTGTCCGGCAGGTGGTTCCGGTCTGTCCGGCAGGTGGTTCTGTGGTGTCCGGCACGAGGTTCAGTCTGAGAGGCTGTGCCGGCATGCCCCTCACGTGATTCCGGCTTGTCCCCGAAGTGGTGCTGGTGTAGCGGGCAGGTGATTTTGGCGTGTCCGGCAGGTGGTTCAGGCGAGTTGAGCAGGTGGTTGCGACGTGCTCGGCAGGTGCTTCCGGCGTCTCCGGCACGGGTTTCTGGCACATCTGACTGGTGGTTCCGGCATGCCCAAAAGTTGATTCCGGTCTGTCCGGTAGGTGGTTCCGGCGTGCACGGCACGTGGTTCTGGTACGTGTCAGAGGTGGTTGCGTATGCCCAACAGGTGATTCCGGACTGTCAGCCACGTGCTTCTGGCACGTCTGAGAGGTGGTTCCAACATTCCCGGCAGGTCATTTCGGATAGTCGTCCAAGTGGTTCTGGCATAGCCCACAGCTGATTTTGGCGTGTCCGGCAGGTGGTTCCGCCGTGCTCGGCAGGTGGTTCAGGCATGGCCGTCACGTGGTTCCAGTCTGTCCAGGACGTGTTTCCAGCTTCTCCGGCAGGTGGTTCTGGTACGTCTGAGAGGTGGTTCCGCCATGGCTGGCAGGTGATCCCGGACTGTCCCCCAGGTGGTTCTGGCATAGCCAGCAGTTGATATTGGCCTGTCCGGCAGGTGGTTCCAGCGAGTCGAACAGGTGGCTCCGGCGTTCTTGGCAGGTGGTTCCGGTCTGTCCGGTAGGTGTTTGCGGCGTGTCTGGCACGTGCTTCCGGCATGCGCGGCAGGTGATTCCGTACTGTCCGCCAGGTGGTTCTGGCATACCCGGCAGGTGATTTTGGCGTGTCCGGCAGGTGTTTCTGGCGAGTCGAGCAGGTGGCTCCGGCATGCTCGGCAGGTGCTTCCGGCGTCTCCGGCACTTGGTTCTGGTGTGTCTGAGAGCTGGTTCCGGCATGTCCGGCAGATGATTCCGGAGTGTCCGCCAAGTGGTTCTGGCATACCCAGCAGGTGATTTTGGCGTGTCAGGGAGGTGGTACCGGTGAGTCGAGCAGGTGGTTCCGGCGTGCTCGGCAGGTGGTTCAGGCGGTTCTGGCAGGTGGTATCCGTCTGTTCGGGGTGTGGTTCCAGCATCTCATGAACACGTTTCTGGCACGTCTGAGATGTGGTTCCAGCCGGCCCGACAGGTGTTTCCGCAGTGTCCGCCAAGCGGTTCTGGCGTAGTTGGCAGGTGATTTTGGCATGACTGGCAGGTGGTTCCAGCAAGCCTGGCAGGTGATTCCAAAGTGTTCACCAACTGGTTGTGGCGTAGCCGGCAGGTGATTTTTGCGTGATCGGCAGGTGGTTCTGGCGAGTCGAGCAGGTGGTTCCGGCGTGCTCGGCTGGTGCTTCCGGGGTCATTGGCACGGGGTTCTGGCATGTCTGAGAGGTGGTTCCTGCATGCCCGGCAAGTGATTCCGGAGTGTTCGCCAAGTGGTTCTGGCATAGTCGGCAGGTGATTTTGGCATGTCCGGCAGGTGGTTCAGGCGAGTTGAGCAGGTGGTTCCAACGTGCTTGGCAGGTGCTTCCGGCGTCTCCGGCACGTGTTTCTGGCACATCTGACAGGTGGTTCCGGCATGCCCGAAAGGTGATTCCGGTCTGTCCGGTAGGTGGTTCCAGCCTGCACGGCATGTGGTTCTGGTACGTCTCAGAGGTGGTTGCGCATGCCCAACAGGTGATTCCGGACTGTCCGCCACATGGTTCTGGCACGTCTGAGAGGTGGTTCCGGCATGCCCGGCAGGTCATCCCAGAGAGTCCTCCAAGTGGTTCTGGCATAACACGCAGGTGATTTTGGCGTGTCTGGCAGGTTGTTCCGTTGTGCTTGGCAGGTGGTTCAGGCTTGGCCGGCAGGTGGTTCCAGACTGTCCAGGACGTGTTTCCAGCTTCTCCGGCAGGTGGTTCTGGTACGTCTGAGAGGTGGTTCCGCCATGGCTGGCAGGTGATTCCGGACCGTCCCCCAGGTGGTTCTGGCATAGCCAGCAGTTGATATTGGCCTGTCCGGCAGGTGGTTCCAGCGAGTCGAACAGCTGGCTCCGGTGTGCTCGGCAGGTGGTTCCGGTCTGTCCGGTAGGTGATTCCGGCGTGTCCGGCACGTGCTTCCGGCACGTCTGAGAGGTGGTTCCGGCATGCGCGACAGGTGATTTCGGAGTGTCGGCCAGGTGGTTCTGGCGTACCCGGCAGGTGATTTTGGCGTGTCCGGCAGGTGTTTCTGGCGAGTCGAGCAGGTGGCTCCGGCATGCTCGGCAGGTGCTTCCGGCGTCTCCGGCACGTGGTTCTGGTGTGTCTGAGAGCTGGTTCCGGCATGTCCGGCAGATGATTCCGGAGTGTCCGCCAAGTGGTTCTGGCATACCCGGCTGGTGATTTGGGCATGTCAGGTAGGTGGTTCCGGCGAGTCGAGCAGGTGGCTCCGGCGTGCTCGGCAGGTTGTTCAGACGGGTCTGGCAGGTGTTTTCCGTCTGTTCGGGGTGTGGTTCCAGCATCTCATGCACATGGTTCTGGCACGTCTGAGATGTGGTTCCGGCCGGCCCGACAGGTGTTTCCACAGTGTCCGCCAAGTGGTACTGGCGTAGTTGGCAGGTGATTTTGGCATGACCGGCAGGTGGTTCCAGCAAGCCCGGCAGGTGATTCCGAAGTGTTCCCCAACTGGTTGTGGCGTAGCCGGCAGGTGATTTTTGCGTGTCCGGCAGGTGGTTCTGGCGAGTCGAGCAGGTGGTTCCGGCGTGCTCGGCAGGTGCTTCCGGGGTCATTGGCACGTGGTTCTGGCATATCTGAGAGGTGGTTCCGGCATGCCCGGCAGGTGATTCCGGAGTGTTCGCCAAGTGTTTCCGGCATAGCCGGCAGGTGAGTTTGCATGTCCAGCGGTCGTTCCGGCGGGTCGAGCCGGTGGTTCCGGCGTGTCCGGCAGGTGGTTCCGGTCTGTCCGGCAGGTGGTTCTGTGGTGTCCGGCACGAGGTTCAGTCTGAGAGGCTGTGCCGGCATGCCCCTCACGTGATTCCGGCTTGTCCCCGAAGTGGTGCTGGTGTAGCGGGCAGGTGATTTTGGCGTGTCCGGCAGGTGGTTCAGGCGATTTGAGCAGGTGGTTGCGACGTGCTCGGCAGGTGCTTCCGGCGTCTCCGGCACGGGTTTCTGGCACATCTGACTGGTGGTTCCGGCATGCCCAAAAGTTGATTCTGGTCTGTCCGGTAGGTGGTTCCGGCGTGCACGGCACGTGGTTCTGGTACGTGTCAGAGGTGGTTGCGTATGCCCAACAGGTGATTCCGGACTGTCCGCCACCTGCTTCTGGCACGTCTGAGAGGAGGTTCCAACATGCCCGGCAGGTCATTTCGGAGAGTCGTCCAAGTGGTTCTGGCATAGCCCACAGGTGATTTGGGCGTGTCCGGCAGGTGGTTCCGCCGTGCTCGGCAGGTGGTTCAGGCATGGCCGTCACGTGGTTCCAGTCTGTCCAGGACGTGTTTCCAGCTTCTCCGGCAGGTGGTTCTGGTACGTCTGAGAGGTGGTTCCGCCATGGCTGGCAGGTGATTCCGGACCGTCCCCCAGGTGGTTCTGGCATAGCCAGCAGTTGATATTGGCCTGTCCGGCAGGTGGTTCCAGCGAGTCGAACAGGTGGCTCCGGCGTTCTTGGCAGGTGGTTCCGGTCTGTCCGGTAGGTGTTTCCGGCGTGTCTGGCACGTGCTTCCGGCATGCGCGGCAGGTGATTCCGTAGTGTCCGCCAGGTGGTTCTGGCGTACCCGGCAGGTGATTTTGGCGTGTCCGGCAGGTGTTTCTGGCGAGTCGAGCAGGTGGCTCCGGCATGCTCGGCAGGTGCTTCCGGCGTCTCCGGCACTTGGTTCTGGTGTGTCTGAGAGCTGGTTCCGGCATGTCCGGCAGATGATTCCGGAGTGTCCGCCAAGTGGTTCTGGCATACCCAGCAGGTGATTTTGGCGTGTCAGGGAGGTGGTACCGGTGAGTCGAGCAGGTGGTTCCGGCGTGCTCGGCAGGTGGTTCAGGCGGTTCTGGCAGGTGGTATCCGTCTGTTCGGGGTGTGGCTCCAGCATCTCATGAACACGTTTCTGGCACGTCTGAGATGTGGTTCCAGCCGGCCCGACAGGTGTTTCCGCAGTGTCCGCCAAGCGGTTCTGGCGTAGTTGGCAGGTGATTTTGGCATGACTGGCAGGTGGTTCCAGCAAGCCTGGCAGGTGATTCCAAAGTGTTCACCAACTGGTTGTGGCGTAGCCGGCAGGTGATTTTTGCGTGATCGGCAGGTGGTTCTGGCGAGTCGAGCAGGTGGTTCCGGCGTGCTCGGCTGGTGCTTCCGGGGTCATTGGCACGGGGTTCTGGCATGTCTGAGAGGTGGTTCCTGCATGCCCGGCAAGTGATTCCGGAGTGTTCGCCAAGTGGTTCTGGCATAGTCGGCAGGTGATTTTGGCATGTCCGGCAGGTGGTTCAGGCGAGTTGAGCAGGTGGTTCCAACGTGCTTGGCAGGTGCTTCCGGCGTCTCCGGCACGTGTTTCTGGCACATCTGACAGGTGGTTCCGGCATGCCCGAAAGGTGATTCCGGTCTGTCCGGTAGGTGGTTCCAGCCTGCACGGCATGTGGTTCTGGTACGTCTCAGAGGTGGTTGCGCATGCCCAACAGGTGATTCCGGACTGTCCGCCACATGGTTCTGGCACGTGTGAGAGGTGGTTCCGGCATGCCCGGCAGGTCATCCCAGAGAGTCCTCCAAGTGGTTCTGGCATAACACGCAGGTGATTTTGGCGTGTCTGGCAGGTTGTTCCGTTGTGCTTGGCAGGTGGTTCAGGCTTGGCCGGCAGGTGGTTCCAGACTGTCCAGGACGTGTTTCCAGCTTCTGCGGCAGGTGGTTCTGGTACGTCTCAGAGGTGGTTCCGCCATGGCTGGCAGGTGATTCCGGACCGTCCCCCAGGTGGTTCTGGCATAGCCAGCAGTTGATATTGGCCTGTCCGGAAGGTGGTTCCAGCGAGTCGAACAGGTGGCTCCGGCGTGCTCGGCAGGTGGTTCCGGTCTGTCCGGTAGGTGATTCCGGCGTGTCCGGCACGTGCTTCCGGCACGTCTGAGAGGTGGTTCCGGCATGCGCGACAGGTGATTTCGGAGTGTCCGCCAGGTGGTTCTGGCGTACCCGGCAGGTGATTTTGGCGTGTCCGGCAGGTGTTTCTGGCGAGTCGAGCAGGTGGCTCCGGCATGCTCGGCAGGTGCTTCCGGCGTCTCCGGCACGTGGTTCTGGTGTGTCTGAGAGCTGGTTCCGGCATGTCCGGCAGATGATTCCGGAGTGTCCGCCAAGTGGTTCTGGCATACCCGGCTGGTGATTTGGGCATGTCAGGTAGGTGGTTCCGGCGAGTCGAGCAGGTGGCTCCGGCGTGCTCGGCAGGTTGTTCAGACGGGTCTGGCAGGTGTTTTCCGTCTGTTCGGGGTGTGGTTCCAGCATCTCATGCACATGGTTGTGGCTCGTCTGAGATGTGGTTCCGGCCGGCCCGACAGGTGTTTCCACAGTGTCCGCCAAGTGGTACTGGCGTAGTTGGCAGGTGATTTTGGCATGACCGGCAGGTGGTTCCAGCAAGCCCAGCAGGTGATTCCGAAGTGTTCCCCAACTGGTTGTGGCGTAGCCGGCAGGTGATTTTGGCGTGTCCGGCAGGTGGTTCTGGCGAGTCGAGCAGGTGGTTCCGGCGTGCTCGGCAGGTGCTTCCGGGTTCATTGGCACGTGGTTCTGGCATATCTGAGGGGTGGTTCCGGCATGCCCGGCAGGTGATTCCGGAGTGTTCGCCAAGTGTTTCCGGCGTAGCCGGCAGGTGAGTTTGCATGTCCAGCGGTCGTTCCGGCGGGTCGAGCCGGTGGTTCCGGCGTGTCCGGCAGGTGGTTCCAGTCTGTCCGGCAGGTGGTTCTGTGGTGTCCGGCACGAGGTTCAGTCTGAGAGGCTGTGCCGGCATGATCCTCACGTGATTCCGGCTTGTCCCCGAAGTGGTGCTGGTGTAGCGGGCAGGTGATTTTGGCGTGTCCGGCAGGTGGTTCAGGCGAGTTGAGCAGGTGGTTGCGACGTGCTCGGCAGGTGCTTCCGGCGTCTCCGGCACGGGTTTCTGGCACATCTGACTGGTGGTTCCGGCATGCCCAAAAGTTGATTCCGGTCTGTCCGGTAGGTGGTTCCGGCGTGCACGGCACGTGGTTCTGGTACGTGTCAGAGGTGGTTGCCTATGCCCAACAGGTGAAGCCGGACTGTCCGCCACGTGCTTTTGGCACCTCTGAGAGGTGGTTCCAACATGCCCGGCAGGTCATTTCGGAGAGTCGTCCAAGTGGTTCTGGCATAGCCCACAGGTGATTTTGGCGTGTCCGGCAGGTGGTTCCGCCGTGCTCGGCAGGTGGTTCAGGCATGGCCGTCACGTGGTTCCAGTCTGTCCAGGACGTGTTTCCAGCTTCTCCGGCAGGTGGTTCTGGTATGTCTGAGAGGTGGTTCCGCCATGGCTGGCAGGTGATTCCGGACCGTCCCCCAGGTGGTTCTGGCATAGCCAGCAGTTGATATTGGCCTGTCCGGCAGGTGGTTCCAGCGAGTCGAACAGGTGGCTCCGGCGTTCTTGGCAGGTGGTTCCGGTCTGTCCGGTAGGTGTTTGCGGCGTGTCTGGCACGTGCTTCCGGCATGCGCGGCAGGTGATTCCGTAGTGTCCGCCAGGTGGTTCTGGCATACCCGGCAGGTGATTTTGGCGTGTCCGGCAGGTGTTTCTGGCGAGTCGAGCAGGTGGCTCCGGCATGCTCGGCAGGTGCTTCCGGCGTCTCCGGCACTTGGTTCTGGTGTGTCTGAGAGCTGGTTCCGGCATGTCCGGCAGATGATTCCGGAGTGTCCGCCAAGTGGTTCTGGCATACCCAGCAGGTGATTTTGGCGTGTCAGGGAGGTGGTACCGGTGAGTCGAGCAGGTGGTTCCGGCGTGCTCGGCAGGTGGTTCAGGCGGTTCTGGCAGGTGGTATCCGTCTGTTCGGGGTGTGGTTCCAGCATCTCATGAACACGTTTCTGGCACGTTTGAGATGTGGTTCCAGCCGGCCCGACAGGTGTTTCCGCAGTGTCCGCCAAGCGGTTCTGGCGTAGTTGGCAGGTGATTTTGGCATGACTGGCACGTGGTTCCAGCAAGCCTGGCAGGTGATTCCAAAGTGTTCACCAACTGGTTGTGGCGTAGCCGGCAGGTGATTTTTGCGTGATCGGCAGGTGGTTCTGGCGAGTCGAGCAGGTGGTTCCGGCGTGCTCGGCTGGTGCTTCCGGGGTCATTGGCACGGGGTTCTGGCATGTCTGAGAGGTGGTTCCTGCATGCCCGGCAAGTGATTCCGGAGTGTTCGCCAAGTGGTTCTGGCATACTCGGCAGGTGCTTTTGGCATGTCCGGCAGGTGGTTCAGGCGAGTTGAGCAGGTGGTTCCAACGTGCTTGGCAGGTGCTTCCGGCGTCTCCGGCACGTGTTTCTGGCACATCTGACAGGTGGTTCCGGCATGCCCGAAAGGTGATTCCGGTCTGTCCGGTAGGTGGTTCCAGCCTGCACGGCATGTGGTTCTGGTACGTCTCAGAGGTGGTTGCGCATGCCCAACAGGTGATTCCGGACTGTCCGCCACATGGTTCTGGCACGTCTGAGAGGTGGTTCCGGCATGCCCGGCAGGTCATCCCAGAGAGTCCTCCAAGTGGTTCTGGCATAACACGCAGGTGATTTTGGCGTGTCTGGCAGGTTGTTCCGTTGTGCTTGGCAGGTGGTTCAGGCTTGGCCGGCAGGTGGTTCCAGACTGTCCAGGACGTGTTTCCAGCTTCTGCGGCAGGTGGTTCTGGTACGTCTGAGAGGTGGTTCCGCCATGGCTGGCAGGTGATTCCGGACCGTCCCCCAGGTGGTTCTGGCATAGCCAGCAGCTGATATTGGCCTGTCCGGAAGGTGGTTCCAGCGAGTCGAACAGGTGGCTCCGGCGTGCTCGGCAGGTGGTTCCGGTCTGTCCGGTAGGTGATTCCGGCGTGTCCGGCACGTGCTTCCGGCACGTCTGAGAGGTGGTTCCGGCATGCGCGACAGGTGATTTCGGAGTGTCCGCCAGGTGGTTCTGGCGTACCCGGCAGGTGATTTTGGCGTGTCCGGCAGGTGTTTCTGGCGAGTCGAGCAGGTGGCTCCGGCATGCTCGGCAGGTGCTTCCGGCGTCTCCGGCACGTGGTTCTGGTGTGTCTGAGGGCTGGTTCCGGCATGTCCGGCAGATGATTCCGGAGTGTCCGCCAAGTGGTTCTGGCATACCCGGCTGGTGATTTGGGCATGTCAGGTAGGTGGTTCCGGCGAGTCGAGCAGGTGGCTCCGGCGTGCTCGGCAGGTTGTTCAGACGGGTCTGGCAGGTGTTTTCCGTCTGTTCGGGGTGTGGTTCCAGCATCTCATGCACATGGTTGTGGCTCGTCTGAGATGTGGTTCCGGCCGGCCCGACAGGTGTTTCCACAGTGTCCGCCAAGTGGTACTGGCGTTGTTGGCAGGTGATTTTGGCATGACCGGCAGGTGGTTCCAGCAAGCCCAGCAGGTGATTCCGAAGTGTTCCCCAACTGGTTGTGGCGTAGCCGGCAGGTGATTTTGGCGTGTCCGGCAGGTGGTTCTGGCGAGTCGAGCAGGTGGTTCCGGCGTGCTCGGCAGGTGCTTCCGGGTTCATTGGCACGTGGTTCTGGCATATCTGAGGGGTGGTTCCGGCATGCCCGGCAGGTGATTCCGGAGTGTTCGCCAAGTGTTTCCGGCGTAGCCGGCAGGTGAGTTTGCATGTCCAGCGGTCGTTCCGGCGGGTCGAGCCGGTGGTTCCGGCGTGTCCGGCAGGTGGTTCCAGTCTGTCCGGCAGGTGGTTCTGTGGTGTCCGGCACGAGGTTCAGTCTGAGAGGCTGTGCCGGCATGATCCTCACGTGATTCCGGCTTGTCCCCGAAGTGGTGCTGGTGTAGCGGGCAGGTGATTTTGGCGTGTCCGGCAGGTGGTTCAGGCGAGTTGAGCAGGTGGTTGCGACGTGCTCGGCAGGTGCTTCCGGCGTCTCCGGCACGGGTTTCTGGCACATCTGACTGGTGGTTCCGGCATGCCCAAAAGTTGATTCCGGTCTGTCCGGTAGGTGGTTCCGGCGTGCACGGCACGTGGTTCTGGTACGTGTCAGAGGTGGTTGCCTATGCCCAACAGGTGAATCCGGACTGTCCGCCACGTGCTTTTGGCACCTCTGAGAGGTGGTTCCAACATGCCCGGCAGGTCATTTCGGAGAGTCGTCCAAGTGGTTCTGGCATAGCCCACAGGTGATTTTGGCGTGTCCGGCAGGTGGTTCCGCCGTGCTCGGCAGGTGGTTCAGGCATGGCCGTCACGTGGTTCCAGTCTGTCCAGGACGTGTTTCCAGCTTCTCCGGCAGGTGGTTCTGGTACGTCTGAGAGGTGGTTCCGCCATGGCTGGCAGGTGATTCCGGACCGTCCCCCAGGTGGTTCTGGCATAGCCAGCAGTTGATATTGGCCTGTCCGGCAGGTGGTTCCAGCGAGTCGAACAGGTGGCTCCGGCGTTCTTGGCAGGTGGTTCCGGTCTGTCCGGTAGGTGTTTCCGGCGTGTCTGGCACGTGCTTCCGGCATGCGCGGCAGGTGATTCCGTAGTGTCCGCCAGGTGGTTCTGGCATACCCGGCAGGTGATTTTGGCGTGTCCGGCAGGTGTTTCTGGCGAGTCGAGCAGGTGGCTCCGGCATGCTCGGCAGGTGCTTCCGGCGTCTCCGGCACTTGGTTCTGGTGTGTCTGAGAGCTGGTTCCGGCATGTCCGGCAGATGATTCCGGAGTGTCCGCCAAGTGGTTCTGGCATACCCAGCAGGTGATTTTGGCGTGTCAGGGAGGTGGTACCGGTGAGTCGAGCAGGTGGTTCCGGCGTGCTCGGCAGGTGGTTCAGGCGGTTCTGGCAGGTGGTATCCGTCTGTTCGGGGTGTGGTTCCAGCATCTCATGAACACGTTTCTGGCACGTCTGAGATGTGGTTCCAGCCGGCCCGACAGGTGTTTCCGCAGTGTCCGCCAAGCGGTTCTGGCGTAGTTGGCAGGTGATTTTGGCATGACTGGCAGGTGGTTCCAGCAAGCCTGGCAGGTGATTCCAAAGTGTTCACCAACTGGTTGTGGCGTAGCCGGCAGGTGATTTTTGCGTGATCGGCAGGTGGTTCTGGCGAGTCGAGCAGGTGGTTCCGGCGTGCTCGGCTGGTGCTTCCGGGGTCATTGGCACGGGGTTCTGGCATGTCTGAGAGGTGGTTCCTGCATGCCCGGCAAGTGATTCCGGAGTGTTCGCCAAGTGGTTCTGGCATACTCGGCAGGTGCTTTTGGCATGTCCGGCAGGTGGTTCAGGCGAGTTGAGCAGGTGGTTCCAACGTGCTTGGCAGGTGCTTCCGGCGTCTCCGGCACGTGTTTCTGGCACATCTGACAGGTGGTTCCGGCATGCCCGAAAGGTGATTCCGGTCTGTCCGGTAGGTGGTTCCAGCCTGCACGGCATGTGGTTCTGGTACGTCTCAGAGGTGGTTGCGCATGCCCAACAGGTGATTCCGGACTGTCCGCCACATGGTTCTGGCACGTCTGAGAGGTGGTTCCGGCATGCCCGGCAGGTCATCCCAGAGAGTCCTCCAAGTGGTTCTGGCATAACACGCAGGTGATTTTGGCGTGTCTGGCAGGTTGTTCCGTTGTGCTTGGCAGGTGGTTCAGGCTTGGCCGGCAGGTGGTTCCAGACGGTCCAGGACGTGTTTCCAGCTTCTCCGGCAGGTGGTTCTGGTACGTCTGAGAGGTGGTTCCGCCATGGCTGGCAGGTGATTCCGGACCGTCCCCCAGGTGGTTCTGGCATAGCCAGCAGTTGATATTGGCCTGTCCGGCAGGTGGTTCCAGCGAGTCGAACAGGTGGCTCCGGCGTGCTCGGCAGGTGGTTCCGGTCTGTCCGGTAGGTGATTCCGGCGTGTCCGGCACGTGCTTCCGGCACGTCTGAGAGGTGGTTCCGGCATGCGCGACAGGTGATTTCGGAGTGTCCGCCAGGTGGTTCTGGCGTACCCGGCAGGTGATTTTGGCGTGTCCGGCAGGTGTTTCTGGCGAGTCGAGCAGGTGGCTCCGGCATGCTCGGCAGGTGCTTCCGGCGTCTCCGGCACGTGGTTCTGGTGTGTCTGAGAGCTGGTTCCGGCATGTCCGGCAGATGATTCCGGAGTGTCCGCCAAGTGGTTCTGGCATACCCGGCTGGTGATTTGGGCATGTCAGGTAGGTGGTTCCGGCAAGTCGAGCAGGTGGCTCCGGCGTGCTCGGCAGGTTGTTCAGACGGGTCTGGCAGGTGATTTCCGTCTGTTCGGGGTGTGGTTCCAGCATCTCATGCACATGGTTCTGGCACGTCTGAGATGTGGTTCCGGCCGGCCCGACAGGTGTTTCCACAGTGTCCGCCAAGTGGTACTGGCGTAGTTGGCAGGTGATTATGGCTTGACCGGCAGGTGGTTCCAGCAAGCCCGGCAGGTGATTCCGAAGTGTTCCCCAACTGGTTGTGGCGTAGCCGGCAGGTGATTTTTGCGTGTCCGGCAGGTGGTTCTGGCGAGTCGAGCAGGTGGTTCCGGCGTGCTCGGCAGGTGCTTCCGGGGTCATTGGCACGTGGTTCTGGCATATCTGAGAGGTGGTTCCGGCATGCCCGGCAGGTGATTCCGGAGTGTTCGCCAAGTGTTTCCGGCGTAGCCGGCAGGTGAGTTTGCATGTCCAGCGGTCGTTCCGGCGGGTCGAGCCGGTGGTTCCGGCGTGTCCGGCAGGTGGTTCCGGTCTGTCCGGCAGGTGGTTCTGTGGTGTCCGGCACGAGGTTCAGTCTGAGAGGCTGTGCCGGCATGCCCCTCACGTGATTCCGGCTTGTCCCCGAAGTGGTGCTGGTGTAGCGGGCAGGTGATTTTGGCGTGTCCGGCAGGTGGTTCAGGCGAGTTGAGCAGGTGGTTGCGACGTGCTCGGCAGGTGCTTCCGGCGTCTCCGGCACGGGTTTCTGGCACATCTGACTGGTGGTTCCGGCATGCCCAAAAGTTGATTCCGGTCTGTCCGGTAGGTGGTTCCGGCGTGCACGGCACGTGGTTCTGGTACGTGTCAGAGGTGGTTGCGTATGCCCAACAGGTGATTCCGGACTGTCCGCCACGTGCTTCTGGCACGTCTGAGAGGTGGTTCCAACATGCCCCGCAGGTCATTTCGGAGAGTCGTCCAAGTGGTTCTGGCATAGCCCACAGGTGATTTTTGCGTGCTCGGCAGGTGGTTCAGGCATGGCCGTCACGTGGTTCCAGTCTGTCCAGGACGTGTTTCCCGCTTCTCCGGCAGGTGGGTCTGGTACGTCTGAGAGGTGGTTCCGCCATGGCTGGCAGGTGATCCCGGACCGTCCCCCAGGTGGTTCTGGCATAGCCAGCAGTTGATATTGGCCTGTCCGGCAGGTGGTTCCAGCGAGTCGAACAGGTGGCTCCGGTGTTCTTGGCAGGTGGTTCCGGTCTGTCCGGTAGGTGATTCCGGCGTGTCTGGCACGTGCTTGCGGCATGCGCGGCAGGATATTCCGTAGTGTCCGCCAGGTGGTTCTGGCATACCCGGCAGGTGATTTTGGCGAGTCCGGCAGGTGTTTCTGGCGAGTCGATCAGGTGGCTCCGGCATGCTCGGCAGGTTGTTCAGACGGGTCTGGCAGGTGTTTTCCGTCTGTTCGGGGTGTGGTTCCAGCATCTCATGCACATGGTTCTGGCACGTCTGAGATGTGGTTCCGGCCGGCCCGACAGGTGTTTCCACAGTGTCCGCCAAGTTGTACTGGAGTAGTTGTCAGGTGATTTTGGCATGACCGGCAGGTGGTTCCAGCAAGCCTGGCAGGTGATTCCAAAGTGTTCACCAACTGGTTGTGGCGTAGCCGGCAGGTGATTTTTGCGTGATCGGCAGGTGGTTCTGGCGAGTCGAGCAGGTGGTTCCGGCGTGCTCGGCTGGTGCTTCCGGGGTCATTGGCACGGGGTTCTGGCATGTCTGAGAGGTGGTTCCTGCATGCCCGGCAAGTGATTCCGGAGTGTTCGCCAAGTGGTTCTGGCATACTCGGCAGGTGCTTTTGGCATGTCCGGCAGGTGGTTCAGGCGAGTTGAGCAGGTGGTTCCAACGTGCTTGGCAGGTGCTTCCGGCATCTCCGGCACGTGTTTCTGGCACATCTGACAGGTGGTTCCGGCATGCCCGAAAGGTGATTCCGGTCTGTCCTGTAGGTGGGTCCAGCCTGCACGGCATGTGGTTCTGGTACGTCTCAGAGATGGTTGCGCATGCCCAACAGGTGATTCCGGACTGTCCGCCACATGGTTCTGGCACGTCTGAGAGGTGGTTCCGTCATGCCCGGCAGGTCATCCCAGAGAGTCCTCCAAGTGGTTCTGGCATAACACGCAGGTGATTTTGGCGTCTCTGGCAGGTTGTTCCGTTGTGCTTGGCAGGTGGTTCAGGCTTGGCCGGCAGGTGGTTCCAGACTGTCCAGGACGTGTTTCCAGCTTCACCGGCAGGTGGTTCTGGTACGTCTGAGAGGTGGTTCCGCCATGGCTGGCAGGTGATTCCGGACCGTCCCCGAGGTGGTTCTGGCATAGCCAGCAGTTGATATTGGCCTGTCCGGCAGGTGGTTCCAGCGAGTCGAACAGGTGGCTCCGGCGTGCTCGACAGGTGGTTCCGGTCTGTCCGGTAGGTGATTCCGGCGTGTCCGGCACGTGCTTCCGGCACGTCTGAGAGGTGGTTCCGGCATGCGCGACAGGTGATTTCGGAGTGTCCGCCAGGTGGTTCTGGCGTACCCGGCAGGTGATTTTGGCGTGTCCGGCAGGTGTTTCTGGCGAGTCGAGCAGGTGGCTCCGGCATGCTCGGCAGGTGCTTCCGGCGTCTCCGGCACGTGGTTCTGGTGTGTCTGAGAGCTGGTTCTGGCATGTCCGGCAGATGATTCCGGAGTGTCCGCCAAGTGGTTCTGGCATACCCGGCTGGTGATTTGGGCATGTCAGTTAGGTGGTTCCGGCGAGTCGAGCAGGTGGCTCCGGCGTGCTCGGCAGGTTGTTCAGACGGGTCTGGCAGGTGTTTTCCGTCTGTTCGGGGTGTGGTTCCAGCATCTCATGCACATGGTTCTGGCACGTCTGAGATGTGGTTCCGGCCGGCCCGACAGGTGTTTCCACAGTGTCCGCCAAGTGGTACTGGCGTAGTTGGCAGGTGATTTTGGCATGACCGGCAGGTGGTTCCAGCAAGCCCGGCAGGTGATTCCGAAGTGTTGCCAACTGGTTGTGGCGTAGCCGGCAGGTGATTTTGGCGTGTCCGGCAGGTGGTTCTGGCGAGTCGAGCAGGTGGTTCCGGCGTGCTCGGCAGGTGCTTCCGGGGTCATTGGCACGTGGTTCTGGCATATCTGAGAGGTGGTTCCGGCATGCCCGGCAGGTGATTCCGGAGTGTTCGCCAAGTGTTTCCGGCGTAGCCGGCAGGTGAGTTTGCATGTCCAGCGGTCGTTCCGGCGGGTCGAGCCGGTGGTTCCGGCGTGTCCGGCAGGTGGTTCCGGTCTGTCCGGCAGGTGGTTCTGTGGTGTCCGGCACGAGGTTCAGTCTGAGAGGCTGTGCCGGCATGCCCCTCACGTGATTCCGGCTTGTCCCCGAAGTGGTGCTGGTGTAGCGGGCAGGTGATTTTGGCGTGTCCGGCAGGTGGTTCAGGCGAGTTGAGCAGGTGGTTGCGACGTGCTCGGCAGGTGCTTCCGGCGTCTCCGGCACGGGTTTCTGGCACATCTGACTGGTGGTTCGGGCATGCCCAAAAGTTGATTCCGGTCTGTCCGGTAGGTGGTTCCGGCGTGCACGGCACGTGGTTGTGGTACGTGTCAGAGGTGGTTGCGTATGCCCAACAGGTGATTCCGGACTGTCCGCCACGTGCTTCTGGCACGTCTGAGAGGTGGTTCCAACATGCCCGGCAGGTCATTTCGGAGAGTCGTCCAAGTGGTTCTGGCATAGCCCACAGGTGATTTTGGCGTGTCCGGCAGGTGGTTCCGCCGTGCTCGGCAGGTGGTTCAGGCATGGCCGTCACGTGGTTCCAGTCTGTCCAGGACGTGTTTCCAGCTTCTCCGGCAGGTGGTTCTGGTACGTCTGAGAGGTGGTTCCGCCATGGCTGGCAGGTGATCCCGGACTGTCCCCCAGGTGGTTCTGGCATAGCCAGCAGTTGATATTGGCCTGTCCGGCAGGTGGTTCCAGCGAGTCGAACAGGTGGCTCCGGCGTTCTTGGCAGGTGGTTCCGGTCTGTCCGGTAGGTGTTTGCGGCGTGTCTGGCACGTGCTTCCGGCATGCGCGGCAGGTGATTCCGTAGTGTCCGCCAGGTGGTTCTGGCATACCCGGCAGGTGATTTTGGCGTGTCCGGCAGGTGTTTCTGGCAAGTCGAGCAGGTGGCTCTGACATGGTCGGCAGGTGCTTCCGGCGTCTCCGGCACTTGGTTCTGGTGTGTCTGAGAGCTGGTTCCGGCATGCCCGGCAGATGATTCCGGAGTGTCCGCCAAGTGGTTCTGGCATACCCAGCAGGTGATTTTGGCGTGTCAGGGAGGTGGTACCGGTGAGTCGAGCAGGTGGTTCCGGCGTGCTCGGCAGGTGGTTCAGGCGGTTCTGGCAGGTGGTATCCGTCTGTTCGCGGTGTGGTTCCAGCATCTCATGAACACGTTTCTGGCACGTCTGAGATGTGGTTCCAGCCGGCCCGACAGGTGTTTCCGCAGTGTCCGCCAAGCGGTTCTGGCGTAGTTGGCAGGTGATTTTGGCATGACTGGCAGGTGGTTCCAGCAAGCCTGGCAGGTGATTCCAAAGTGTTCACCAACTGGTTGTGGCGTAGCCGGCAGGTGATTTTTGCGTGATCGGTAGGTGGTTCTGGCGAGTCGAGCAGGTGGTTCCGGCGTGCTCGGCTGGTGCTTCCGGGGTCATTGGCACGGGGTTCTGGCATGTCTGAGAGGTGGTTCCTGCATGCCCGGCAAGTGATTCCGGAGTGTTCGCCAAGTGGTTCTGGCATAGTCGGCAGGTGATTTTGGCATGTCCGGCAGGTGGTTCAGGCGAGTTGAGCAGGTGGTTCCAACGTGCTTGGCAGGTGCTTCCGGCGTCTCCGGCACGTGTTTCTGGCACATCTGACAGGTGGTTCCGGCATGCCCGAAAGGTGATTCCGGTCTGTCCGGTAGGTGGTTCCAGCCTGCACGGCATGTGGTTCTGGTACGTCTCAGAGGTGGTTGCGCACGCGCAACAGGTGATTCCGGACTGTCCGCCACATGGTTCTGGCACGTCTGAGAGGTGGTTCCGGCATGCCCGGCAGGTCATCCCAGAGAGTCCTCCAAGTGGTTCTGGCATAACACGCAGGTGATTTTGGCGTGTCTGGCAGGTTGTTCCGTTGTGCTTGGCAGGTGGTTCAGGCTTGGCCGGCAGGTGGTTCCAGACTGTCCAGGACGTGTTTCCAGCTTCTCCGGCAGGTGGTTCTGGTACGTCTGAGGGGTGGTTCCGCCATGGCTGGCAGGTGATTCCGGACCGTCCCCCAGGTGGTTCTGGCATAGCCAGCAGTTGATATTGGCCTGTCCGGCAGGTGGTTCCAGCGAGTCGAACAGGTGGCTCCGGCGTGCTCGGCAGGTGGTTCCGGTCTGTCCGGTAGGTGATTCCGGCGTGTCCGGCACGTGCTTCCGGCACGTCTGAGAGGTGGTTCCGGCATGCGCGACAGGTGATTTCGGAGTGTCCGCCAGGTGGTTCTGGCGTACCCGGCAGGTGATTTTGGCGTGTCCGGCAGGTGTTTCTGGCGAGTCGAGCAGGTGGCTCCGGCATGCTCGGCAGGTGCTTCCGGCGTCTCCGGCACGTGGTTCTGGTGTGTCTGAGAGCTGGTTCCGGCATGTCCGGCAGATGATTCCGGAGTGTCCGCCAAGTGGTTCTGGCATACCCGGCTGGTGATTTGGGCATGTCAGGTAGGTGGTTCCGGCGAGTCGAGCAGGTGGCTCCGGCGTGCTCGGCAGGTTGTTCAGACGGGTCTGGCAGGTGTTTTCCGTCTGTTCGGGGTGTGGTTCCAGCATCTCATGCACATGGTTCTGGCACGTCTGAGATGTGGTTCCGGCCGGCCCGACAGGTGTTTCCACAGTGTCCGCCAAGTGGTACTGGCGTAGTTGGCAGGTGATTTTGGCATGACCGGCAGGTGGTTCCAGCAAGCCCGGCAGGTGATTCCGAAGTGTTCCCCAACTCGTTGTGGCGTAGCCGGCAGGTGATTTTTGCGTGTCCGGCAGGTGGTTCTGGCGAGTCGAGCAGGTGGTTCCGGCGTGCTCGGCAGGTGCTTCCGGGGTCATTGGCACGTGGTTCTGGCATATCTGAGAGGTGGTTCCGGCATGCCCGGCAGGTGATTCCGGAGTGTTCGCCAAGTGTTTCCGGCGTAGCCGGCAGGTGAGTTTGCATGTCCAGCGGTCGTTCCGGCGGGTCGAGCCGGTGGTTCCGGCGTGTCCGGCAGGTGGTTCCGGTCTGTCCGGCAGGTGGTTCTGTGGTGTCCGGCACGAGGTTCAGTCTGAGAGGCTGTGCCGGCATGCCCCTCACGTGATTCCGGCTTGTCCCCGAAGTGGTGCTGGTGTAGCGGGCAGGTGATTTTGGCGTGTCCGGCAGGTGGTTCAGGCGAGTTGAGCAGGTGGTTGCGACGTGCTCGGCAGGTGCTTCCGGCGTCTCCGGCACGGGTTTCTGGCACATCTGACTGGTGGTTCCGGAATGCCCAAAAGTTGATTCCAGTCTGTCCGGTAGGTGGTTCCGGCGTGCACGGCACGTGGTTCTGGTACGTGTCAGAGGTGGTTGCCTATGCCCAACAGGTGATTCCAGACTGTCCGCCACGTGCTTCTGGCACGTCTGAGAGGTGGTTCCAACATGCCCGGCAGGTCATTTCGGAGAGTCGTCCAAGAGGTTCTGGCATAGCCCACAGGTGATTTTGGCGTGCTCGGCAGGTGGTTCAGGCATGGCCGTCACGTGGTTCCAGTCTGTCCAGGACGTGTTTCCAGCTTCTCCGGCACGTGTTTCTGGCACATCTGACAGGTGGTTCCGGCATGCCCGAAAGGTGATTCCGGTCTGTCCGGTAGGTGGGTCCAGCCTGCACGGCATGTGGTTCTGGTACGTCTCAGAGATGGTTGCGCATGCCCAACAGGTGATTCCGGACTGTCCGCCACATGGTTCTGGCACGTCTGAGATGTGGTTCCGGCATGCCAGGCAGGTCATCCCAGAGAGTCCTCCAAGTGGTTCTGGCATAACACGCAGGTGATTTTGGCGTGTCTGGCAGGTTGTTCCGTTGTGCTTGGCAGGTGGTTCAGGCTTGGCCGGCAGGTGGTTCCAGACTGTCCAGGACGTGTTTCCAGCTTCTCCGGCAGGTGGTTCTGGTACGTCTGAGAGGTGGTTCCGCCATGGCTGGCAGGTGATTCCGGACCGTCCCCCAGGTGGTTCTGGCATAGCCAGCAGTTGATATTGGCCTGTCCGGCAGGTGGTTCCAGCGAGTCGAACAGGTGGCTCCGGCGTGCACGGCAGGTGGTTCCGGTCTGTCCGGTAGGTGATTCCGGCGTGTCCGGCACGTGCTTCCGGCACGTCTGAGAGGTGGTTCCGGCATGCGCGACAGGTGATTTCGGAGTGTCCGCCAGGTGGTTCTGGCGTACCCGGCAGGTGATTTTGGCGTGTCCGGCAGGTGTTTCTGGCGAGTCGAGCAGGTGGCTCCGGCATGCTCGGCAGGTGCTTCCGGCGTCTCCGGCACGTGGTTCTGGTGTGTCTGAGAGCTGGTTCCGGCATGTCCGGCAGATGATTCCGGAGTGTCCGCCAAGTGGTTCTGGCATACCCGGCTGGTGATTTGGGCATGTCAGGTAGGTGGTTCCGGCGAGTCGAGCAGGTGGCTCCGGCGTGCTCGGCAGGTTGTTCAGACGGGTCTGGCAGGTGTTTTCCGTCTGTTCGGGGTGTGGTTCCAGCATCTCATGCACATGGTTCTGGCACGTCTGAGATGTGGTTCCGGCCGGCCCGACAGGTGTTTCCACAGTGTCCGCCAAGTGGTACTGGCGTAGTTGGCAGGTGATTTTGGCATGACCGGCAGGTGGTTCCAGCAAGCCCGGCAGGTGATTCCGAAGTGTTCCCCAACTGGTTGTGGCGTAGCCGGCAGGTGATTTTTGCGTGTCCGGCAGGTGGTTCTGGCGAGTCGAGCAGGTGGTTCCGGCGTGCTCGGCAGGTGCTTCCGGGGTCATTGGCACGTGGTTCTGGCATATCTGAGAGGTGGTTCCGGCATGCCCGGCAGGTGATTCCGGAGTGTTCGCCAAGTGTTTCCGGCGTAGCCGGCAGGTGAGTTTGCATGTCCAGCGGTCGTTCCGGCGGGTCGAGCCGGTGGTTCCGGCGTGTCCGGCAGGTGGTTCCGGTCTGTCCGGCAGGTGGTTCTGTGGTGTCCGGCACGAGGTTCAGTCTGAGAGGCTGTGCCGGCATGCCCCTCACGTGATTCCGGCTTGTCCCCGAAGTGGTGCTGGTGTAGCGGGCAGGTGATTTTGGCGTGTCCGGCAGGTGGTTCAGGCGAGTTGAGCAGGTGGTTGCGACGTGCTCGGCAGGTGCTTCCGGCGTCTCCGGCACGTGTTTCTGGCACATCTGACTGGTGGTTCCGGCATGCCCAAAAGTTGATTCCGGTCTGTCCGGTAGGTGGTTCCGGCGTGCACGGCACGTGGTTCCGGTACGTGTCAGAGGTGGTTGCCTATGCCCAACAGGTGATTCCGGACTGTCCGCCACGTGCTTCTGGCACGTCTGAGAGGTGGTTCCAACATGCCCGGCAGGTCATTTCGGAGAGTCGTCCAAGTGGTTCTGGCATAGCCCACAGCTGATTTTGGCGTGTCCGGCAGGTGGTTCCGCCGTGCTCGGCAGGTGGTTCAGTCATGGCCGTCACGTGGTTCCAGTCTGTCCAGGACGTGTTTCCAGCTTCTCCGGCAGGTGGTTCTGGTACGTCTGAGAGGTGGTTCCGCCATGGCTGGCAGGTGATCCCGGACTGTCCCCCAGGTGGTTCTGGCATAGCCAGCAGTTGATATTGGCCTGTCCGGCAGGTGGTTCCAGCGAGTCGAACAGGTGGCTCCGGCGTTCTTGGCAGGTGGTTCCGGTCTGTCCGGTAGGTGTTTCCGGCGTGTCTGGCACGTGCTTCCGGCATGCGCGGCAGGTGATTCCGTAGTGTCCGCCAGGTGGTTCTGGCATACCCGGCAGGTGATTTTGGCGTGTCCGGCAGGTGTTTCTGGCGAGTCGAGCAGGTGGCTCCGGCATGCTCGGCAGGTGCTTCCGGCGTCTCCGGCACTTGGTTCTGGTGTGTCTGAGAGCTGGTTCCGGCATGTCCGGCAGATGATTCCGGAGTGTCCGCCAAGTGGTTCTGGCATACCCAGCAGGTGATTTTGGCGTGTCAGGGAGGTGGTACCGGTGAGTCGAGCCGGTGGTTCTGGCGTGTCCGGCAGGTGGTTCCGGTCTGTCCGGCAGGTGGTTCTGTGGTGTCCGGCACGAGGTTCAGTCTGAGAGGCTGTGCCGGCATGCCCCTCACGTGATTCCGGCTTGTCCCCGAAGTGGTGCTGGTGTAGCGGGCAGGTGATTTTGGCGTGTCCGGCAGGTGGTTCAGGCGAGTTGAGCAGGTGGTTGCGACGTGCTCGGCAGGTGCTTCCGGCGTCTCCGGCACGGGTTTCTGGCACATCTGACTGGTGGTTCCGGCATGCCCAAAAGTTGATTCCGGTCTGTCCGGTAGGTGGTTCCGGCGTGCACGGCACGTGGTTCTGGTACGTGTCAGAGGTGGTTGCGTATGCCCAACAGGTGATTCCGGACTGTCCGCCACGTGCTTCTGGCACGTCTGAGAGGTGGTTCCAACATGCCCCGCAGGTCATTTCGGAGAGTCGTCCAAGTGGTTCTGGCATAGCCCACAGGTGATTTTTGCGTGCTCGGCAGGTGGTTCAGGCACGGCCGTCACGTGGTTCCAGTCTGTCCAGGACGTGTTTCCCGCTTCTCCGGCAGGTGGGTCTGGTACGTCTGAGAGGTGGTTCCGCCATGGCTGGCAGGTGATCCCGGACCGTCCCCCAGGTGGTTCTGGCATAGCCAGCAGTTGATATTGGCCTGTCCGGCAGGTGGTTCCAGCGAGTCGAACAGGTGGCTCCGGTGTTCTTGGCAGGTGGTTCCGGTCTGTCCGGTAGGTGATTCCGGCGTGTCTGGCACGTGCTTGCGGCATGCGCGGCAGGATATTCCGTAGTGTCCGCCAGGTGGTTCTGGCATACCCGGCAGGTGATTTTGGCGAGTCCGGCAGGTGTTTCTGGCGAGTCGATCAGGTGGCTCCGGCATGCTCGGCAGGTTGTTCAGACGGGTCTGGCAGGTGTTTTCCGTCTGTTCGGGGTGTGGTTCCAGCATCTCATGCACATGGTTCTGGCACGTCTGAGATGTGGTTCCGGCCGGCCCGACAGGTGTTTCCACAGTGTCCGCCAAGTTGTACTGGAGTAGTTGTCAGGTGATTTTGGCATGACAGGCAGGTGGTTCCAGCAAGCCTGGCAGGTGATTCCAAAGTGTTCACCAACTGGTTGTGGCGTAGCCGGCAGGTGATTTTTGCGTGATCGGCAGGTGGTTCTGGCGAGTCGAGCAGGTGGTTCCGGCGTGCTCGGCTGGTGCTTCCGGGGTCATTGGCACGGGGTTCTGGCATGTCTGAGAGGTGGTTCCTGCATGCCCGGCAAGTGATTCCGGAGTGTTCGCCAAGTGGTTCTGGCATACTCGGCAGGTGCTTTTGGCATGTCCGGCAGGTGGTTCAGGCGAGTTGAGCAGGTGGTTCCAACGTGCTTGGCAGGTGCTTCCGGCATCTCCGGCACGTGTTTCTGGCACATCTGACAGGTGGTTCCGGCATGCCCGAAAGGTGATTCCGGTCTGTCCTGTAGGTGGGTCCAGCCTGCACGGCATGTGGTTCTGGTACGTCTCAGAGATGGTTGCGCATGCCCAACAGGTGATTCCGGACTGTCCGCCACATGGTTCTGGCACGTCTGAGAGGTGGTTCCGTCATGCCCGGCAGGTCATCCCAGAGAGTCCTCCAAGTGGTTCTGGCATAACACGCAGGTGATTTTGGCGTCTCTGGCAGGTTGTTCCGTTGTGCTTGGCAGGTGGTTCAGGCTTGGCCGGCAGGTGGTTCCAGACTGTCCAGGACGTGTTTCCAGCTTCACCGGCAGGTGGTTCTGGTACGTCTGAGAGGTGGTTCCGCCATGGCTGGCAGGTGATTCCGGACCGTCCCCGAGGTGGTTCTGGCATAGCCAGCAGTTGATATTGGCCTGTCCGGCAGGTGGTTCCAGCGAGTCGAACAGGTGGCTCCGGCGTGCTCGACAGGTGGTTCCGGTCTGTCCGGTAGGTGATTCCGGCGTGTCCGGCACGTGCTTCCGGCACGTCTGAGAGGTGGTTCCGGCATGCGCGACAGGTGATTTCGGAGTGTCCGCCAGGTGGTTCTGGCGTACCCGGCAGGTGATTTTGGCGTGTCCGGCAGGTGTTTCTGGCGAGTCGAGCAGGTGGCTCCGGCATGCTCGGCAGGTGCTTCCGGCGTCTCCGGCACGTGGTTCTGGTGTGTCTGAGAGCTGGTTCTGGCATGTCCGGCAGATGATTCCGGAGTGTCCGCCAAGTGGTTCTGGCATACCCGGCTGGTGATTTGGGCATGTCAGTTAGGTGGTTCCGGCGAGTCGAGCAGGTGGCTCCGGCGTGCTCGGCAGGTTGTTCAGACGGGTCTGGCAGGTGTTTTCCGTCTGTTCGGGGTGTGGTTCCAGCATCTCATGCACATGGTTCTGGCACGTCTGAGATGTGGTTCCGGCCGGCCCGACAGGTGTTTCCACAGTGTCCGCCAAGTGGTACTGGCGTAGTTGGCAGGTGATTTTGGCATGACCGGCAGGTGGTTCCAGCAAGCCCGGCAGGTGATTCCGAAGTGTTGCCAACTGGTTGTGGCGTAGCCGGCAGGTGATTTTGGCGTGTCCGGCAGGTGGTTCTGGCGAGTCGAGCAGGTGGTTCCGGCGTGCTCGGCAGGTGCTTCCGGGGTCATTGGCACGTGGTTCTGGCATATCTGAGAGGTGGTTCCGGCATGCCCGGCAGGTGATTCCGGAGTGTTCGCCAAGTGTTTCCGGCGTAGCCGGCAGGTGAGTTTGCATGTCCAGCGGTCGTTCCGGCGGGTCGAGCCGGTGGTTCCGGCGTGTCCGGCAGGTGGTTCCGGTCTGTCCGGCAGGTGGTTCTGTGGTGTCCGGCACGAGGTTCAGTCTGAGAGGCTGTGCCGGCATGCCCCTCACGTGATTCCGGCTTGTCCCCGAAGTGGTGCTGGTGTAGCGGGCAGGTGATTTTGGCGTGTCCGGCAGGTGGTTCAGGCGAGTTGAGCAGGTGGTTGCGACGTGCTCGGCAGGTGCTTCCGGCGTCTCCGGCACGGGTTTCTGGCACATCTGACTGGTGGTTCGGGCATGCCCAAAAGTTGATTCCGGTCTGTCCGGTAGGTGGTTCCGGCGTGCACGGCACGTGGTTCTGGTACGTGTCAGAGGTGGTTGCGTATGCCCAACAGGTGATTCCGGACTGTCCGCCACGTGCTTCTGGCACGTCTGAGAGGTGGTTCCAACATGCCCGGCAGGTCATTTCGGAGAGTCGTCCAAGTGGTTCTGGCATAGCCCACAGGTGATTTTGGCGTGTCCGGCAGGTGGTTCCGCCGTGCTCGGCAGGTGGTTCAGGCATGGCCGTCACGTGGTTCCAGTCTGTCCAGGACGTGTTTCCAGCTTCTCCGGCAGGTGGTTCTGGTACGTCTGAGAGGTGGTTCCGCCATGGCTGGCAGGTGATCCCGGACTGTCCCCCAGGTGGTTCTGGCATAGCCAGCAGTTGATATTGGCCTGTCCGGCAGGTGGTTCCAGCGAGTCGAACAGGTGGCTCCGGCGTTCTTGGCAGGTGGTTCCGGTCTGTCCGGTAGGTGTTTGCGGCGTGTCTGGCACGTGCTTCCGGCATGCGCGGCAGGTGATTCCGTAGTGTCCGCCAGGTGGTTCTGGCATACCCGGCAGGTGATTTTGGCGTGTCCGGCAGGTGTTTCTGGCAAGTCGAGCAGGTGGCTCTGACATGGTCGGCAGGTGCTTCCGGCGTCTCCGGCACTTGGTTCTGGTGTGTCTGAGAGCTGGTTCCGGCATGCCCGGCAGATGATTCCGGAGTGTCCGCCAAGTGGTTCTGGCATACCCAGCAGGTGATTTTGGCGTGTCAGGGAGGTGGTACCGGTGAGTCGAGCAGGTGGTTCCGGCGTGCTCGGCAGGTGGTTCAGGCGGTTCTGGCAGGTGGTATCCGTCTGTTCGCGGTGTGGTTCCAGCATCTCATGAACACGTTTCTGGCACGTCTGAGATGTGGTTCCAGCCGGCCCGACAGGTGTTTCCGCAGTGTCCGCCAAGCGGTTCTGGCGTAGTTGGCAGGTGATTTTGGCATGACTGGCAGGTGGTTCCAGCAAGCCTGGCAGGTGATTCCAAAGTGTTCACCAACTGGTTGTGGCGTAGCCGGCAGGTGATTTTTGCGTGATCGGTAGGTGGTTCTGGCGAGTCGAGCAGGTGGTTCCGGCGTGCTCGGCTGGTGCTTCCGGGGTCATTGGCACGGGGTTCTGGCATGTCTGAGAGGTGGTTCCTGCATGCCCGGCAAGTGATTCCGGAGTGTTCGCCAAGTGGTTCTGGCATAGTCGGCAGGTGATTTTGGCATGTCCGGCAGGTGGTTCAGGCGAGTTGAGCAGGTGGTTCCAACGTGCTTGGCAGGTGCTTCCGGCGTCTCCGGCACGTGTTTCTGGCACATCTGACAGGTGGTTCCGGCATGCCCGAAAGGTGATTCCGGTCTGTCCGGTAGGTGGTTCCAGCCTGCACGGCATGTGGTTCTGGTACGTCTCAGAGGTGGTTGCGCACGCGCAACAGGTGATTCCGGACTGTCCGCCACATGGTTCTGGCACGTCTGAGAGGTGGTTCCGGCATGCCCGGCAGGTCATCCCAGAGAGTCCTCCAAGTGGTTCTGGCATAACACGCAGGTGATTTTGGCGTGTCTGGCAGGTTGTTCCGTTGTGCTTGGCAGGTGGTTCAGGCTTGGCCGGCAGGTGGTTCCAGACTGTCCAGGACGTGTTTCCAGCTTCTCCGGCAGGTGGTTCTGGTACGTCTGAGGGGTGGTTCCGCCATGGCTGGCAGGTGATTCCGGACCGTCCCCCAGGTGGTTCTGGCATAGCCAGCAGTTGATATTGGCCTGTCCGGCAGGTGGTTCCAGCGAGTCGAACAGGTGGCTCCGGCGTGCTCGGCAGGTGGTTCCGGTCTGTCCGGTAGGTGATTCCGGCGTGTCCGGCACGTGCTTCCGGCACGTCTGAGAGGTGGTTCCGGCATGCGCGACAGGTGATTTCGGAGTGTCCGCCAGGTGGTTCTGGCGTACCCGGCAGGTGATTTTGGCGTGTCCGGCAGGTGTTTCTGGCGAGTCGAGCAGGTGGCTCCGGCATGCTCGGCAGGTGCTTCCGGCGTCTCCGGCACGTGGTTCTGGTGTGTCTGAGAGCTGGTTCCGGCATGTCCGGCAGATGATTCCGGAGTGTCCGCCAAGTGGTTCTGGCATACCCGGCTGGTGATTTGGGCATGTCAGGTAGGTGGTTCCGGCGAGTCGAGCAGGTGGCTCCGGCGTGCTCGGCAGGTTGTTCAGACGGGTCTGGCAGGTGTTTTCCGTCTGTTCGGGGTGTGGTTCCAGCATCTCATGCACATGGTTCTGGCACGTCTGAGATGTGGTTCCGGCCGGCCCGACAGGTGTTTCCACAGTGTCCGCCAAGTGGTACTGGCGTAGTTGGCAGGTGATTTTGGCATGACCGGCAGGTGGTTCCAGCAAGCCCGGCAGGTGATTCCGAAGTGTTCCCCAACTCGTTGTGGCGTAGCCGGCAGGTGATTTTTGCGTGTCCGGCAGGTGGTTCTGGCGAGTCGAGCAGGTGGTTCCGGCGTGCTCGGCAGGTGCTTCCGGGGTCATTGGCACGTGGTTCTGGCATATCTGAGAGGTGGTTCCGGCATGCCCGGCAGGTGATTCCGGAGTGTTCGCCAAGTGTTTCCGGCGTAGCCGGCAGGTGAGTTTGCATGTCCAGCGGTCGTTCCGGCGGGTCGAGCCGGTGGTTCCGGCGTGTCCGGCAGGTGGTTCCGGTCTGTCCGGCAGGTGGTTCTGTGGTGTCCGGCACGAGGTTCAGTCTGAGAGGCTGTGCCGGCATGCCCCTCACGTGATTCCGGCTTGTCCCCGAAGTGGTGCTGGTGTAGCGGGCAGGTGATTTTGGCGTGTCCGGCAGGTGGTTCAGGCGAGTTGAGCAGGTGGTTGCGACGTGCTCGGCAGGTGCTTCCGGCGTCTCCGGCACGGGTTTCTGGCACATCTGACTGGTGGTTCCGGAATGCCCAAAAGTTGATTCCAGTCTGTCCGGTAGGTGGTTCCGGCGTGCACGGCACGTGGTTCTGGTACGTGTCAGAGGTGGTTGCCTATGCCCAACAGGTGATTCCAGACTGTCCGCCACGTGCTTCTGGCACGTCTGAGAGGTGGTTCCAACATGCCCGGCAGGTCATTTCGGAGAGTCGTCCAAGAGGTTCTGGCATAGCCCACAGGTGATTTTGGCGTGCTCGGCAGGTGGTTCAGGCATGGCCGTCACGTGGTTCCAGTCTGTCCAGGACGTGTTTCCAGCTTCTCCGGCACGTGTTTCTGGCACATCTGACAGGTGGTTCCGGCATGCCCGAAAGGTGATTCCGGTCTGTCCGGTAGGTGGGTCCAGCCTGCACGGCATGTGGTTCTGGTACGTCTCAGAGATGGTTGCGCATGCCCAACAGGTGATTCCGGACTGTCCGCCACATGGTTCTGGCACGTCTGAGAGGTGGTTCCGGCATGCCAGGCAGGTCATCCCAGAGAGTCCTCCAAGTGGTTCTGGCATAACACGCAGGTGATTTTGGCGTGTCTGGCAGGTTGTTCCGTTGTGCTTGGCAGGTGGTTCAGGCTTGGCCGGCAGGTGGTTCCAGACTGTCCAGGACGTGTTTCCAGCTTCTCCGGCAGGTGGTTCTGGTACGTCTGAGAGGTGGTTCCGCCATGGCTGGCAGGTGATTCCGGACCGTCCCCCAGGTGGTTCTGGCATAGCCAGCAGTTGATATTGGCCTGTCCGGCAGGTGGTTCCAGCGAGTCGAACAGGTGGCTCCGGCGTGCACGGCAGGTGGTTCCGGTCTGTCCAGTAGGTGATTCCGGCGTGTCCGGCACGTGCTTCCGGCACGTCTGAGAGGTGGTTCCGGCATGCGCGACAGGTGATTTCGGAGTGTCCGCCAGGTGGTTCTGGCGTACCCGGCAGGTGATTTTGGCGTGTCCGGCAGGTGTTTCTGGCGAGTCGAGCAGGTGGCTCCGGCATGCTCGGCAGGTGCTTCCGGCGTCTCCGGCACGTGGTTCTGGTGTGTCTGAGAGCTGGTTCCGGCATGTCCGGCAGATGATTCCGGAGTGTCCGCCAAGTGGTTCTGGCATACCCGGCTGGTGATTTGGGCATGTCAGGTAGGTGGTTCCGGCGAGTCGAGCAGGTGGCTCCGGCGTGCTCGGCAGGTTGTTCAGACGGGTCTGGCAGGTGTTTTCCGTCTGTTCGGGGTGTGGTTCCAGCATCTCATGCACATGGTTCTGGCACGTCTGAGATGTGGTTCCGGCCGGCCCGACAGGTGTTTCCACAGTGTCCGCCAAGTGGTACTGGCGTAGTTGGCAGGTGATTTTGGCATGACCGGCAGGTGGTTCCAGCAAGCCCGGCAGGTGATTCCGAAGTGTTCCCCAACTGGTTGTGGCGTAGCCGGCAGGTGATTTTTGCGTGTCCGGCAGGTGGTTCTGGCGAGTCGAGCAGGTGGTTCCGGCGTGCTCGGCAGGTGCTTCCGGGGTCATTGGCACGTGGTTCTGGCATATCTGAGAGGTGGTTCCGGCATGCCCGGCAGGTGATTCCGGAGTGTTCGCCAAGTGTTTCCGGCGTAGCCGGCAGGTGAGTTTGCATGTCCAGCGGTCGTTCCGGCGGGTCGAGCCGGTGGTTCCGGCGTGTCCGGCAGGTGGTTCCGGTCTGTCCGGCAGGTGGTTCTGTGGTGTCCGGCACGAGGTTCAGTCTGAGAGGCTGTGCCGGCATGCCCCTCACGTGATTCCGGCTTGTCCCCGAAGTGGTGCTGGTGTAGCGGGCAGGTGATTTTGGCGTGTCCGGCAGGTGGTTCAGGCGAGTTGAGCAGGTGGTTGCGACGTGCTCGGCAGGTGCTTCCGGCGTCTCCGGCACGTGTTTCTGGCACATCTGACTGGTGGTTCCGGCATGCCCAAAAGTTGATTCCGGTCTGTCCGGTAGGTGGTTCCGGCGTGCACGGCACGTGGTTCCGGTACGTGTCAGAGGTGGTTGCGTATGCCCAACAGGTGATTCCGGACTGTCCGCCACGTGCTTCTGGCACGTCTGAGAGGTGGTTCCAACATGCCCGGCAGGTCATTTCGGAGAGTCGTCCAAGTGGTTCTGGCATAGCCCACAGCTGATTTTGGCGTGTCCGGCAGGTGGTTCCGCCGTGCTCGGCAGGTGGTTCAGTCATGGCCGTCACGTGGTTCCAGTCTGTCCAGGACGTGTTTCCAGCTTCTCCGGCAGGTGGTTCTGGTACGTCTGAGAGGTGGTTCCGCCATGGCTGGCAGGTGATCCCGGACTGTCCCCCAGGTGGTTCTGGCATAGCCAGCAGTTGATATTGGCCTGTCCGGCAGGTGGTTCCAGCGAGTCGAACAGGTGGCTCCGGCGTTCTTGGCAGGTGGTTCCGGTCTGTCCGGTAGGTGTTTCCGGCGTGTCTGGCACGTGCTTCCGGCATGCGCGGCAGGTGATTCCGTAGTGTCCGCCAGGTGGTTCTGGCATACCCGGCAGGTGATTTTGGCGTGTCCGGCAGGTGTTTCTGGCGAGTCGAGCAGGTGGCTCCGGCATGCTCGGCAGGTGCTTCCGGCGTCTCCGGCACTTGGTTCTGGTGTGTCTGAGAGCTGGTTCCGGCATGTCCGGCAGATGATTCCGGAGTGTCCGCCAAGTGGTTCTGGCATACCCAGCAGGTGATTTTGGCGTGTCAGGGAGGTGGTACCGGTGAGTCGAGCAGGTGGTTCCGGCGTGCTCGGCAGGTGGTTCAGGCGGTTCTGGCAGGTGGTATCCGTCTGTTCGGGGTGTGGTTCCAGCATCTCATGAACACGTTTCTGGCACGTCTGAGATGTGGTTCCAGCCGGCCCGACAGGTGTTTCCGCAGTGTCCGCCAAGCGGTTCTGGCGTAGTTGGCAGGTGATTGTGGCATGACTGGCAGGTGGTTCCAGCTAGCCTGGCAGGTGATTCCAAAGTGTTCACCAACTGGTTGTGGCGTAGCCGGCAGGTGATTTTTGCGTGATCGGCAGGTGGTTCTGGCGAGTCGAGCAGGTGGTTCCGGTGTGCTCGGCTGGTGCTTCCGGGGTCATTGGCACGGGGTTCTGGCATGTCTGAGAGGTGGTTCCTGCATGCCCGGCAAGTGATTCCGGAGTGTTCGCCAAGTGGTTCTGGCATAGTCGGCACGTGATTTTGGCATGTCCGGCAGGTGGTTCAGGCGAGTTGAGCAGGTGGTTCCAACGTGCTTGGCAGGTGCTTCCGGCGTCTCCGGCACGTGTTTCTGGCACATCTGACAGGTGGTTCCGGCATGCCCGAAAGGTGATTCCGGTCTGTCCGGTAGGTGGTTCCAGCCTGCACGGCATGTGGTTCTGGTACGTCTCAGAGGTGGTTGCGCATGCCCAACAGGTGATTCCGGACTGTCCGCCACATGGTTCTGGCACGTCTGAGAGGTGGTTCCGGCATGCCCGGCAGGTCATCCCAGAGAGTCCTCCAAGTGGTTCTGGCATAACACGCAGGTGATTTTGGCGTGTCTGGCAGGTTGTTCCGTTGTGCTTGGCAGGTGGTTCAGGCTTGGCCGGCAGGTGGTTCCAGACTGTCCAGGACGTGTTTCCAGCTTCTCCGGCAGGTGGTTCTGGTACGTCTGAGAGGTGGTTCCGCCATGGCTGGCAGGTGATTCCGGACCGTCCCCCAGGTGGTTCTGGCATAGCCAGCAGTTGATATTGGCCTGTCCGGCAGGTGGTTCCAGCGAGTCGAACAGGTGGCTCCGGCGTGCTCGGCAGGTGGTTCCGGTCTGTCCGGTAGGTGATTCCGGCGTGTCCGGCACGTGCTTCCGGCACGTCTGAGAGGTGGTTCCGGCATGCGCGACAGGTGATTTCGGAGTGTCCGCCAGGTGGTTCTGGCGTACCCGGCAGGTGATTTTGGCGTGTCCGGCAGGTGTTTCTGGCGAGTCGAGCAGGTGGCTCCGGCATGCTCGGCAGGTGCTTCCGGCGTCTCCGGCACTTGGTTCTGGTGTGTCTGAGAGCTGGTTCCGGCATGTCCGGCAGATGATTCCGGAGTGTCCGCCAAGTGGTTCTGGCATACCCAGCAGGTGATTTTGGCGTGTCAGGGAGGTGGTACCGGTGAGTCGAGCAGGTGGTTCCGGCATGCTCGGCAGGTGGTTCAGACGGGTCTGGCAGGTGTTTTCCGTCTGTTCGGGGTGTGGTTCCAGCATCTCATGCACATGGTTCTGGCACGTCTGAGGTGTGGTTCCGGCCGGCCCGACAGGTGTTTCCACAGTGTCCGCCAAGTGGTACTGGCGTAGTTGGCAGGTGATTTTGGCATGACCGGCAGGTGGTTCCAGCAAGCCCGGCAGGTGATTCCGAAGTGTTCCCCAACTGGTTGTGGCGTAGCCGGCAGGTGATTTTTGCGTGTCCGGCAGGTGGTTCTGGCGAGTCGAGCAGGTGGTTCCGGCGTGCTCGGCAGGTGCTTCCGGGGTCATTGGCACGTGGTTCTGACATATCTGAGAGGTGGTTCCGGCATGCCCGGCAGGTGATTCCGGAGTGTTCGCCAAGTGTTTCCGGCGTAGCCGGCAGGTGAGTTTGCATGTCCAGCGGTCGTTCCGGCGGGTCGAGCCGGTGGTTCCGGCGTGTCCGGCAGGTGGTTCCGGTCTGTCCGGCAGGTGGTTCTGTGGTGTCCGGCACGAGGTTCAGTCTGAGAGGCTGTGCCGGCATGCCCCTCACGTGATTCCGGCTTGTCCCCGAAGTGGTGCTGGTGTAGCGGGCAGGTGATTTTGGCGTGTCCGGCAGGTGGTTCAGGCGAGTTGAGCAGGTGGTTGCGACGTGCTCGGCAGGTGCTTCCGGCGTCTCCGGCACGGGTTTCTGGCACATCTGACTGGTGGTTCCGGCATGCCCAAAAGTTGATTCCGGTCTGTCCGGTAGGTGGTTCCGGCGTGCACGGCACGTGGTTCTGGTACGTGTCAGAGGTGGTTGCGTATGCCCAACAGGTGATTCCGGACTGTCAGCCACGTGCTTCTGGCACGTCTGAGAGGTGGTTCCAACATTCCCGGCAGGTCATTTCGGATAGTCGTCCAAGTGGTTCTGGCATAGCCCACAGCTGATTTTGGCGTGTCCGGCAGGTGGTTCCGCCGTGCTCGGCAGGTGGTTCAGGCATGGCCGTCACGTGGTTCCAGTCTGTCCAGGACGTGTTTCCAGCTTCTCCGGCAGGTGGTTCTGGTACGTCTGAGAGGTGGCTCCGCCATGGCTGGCAGGTGATCCCGGACCGTCCCCCAGGTGGTTCTGGCATAGCCAGCAGTTGATATTGGCCTGTCCGGCAGGTGGTTCCAGCGAGTCGAACAGGTGGCTCCGGCGTTCTTGGCAGGTGGTTCCGGTCTGTCCGGTAGGTGTTTGCGGCGTGTCTGGCACGTGCTTCCGGCATGCGCGGCAGGTGATTCCGTAGTGTCCGCCAGGTGGTTCTGGCATACCCGGCAGGTGATTTTGGCGTGTCCGGCAGGTGTTTCTGGCGAGTCGAGCAGGTGGCTCCGGCATGCTCGGCAGGTGCTTCCGGCGTCTCCAGCACTTGGTTCTGGTGTGTCTGAGAGCTGGTTCCGGCATGTCCGGCAGATGATTCCGGAGTGTCCGCCAAGTGGTTCTGGCATACCCAGCAGGTGATTTTGGCGTGTCAGGGAGGTGGTACCGGTGAGTCGAGCAGGTGGTTCTGGCGTGCTCGGCAGGTGGTTCAGGCGGTTCTGGCAGGTGGTATCCGTCTGTTCGGGGTGTGGCTCCAGCATCTCATGAACACGTTTCTGGCACGTCTGAGATGTGGTTCCAGCCGGCCCGACAGGTGTTTCCGCAGTGTCCGCCAAGCGGTTCTGGCGTAGTTGGCAGGTGATTTTGGCATGACTGGCAGGTGGTTCCAGCAAGCCTGGCAGGTGATTCCAAAGTGTTCACCAACTGGTTGTGGCGTAGCCGGCAGGTGATTTTTGCGTGATCGGCAGGTGGTTCTGGCGAGTCGAGCAGGTGGTTCCGGCGTGCTCGGCTGGTGCTTCCGGGGTCATTGGCACGGGGTTCTGGCATGTCTGAGAGGTGGTTCCTGCATGCCCGGCAAGTGATTCCGGAGTGTTCGCCAAGTGGTTCTGGCATAGTCGGCAGGTGATTTTGGCATGTCCGGCAGGTGGTTCAGGCGAGTTGAGCAGGTGGTTCCAACGTGCTTGGCAGGTGCTTCCGGCGTCTTCGGCACGTGTTTCTGGCACATCTGACAGGTGGTTCCGGCAGGCCCGAAAGGTGATTCCGGTCTGTCCGGTAGGTGGTTCCAGCCTGCACGGCATGTGGTTCTGGTACGTCTCAGAGGTGGTTGCGCATGCCCAACAGGTGATTCCGGACTGTCCGCCACATGGTTCTGGCACGTCTGAGAGGTGGTTCCGGCATGCCAGGCAGGTCATCCCAGAGAGTCCTCCAAGTGGTTCTGGCATAACACGCAGGTGATTTTGGCGTGTCTGGCAGGTTGTTCCGTTGTGCTTGGCAGGTGGTTCAGGCTTGGCCGGCAGGTGGTTCCAGACTGTCCAGGACGTGTTTCCAGCTTCTCCGGCAGGTGGTTCTGGTACGTCTGAGAGGTGGTTCCGCCATGGCTGGCAGGTGATTCCGGACCGTCCCCCAGGTGGTTCTGGCATAGCCAGCAGTTGATATTGGCCTGTCCGGCAGGTGGTTCCAGCGAGTCGAACAGGTGGCTCCGGCGTGCTCGGCAGGTGGTTCCGGTCTGTCCGGTAGGTGATTCCGGCGTGTCCGGCACGTGCTTCCGGCACGTCTGAGAGGTGGTTCCGGCATGCGCGACAGGTGATTTCGGAGTGTCCGCCAGGTGGTTCTGGCGTACCCGGCAGGTGATTTTGGCGTGTCCGGCAGGTGTTTCTGGCGAGTCGAGCAGGTGGCTCCGGCATGCTCGGCAGGTGCTTCCGGCGTCTCCGGCACGTGGTTCTGGTGTGTCTGAGAGCTGGTTCCGGCATGTCCGGCAGATGATTCCGGAGTGTCCGCCAAGTGGTTCTGGCATACCCAGCTGGTGATTTGGGCATGTCAGGTAGGTGGTTCCGGCGAGTCGAGCAGGTGGCTCCGGCGTGCTCGGCAGGTTGTTCAGACGGGTCTGGCAGGTGTTTTCCGTCTGTTCGGGGTGTGGTTCCAGCATCTCATGCACATGGTTGTGGCACGTCTGAGATGTGGTTCCGGCCGGCCCGACAGGTGTTTCCACAGTGTCCGCCAAGTGGTACTGGCGTAGTTGGCAGGTGATTTTGGCATGACCGGCAGGTGGTTCCAGCAAGCCCGGCAGGTGATTCCGAAGTGTTCCCCAACTGGTTGTGGCGTAGCCGGCAGGTGATTTTTGCGTGTCCGGCAGGTGGTTCTGGCGAGTCGAGCAGGTGGTTCCGGCGTGCTCGGCAGGTGCTTCCGGGGTCATTGGCACGTGGTTCTGGCATATCTGAGAGGTGGTTCCGGCATGCCCGGCAGGTGATTCCGGAGTGTTCGCCAAGTGTTTCCGGCATAGCCGGCAGGTGAGTTTGCATGTCCAGCGGTCGTTCCGGCGGGTCGAGCCGGTGGTTCCGGCGTGTCCGGCAGGTGGTTCCGGTCTGTCCGGCAGGTGGTTCTGTGGTGTCCGGCACGAGGTTCAGTCTGAGAGGCTGTGCCGGCATGCCCCTCACGTGATTCCGGCTTGTCCCCGAAGTGGTGCTGGTGTAGCGGGCAGGTGATTTTGGCGTGTCCGGCAGGTGGTTCAGGCGAGTTGAGCAGGTGGTTGCGACGTGCTCGGCAGGTGCTTCCGGCGTCTCCGGCACGGGTTTCTGGCACATCTGACTGGTGGTTCCGGCATGCCCAAAAGTTGATTCCGGTCTGTCCGGTAGGTGGTTCCGGCGTGCACGGCACGTGGTTCTGGTACGTGTCAGAGGTGGTTGCGTATGCCCAACAGGTGATTCCGGACAGTCCGCCACGTGCTTCTGGCACGTCTGAGAGGTGGTTCCAACATGCCCGGCAGGTCATTTCGGAGAGTCGTCCAAGTGGTTCTGGCATAGGCCACAGGTGATTTGGGCGTGTCCGGCAGGTGGTTCCGCCGTGCTCGGCAGGTGGTTCAGGCATGGCCGTCACGTGGTTCCAGTCTGTCCAGGACGTGTTTCCAGCTTCTCCGGCAGGTGGTTCTGGTACGTCTGAGAGGTGGTTCCGCCATGGCTGGCAGGTGATTCCGGACCGTCCCCCAGGTGGTTCTGGCATAGCCAGCAGTTGATATTGGCCTGTCCGGCAGGTGGTTCCAGCGAGTCGAACAGGTGGCTCCGGCGTTCTTGGCAGGTGGTTCCGGTCTGTCCGGTAGGTGTTTCCGGCGTGTCTGGCACGTGCTTCCGGCATGCGCGGCAGGTGATTCCGTAGTGTCCGCCAGGTGGTTCTGGCATACCCGGCAGGTGATTTTGGCGTGTCCGGCAGGTGTTTCTGGCGAGTCGAGCAGGTGGCTCCGGCATGCTCGGCAGGTGCTTCCGGCGTCTCCGGCACTTGGTTCTGGTGTGTCTGAGAGCTGGTTCCGGCATGTCCGGCAGATGATTCCGGAGTGTCCGCCAAGTGGTTCTGGCATACCCAGCAGGTGATTTTGGCGTGTCAGGGAGGTGGTACCGGTGAGTCGAGCAGGTGGTTCCGGCGTGCTCGGCAGGTGGTTCAGGCGGTTCTGGCAGGTGGTATCCGTCTGTTCGGGGTGTGGTTCCAGCATCTCATGAACACGTTTCTGGCACGTCTGAGATGTGGTTCCTGCCGGCCCGACAGGTGTTTCCGCAGTGTCCGACAAGCGGTTCTGGCGTAGTTGGCAGGTGATTTTTGCATGACTGGCAGGTGGTTCCAGCAAGCCTGGCAGGTGATTCCAAAGTGTTCACCAACTGGTTGTGGCGTAGCCGGCAGGTGATTTTTGCGTGATCGGCAGGTGGTTCTGGCGAGTCGAGCAGCTGGTTCCGGCGTGCTCGGCTGGTGCTTCCGGGGTCATTGGCACGGGGTTCTGGCATGTCTGAGAGGTGGTTCCTGCATGCCCGGCAAGTGATTCCGGAGTGTTCGCCAAGTGGTTCTGGCATAGTCGGCAGGTGATTTTGGCATGTCCGGCAGGTGGTTCAGGCGAGTTGAGCAGGTGGTTCCAACGTGCTTGGCAGGTGCTTCCGGCGTCTCCGGCACGTGTTTCTGGCACATCTGACAGGTGGTTCCGGCATGCCCGAAAGGTGATTCCGGTCTGTCCGGTAGGTGGTTCCAGCCTGCACGGCATGTGGTTCTGGTACGTCTCAGAGGTGGTTGCGCATGCCCAACAGGTGATTCCGGACTGTCCGCCACATGGTTCTGGCACGTCTGAGAGGTGGTTCCGGCATGCCCGGCAGGTCATCCCAGAGAGTCCTCCAAGTGGTTCTGGCATAACACGCAGGTGATTTTGGCGTGTCTGGCAGGTTGTTCCGTTGTGCTTGGCAGGTGGTTCAGGCTTGGCCGGCAGGTGGTTCCAGACTGTCCAGGACGTGTTTCCAGCTTCTCCGGCAGGTGGTTCTGGTACGTCTGAGAGGTGGTTCCGCCATGGCTGGCAGGTGATTCCGGACCGTCCCCCAGGTGGTTCTGGCATAGCCAGCAGTTGATATTGGCCTGTCCGGCAGGTGGTTCCAGCGAGTCGAACAGGTGGCTCCGGCGTGCTCGGCAGGTGGTTCCGGTCTGTCCGGTAGGTGATTCCGGCGTGTCCGGCACGTGCTTCCGGCACGTCTGAGAGGTGGTTCCGGCATGCGCGACAGGTGATTTCGGAGTGTCCGCCAGGTGGTTCTGGCGTACCCGGCAGGTGATTTTGGCGTGTCCGGCAGGTGTTTCTGGCGAGTCGAGCAGGTCGCTCCGGCATGCTCGCCAGGTGCTTCCGGCGTCTCCGGCACGTGGTTCTGGTGTGTCTGAGAGCTGGTTCTGGCATGTCCGGCAGATGATTCCGGAGTGTCCGCCAAGTGGTTCTGGCATACCCGGCGGGTGATTTGGGCATGTCAGTTAGGTGGTTCCGGCGAGTCGAGCAGGTGGCTCCGGCGTGCTCGGCAGGTTGTTCAGACGGGTCTGGCAGGTGTTTTCCGTCTGTTCGGGGTGTGGTTCCAGCATCTCATGCACATGGTTCTGGCACGTCTGAGATGTGGTTCCGGCCGGCCCGACAGGTGTTTCCACAGTGTCCGCCAAGTGGTACTGGCGTAGTTGGCAGGTGATTTTGGCATGACCGGCAGGTGGTTCCAGCAAGCCCGGCAGGTGATTCCGAAGTGTTCCCCAACTCGTTGTGGCGTAGCCGGCAGGTGATTTTTGTGTGTCCGGCAGGTGGTTCTGGCGAGTCGAGCAGGTGGTTCCGGCGTGCTCGGCAGGTGCTTCCGGGGTCATTGGCACGTGGTACTGGCATATCTGAGAGGTGGTTCCGGCATGCCCGGCAGGTGATTCTGGAGTGTTCGCCAAGTGTTTCCAGGGTAGCCGGCAGGTGAGTTTGCATGTCCAGCGGTCGTTCCGGCGGGTCGAGCCGGTGGTTCCGGCGTGTCCGGCAGGTGGTTCCGGTCTGTCCGGCAGGTGGTTCTGTGGTGTCCGGCACGAGGTTCAATCTGAGAGGCTGTGCCGGCATGCCCCTCACGTGATTCCGGCTTGTCCCCGAAGTGGTGCTGGTGTAGCGGGCAGGTGATTTTGGCGTGTCCGGCAGGTGGTTCAGGCGAGTTGAGCAGGTGGTTGCGACGTGCTCGGCAGGTGCTTCCGGCGTCTCCGGCACGGGTTTCTGGCACATCTGACTGGTGGTTCCGGCATGCCCAAAGGTTGATTCCGGTCTGTCCGTTAGGTGGTTCCGGCGTGCACGGCACGTGGTTCTGGTACGTGTCAGAGGTGGTTGCGTATGCCCAACAGGTGATTCCGGACAGTCCGCCACGTGCTTCTGGCACGTCTGAGAGGTGGTTCCAACATGCCCGGCAGGTCATTTCGGAGAGTCGTCCAAGTGGTTCTGGCATAGCCCACAGGTGATTTTGGCGTGTCCGGCAGGTGGTTCCGCCGTGCTCGGCAGGTGGTTCAGGCATGGCCGTCACGTGGTTCCAGTCTGTCCAGGACGTGTTTCCAGCTTCTCCGGCAGGTGGTTCTGGTACGTCTGAGAGGTGGTTCCGCCATGGCTGGCAGGTGATCCCGGACCGTCCCCCAGGTGGTTCTGGCATAGCCAGCAGTTGATATTGGCCTGTCCGGCAGGTGGTTCCAGCGAGTCGAACAGGTGGCTCCGGCGTTCTTGGCAGGTGGTTCCGGTCTGTCCGGTAGGTGTTTCCGGCGTGTCTGGCACGTGCTTCCGGCATGCGCGGCAGGTGATTCCGTAGTGTCCGCCAGGTGGTTCTGGCATACCCGGCAGGTGATTTTGGCGTGGCCGGCAGGTGTTTCTGGCGAGTCGAGCAGGTGGCTCCGGCATGCTCGGCAGGTGCTTCCGGCGTCTCCGGCACTTGGTTCTGGTGTGTCTGAGAGCTGGTTCCGGCATGTCCGGCATATGATTCCGGAGTGTCCGCCAAGTGGTTCTGGCATACCCAGCAGGTGATTTTGGCGTGTCAGGGAGGTGGTACCGGTGAGTCGAGCAGGTGGTTCCGGCGTGCTCGGCAGGTGGTTCAGGCGGTTCTGGCAGGTGGTATCCGTCTGTTCGGGGTGTGGTTCCAGCATCTCATGAACACGTTTCTGGCACGTCTGAGATGTGGTTCCAGCCGGCCCGACAGGTGTTTCCGCAGTGTCCGCCAAGCGGTTCTGGCGTAGTTGGCAGGTGATTTTGGCATGACTGGCAGGTGGTTCCAGCAAGCCTGGCAGGTGATTCCAAAGTGTTCACCAACTGGTTGTGGCGTAGCCGGCAGGTGATTTTTGCGTGATCGGCAGGTGGTTCTGGCGAGTCGAGCAGGTGGTTCCGGCGTGCTCGGCTGGTGCTTCCGGGGTCATTGGCACGGGGTTCTGGCATGTCTGAGAGGTGGTTCCTGCATGCCCGGCAAGTGATTCCGGAGTGTTCGCCAAGTGGTTCTGGCATAGTCGGCAGGTGATTTTGGCATGTCCGGCAGGTGGTTCAGGCGAGTTGAGCAGGTGGTTCCAACGTGCTTGGCAGGTGCTTCCGGCGTCTCCGGCACGTGTTTCTGGCACATCTGACAGGTGGTTCCGGCATGCCCGAAAGGTGATTCCGGTCTGTCCGGTAGGTGGTTCCAGCCTGCACGGCATGTGGTTCTGGTACGTCTCAGAGGTGGTTGCGCATGCCCAACAGGTGATTCCGGACTGTCCGCCACATGGTTCTGGCACGTCTGAGAGGTGGTTCCGTCATGCCCGGCAGGTCATCCCAGAGAGTCCTCCAAGTGGTTCTGGCATAACACGCAGGTGATTTTGGCGTGTCTGGCAGGTTGTTCCGTTGTGCTTGGCAGGTGGTTCAGGCTTGGCCGGCAGGTGGTTCCAGACTGTCCAGGACGTGTTTCCAGCTTCTCCGGCAGGTGGTTCTGGTACGTCTGAGAGGTGGTTCCGCCATGGCTGGCAGGTGATTCCGGACCGTCCCCCAGGTGGTTCTGGCATAGCCAGCAGTTGATATTGGCCTGTCCGGCAGGTGGTTCCAGCGAGTCGAACAGGTGGCTCCGGCGTGCTCGGCAGGTGGTTCCGGTCTGTCCGGTAGGTGATTCCGGCGTGTCTGGCACGTGCTTCCGGCACGTCTGAGAGGTGGTTCCGGCATGCGCGACAGGTGATTTCGGAGTGTCCGCCAGGTGGTTCTGGCGTACCCGGCAGGTGATTTTGGCGTGTCCGGCAGGTGTTTCTGGCGAGTCGAGCAGGTGGCTCCGGCATGCTCGCCAGGTGCTTCCGGCGTCTCCGGCACGTGGTTCTGGTGTGTCTGAGAGCTGGTTCCGGCATGTCCGGCAGATGATTCCGGAGTGTCCGCCAAGTGGTTCTGGCATACCCGGCTGGTGATTTGGGCATGTCAGGTAGGTGGTTCCGGCGAGTCGAGCAGGTGGCTCCGGCGTGCTCGGCAGGTTGTTCAGACGGGTCTGGCAGGTGTTTTCCGTCTGTTCGGGGTGTGGTTCCAGCATCTCATGCACATGGTTCTGGCACGTCTGAGATGTGGTTCCGGCCGGCCCGACAGGTGTTTCCACAGTGTCCGCCAAGTGGTACTGGCGTAGTTGGCAGGTGATTTTGGCATGACCGGCAGGTGGTTCCAGCAAGCCCGGCAGGTGATTCCGAAGTGTTCCCCAACTGGTTGTGGCGTAGCCGGCAGGTGATTTTTGCGTGTCCGGCAGGTGGTTCTGGCGAGTCGAGCAGGTGGTTCCGGCGTGCTCGGCAGGTGCTTCCGGGGTCATTGGCACGAGGTTCTGGCATATCTGAGAGGTGGTTCCGGCATGCCCGGCAGGTGATTCTGGAGTGTTCGCCAAGTGTTTCCAGGGTAGCCGGCAGGTGAGTTTGCATGTCCAGCGGTCGTTCCGGCGGCTCGAGCCGGTGGTTCCGGCGTGTCCGGCAGGTGGTTCCGGTCTGTCCAGCAGGTGGTTCTGTGGTGTCCGGCACGAGGTTCAGTCTGAGAGGCTGTGCCGGCATGCCCCTCACGTGATTCCGGCTTGTCCCCGAAGTGGTGCTGGTGTAGCGAGCAGGTGATTTTGGCGTGTCCGGCAGGTGGTTCAGGCGAGTTGAGCAGGTGGTTGCGACGTGCTCGGCAGGTGCTTCCGGCGTCTCCGGCACGTGTTTCTGGCACATCTGACTGGTGGTTCCGGCATGCCCAAAAGTTGATTCCGGTCTGTCCGGTAGGTGGTTCCGGCGTGCACGGCACGTGGTTCTGGTACGTCTCAGAGGTGGTTGCGTATGCCCAACAGGTGATTCCGGACTGTCCGCCACGTGCTTCTGGCACGTCTGAGAGGTGGTTCCAACATGCCCGGCAGGTCATTTCGGAGAGTCGTCCAAGTGGTTCTGGCGTAGCCCGCAGGTGATTTTGGCGTGTCCGGCAGGTGGTTCCGCCGTGCTCGGCAGGTGGTTCAGGCATGGCCGTCACGTGGTTCCAGTCTGTCCAGGAGGTGTTTCCAGCTTCTCCGGCAGGTGGGTCTGGTACGTCTGAGAGGCGGTTCCGCCATGGCTGGCAGGTGATCCCGGACTGTCCCACAGGTGGTTCTGGCATAGCCAGCAGTTGATATTGGCCTGTCCGGCAGGTGGTTCCAGCGAGTCGAACAGGTGGCTCCGGTGTTCTTGGCAGGTGGTTCCGGTCTGTCCGGTAGGTGATTCCGGCGTGTCTGGCACGTGTTTCCGGCATGCGCGGCAGGATATTCCGTAGTGTCCGCCAGGTGGTTCTGGCATACCCGGCAGGTGATTTTGGCGTGTCCGGCAGGTGTTTCTGGCGAGTCGAGCAGGTCGCTCCGGCATGCTCGCCAGGTGCTTCCGGCGTCTCCGGCACGTGGTTCTGGTGTGTCTGAGAGCTGGTTCCGGCATGTCCGGCAGATGATTCCGGAGTGTCCGCCAAGTGGTTCTGGCATACCCGGCTGGTGATTTGGGCATGTCAGGTAGGTGGTTCCGGCGAGTCGAGCAGGTGGCTCCGGCGTGCTCGGCAGGTTGTTCAGACGGGTCTGGCAGGTGTTTTCCGTCTGTTCGGGGTGTGGTTCCAGCATCTCATGCACATGGTTCTGGCACGTCTGAGATGTGGTTCCGGCCGGCCCTACAGGTGTTTCCACAGTGTCCGCCAAGTGGTACTGGCGTAGTTGGAAGGTGATTTTGGCATGACCGGCAGGTGGTTCCAGCAAGCCCGGCAGGTGATTCCGAAGTGTTCCCCAACTGGTTGTGGCGTAGCCGGCAGGTGATTTTTGCGTGTCCGGCAGGTGGTTCTGGCGAGTCGAGCAGGTGGTTCCGGCGTGCTCGGCAGGTGCTTCCGGGGTCATTGGCACGTGGTTCTGGCATATCTGAGAGGTGGTTCCGGCATGCCCGGCAGGTGATTCCGGAGTGTTCGCCAAGTGTTTCCAGGGTAGCCGGCAGGTGAGTTTGCATGTCCAGCGGTCGTTCCGGCGGGTCGAGCCGGTGGTTCCGGCGTGTCCGGCAGGTGGTTCCGGTCTGTCCGGCAGGTGGTTCTGTGGTGTCCGGCACGAGGTTCAGTCTGAGAGGCTGTGCCGGCATGCCCCTCACGTGATTCCGGCTTGTCCCCGAAGTGGTGCTGGTGTAGCGGGCAGGTGATTTTGGCGTGTCCGGCAGGTGGTTCAGGCGAGTTGAGCAGGTGGTTGCGACGTGCTCGGCAGGTGCTTCCGGCGTCTCCGGCACGGGTTTCTGGCACATCTGACTGGTGGTTCCGGCATGCCCAAAAGTTGATTCCGGTCTGTCCGGTAGGTGGTTCCGGCGTGCACGGCACGTGGTTCTGGTACGTGTCAGAGGTGGTTGCGTATGCCCAACAGGTGATTCCGGACAGTCCGCCACGTGCTTCTGGCACGTCTGAGAGGTGGTTCCAACATGCCCGGCATGTCATTTCGGAGAGTCGTCCAAGTGGTTCTGGCATAGCCCACAGGTGATTTTGGCGTGTCCGGCAGGTGGTTCCGCCGTGCTCGGCAGGTGGTTCAGGCATGGCCATCACGTGGTTCCAGTCTGTCCAGGACGTGTTTCCAGCTTCTCCGGCAGGTGGTTCTGGTACGTCTGAGAGGTGGTTCCGCCATGGCTGGCAGGTGATCCCGGACCGTCCCCCAGGTGGTTCTGGCATAGCCAGCAGTTGATATTGGCCTGTCCGGCAGGTGGTTCCAGCGAGTCGAACAGGTGGCTCCGGCGTTCTTGGCAGGTGGTTCCGGTCTGTCCGGTAGGTGTTTCCGGCGTGTCTGGCACGTGCTTCCGGCATGCACGGCAGGTGATTCCGTAGTGTCCGCCAGGTGGTTCTGGCATACCCGGCAGGTGATTTTGGCGTGGCCGGCAGGTGTTTCTGGCGAGTCGAGCAGGTGGCTCCGGCATGCTCGGCAGGTGCTTCCGGCGTCTCCGGCACTTGGTTCTGGTGTGTCTGAGAGCTGGTTCCGGCATGTCCGGCAGATGATTCCGGAGTGTCCGCCAAGTGGTTCTGGCATACCCAGCAGGTGATTTTGGCGTGTCAGGGAGGTGGTACCGGTGAGTCGAGCAGGTGGTTCCGGCGTGCTCGGCAGGTCGTTCAGGCGGTTCTGGCAGGTGGTATCCGTTTGTTCGGGGTGTGGTTCCAGCATCTCATGAACACGTTTCTGGCACGTCTGAGATGTGGTTCCAGCCGGCCCGACAGGTGTTTCCGCAGTGTCCGCCAAGCGGTTCTGGCGTAGTTGGCAGGTGATTTTGGCATGACTGGCAGGTGGTTCCAGCAAGCCTGGCAGGTGATTCCAAAGTGTTCACCAACTGGTTGTGGCGTAGCCGGCAGGTGATTTTTGCGTGATCGGCAGGTGGTTCTGGCGAGTCGAGCAGGTGGTTCCGGCGTGCTCGGCTGGTGCTTCCGGGGTCATTGGCACGGGGTTCTGGCATGTCTGAGAGGTGGTTCCTGCATGCCCGGCAAGTGATTCCGGAGTGTTCGCCAAGTGGTTCTGGCATAGTCGGCAGGTGATTTTGGCATGTCCGGCAGGTGGTTCAGGCGAGTTGAGCAGGTGGTTCCAACGTGCTTGGCAGGTGCTTCCGGCGTCTCCGGCACGTGTTTCTGGCACATCTGACAGGTGGTTCCGGCATGCCCGAAAGGTGATTCCGGTCTGTCCGGTAGGTGGTTCCAGCCTGCACGGCATGTGGTTCTGGTACGTCTCAGAGGTGGTTGCGCACGCGCAACAGGTGATTCCGGACTGTCCGCCACATGGTTCTGGCACGTCTGAGAGGTGGTTCCGTCATGCCCGGCAGGTCATCCCAGAGAGTCCTCCAAGTGGTTCTGGCATAACACGCAGGTGATTTTGGCGTGTCTGGCAGGTTGTTCCGTTGTGCTTGGCAGGTGGTTCAGGCTTGGCCGGCAGGTGGTTCCAGACTGTCCAGGACGTGTTTCCAGCTTCTCCGGCAGGTGGTTCTGGTACGTCTGAGAGGTGGTTCCGCCATGGCTGGCAGGTGATTCCGGACCGTCCCCCAGGTGGTTCTGGCATAGCCAGCAGTTGATATTGGCCTGTCCGGCAGGTGGTTCCAGCGAGTCGAACAGGTGGCTCCGGCGTGCTCGGCAGGTGGTTCCGGTCTGTCCGGTAGGTGATTCCGGCGTGTCTGGCACGTGCTTCCGGCACGTCTGAGAGGTGGTTCCGGCATGCGCGACAGGTGATTTCGGAGTGTCCGCCAGGTGGTTCTGGCGTACCCGGCAGGTGATTTTGGCGTGTCCGGCAGGTGTTTCTGGCGAGTCGAGCAGGTGGCTCCGGCATGCTCGCCAGGTGCTTCCGGCGTCTCCGGCACGTGGTTCTGGTGTGTCTGAGAGCTGGTTCCGGCATGTCCGGCAGATGATTCCGGAGTGTCCGCCAAGTGGTTCTGGCATACCCGGCTGGTGATTTGGGCATGTCAGGTAGGTGGTTCCGGCGAGTCGAGCAGGTGGCTCCGGCGTGCTCGGCAGGTTGTTCAGACGGGTCTGGCAGGTGTTTTCCGTCTGTTCGGGGTGTGGTTCCAGCATCTCATGCACATGGTTCTGGCACGTCTGAGATGTGGTTCCGGCCGGCCCGACAGGTGTTTCCACAGTGTCCGCCAAGTGGTACTGGCGTAGTTGGCAGGTGATTTTGGCATGACCGGCAGGTGGTTCCAGCAAGCCCGGCAGGTGATTCCGAAGTGTTCCCCAACTGGTTGTGGCGTAGCCGGCAGGTGATTTTTGCGTGTCCGGCAGGTGGTTCTGGCGAGTCGAGCAGGTGGTTCCGGCGTGCTCGGCAGGTGCTTCCGGGGTCATTGGCACGTGGTTCTGGCATATCTGAGAGGTGGTTCCGGCATGCCCGGCAGGTGATTCCGGAGTGTTCGCCAAGTGTTTCCGGCGTAGCCGGCAGGTGAGTTTGCATGTCCAGCGGTCGTTCCGGCGGGTCGAGCCGGTGGTTCCGGCATGTCCGGAAGGTGGTTCCGGTCTGTCCAGCAGGTGGTTCTGTGGTGTCCGGCACGAGGTTCAGTCTGAGAGGCTGTGCCGGCATGCCCCTCACGTGATTCCGGCTTGTCCCCGAAGTGGTGCTGGTGTAGCGAGCAGGTGATTTTGGCGTGTCCGGCAGGTGGTTCAGGCGAGTTGAGCAGGTGGTTGCGACGTGCTCGGCAGGTGCTTCCGGCGTCTCCGGCACGGGTTTCTGGCACATCTGACTGGTGGTTCCGGCATGCCCAAAAGTTGATTCCGGTCTGTCCGGTAGGTGGTTCCGGCGTGCACGGCACGTGGTTCTGGTACGTCTCAGAGGTGGTTGCGTATGCCCAACAGGTGATTCCGGACTGTCCGCCACGTGCTTCTGGCACGTCTGAGAGGTGGTTCCAACATGCCCGGCAGGTCATTTCGGAGAGTCGTCCAAGTGGTTCTGGCGTAGCCCGCAGGTGATTTTGGCGTGTCCGGCAGGTGGTTCCGCCGTGCTCGGCAGGTGGTTCAGGCATGGCCGTCACGTGGTTCCAGTCTGTCCAGGAGGTGTTTCCAGCTTCTCCGGCAGGTGGGTCTGGTACGTCTGAGAGGCGGTTCCGCCATGGCTGGCAGGTGATCCCGGACTGTCCCACAGGTGGTTCTGGCATAGCCAGCAGTTGATATTGGCCTGTCCGGCAGGTGGTTCCAGCGAGTCGAACAGGTGGCTCCGGTGTTCTTGGCAGGTGGTTCCGGTCTGTCCGGTAGGTGATTCCGGCGTGTCTGGCACGTGTTTCCGGCATGCGCGGCAGGATATTCCGTAGTGTCCGCCAGGTGGTTCTGGCATACCCGGCAGGTGATTTTGGCGTGTCCGGCAGGTGTTTCTGGCGAGTCGAGCAGGTCGCTCCGGCATGCTCGCCAGGTGCTTCCGGCGTCTCCGGCACGTGGTTCTGGTGTGTCTGAGAGCTGGTTCCGGCATGTCCGGCAGATGATTCCGGAGTGTCCGCCAAGTGGTTCTGGCATACCCGGCTGGTGATTTGGGCATGTCAGGTAGGTGGTTCCGGCGAGTCGAGCAGGTGGCTCCGGCGTGCTCGGCAGGTTGTTCAGACGGGTCTGGCAGGTGTTTTCCGTCTGTTCGGGGTGTGGTTCCAGCATCTCATGCACATGGTTCTGGCACGTCTGAGATGTGGTTCCGGCCGGCCCTACAGGTGTTTCCACAGTGTCCGCCAAGTGGTACTGGCGTAGTTGGAAGGTGATTTTGGCATGACCGGCAGGTGGTTCCAGCAAGCCCGGCAGGTGATTCCGAAGTGTTCCCCAACTGGTTGTGGCGTAGCCGGCAGGTGATTTTTGCGTGTCCGGCAGGTGGTTCTGGCGAGTCGAGCAGGTGGTTCCGGCGTGCTCGGCAGGTGCTTCCGGGGTCATTGGCACGTGGTTCTGGCATATCTGAGAGGTGGTTCCGGCATGCCCGGCAGGTGATTCCGGAGTGTTCGCCAAGTGTTTCCAGGGTAGCCGGCAGGTGAGTTTGCATGTCCAGCGGTCGTTCCGGCGGGTCGAGCCGGTGGTTCCGGCGTGTCCGGCAGGTGGTTCCGGTCTGTCCGGCAGGTGGTTCTGTGGTGTCCGGCACGAGGTTCAGTCTGAGAGGCTGTGCCGGCATGCCCCTCACGTGATTCCGGCTTGTCCCCGAAGTGGTGCTGGTGTAGCGGGCAGGTGATTTTGGCGTGTCCGGCAGGTGGTTCAGGCGAGTTGAGCAGGTGGTTGCGACGTGCTCGGCAGGTGCTTCCGGCGTCTCCGGCACGGGTTTCTGGCACATCTGACTGGTGGTTCCGGCATGCCCAAAAGTTGATTCCGGTCTGTCCGGTAGGTGGTTCCGGCGTGCACGGCACGTGGTTCTGGTACGTGTCAGAGGTGGTTGCGTATGCCCAACAGGTGATTCCGGACAGTCCGCCACGTGCTTCTGGCACGTCTGAGAGGTGGTTCCAACATGCCCGGCATGTCATTTCGGAGAGTCGTCCAAGTGGTTCTGGCATAGCCCACAGGTGATTTTGGCGTGTCCGGCAGGTGGTTCCGCCGTGCTCGGCAGGTGGTTCAGGCATGGCCATCACGTGGTTCCAGTCTGTCCAGGACGTGTTTCCAGCTTCTCCGGCAGGTGGTTCTGGTACGTCTGAGAGGTGGTTCCGCCATGGCTGGCAGGTGATCCCGGACCGTCCCCCAGGTGGTTCTGGCATAGCCAGCAGTTGATATTGGCCTGTCCGGCAGGTGGTTCCAGCGAGTCGAACAGGTGGCTCCGGCGTTCTTGGCAGGTGATCCCGGACCGTCCCCCAGGTGGTTCTGGCATAGCCAGCAGTTGATATTGGCCTGTCCGGCAGGTGGTTCCAGCGAGTCGAACAGGTGGCTCCGGCGTTCTTGGCAGGTGGTTCCGGTCTGTCCGGTAGGTGTTTCCGGCGTGTCTGGCACGTGCTTCCGGCATGCACGGCAGGTGATTCCGTAGTGTCCGCCAGGTGGTTCTGGCATACCCGGCAGGTGATTTTGGCGTGGCCGGCAGGTGTTTCTGGCGAGTCGAGCAGGTGGCTCCGGCATGCTCGGCAGGTGCTTCCGGCGTCTCCGGCACTTGGTTCTGGTGTGTCTGAGAGCTGGTTCCGGCATGTCCGGCAGATGATTCCGGAGTGTCCGCCAAGTGGTTCTGGCATACCCAGCAGGTGATTTTGGCGTGTCAGGGAGGTGGTACCGGTGAGTCGAGCAGGTGGTTCCGGCGTGCTCGGCAGGTCGTTCAGGCGGTTCTGGCAGGTGGTATCCGTTTGTTCGGGGTGTGGTTCCAGCATCTCATGAACACGTTTCTGGCACGTCTGAGATGTGGTTCCAGCCGGCCCGACAGGTGTTTCCGCAGTGTCCGCCAAGCGGTTCTGGCGTAGTTGGCAGGTGATTTTGGCATGACTGGCAGGTGGTTCCAGCAAGCCTGGCAGGTGATTCCAAAGTGTTCACCAACTGGTTGTGGCGTAGCCGGCAGGTGATTTTTGCGTGATCGGCAGGTGGTTCTGGCGAGTCGAGCAGGTGGTTCCGGCGTGCTCGGCTGGTGCTTCCGGGGTCATTGGCACGGGGTTCTGGCATGTCTGAGAGGTGGTTCCTGCATGCCCGGCAAGTGATTCCGGAGTGTTCGCCAAGTGGTTCTGGCATAGTCGGCAGGTGATTTTGGCATGTCCGGCAGGTGGTTCAGGCGAGTTGAGCAGGTGGTTCCAACGTGCTTGGCAGGTGCTTCCGGCGTCTCCGGCACGTGTTTCTGGCACATCTGACAGGTGGTTCCGGCATGCCCGAAAGGTGATTCCGGTCTGTCCGGTAGGTGGTTCCAGCCTGCACGGCATGTGGTTCTGGTACGTCTCAGAGGTGGTTGCGCATGCCCAACAGGTGATTCCGGACTGTCCGCCACATGGTTCTGGCACGTCTGAGAGGTGGTTCCGTCATGCCCGGCAGGTCATCCCAGAGAGTCCTCCAAGTGGTTCTGGCATAACACGCAGGTGATTTTGGCGTGTCTGGCAGGTTGTTCCGTTGTGCTTGGCAGGTGGTTCAGGCTTGGCCGGCAGGTGGTTCCAGACTGTCCAGGACGTGTTTCCAGCTTCTCCGGCAGGTGGTTCTGGTACGTCTGAGAGGTGGTTCCGCCATGGCTGGCAGGTGATTCCGGACCGTCCCCCAGGTGGTTCTGGCATAGCCAGCAGTTGATATTGGCCTGTCCGGCAGGTGGTTCCAGCGAGTCGAACAGGTGGCTCCGGCGTGCTCGGCAGGTGGTTCCGGTCTGTCCGGTAGGTGATTCCGGCGTGTCTGGCACGTGCTTCCGGCACGTCTGAGAGGTGGTTCCGGCATGCGCGACAGGTGATTTCGGAGTGTCCGCCAGGTGGTTCTGGCGTACCCGGCAGGTGATTTTGGCGTGTCCGGCAGGTGTTTCTGGCGAGTCGAGCAGGTGGCTCCGGCATGCTCGCCAGGTGCTTCCGGCGTCTCCGGCACGTGGTTCTGGTGTGTCTGAGAGCTGGTTCCGGCATGTCCGGCAGATGATTCCGGAGTGTCCGCCAAGTGGTTCTGGCATACCCGGCTGGTGATTTGGGCATGTCAGGTAGGTGGTTCCGGCGAGTCGAGCAGGTGGCTCCGGCGTGCTCGGCAGGTTGTTCAGACGGGTCTGGCAGGTGTTTTCCGTCTGTTCGGGGTGTGGTTCCAGCATCTCATGCACATGGTTCTGGCACGTCTGAGATGTGGTTCCGGCCGGCCCGACAGGTGTTTCCACAGTGTCCGCCAAGTGGTACTGGCGTAGTTGGCAGGTGATTTTGGCATGACCGGCAGGTGGTTCCAGCAAGCCCGGCAGGTGATTCCGAAGTGTTCCCCAACTGGTTGTGGCGTAGCCGGCAGGTGATTTTTGCGTGTCCGGCAGGTGGTTCTGGCGAGTCGAGCAGGTGGTTCCGGCGTGCTCGGCAGGTGCTTCCGGGGTCATTGGCACGAGGTTCTGGCATATCTGAGAGGTGGTTCCGGCATGCCCGGCAGGTGATTCTGGAGTGTTCGCCAAGTGTTTCCAGGGTAGCCGGCAGGTGAGTTTGCATGTCCAGCGGTCGTTCCGGCGGGTCGAGCCGGTGGTTCCGGCGTGTCCGGCAGGTGGTTCCGGTCTGTCCGGCAGGTGGTTCTGTGGTGTCCGGCACGAGGTTCAGTCTGAGAGGCTGTGCCGGCATGCCCCTCACGTGATTCCGGCTTGTCCCCGAAGTGGTGCTGGTGTAGCGGGCAGGTGATTTTGGCGTGTCCGGCAGGTGGTTCAGGCGAGTTGAGCAGGTGGTTGCGACGTGCTCGGCAGGTGCTTCCGGCGTCTCCGGCACGGGTTTCTGGCACATCTGACTGGTGGTTCCGGCATGCCCAAAAGTTGATTCCGGTCTGTCCGGTAGGTGGTTCCGGTGTGCACGGCACGTGGTTCTGGTACGTGTCAGAGGTGGTTGCGTATGCCCAACAGGTGATTCCGGTCTGTCCGGTAGGTGGTTCCAGCCTGCACGGCATGTGGTTCTGGTACGTCTCAGAGGTGGTTGCGCACGCGCAACAGGTGATTCCGGACTGTCCGCCACATGGTTCTGGCACGTCTGAGAGGTGGTTCCGGCATGCCCGGCAGGTCATCCCAGAGAGTCCTCCAAGTGGTTCTGGCATAACACGCAGGTGATTTTGGCGTGTCTGGCAGGTTGTTCCGTTGTGCTTGGCAGGTGGTTCAGGCTTGGCCGGCAGGTGGTTCCAGACTGTCCAGGACGTGTTTCCAGCTTCTCCGGCAGGTGGTTCTGGTACGTCTGAGAGGTGGTTCCGCCATGGCTGGCAGGTGATTCCGGACCGTCCCCCAGGTGGTTCTGGCATAGCCAGCAGTTGATATTGGCCTGTCCGGCAGGTGGTTCCAGCGAGTCGAACAGGTGGCTCCGGCGTGCTCGGCAGGTGGTTCCGGTCTGTCCGGTAGGTGATTCCGGCGTGTCCGGCACGTGCTTCCGGCACGTCTGAGAGGTGGTTCCGGCATGCGCGACAGGTGATTTCGGAGTGTCCGCCAGGTGGTTCTGGCGTACCCGGCAGGTGATTTTGGCGTGTCCGGCAGGTGTTTCTGGCGAGTCGAGCAGGTGGCTCCGGCATGCTCGGCAGGTGCTTCCGGCGTCTCCGGCACGTGGTTCTGGTGTGTCTGAGAGCTGGTTCCGGCATGTTCGGCAGATGATTCCGGAGTGTCCGCCAAGTGGTTCTGGCATACCTGGCTGGTGATTTGGGCATGTCAGGTAGGTGGTTCCGGCGAGTCGAGCAGGTGGCTCCGGCGTGCTCGGCAGGTTGTTCAGACGGGTCTGGCAGGTGTTTTCCGTCTGTTCGGGGTGTGGTTCCAGCATCTCATGCACATGGTTGTGGCACGTCTGAGATGTGGTTCCGGCCGGCCCGACAGGTGTTTCCACAGTGTCCGCCAAGTGGTACTGGCGTAGTTGGCAGGTGATTTTGGCATGACCGGCAGGTGGTTCCAGCAAGCCCGGCAGGTGATTCCGAAGTGTTCCCCAACTGGTTGTGGCGTAGCCGGCAGGTGATTTTTGCGTGTCCGGCAGGTGGTTCTGGCGAGTCGAGCAGGTGGTTCCGGCGTGCTCGGCAGGTGCTTCCGGGGTCATTGGCACGTGGTTCTGGCATATCTGAGAGGTGGTTCCGGCATGCCCGGCAGGTGATTCCGGAGTGTTCGCCAAGTGTTTCCAGGGTAGCCGGCAGGTGAGTTTGCATGTCCAGCGGTCGTTCCGGCGGGTCGAGCCGGTGGTTCCGGCATGTCCGGAAGGTGGTTCCGGTCTGTCCAGCAGGTGGTTCTGTGGTGTCCGGCACGAGGTTCAGTCTGAGAGGCTGTGCCGGCATGCCCCTCACGTGATTCCGGCTTGTCCCCGAAGTGGTGCTGGTGTAGCGGGCAGGTGATTTTGGCGTGTCCGGCAGGTGGTTCAGGCGAGTTGAGCAGGTGGTTGCGACGTGCTCGGCAGGTGCTTCCGGCGTCTCCGGCACGTGTTTCTGGCACATCTGACTGGTGGTTCCGGCATGCCCAAAAGTTGATTCCGGTCTGTCCGGTAGGTGGTTCCGGTGTGCACGGCACGTGGTTCTGGTACGTGTCAGAGGTGGTTGCGTATGCCCAACAGGTGATTCCGGACTGTCCGCCACGTGCTTCTGGCACGTCTGAGAGGTGGTTCCAACATGCCCGGCATGTCATTTCGGAGAGTCGTCCAAGTGGTTCTGGCGTAGCCCGCAGGTGATTTTGGCGTGTCCGGCAGGTGGTTCCGCCGTGCTCGGCAGGTGGTTCAGGCATGGCCGTCACGTGGTTCCAGTCTGTCCAGGACGTGTTTCCAGCTTCTCCGGCAGGTGGGTCTGGTACGTCTGAGAGGTGGTTCCGCCATGGCTGGCAGGTGATCCCGGACCGTCCCCCAGGTGGTTCTGGCATAGCCAGCAGTTGATATTGGCCTGTCCGGCAGGTGGTTCCAGCGAGTCGAACAGGTGGCTCCGGTGTTCTTGGCAGGTGGTTCCGGTCTGTCCGGTAGGTGATTCCGGCGTGTCTGGCACGTGCTTCCGGCATGCGCGGCAGGATATTCCGTAGTGTCCGCCAGGTGGTTCTGGCATACCCGGCAGGTGATTTTGGCGTGTCCGGCAGGTGTTTCTGGCGAGTCGAGCAGGTGGCTCCGGCGTGCTGGGCAGGTTGTTCAGACGGGTCTGGCAGGTGTTTTCCGTCTGTTCGGGGTGTGGTTCCAGCATCTCATGCACATGGTTCTGGCACGTCTGAGATGTGGTTCCGGCCGGCCCGACAGGTGTTTCCACAGTGTCCGCCAAGTTGTACTGGCGTAGTTGTCAGGTGATTTTGGCATGACCGGCAGGTGGTTCCAGCAAGCCTGGCAGGTGATTCCAAAGTGTTCACCAACTGGTTGTGGCGTAGCCGGCAGGTGATTTTTGCGTGATCGGCAGGTGGTTCTGGCGAGTCGAGCAGGTGGTTCCGGCGTGCTCGCCTGGTGCTTCCGGGGTCATTGGCACGGGGTTCTGGCATGTCTGAGAGGTGGTTCCTGCATGCCCGGCAAGTGATTCCGGAGTGTTCGCCAAGTGGTTCTGGCATACTCGGCAGGTGCTTTTGGCATGTCCGGCAGGAGGTTCAGGCGAGTTGAGCAGGTGGTTCCAACGTGCTTGGCAGGTGCTTCCGGCATCTCCGGCACGTGTTTCTGGCACATCTGACAGGTGGTTCCGGCATGCCCGAAAGGTGATTCCGGTCTGTCCGGTAGGTGGGTCCAGCCTGCACGGCATGTGGTTCTGGTACGTCTCAGAGATGGTTGCGCATGCCCAACAGGTGATTCCGGACTGTCCGCCACATGGTTCTGGCACGTCTGAGAGGTGGTTCCGTCATGCCCGGCAGGTCATCCCAGAGAGTCCTCCAAGTGGTTCTGGCATAACACGCAGGTGATTTTGGCATGTCTGGCAGGTTGTTCCGTTGTGCTTGGCAGGTGGTTCAGGCTTGGCCGGCAGGTGGTTCCAGACTGTCCAGGACGTGTTTCCAGCTTCACCGGCAGGTGGTTCTGGTACGTCTGAGAGGTGGTTCCGCCATGGCTGGCAGGTGATTCCGGACCGTCCCCGAGGTGGTTCTGGCATAGCCAGCAGTTGATATTGGCCTGTCCAGCAGGTGGTTCCAGCGAGTCGAACAGGTGGCTCCGGCGTGCTCGACAGGTGGTTCCGGTCTGTCCGGTAGGTGATTCTGGCGTGTCCGGCACGTGCTTCCGGCACGTCTGAGAGGTGGTTCCGGCATGCGCGACAGGTGATTTCGGAGTGTCCGCCAGGTGGTTCTGGCGTACCCGGCAGGTGATTTTGGCGTGTCCGGCAGGTGTTTCTGGCAAGTCGAGCAGGTGGCTCCGGCATGCTCGCCAGGTGCTTCCGGCGTCTCCGGCACGTGGTTCTGGTGTGTCTGAGAGCTGGTTCTGGCATATCCGGCAGATGATTCTGGAGTGTCCGCCAAGTGGTTCTGGCATACCCGGCGGCTGATTTGGGCATGTCAGTTAGGTGGTTCCGGCGAGTCGAGCAGGTGGCTCCGGCGTGCTCGGCAGGTTGTTCAGACGGGTCTGGCAGGTGTTTTCCGTCTGTTCGGGGTGTGGTTCCAGCATCTCAGGCACATGGTTCTGGCACGTCTGAGATGTGGTTCCGGCCGGCACGACAGGTGTTTCCACAGTGTCCGCCAAGTGGTACTGGCGTAGTTGGCAGGTGATTTTGGCATGACCGGCAGGTGGTTCCAGCAAGCCCGGCAGGTGATTCCGAAGTGTTCCCCAACTCATTGTGGCGTAGCCGGCAGGTGATTTTTGCGTGTCCGGCAGGTGGTTCTGGCGAGTCGAGCAGGTGGTTCCGGCGTGCTCGGCAGGTGCTTCCGGGGTCATTGGCACGTGGTTCTGGCATATCTGAGAGGTGGTTCCGGCATGCCCGGCAGGTGATTCTGGAGTGTTCGCCAAGTGTTTCCAGAGTAGCCGGCAGGTGAGTTTGCATGTCCAGCGGTCGTTCCGGCGGGTCGAGCCGGTGGTTCCGGCGTGTCCGGCAGGTGGTTCCGGTCTGTCCGGCAGGTGGTTCTGTGGTGTCCGGCACGAGGTTCAGTCTGAGAGGCTGTGCCGGCATGCCCCTCACGTGATTCCGGCTTGTCCCCGAAGTGGTGCTGGTGTAGCGGGCAGGTGATTTTGGCGTGTCCGGCAGGTGGTTCAGGCGAGTTGAGCAGGTGGTTGCGACGTGCTCGGCAGGTGCTTCCGGCGTCTCCGGCACGGTTTTCTGGCACATCTGACTGGTGGTTCCGGCATGCCCAAAAGTTGATTCCGGTCTGTCCGTTAGGTGGTTCCGGCGTGCACGGCACGTGGTTCTGGTACGTGTCAGAGGTGGTTGCGTATGCCCAACAGGTGATTCCGGACAGTCCGCCACGTGCTTCTGGCACGTCTGAGAGGTGGTTCCAACATGCCCGGCATGTCATTTCGGAGAGTCGTCCAAGTGGTTCTGGCATAGCCCACAGGTGATTTTGGCGTGTCCGGCAGGTGGTTCCGCCGTGCTCGGCAGGTGGTTCAGGCATGGCCGTCACGTGGTTCCAGTCTGTCCAGGACGTGTTTCCAGCTTCTCCGGCAGGTGGTTCTGGTACGTCTGAGAGGTGGTTCCGCCATGGCTGGCAGGTGATCCCGGACCGTCCCCCAGGTGGTTCTGGCATAGCCAGCAGTTGATATTGGCCTGTCCGGCAGGTGGTTCCAGCGAGTTGAACAGGTGGCTCCGGCGTTCTTGGCAGGTGGTTCCGGTCTGTCCGGTAGGTGTTTCCGGCGTGTCTGGCCCGTGCTTCCGGCATGCGCGGCAGGTGATTCCGTAGTGTCCGCCAGGTGGTTCTGGCATACCCGGCAGGTGATTTTGGCGTGGCCGGCAGGTGTTTCTGGCGAGTCGAGCAGGTGGCTCCGGCATGCTCGGCAGGTGCTTCCGGCGTCTCCGGCACTTGGTTCTGGTGTGTCTGAGAGCTGGTTCCGGCATGTCCGGCATATGATTCCGGAGTGTCCGCCAAGTGGTTCTGGCATACCCAGCAGGTGATTTTGGCGTGTCAGGGAGGTGGTACCGGTGAGTCGAGCAGGTGGTTCCGGCGTGCTCAGCAGGTGGTTCAGGCGGTTCTGGCAGGTGGTATCCGTCTGTTCGGGGTGTGGTTCCAGCATCTCATGAACACGTTTCTGGCACGTCTGAGATGTGGTTCCAGCCGGCCCGACAGGTGTTTCCGCAGTGTCCGCCAAGCGGTTCTGGCGTAGTTGGCAGGTGATTTTGGCATGACTGGCAGGTGGTTCCAGCAAGCCTGGCAGGTGATTCCAAAGTGTTCACCAACTGGTTGTGGCGTAGCCGGCAGGTGATTTTTGCGTGATCGGCAGGTGGTTCTGGCGAGTCGAGCAGGTGGTTCCGGCGTGCTCGGCTGGTGCTTCCGGGGTCATTGGCACGGGGTTCTGGCATGTCTGAGAGGTGGTTCCTGCATGCCCGGCAAGTGATTCCGGAGTGTTCGCCAAGTGGTTCTGGCATAGTCGGCAGGTGATTTTGGCATGTCCGGCAGGTGGTTCAGGCGAGTTGAGCAGGTGGTTCCAACGTGCTTGGCAGGTGCTTCCGGCGTCTCCGGCACGTGTTTCTGGCACATCTGACAGGTGGTTCCGGCATGCCCGAAAGGTGATTCCGGTCTGTCCGGTAGGTGGTTCCAGCCTGCACGGCATGTGGTTCTGGTACGTCTCAGAGGTGGTTGTGCATGCCCAACAGGTGATTCCGGACTGTCCGCCACATGGTTCTGGCACGTCAGAGAGGTGGTTCCGGCATGCCCGGCAGGTCATCCCAGAGAGTCCTCCAAGTGGTTCTGGCATAACACGCAGGTGATTTTGGCGTGTCTGGCAGGTTGTTCCGTTGTGCTTGGCAGGTGGTTCAGGCTTGGCCGGCAGGTGGTTCCAGACTGTCCAGGACGTGTTTCCAGCTTCTCCGGCAGGTGGTTCTGGTACGTCTGAGAGGTGGTTCCGCCATGGCTGGCAGGTGATTCCGGACCGTCCCCCAGGTGGTTCTGGCGTACCCGGCAGGTGATTTTGGCGTGTCCGGCAGGTGTTTCTGGCGAGTCGAGCAGGTGGCTCCGGCATGCTCGCCAGGTGCTTCCGGCGTCTCCGGCACGTGGTTCTGGTGTGTCTGAGAGCTGGTTCCGGCATGTCCGGCAGATGATTCCGGAGTGTCCGCCAAGTGGTTCTGGCATACCCGGCAGGTGATTTGGGCATGTCAGGTAGGTGGTTCCGGCGAGTCGAGCAGGTGGCTCCGGCGTGCTCGGCAGGTTGTTCAGACGGGTCTGGCAGGTGTTTTCCGTCTGTTCGGGGTGTGGTTCCAGCATCTCATGCACATGGTTCTGGCACGTCTGAGATGTGGTTCCGGCCGGCCCGACAGGTGTTTCCACAGTGTCCGCCAAGTTGTACTGGCGTAGTTGTCAGGTGATTTTGGCATGACCGGCAGGTGGTTCCAGCAAGCCTGGCAGGTGATTCCAAAGTGTTCACCAACTGGTTGTGGCGTAGCCGGCAGGTGATTTTTGCGTGATCGGCAGGTGGTTCTGGCGAGTCGAGCAGGTGGTTCCGGCGTGCTCGGCTGGTGCTTCCGGGGTCATTGGCACGGGGTTCTGGCATGTCTGAGAGGTGGTTCCTGCATGCCCGGCAAGTGATTCCGGAGTGTTCGCCAAGTGGTTCTGGCATACTCGGCAGGTGCTTTTGGCATGTCCGGCAGGAGGTTCAGGCGAGTTGAGCAGGTGGTTCCAACGTGCTTGGCAGGTGCTTCCGGCGTCTCCGGCACGTGTTTCTGGCACATCTGACAGGTGGTTCCGGCATGCCCGAAAGGTGATTCCGGTCTGTCCGGTAGGTGGGTCCAGCCTGCACGGCATGTGGTTCTGGTACGTCTCAGAGATGGTTGCGCATGCCCAACAGGTGATTCCGGACTGTCCGCCACATGGTTCTGGCACGTCTGAGAGGTGGTTCCGTCATGCCCGGCAGGTCATCCCAGAGAGTCCTCCAAGTGGTTCTGGCATAACACGCAGGTGATTTTGGCATGTCTGGCAGGTTGTTCCGTTGTGCTTGGCAGGTGGTTCAGGCTTGGCCGGCAGGTGGTTCCAGACTGTCCAGGACGTGTTTCCAGCTTCACCGGCAGGTGCTTCTGGTACGTCTGAGAGGTGGTTCCGCCATGGCTGGCAGGTGATTCCGGACCGTCCCCGAGGTGGTTCTGGCATAGCCAGCAGTTGATATTGGCCTGTCCAGCAGGTGGTTCCAGCGAGTCGAACAGGTGGCTCCGGCGTGCTCGACAGGTGGTTCCGGTCTGTCCGGTAGGTGATTCCGGCGTGTCCGGCACGTGCTTCTGGCACGTCTGAGAGGTGGTTCCGGCATGCGCGACAGGTGATTTCGGAGTGTCCGCCAGGTGGTTCTGGCGTACCCGGCAGGTGATTTTGGCGTGTCCGGCAGGTGTTTCTGGCGAGTCGAGCAGGTCGCTCCGGCATGCTCGCCAGGTGCTTCCGGCGTCTCCGGCACGTGGTTCTGGTGTGTCTGAGAGCTGGTTCTGGCATGTCCGGCAGATGATTCCGGAGTGTCCGCCAAGTGGTTCTGGCATACCCGGCGGGTGATTTGGGCATGTCAGTTAGGTGGTTCCGGCGAGTCGAGCAGGTGGCTCCGGCGTGCTCGGCAGGTTGTTCAGACGGGTCTGGCAGGTGTTTTCCGTCTGTTCGGGGTGTGGTTCCAGCATCTCATGCACATGGTTCTGGCACGTCTGAGATGTGGTTCCGGCCGGCCCGACAGGTGTTTCCACAGTGTCCGCCAAGTGGTACTGGCGTAGTTGGCAGGTGATTTTGGCATGACCGGCAGGTGGTTCCAGCAAGCCCGGCAGGTGATTCCGAAGTGTTCCCCAACTCGTTGTGGCGTAGCCGGCAGGTGATTTTTGTGAGTCCGGCAGGTGGTTCTGGCGAGTCGAGCAGGTGGTTCCGGCGTGCTCGGCAGGTGCTTCCGGGGTCATTGGCACGTGGTTCTGGCATATCTGAGAGGTGGTTCCGGCATGCCCGGCAGGTGATTCTGGAGTGTTCGCCAAGTGTTTCCAGGGTAGCCGGCAGGTGAGTTTGCATGTCCAGCGGTCGTTCCGGCGGGTCGAGCCGGTGGTTCCGGCGTGTCCGGCAGGTGGTTCCGGTCTGTCCGGCAGGTGGTTCTGTGGTGTCCGGCACGAGGTTCAATCTGAGAGGCTGTGCCGGCATGCCCCTCACGTGATTCCGGCTTGTCCCCGAAGTGGTGCTGGTGTAGCGGGCAGGTGATTTTGGCGTGTCCGGCAGGTGGTTCAGGCGAGTTGAGCAGGTGGTTGCGACGTGCTCGGCAGGTGCTTCCGGCGTCTCCGGCACGGGTTTCTGGCACATCTGACTGGTGGTTCCGGCATGCCCAAAAGTTGATTCCGGTCTGTCCGTTAGGTGGTTCCGGCGTGCACGGCACGTGGTTCTGGTACGTGTCAGAGGTGGTTGCGTATGCCCAACAGGTGATTCCGGACAGTCCGCCACGTGCTTCTGGCACGTCTGAGAGGTGGTTCCAACATGCCCGGCATGTCATTTCGGAGAGTCGTCCAAGTGGTTCTGGCATAGCCCACAGGTGATTTTGGCGTGTCCGGCAGGTGGTTCCGCCGTGCTCGGCAGGTGGTTCAGGCATGGCCGTCACGTGGTTCCAGTCTGTCCAGGACGTGTTTCCAGCTTCTCCGGCAGGTGGTTCTGGTACGTCTGAGAGGTGGTTCCGCCATGGCTGGCAGGTGATCCCGGACCGTCCCCCAGGTGGTTCTGGCATAGCCAGCAGTTGATATTGGCCTGTCCGGCAGGTGGTTCCAGCGAGTTGAACAGGTGGCTCCGGCGTTCTTGGCAGGTGGTTCCGGTCTGTCCGGTAGGTGTTTCCGGCGTGTCTGGCACGTGCTTCCGGCATGCGCGGCAGGTGATTCCGTAGTGTCCGCCAGGTGGTTCTGGCATACCCGGCAGGTGATTTTGGCGTGGCCGGCAGGTGTTTCTGGCGAGTCGAGCAGGTGGCTCCGGCATGCTCGGCAGGTGCTTCCGGCGTCTCCGGCACTTGGTTCTGGTGTGTCTGAGAGCTGGTTCCGGCATGTCCGGCATATGATTCCGGAGTGTCCGCCAAGTGGTTCTGGCATACCCAGCAGGTGATTTTGGCGTGTCAGGGAGGTGGTACCGGTGAGTCGAGCAGGTGGTTCCGGCGTGCTCAGCAGGTGGTTCAGGCGGTTCTGGCAGGTGGTATCCGTCTGTTCGGGGTGTGGTTCCAGCATCTCATGAACACGTTTCTGGCACGTCTGAGATGTGGTTCCAGCCGGCCCGACAGGTGTTTCCGCAGTGTCCGCCAAGCGGTTCTGGCGTAGTTGGCAGGTGATTTTGGCATGACTGGCAGGTGGTTCCAGCAAGCCTGGCAGGTGATTCCAAAGTGTTCACCAACTGGTTGTGGCGTAGCCGGCAGGTGATTTTTGCGTGATCGGCAGGTGGTTCTGGCGAGTCGAGCAGGTGGTTCCGGCGTGCTCGGCTGGTGCTTCCGGGGTCATTGGCACGGGGTTCTGGCATGTCTGAGAGGTGGTTCCTGCATGCCCGGCAAGTGATTCCGGAGTGTTCGCCAAGTGGTTCTGGCATAGTCGGCAGGTGATTTTGGCATGTCCGGCAGGTGGTTCAGGCGAGTTGAGCAGGTGGTTCCAACGTGCTTGGCAGGTGCTTCCGGCGTCTCCGGCACGTGTTTCTGGCACATCTGACAGGTGGTTCCGGCATGCCCGAAAGGTGATTCCGGTCTGTCCGGTAGGTGGTTCCAGCCTGCACGGCATGTGGTTCTGGTACGTCTCAGAGGTGGTTGCGCATGCCCAACAGGTGATTCCGGACTGTCCGCCACATGGTTCTGGCACGTCTGAGAGGTGGTTCCGTCATGCCCGGCAGGTCATCCCAGAGAGTCCTCCAAGTGGTTCTGGCATAACACGCAGGTGATTTTGGCGTGTCTGGCAGGTTGTTCCGTTGTGCTTGGCAGGTGGTTCAGGCTTGGCCGGCAGGTGGTTCCAGACTGTCCAGGACGTGTTTCCAGCTTCTCCGGCAGGTGGTTCTGGTACGTCTGAGAGGTGGTTCCGCCATGGCTGGCAGGTGATTCCGGACCGTCCCCCAGGTGGTTCTGGCATAGCCAGCAGTTGATATTGGCCTGTCCGGCAGGTGGTTCCAGCGAGTCGAACAGGTGGCTCCGGCGTGCTCGGCAGGTGGTTCCGGTCTGTCCGGTAGGTGATTCCGGCGTGTCTGGCACGTGCTTCCGGCACGTCTGAGAGGTGGTTCCGGCATGCGCGACAGGTGATTTCGGAGTGTCCGCCAGGTGGTTCTGGCGTACCCGGCAGGTGATTTTGGCGTGTCCGGCAGGTGTTTCTGGCGAGTCGAGCAGGTGGCTCCGGCATGCTCGCCAGGTGCTTCCGGCGTCTCCGGCACGTGGTTCTGGTGTGTCTGAGAGCTGGTTCCGGCATGTCCGGCAGATGATTCCGGAGTGTCCGCCAAGTGGTTCTGGCATACCCGGCTGGTGATTTGGGCATGTCAGGTAGGTGGTTCCGGCGAGTCGAGCAGGTGGCTCCGGCGTGCTCGGCAGGTTGTTCAGACGGGTCTGGCAGGTGTTTTCCGTCTGTTCTGGGTGTGGTTCCAGCATCTCATGCACATGGTTCTGGCACGTCTGAGATGTGGTTCCGGCCGGCCCGACAGGTGTTTCCACAGTGTCCGCCAAGTGGTACTGGCGTAGTTGGCAGGTGATTTTGGCATGACCGGCAGGTGGTTCCAGCAAGCCCGGCAGGTGATTCCGAAGTGTTCCCCAACTGGTTGTGGCGTAGCCGGCAGGTGATTTTTGCGTGTCCGGCAGGTGGTTCTGGCGAGTCGAGCAGGTGGTTCCGGCGTGCTCGGCAGGTGCTTCCGGGGTCATTGGCACGAGGTTCTGGCATATCTGAGAGGTGGTTCCGGCATTCCCGGCAGGTCATTTCGGAGAGTCGTCCAAGTGGTTCTGGCGTAGCCCGCAGGTGATTTTGGCGTGTCCGGCAGGTGGTTCCGCCGTGCTCGGCAGGTGGTTCAGGCATGGCCGTCACGTGGTTCCAGTCTGTCCAGGAGGTGTTTCCAGCTTCTCCGGCAGGTGGGTCTGGTACGTCTGAGAGGCGGTTCCGCCATGGCTGGCAGGTGATCCCGGACTGTCCCACAGGTGGTTCTGGCATAGCCAGCAGTTGATATTGGCCTGTCCGGCAGGTGGTTCCAGCGAGTCGAACAGGTGGCTCCGGTGTTCTTGGCAGGTGGTTCCGGTCTGTCCGGTAGGTGATTCCGGCGTGTCTGGCACGTGTTTCCGGCATGCGCGGCAGGATATTCCGTAGTGTCCGCCAGGTGGTTCTGGCATACCCGGCAGGTGATTTTGGCGTGTCCGGCAGGTGTTTCTGGCGAGTCGAGCAGGTCGCTCCGGCATGCTCGCCAGGTGCTTCCGGCGTCTCCGGCACGTGGTTCTGGTGTGTCTGAGAGCTGGTTCCGGCATGTCCGGCAGATGATTCCGGAGTGTCCGCCAAGTGGTTCTGGCATACCCGGCTGGTGATTTGGGCATGTCAGGTAGGTGGTTCCGGCGAGTCGAGCAGGTGGCTCCGGCGTGCTCGGCAGGTTGTTCAGACGGGTCTGGCAGGTGTTTTCCGTCTGTTCGGGGTGTGGTTCCAGCATCTCATGCACATGGTTCTGGCACGTCTGAGATGTGGTTCCGGCCGGCCCTACAGGTGTTTCCACAGTGTCCGCCAAGTGGTACTGGCGTAGTTGGAAGGTGATTTTGGCATGACCGGCAGGTGGTTCCAGCAAGCCCGGCAGGTGATTCCGAAGTGTTCCCCAACTGGTTGTGGCGTAGCCGGCAGGTGATTTTTGCGTGTCCGGCAGGTGGTTCTGGCGAGTCGAGCAGGTGGTTCCGGCGTGCTCGGCAGGTGCTTCCGGGGTCATTGGCACGTGGTTCTGGCATATCTGAGAGGTGGTTCCGGCATGCCCGGCAGGTGATTCCGGAGTGTTCGCCAAGTGTTTCCAGGGTAGCCGGCAGGTGAGTTTGCATGTCCAGCGGTCGTTCCGGCGGGTCGAGCCGGTGGTTCCGGCGTGTCCGGCAGGTGGTTCCGGTCTGTCCGGCAGGTGGTTCTGTGGTGTCCGGCACGAGGTTCAGTCTGAGAGGCTGTGCCGGCATGCCCCTCACGTGATTCCGGCTTGTCCCCGAAGTGGTGCTGGTGTAGCGGGCAGGTGATTTTGGCGTGTCCGGCAGGTGGTTCAGGCGAGTTGAGCAGGTGGTTGCGACGTGCTCGGCAGGTGCTTCCGGCGTCTCCGGCACGGGTTTCTGGCACATCTGACTGGTGGTTCCGGCATGCCCAAAAGTTGATTCCGGTCTGTCCGGTAGGTGGTTCCGGCGTGCACGGCACGTGGTTCTGGTACGTGTCAGAGGTGGTTGCGTATGCCCAACAGGTGATTCCGGACAGTCCGCCACGTGCTTCTGGCACGTCTGAGAGGTGGTTCCAACATGCCCGGCATGTCATTTCGGAGAGTCGTCCAAGTGGTTCTGGCATAGCCCACAGGTGATTTTGGCGTGTCCGGCACGTGGTTCCGCCGTGCTCGGCAGGTGGTTCAGGCATGGCCATCACGTGGTTCCAGTCTGTCCAGGACGTGTTTCCAGCTTCTCCGGCAGGTGGTTCTGGTACGTCTGAGAGGTGGTTCCGCCATGGCTGGCAGGTGATCCCGGACCGTCCCCCAGGTGGTTCTGGCATAGCCAGCAGTTGATATTGGCCTGTCCGGCAGGTGGTTCCAGCGAGTCGAACAGGTGGCTCCGGCGTTCTTGGCAGGTGGTTCCGGTCTGTCCGGTAGGTGTTTCCGGCGTGTCTGGCACGTGCTTCCGGCATGCACGGCAGGTGATTCCGTAGTGTCCGCCAGGTGGTTCTGGCATACCCGGCAGGTGATTTTGGCGTGGCCGGCAGGTGTTTCTGGCGAGTCGAGCAGGTGGCTCCGGCATGCTCGGCAGGTGCTTCCGGCGTCTCCGGCACTTGGTTCTGGTGTGTCTGAGAGCTGGTTCCGGCATGTCCGGCAGATGATTCCGGAGTGTCCGCCAAGTGGTTCTGGCATACCCAGCAGGTGATTTTGGCGTGTCAGGGAGGTGGTACCGGTGAGTCGAGCAGGTGGTTCCGGCGTGCTCGGCAGGTCGTTCAGGCGGTTCTGGCAGGTGGTATCCGTTTGTTCGGGGTGTGGTTCCAGCATCTCATGAACACGTTTCTGGCACGTCTGAGATGTGGTTCCAGCCGGCCCGACAGGTGTTTCCGCAGTGTCCGCCAAGCGGTTCTGGCGTAGTTGGCAGGTGATTTTGGCATGACTGGCAGGTGGTTCCAGCAAGCCTGGCAGGTGATTCCAAAGTGTTCACCAACTGGTTGTGGCGTAGCCGGCAGGTGATTTTTGCGTGATCGGCAGGTGGTTCTGGCGAGTCGAGCAGGTGGTTCCGGCGTGCTCGGCTGGTGCTTCCGGGGTCATTGGCACGGGGTTCTGGCATGTCTGAGAGGTGGTTCCTGCATGCCCGGCAAGTGATTCCGGAGTGTTCGCCAAGTGGTTCTGGCATAGTCGGCAGGTGATTTTGGCATGTCCGGCAGGTGGTTCAGGCGAGTTGAGCAGGTGGTTCCAACGTGCTTGGCAGGTGCTTCCGGCGTCTCCGGCACGTGTTTCTGGCACATCTGACAGGTGGTTCCGGCATGCCCGAAAGGTGATTCCGGTCTGTCCGGTAGGTGGTTCCAGCCTGCACGGCATGTGGTTCTGGTACGTCTCAGAGGTGGTTGCGCATGCCCAACAGGTGATTCCGGACTGTCCGCCACATGGTTCTGGCACGTCTGAGAGGTGGTTCCGTCATGCCCGGCAGGTCATCCCAGAGAGTCCTCCAAGTGGTTCTGGCATAACACGCAGGTGATTTTGGCGTGTCTGGCAGGTTGTTCCGTTGTGCTTGGCAGGTGGTTCAGGCTTGGCCGGCAGGTGGTTCCAGACTGTCCAGGACGTGTTTCCAGCTTCTCCGGCAGGTGGTTCTGGTACGTCTGAGAGGTGGTTCCGCCATGGCTGGCAGGTGATTCCGGACCGTCCCCCAGGTGGTTCTGGCATAGCCAGCAGTTGATATTGGCCTGTCCGGCAGGTGGTTCCAGCGAGTCGAACAGGTGGCTCCGGCGTGCTCGGCAGGTGGTTCCGGTCTGTCCGGTAGGTGATTCCGGCGTGTCTGGCACGTGCTTCCGGCACGTCTGAGAGGTGGTTCCGGCATGCGCGACAGGTGATTTCGGAGTGTCCGCCAGGTGGTTCTGGCGTACCCGGCAGGTGATTTTGGCGTGTCCGGCAGGTGTTTCTGGCGAGTCGAGCAGGTGGCTCCGGCATGCTCGCCAGGTGCTTCCGGCGTCTCCGGCACGTGGTTCTGGTGTGTCTGAGAGCTGGTTCCGGCATGTCCGGCAGATGATTCCGGAGTGTCCGCCAAGTGGTTCTGGCATACCCGGCTGGTGATTTGGGCATGTCAGGTAGGTGGTTCCGGCGAGTCGAGCAGGTGGCTCCGGCGTGCTCGGCAGGTTGTTCAGACGGGTCTGGCAGGTGTTTTCCGTCTGTTCTGGGTGTGGTTCCAGCATCTCATGCACATGGTTCTGGCACGTCTGAGATGTGGTTCCGGCCGGCCCGACAGGTGTTTCCACAGTGTCCGCCAAGTGGTACTGGCGTAGTTGGCAGGTGATTTTGGCATGACCGGCAGGTGGTTCCAGCAAGCCCGGCAGGTGATTCCGAAGTGTTCCCCAACTGGTTGTGGCGTAGCCGGCAGGTGATTTTTGCGTGTCCGGCAGGTGGTTCTGGCGAGTCGAGCAGGTGGTTCCGGCGTGCTCGGCAGGTGCTTCCGGGGTCATTGGCACGTGGTTCTGGCATATCTGAAAGGTGGTTCCGGCATGCCCGGCAGGTGATTCCGGAGTGTTCGCCAAGTGTTTCCGGCGTAGCCGGCAGGTGAGTTTGCATGTCCAGCGGTCGTTCCGGCGGGTCGAGCCGGTGGTTCCGGCATGTCCGGAAGGTGGTTCCGGTCTGTCCAGCAGGTGGTTCTGTGGTGTCCGGCACGAGGTTCAGTCTGAGAGGCTGTGCCGGCATGCCCCTCACGTGATTCCGGCTTGTCCCCGAAGTGGTGCTGGTGTAGCGAGCAGGTGATTTTGGCGTGTCCGGCAGGTGGTTCAGGCGAGTTGAGCAGGTGGTTGCGACGTGCTCGGCAGGTGCTTCCGGCGTCTCCGGCACGTGTTTCTGGCACATCTGACTGGTGGTTCCGGCATGCCCAAAAGTTGATTCCGGTCTGTCCGGTAGGTGGTTCCGGCGTGCACGGCACGTGGTTCTGGTACGTCTCAGAGGTGGTTGCGTATGCCCAACAGGTGATTCCGGACTGTCCGCCACGTGCTTCTGGCACGTCTGAGAGGTGGTTCCAACATGCCCGGCAGGTCATTTCGGAGAGTCGTCCAAGTGGTTCTGGCGTAGCCCGCAGGTGATTTTGGCGTGTCCGGCAGGTGGTTCCGCCGTGCTCGGCAGGTGGTTCAGGCATGGCCGTCACGTGGTTCCAGTCTGTCCAGGAGGTGTTTCCAGCTTCTCCGGCAGGTGGGTCTGGTACGTCTGAGAGGCGGTTCCGCCATGGCTGGCAGGTGATCCCGGACTGTCCCACAGGTGGTTCTGGCATAGCCAGCAGTTGATATTGGCCTGTCCGGCAGGTGGTTCCAGCGAGTCGAACAGGTGGCTCCGGTGTTCTTGGCAGGTGGTTCCGGTCTGTCTGGTAGGTGATTCCGGCGTGTCTGGCACGTGTTTCCGGCATGCGCGGCAGGATATTCCGTAGTGTCCGCCAGGTGGTTCTGGCATACCCGGCAGGTGATTTTGGCGTGTCCGGCAGGTGTTTCTGGCGAGTCGAGCAGGTCGCTCCGGCATGCTCGCCAGGTGCTTCCGGCGTCTCCGGCACGTGGTTCTGGTGTGTCTGAGAGCTGGTTCCGGCATGTCCGGCAGATGATTCCGGAGTGTCCGCCAAGTGGTTCTGGCATACCCGGCTGGTGATTTGGGCATGTCAGGTAGGTGGTTCCGGCGAGTCGAGCAGGTGGCTCCGGCGTGCTCGGCAGGTTGTTCAGACGGGTCTGGCAGGTGTTTTCCGTCTGTTCGGGGTGTGGTTCCAGCATCTCATGCACATGGTTCTGGCACGTCTGAGATGTGGTTCCGGCCGGCCCTACAGGTGTTTCCACAGTGTCCGCCAAGTGGTACTGGCGTAGTTGGAAGGTGATTTTGGCATGACCGGCAGGTGGTTCCAGCAAGCCCGGCAGGTGATTCCGAAGTGTTCCCCAACTGGTTGTGGCGTAGCCGGCAGGTGATTTTTGCGTGTCCGGCAGGTGGTTCTGGCGAGTCGAGCAGGTGGTTCCGGCGTGCTCGGCAGGTGCTTCCGGGGTCATTGGCACGTGGTTCTGGCATATCTGAGAGGTGGTTCCGGCATGCCCGGCAGGTGATTCCGGAGTGTTCGCCAAGTGTTTCCAGGGTAGCCGGCAGGTGAGTTTGCATGTCCAGCGGTCGTTCCGGCGGGTCGAGCCGGTGGTTCCGGCGTGTCCGGCAGGTGGTTCCGGTCTGTCCGGCAGGTGGTTCTGTGGTGTCCGGCACGAGGTTCAGTCTGAGAGGCTGTGCCGGCATGCCCCTCACGTGATTCCGGCTTGTCCCCGAAGTGGTGCTGGTGTAGCGGGCAGGTGATTTTGGCGTGTCCGGCAGGTGGTTCAGGCGAGTTGAGCAGGTGGTTGCGACGTGCTCGGCAGGTGCTTCCGGCGTCTCCGGCACGGGTTTCTGGCACATCTGACTGGTGGTTCCGGCATGCCCAAAAGTTGATTCCGGTCTGTCCGGTAGGTGGTTCCGGCGTGCACGGCACGTGGTTCTGGTACGTGTCAGAGGTGGTTGCGTATGCCCAACAGGTGATTCCGGACAGTCCGCCACGTGCTTCTGGCACGTCTGAGAGGTGGTTCCAACATGCCCGGCAGGTCATTTCGGAGAGTCGTCCAAGTGGTTCTGGCGTAGCCCGCAGGTGATTTTGGCGTGTCCGGCAGGTGGTTCCGCCGTGCTCGGCAGGTGGTTCAGGCATGGCCGTCACGTGGTTCCAGTCTGTCCAGGACGTGTTTCCAGCTTCTCCGGCAGGTGGGTCTGGTACGTCTGAGAGGTGGTTCCGCCATGGCTGGCAGATGATCCCGGACTGTCCCCCAGGTGGTTCTGGCATAGCCAGCAGTTGATATTGGCCTGTCCGGCAGGTGGTTCCAGCGAGTCGAACAGGTGGCTCTGGCGTGCTTGGCAGGTGGTTCCGGTCTGTCCGGTAGGTGATTCTGGCTTGTCCGGCACGTGCTTCCGGCACGTCTGAGACGTGGTTCCGGCATGCGCGACAGGTGATTTCGGAGTGTCCGCCAGGTGGTTCTGGCGTACCCGGCAGGTGATTTTGGCTTGTCCGGCAGGTGTTTCTGGCGAGTCGAGCAGGTGGCTCCGGCATGCTCGGCAGGTGCTTCCGGTGTCTCCGGCACGTGGTTCTGGTGTGTCTGAGAGCTGGTTCCGGCATGTCCGGCAGATGATTCCGGAGTGTCCGCCAAGTGGTTCTGGCATACCCGGCGGCTGATTTGGGCATGTCAGGTAGGTGGTTCCGGCGACTCGAGCAGGTGGCTCCGGCGTGCTCGGCAGGTTGTTCAGACGGGTCTGGCAGGTGTTTTCCGTCTGTTCGGGGTGTGGTTCCAGCATCTCATGCACATGGTTCTGTCACGTCTGAGATGTGGTTCCGGTCGCCCCGAAAGGTGTTTCCACAGTGTCCGCCAAGTCGTACTGGCGTAGCTGGCAGGCGATTTTGGCATCACCGGCAGGTGGTTCCAGCAAGCCAGGCAGGTGATTCCGAAGTGTTCCCCAACTGTTTGTGGCGTAGCCGGCAGGTGATTTTTGAGTGTCCGGCAGGTGGTTCTGGCGAGTCGAGCAGGTGGTTCCGGCGTGCTCGGCAGGTGCTTCCGGGGTCATTGGCACGTGGTTCTGGCATATCTGAGAGGTGGTTCCGGCATGCCCGGCAGGTGATTCCGGAGTGTTCGCCAAGTGTTTCCGGCGTAGCCGACAGGTGATTTTGCATGTCCAGCGGTCGTTGCGGCGGGTCGAGCCGGTGGTTGCGGCGTGTCCGGCAGGTGGTTCCGGTCTGTCCGGCAGGTGGTTCTGTGGTGTCCGGCACGAGGTTCAGTCTGAGAGGCTGTGCCGGCATGCCCCTCACGTGATTCCGGCTTGTCCCCGAAGTGGTGCTGGTGTAGCGGGCAGGTGATTTTGGCGTGTCCGGCAGGTGGTTCAGGCGAGTTGAGCAGGTGGTTGCGACGTGCTCGGCAGGTGCTTCCGGCGTCTCCGGCACGTGTTTCTGGCACATCTGACTGGTGGTTCCGGCATGCCCAAAAGTTGATTCCGGTCTGTCCGGTAGGTGGTTCCGGCGTGCACGGCACGTGGTTCTGGTACGTCTCAGAGGTGGTTGCGTATGCCCAACAGGTGATTCCGGACAGTCCGCCACGTGCTTCAGGCACGTCTGAGAGGTGGTTCCAACATGCCCGGCAGGTCATTTCGGAGAGTCATCCAAGTGGTTCTGGCGTAGCCCGCAGGTGATTTTGGCGTGTCCGGCAGGTGGTTCCGCCGTGCTCGGCAGGTGGTTCAGGCATGGCCGTCACGTGGTTCCAGTCTGTCCAGGACGTGTTTCCAGGTTCTCCGGCAGGTGGTTCTGGTACGTCTGAGAGGTGGTTCCGCCATGGCTGGCAGGTGATCCCGGACTGTCCCCGAGGTGGTTCTGGCATAGCCAGCAGGTGATATTGGCCTGTCCGGCAGGTGGTTCCAGCGAGTCGAACAGGTGGCTCCGGCGTTCTTGGCAGGTGGTTCCGGTCTGTCCGGTAGGTGTTTCCGGCGTGTCCGGCACGTGCTTCCGGCACGTGTGAGAGGTGGTTCCAGCATGCGCGGCAGGTGATTCCGTAGTGTCCGCCAGGTGGTTCTGGCATACCCGGCAGGTGATTTTGGCGTGGCCGGCAGGTGTTTCTGGCGAGTCGAGCAGGTGGCCCCGGCATGCTCGGCAGGTGCTTCCGGCGTCTCCGGCACTTGGTTCTGGTGTGTCTGAGAGCTGGTTCCGGCATGTCCGGCAGATGATTCCGGAGTGTCCGCCAAGTGGTTCTGGCATACCCGGCTGGTGATTTGGGCATGTCAGTTAGGTGGTTCCGGCGAGTCGAGCAGGTGGCTCCGGCGTGCTCGGCAGGTTGTTCAGACGGGTCTGGCAGGTGTTTTCCGTCTGTTCGGGGTGTGGTTCCAGCATCTCATGCACATGGTTCTGGCACGTCTGAGATGTGGTTCCGGCCGGCCCTACAGGTGTTTCCACAGTGTCCGCCAAGTGGTACTGGCGTAGTTGGCAGGTGATTTTGGCATGACCGGCAGGTGGTTCCAGCAAGCCCGGCAGGTGATTCCGAAGTGTTCCCCAACTGGTTGTGGCGTAGCCGGCAGGTGATTTTTGCGTGTCCGGCAGGTGGTTCTGGCGAGTCGAGCAGGTGGTTCCGGCGTGCTCGGCAGGTGCTTCCGGGGTCATTGGCACGTGGTTCTGGCATATCTGAGAGGTGGTTCCGGCATGCCCGGCAGGTGATTCTGGAGTGTTCGCCAAGTGTTTCCAGGGTAGCCGGCAGGTGAGTTTGCATGTCCAGCGGTCGTTCCGGCGGGTCGAGCCGGTGGTTCCGGCGTGTCCGGCAGGTGGTTCCGGTCTGTCCGGCAGGTGGTTCTGTGGTGTCCGGCACGAGGTTCAGTCTGAGAGGCTGTGCCGGCATGCCCCTCACGTGATTCCGGCTTGTCCCCGAAGTGGTGCTGGTGTAGCGGGCAGGTGATTTTGGCGTGTCCGGCAGGTGGTTCAGGCGAGTTGAGCAGGTGGTTGCGACGTGCTCGGCAGGTGCTTCCGGCGTCTCCGGCACGGGTTTCTGGCACATCTGACTGGTGGTTCCGGCATGCCCAAAAGTTGATTCCGGTCTGTCCGTTAGGTGGTTCCGGCGTGCACGGCACGTGGTTCTGGTACGTGTCAGAGGTGGTTGCGTATGCCCAACAGGTGATTCCGGACAGTCCGCCACGTGCTTCTGGCACGTCTGAGAGGTGGTTCCAACATGCCCGGCATGTCATTTCGGAGAGTCGTCCAAGTGGTTCTGGCATAGCCCACAGGTGATTTTGGCGTGTCTGGCAGGTGGTTCCGCCGTGCTCGGCAGGTGGTTCAGGCATGGCCGTCACGTGGTTCCAGTCTGTCCAGGACGTGTTTCCAGCTTCTCCGGCAGGTGGTTCTGGTACGTCTGAGAGGTGGTTCCGCCATGGCTGGCAGGTGATCCCGGACCGTCCCCCAGGTGGTTCTGGCATAGCCAGCAGTTGATATTGGCCTGTCCGGCAGGTGGTTCCAGCGAGTCGAACAGGTGGCTCCGGCGTTCTTGGCAGGTGGTTCCGGTCTGTCCGGTAGGTGTTTCCGGCGTGTCTGGCACGTGCTTCCGGCATGCGCGGCAGGTGATTCCGTAGTGTCCGCCAGGTGGTTCTGGCATACCCGGCAGGTGATTTTGGCGTGTCCGGCAGGTGTTTCTGGCGAGTCGAGCAGGTGGCTCCGGCATGCTCGGCAGGTGCTTCCGGCGTCTCCGGCACTTGGTTCTGGTGTGTCTGAGAGCTGGTTCCGGCATGTCCGGCAGATGATTCCGGAGTGTCCGCCAAGTGGTTCTGGCATACCCAGCAGGTGATTTTGGCGTGTCAGGGAGGTGGTACCGGTGAGTCGAGCAGGTGGTTCCGGCGTGCTCGGCAGGTGGTTCAGGCGGTTCTGGCAGGTGGTATCCGTCTGTTCGGGGTGTGGTTCCAGCATCTCATGAACACGTTTCTGGCACGTCTGAGATGTGGTTCCAGCCGGCCCGACAGGTGTTTCCGCAGTGTCCGCCAAGCGGTTCTGGCGTAGTTGGCAGGTGATTTTGGCATGACTGGCAGGTGGTTCCAGCAAGCCTGGCAGGTGATTCCAAAGTGTTCACCAACTGGTTGTGGCGTAGCCGGCAGGTGATTTTTGCGTGATCGGCAGGTGGTTCTGGCGAGTCGAGCAGGTGGTTCCGGCGTGCTTGGCTGGTGCTTCCGGGGTCATTGGCACGGGGTTCTGGCATGTCTGAGAGGTGGTTCCTGCATGCCCGGCAAGTGATTCCGGAGTGTTCGCCAAGTGGTTCTGGCATAGTCGGCAGGTGATTTTGGCATGTCCGGCAGGTGGTTCAGGCGAGTTGAGCAGGTGGTTCCAACGTGCTTGGCAGGTGCTTCCGGCGTCTCCGGCACGTGTTTCTGGCACATCTGACAGGTGGTTCCGGCATGCCCGAAAGGTGATTCCGGTCTGTCCGGTAGGTGGTTCCAGCCTGCACGGCATGTGGTTCTGGTACGTCTCAGAGGTGGTTGCGCACGCGCAACAGGTGATTCCGGACTGTCCGCCACATGGTTCTGGCACGTCTGAGAGGTGGTTCCGGCATGCCCGGCAGGTCATCCCAGAGAGTCCTCCAAGTGGTTCTGGCATAACACGCAGGTGATTTTGGCGTGTCTGGCAGGTTGTTCCGTTGTGCTTGGCAGGTGGTTCAGGCTTGGCCGGCAGGTGGTTCCAGACTGTCCAGGACGTGTTTCCAGCTTCTCCGGCAGGTGGTTCTGGTACGTCTGAGAGGTGGTTCCGCCATGGCTGGCAGGTGATTCCGGACCGTCCCCCAGGTGGTTCTGGCATAGCCAGCAGTTGATATTGGCCTGTCCGGCAGGTGGTTCCAGCGAGTCGAACAGGTGGCTCCGGCGTGCTCGGCAGGTGGTTCCGGTCTGTCCGGTAGGTGATTCCGGCGTGTCCGGCACGTGCTTCCGGCACGTCTGAGAGGTGGTTCCGGCATGCGCGACAGGTGATTTCGGAGTGTCCGCCAGGTGGTTCTGGCGTACCCGGCAGGTGATTTTGGCGTGTCCGGCAGGTGTTTCTGGCGAGTCGAGCAGGTGGCTCCGGCATGCTCGGCAGGTGCTTCCGGCGTCTCCGGCACGTGGTTCTAGTGTGTCTGAGAGCTGGTTCCGGCATGTTCGGCAGATGATTCCGGAGTGTCCGCCAAGTGGTTCTGGCATACCTGGCTGGTGATTTGGGCATGTCAGGTAGGTGGTTCCGGCGAGTCGAGCAGGTGGCTCCGGCGTGCTCGGCAGGTTGTTCAGACGGGTCTGGCAGGTGTTTTCCGTCTGTTCGGGGTGTGGTTCCAGCATCTCATGCACATGGTTGTGGCACGTCTGAGATGTGGTTCCGGCCGGCCCGACAGGTGTTTCCACAGTGTCCGCCAAGTGGTACTGGCGTAGTTGGCAGGTGATTTTGGCATGACCGGCAGGTGGTTCCAGCAAGCCCGGCAGGTGATTCCGAAGTGTTCCCCAACTGGTTGTGGCGTAGCCGGCAGGTGATTTTTGCGTGTCCGGCAGGTGGTTCTGGCGAGTCGAGCAGGTGGTTCCGGCGTGCTCGGCAGGTGCTTCCGGGGTCATTGGCACGTGGTTCTGGCATATCTGAGAGGTGGTTCCGGCATGCCCGGCAGGTGATTCCGGAGTGTTCGCCAAGTGTTTCCAGGGTAGCCGGCAGGTGAGTTTGCATGTCCAGCGGTCGTTCCGGCGGGTCGAGCCGGTGGTTCCGGCATGTCTGGAAGGTGGTTCCGGTCTGTCCAGCAGGTGGTTCTGTGGTGTCCGGCACGAGGTTCAGTCTGAGAGGCTGTGCCGGCATGCCCCTCACGTGATTCCGGCTTGTCCCCGAAGTGGTGCTGGTGTAGCGGGCAGGTGATTTTGGCGTGTCCGGCAGGTGGTTCAGGCGAGTTGAGCAGGTGGTTGCGACGTGCTCGGCAGGTGCTTCCGGCGTCTCCGGCACGTGTTTCTGGCACATCTGACTGGTGGTTCCGGCATGCCCAAAAGTTGATTCCGGTCTGTCCGGTAGGTGGTTCCGGCGTGCACGGCACGTGGTTCTGGTACGTCTCAGAGGTGGTTGCGTATGCCCAACAGGTGATTCCGGACTGTCCGCCACGTGCTTCTGGCACGTCTGAGAGGTGGTTCCAACATGCCCGGCATGTCATTTCGGAGAGTCGTCCAAGTGGTTCTGGCGTAGCCCGCAGGTGATTTTGGCGTGTCCGGCAGGTGGTTCCGCCGTGCTCGGCAGGTGGTTCAGGCATGGCCGTCACGTGGTTCCAGTCTGTCCAGGACGTGTTTCCAGCTTCTCCGGCAGGTGGGTCTGGTACGTCTGAGAGGTGGTTCCGCCATGGCTGGCAGGTGATCCCGGACCGTCCCCCAGGTGGTTCTGGCATAGCCAGCAGTTGATATTGGCCTGTCCGGCAGGTGGTTCCAGCGAGTCGAACAGGTGGCTCCGGTGTTCTTGGCAGGTGGTTCCGGTCTGTCCGGTAGGTGATTCCGGCGTGTCTGGCACGTGCTTCCGGCATGCGCGGCAGGATATTCCGTAGTGTCCGCCAGGTGGTTCTGGCATACCCGGCAGGTGATTTTGGCGTGTCCGGCAGGTGTTTCTGGCGAGTCGAGCAGGTGGCTCCGGCGTGCTGGGCAGGTTGTTCAGACGGGTCTGGCAGGTGTTTTCCGTCTGTTCGGGGTGTGGTTCCAGCATCTCATGCACATGGTTCTGGCACGTCTGAGATGTGGTTCCGGCCGGCCCGACAGGTGTTTCCACAGTGTCCGCCAAGTTGTACTGGCGTAGTTGTCAGGTGATTTTGGCATGACCGGCAGGTGGTTCCAGCAAGCCTGGCAGGTGATTCCAAAGTGTTCACCAACTGGTTGTGGCGTAGCCGGCAGGTGATTTTTGCGTGATCGGCAGGTGGTTCTGGCGAGTCGAGCAGGTGGTTCCGGCGTGCTCGACTGGTGCTTCCGGGGTCATTGGCACGGGGTTCTGGCATGTCTGAGAGGTGGTTCCTGCATGCCCGGCAAGTGATTCCGGAGTGTTCGCCAAGTGGTTCTGGCATACTCGGCAGGTGCTTTTGGCATGTCCGGCAGGAGGTTCAGGCGAGTTGAGCAGGTGGTTCCAACGTGCTTGGCAGGTGCTTCCGGCATCTCCGGCACGTGTTTCTGGCACATCTGACAGGTGGTTCCGGCATGCCCGAAAGGTGATTCCGGTCTGTCCGGTAGGTGGGTCCAGCCTGCACGGCATGTGGTTCTGGTACGTCTCAGAGATGGTTGCGCATGCCCAACAGGTGATTCCGGACTGTCCGCCACATGGTTCTGGCACGTCTGAGAGGTGGTTCCGTCATGCCCGGCAGGTCATCCCAGAGAGTCCTCCAAGTGGTTCTGGCATAACACGCAGGTGATTTTGGCATGTCTGGCAGGTTGTTCCGTTGTGCTTGGCAGGTGGTTCAGGCTTGGCCGGCAGGTGGTTCCAGACTGTCCAGGACGTGTTTCCAGCTTCACCGGCAGGTGGTTCTGGTACGTCTGAGAGGTGGTTCCGCCATGGCTGGCAGGTGATTCCGGACCGTCCCCGAGGTGGTTCTGGCATAGCCAGCAGTTGATATTGGCCTGTCCAGCAGGTGGTTCCAGCGAGTCGAACAGGTGGCTCCGGCGTGCTCGACAGGTGGTTCCGGTCTGTCCGGTAGGTGATTCCGGCGTGTCCGGCACGTGCTTCCGGCACGTCTGAGAGGTGGTTCCGGCATGCGCGACAGGTGATTTCGGAGTGTCCGCCAGGTGGTTCTGGCGTACCCGGCAGGTGATTTTGGCGTGTCCGGCAGGTGTTTCTGGCGAGTCGAGCAGGTGGCTCCGGCATGCTCGCCAGGTGCTTCCGGCGTCTCCGGCACGTGGTTCTGGTGTGTCTGAGAGCTGGTTCTGGCATATCCGGCAGATGATTCTGGAGTGTCCGCCAAGTGGTTCTGGCATACCCGGCGGCTGATTTGGGCATGTCAGTTAGGTGGTTCCGGCGAGTCGAGCAGGTGGCTCCGGCGTGCTCGGCAGGTTGTTCAGACGGGTCTGGCAGGTGTTTTCCGTCTGTTCGGGGTGTGGTTCCAGCATCTCAGGCACATGGTTCTGGCACGTCTGAGATGTGGTTCCGGCCGGCACGACAGGTGTTTCCACAGTGTCCGCCAAGTGGTACTGGCGTAGTTGGCAGGTGATTTTGGCATGACCGGCAGGTGGTTCCAGCAAGCCCGGCAGGTGATTCCGAAGTTTTCCCCAACTCATTGTGGCGTAGCCGGCAGGTGATTTTTGCGTGTCCGGCAGGTGGTTCTGGCGAGTCGAGCAGGTGGTTCCGGCGTGCTCGGCAGGTGCTTCCGGGGTCATTGGCACGTGGTTCTGGCATATCTGAGAGGTGGTTCCGGCATGCCCGGCAGGTGATTCTGGAGTGTTCGCCAAGTGTTTCCAGAGTAGCCGGCAGGTGAGTTTGCATGTCCAGCGGTCGTTCCGGAGGGTCGAGCCGGTGGTTCCGGCGTGTCCGGCAGGTGGTTCCGGTCTGTCCGGCAGGTGGTTCTGTGGTGTCCGGCACGAGGTTCAGTCTGAGAGGCTGTGCCGGCATGCCCCTCACGTGATTCCGGCTTGTCCCCGAAGTGGTGCTGGTGTAGCGGGCAGGTGATTTTGGCGTGTCCGGCAGGTGGTTCAGGCGAGTTGAGCAGGTGGTTGCGACGTGCTCGGCAGGTGCTTCCGGCGTCTCCGGCACGGGTTTCTGGCACATCTGACTGGTGGTTCCGGCATGCCCAAAAGTTGATTCCGGTCTGTCCGTTAGGTGGTTCCGGCGTGCACGGCACGTGGTTCTGGTACGTGTCAGAGGTGCTTGCGTATGCCCAACAGGTGATTCCGGACAGTCCGCCATGTGCTTCTGGCACGTCTGAGAGGTGGTTCCAACATGCCCGGCATGTCATTTCGGAGAGTCGTCCAAGTGGTTCTGGCATAGCCCACAGGTGATTTTGGCGTGTCCGGCAGGTGGTTCCGCCGTGCTCGGCAGGTGGTTCAGGCATGGCCGTCACGTGGTTCCAGTCTGTCCAGGACGTGTTTCCAGCTTCTCCGGCAGGTGGTTCTGGTACGTCTGAGAGGTGGTTCCGCCATGGCTGGCAGGTGATCCCGGACCGTCCCCCAGGTGGTTCTGGCATAGCCAGCAGTTGATATTGGCCTGTCCGGCAGGTGGTTCCAGCGAGTCGAACAGGTGGCTCCGGCGTTCTTGGCAGGTGGTTCCGGTCTGTCCGGTAGGTGTTTCCGGCCTGTCTGGCACGTGCTTCCGGCATGCGCGGCAGGTGATTCCGTAGTGTCCGCCAGGTGGTTCTGGCATACCCGGCAGGTGATTTTGGCGTGGCCGGCAGGTGTTTCTGGCGAGTCGAGCAGGTGGCTCCTGCATGCTCGGCTGGTGCTTCCGGCGTCTCCGGCACTTGGTTCTGGTGTGTCTGAGAGCTGGTTCCGGCATGTCCGGCAGATGATTCCGGAGTGTCCGCCAAGTGGTTCTGGCATACCCAGCAGGTGATTTTGGCGTGTCAGGGAGGTGGTACCGGTGAGTCGAGCAGGTGGTTCCGGCGTGCTCGGCAGGTGGTTCAGGCGGTTCTGGCAGGTGGTATCCGTCTGTTCGGGGTGTGGTTCCAGCATCTCATGAACACGTTTCTGGCACGTCTGAGATGTGGTTCCAGCCGGCCCGACAGGTGTTTCCGCAGTGTCCGCCAAGCGGTTCTGGCGTAGTTGGCAGGTGATTTTGGCATGACTGGCAGGTGGTTCCAGCAAGCCTGGCAGGTGATTCCAAAGTGTTCACCAACTGGTTGTGGCGTAGCCGGCAGGTGATTTTTGCGTGATCGGCAGGTGGTTCTGGCGAGTCGAGCAGGTGGTTCCGGCGTGCTCGGCTGGTGCTTCCGGGGTCATTGGCACGGGGTTCTGGCATGTCTGAGAGGTGGTTCCTGCATGCCCGGCAAGTGATTCCGGAGTGTTCGCCAAGTGGTTCTGGCATAGTCGGCAGGTGATTTTGGCATGTCCGGCAGGTGGTTCAGGCGAGTTGAGCAGGTGGTTCCAACGTGCTTGGCAGGTGCTTCCGGCGTCTCCGGCACGTGTTTCTGGCACATCTGACAGGTGGTTCCGGCATGCCCGAAAGGTGATTCCGGTCTGTCCGGTAGGTGGTTCCAGCCTGCACGGCATGTGGTTCTGGTACGTCTCAGATGTGGTTGCGCACGCGCAACAGGTGATTCCGGACTGTCCGCCACATGGTTCTGGCACGTCTGAGAGGTGGTTCCGGCATTCCCGGCAGGTCATCCCAGAGAGTCCTCCAAGTGGTTCTGGCATAACACGCAGGTGATTTTGGCGTGTCTGGCAGGTTGTTCCGTTGTGCTTGGCAGGTGGTTCAGGCTTGGCCGGCAGGTGGTTCCAGACTGTCCAGGACGTGTTTCCAGCTTCTCCGGCAGGTGGTTCTGGTACGTCTGAGAGGTGGTTCCGCCATGGCTGGCAGGTGATTCCGGACCGTCCCCCAGGTGGTTCTGGCATAGCCAGCAGTTGATATTGGCCTGTCCGGCAGGTGGTTCCAGTGAGTCGAACAGGTGGCTCCGGCGTGCTCGGCAGGTGGTTCCGGTCTGTCCGGTAGGTGATTCCAGCGTGTCCGGCACGTGCTTCCGGCACGTCTGAGAGGTGGTTCCGGCATGCGCGACAGGTGATTTCGGAGTGTCCGCCAGGTGGTTCTGGCGTACCCGGCAGGTGATTTTGGCGTGTCCGGCAGGTGTTTCTGGCGAGTCGAGCAGGTGGCTCCGGCATGCTCGGCAGGTGCTTCCGGCGTCTCCGGCACGTGGTTCTGGTGTGTCTGAGAGCTGGTTCCGGCATGTCCTGCAGATGATTCCGGAGTGTCCGCCAAGTGGTTCTGGCATACCCGGCTGGTGATTTGGGCATGTCAGGTAGGTGGTTCCGGCGAGTCGAGCAGGTGGCTCCGGCGTGCTCGGCAGGTTGTTCAGACGGGTCTGGCAGGTGTTTTCCGTCTGTTCGGGGTGTGGTTCCAGCATCTCATGCACATGGTTCTGGCACGTCTGAGATGTGGTTCCGGCCGGCCCGACAGGTGTTTCCACAGTGTCCGCCAAGTGGTACTGGCGTAGTTGGCAGGTGATTTTGGCATGACCGGCAGGTGGTTCCAGCAAGCCCGGCAGGTGATTCCGAAGTGTTCCCCAACTGGTTGTGGCGTAGCCGGCAGGTGATTTTTGCGTGTCCGGCAGGTGGTTCTGGCGAGTCGAGCAGGTGGTTCCGGCGTGCTCGGCAGGTGCTTCCGGGGTCATTGGCACGTGGTTCTGGCATATCTGAGAGGTGGTTCCGGCATGCCCGGCAGGTGATTCCGGAGTGTTCGCCAAGTGTTTCCGGCGTAGCCGGCAGGTGAGTTTGCATGTCCAGCGGTCGTTCCGGCGGGTCGAGCCGGTGGTTCCGGCATGTCCGGAAGGTGGTTCCGGTCTGTCCAGCAGGTGGTTCTGTGGTGTCCGGCACGAGGTTCAGTCTGAGAGGCTGTGCCGGCATGCCCCTCACGTGATTCCGGCTTGTCCCCGAAGTGGTGCTGGTGTAGCGGGCAGGTGATTTTGGCGTGTCCGGCAGGTGGTTCAGGCGAGTTGAGCAGGTGGTTGCGACGTGCTCGGCAGGTGCTTCCGGCGTCTCCGGCACGTGTTTCTGGCACATCTGACTGGTGGTTCCGGCATGCCCAAAAGTTGATTCCGGTCTGTCCGGTAGGTGGTTCCGGTGTGCACGGCACGTGGTTCTGGTACGTCTCAGAGGTGGTTGCGTATGCCCAACAGGTGATTCCGGACTGTCCGCCACGTGCTTCTGGCACGTCTGAGAGGTGGTTCCAACATGCCCGGCAGGTCATTTCGGAGAGTCGTCCAAGTGGTTCTGGCGTAGCCCGCAGGTGATTTTGGCGTGTCCGGCAGGTGGTTCCGCCGTGCTCGGCAGGTGGTTCAGGCATGGCCGTCACGTGGTTCCAGTCTGTCCAGGACGTGTTTCCAGCTTCTCCGGCAGGTGGTTCTGGTACGTCTGAGAGGTGGTTCCGCCATGTCTGGCAGGTGATCCCGGACTGTCCCCCAGGTGGTTCTGGCATAGCCAGCAGTTGATATTGGCCTGTCTGGCAGGTGGTTCCAGCGAGTCGAACAGGTGGCTCCGGTGTTCTTGCCAGGTGGTTCCGGTCTGTCCGGTAGGTGATTCCGGCGTGTCTGGCACGTGCTTCCGGCATGCGCGGCAGGATATTCCGTAGTGTCCGCCAGGTGGTTCTGGCATACCCGGCAGGTGATTTTGGCGTGTCCGGCAGGTGTTTCTGGCGAGTCGAGCAGGTGGCTCCGGCGTGCTCGGCAGGTTGTTCAGACGGGTCTGGCAGGTGTTTTCCGTCTGTTCGGGGTGTGGTTCCAGCATCTCATGCACATGGTTCTGGCACGTCTGAGATGTGGTTCCGGCCGGCCCGACAGGTGTTTCCACAGTGTCCGCCAAGTTGTACTGGCGTAGTTGTCAGGTGATTTTGGCATGACCGGCAGGTGGTTCCAGCAAGCCTGGCAGGTGATTCCAAAGTGTTCACCAACTGGTTGTGGCGTAGCCGGCAGGTGATTTTTCCGTGATCGGCAGGTGGTTCTGGCGAGTCGAGCAGGTGGTTCCGGCGTGCTCGGCTGGTGCTTCCGGGGTCATTGGCACGGGGTTCTGGCATGTCTGAGAGGTGGTTCCTGCATGCCCGGCAAGTGATTCCGGAGTGTTCGCCAAGTGGTTCTGGCATACTCGGCAGGTGCTTTTGGCATGTCCGGCAGGAGGTTCAGGCGAGTTGAGCAGGTGGTTCCAACGTGCTTGGCAGGTGCTTCCGGCGTCTCCGGCACGTGTTTCTGGCACATCTGACAGGTGGTTCCGGCATGCCCGAAAGGTGATTCCGGTCTGTCCGGTAGGTGGGTCCAGCCTGCACGGCATGTGGTTCTGGTACGTCTCAGAGATGGTTGCGCATGCCCAACAGGTGATTCCGGACTGTCCGCCACATGGTTCTGGCACGTCTGAGAGGTGGTTCCGTCATGCCCGGCAGGTCATCCCAGAGAGTCCTCCAAGTGGTTCTGGCATAACACGCAGGTGATTTTGGCATGTCTGGCAGGTTGTTCCGTTGTGCTTGGCAGGTGGTTCAGGCTTGGCCGGCAGGTGGTTCCAGACTGTCCAGGACGTGTTTCCAGCTTCACCGGCAGGTGGTTCTGGTACGTCTGAGAGGTGGTTCCGCCATGGCTGGCAGGTGATTCCGGACCGTCCCCGAGGTGGTTCTGGCATAGCCAGCAGTTGATATTGGCCTGTCCAGCAGGTGGTTCCAGCGAGTCGAACAGGTGGCTCCGGCGTGCTCGACAGGTGGTTCCGGTCTGTCCGGTAGGTGATTCCGGCGTGTCCGGCACGTGCTTCCGGCACGTCTGAGAGGTGGTTCCGGCATGCGCGACAGGTGATTTCGGAGTGTCCGCCAGGTGGTTCTGGCGTACCCGGCAGGTGATTTTGGCGTGTCCGGCAGGTGTTTCTGGCGAGTCGAGCAGGTCGCTCCGGCATGCTCGCCAGGTGCTTCCGGCGTCTCCGGCACGTGGTTCTGGTGTGTCTGAGAGCTGGTTCTGGCATGTCCGGCAGATGATTCCGGAGTGTCCGCCAAGTGGTTCTGGCATACCCGGCGGGTGATTTGGGCATGTCAGTTAGGTGGTTCCGGCGAGTCGAGCAGGTGGCTCCGGCGTGCTCGGCAGGTTGTTCAGACGGGTCTGGCAGGTGTTTTCCGTCTGTTCGGGGTGTGGTTCCAGCATCTCATGCACATGGTTGTGGCACGTCTGAGATGTGGTTCCGGCCGGCCCGACAGGTGTTTCCACAGTGTCCGCCAAGTGGTACTGGCGTAGTTGGCAGGTGATTTTGGCATGACGGGCAGGTGGTTCCAGCAAGCCCGGCAGGTGATTCCGAAGTGTTCCCCAACTCGTTGTGGCGTAGCCGGCAGGTGATTTTTGTGTGTCCGGCAGGTGGTTCTGGCGAGTCGAGCAGGTGGTTCCGGCGTGCTCGGCAGGTGCTTCCGGGGTCATTGGCACGTGGTTCTGGCATATCTGAGAGGTGGTTCCGGCATGCCCGGCAGGTGATTCTGGAGTGTTCGCCAAGTGTTTCCAGGGTAGCCGGCAGGTGAGTTTGCATGTCCAGCGGTCGTTCCGGCGGGTCGAGCCGGTGGTTCCGGCGTGTCCGGCAGGTGGTTCCGGTCTGTCCGGCAGGTGGTTCTGTGGTGTCCGGCACGAGGTTCAATCTGAGAGGCTGTGCCGGCATGCCCCTCACGTGATTCCGGCTTGTCCCCGAAGTGGTGCTGGTGTAGCGGGCAGGTGATTTTGGCGTGTCCGGCAGGTGGTTCAGGCGAGTTGAGCAGGTGGTTGCGACGTGCTCGGCAGGTGCTTCCGGCGTCTCCGGCACGGGTTTCTGGCACATCTGACTGGTGGTTCCGGCATGCCCAAAAGTTGATTCCGGTCTGTCCGGTAGGTGGTTCCGGCGTGCACGGCACGTGGTTCTGGTACGTGTCAGAGGTGGTTGCGTATGCCCAACAGGTGATTCCGGACAGTCCGCCACGTGCTTCTGGCACGTCTGAGAGGTGGTTCCAACATGCCCGGCATGTCATTTCGGAGAGTCGTCCAAGTGGTTCTGGCATAGCCCACAGGTGATTTTGGCGTGTCCGGCAGGTGGTTCCGCCGTGCTCGGCAGGTGGTTCAGGCATGGCCGTCACGTGGTTCCAGTCTGTCCAGGACGTGTTTCCAGCTTCTCCGGCAGGTGGTTCTGGTACGTCTGAGAGGTGGTTCCGCCATGGCTGGCAGGTGATCCCGGACCGTCCCCCAGGTGGTTCTGGCATAGCCAGCAGTTGATATTGGCCTGTCCGGCAGGTGGTTCCAGCGAGTCGAACAGGTGGCTCCGGCGTTCTTGGCAGGTGGTTCCGGTCTGTCCGGTAGGTGTTTCCGGCGTGTCTGGCACGTGCTTCCGGCATGCGCGGCAGGTGATTCCGTAGTGTCCGCCAGGTGGTTCTGGCATACCCGGCAGGTGATTTTGGCGTGGCCGGCAGGTGTTTCTGGCGAGTCGAGCAGGTGGCTCCGGCATGCTCAGCAGGTGCTTCCGGCGTCTCCGGCACTTGGTTCTGGTGTGTCTGAGAGCTGGTTCCGGCATGTCCGGCAGATGATTCCGGAGTGTCCGCCAAGTGGTTCTGGCATACCCAGCAGGTGATTTTGGCGTGTCAGGGAGGTGGTACCGGTGAGTCGAGCAGGTGGTTCCGGCGTGCTCGGCAGGTCGTTCAGGCGGTTCTGGCAGGTGGTATCCGTTTGTTCGGGGTGTGGTTCCAGCATCTCATGAACACGTTTCTGGCACGTCTGAGATGTGGTTCCAGCCGGCCCGACAGGTGTTTCCGCAGTGTCCGCCAAGCGGTTCTGGCGTAGTTGGCAGGTGATTTTGGCATGACTGGCAGGTGGTTCCAGCAAGCCTGGCAGGTGATTCCAAAGTGTTCACCAACTGGTTGTGGCGTAGCCGGCAGGTGATTTTTGCGTGATCGGCAGGTGGTTCTGGCGAGTCGAGCAGGTGGTTCCGGCGTGCTCGGCTGGTGCTTCCGGGGTCATTGGCACGGGGTTCTGGCATGTCTGAGAGGTGGTTCCTGCATGCCCGGCAAGTGATTCCGGAGTGTTCGCCAAGTGGTTCTGGCATAGTCGGCAGGTGATTTTGGCATGTCCGGCAGGTGGTTCAGGCGAGTTGAGCAGGTGGTTCCAACGTGCTTGGCAGGTGCTTCCGGCGTCTCCGGCACGTGTTTCTGGCACATCTGACAGGTGGTTCCGGCATGCCCGAAAGGTGATTCCGGTCTGTCCGGTAGGTGGTTCCAGCCTGCACGGCATGTGGTTCTGGTACGTCTCAGAGGTGGTTGCGCATGCCCAACAGGTGATTCCGGACTGTCCGCCACATGGTTCTGGCACGTCTGAGAGGTGGTTCCGTCATGCCCGGCAGGTCATCCCAGAGAGTCCTCCAAGTGGTTCTGGCATAACACGCAGGTGATTTTGGCGTGTCTGGCAGGTTGTTCCGTTGTGCTTGGCAGGTGGTTCAGGCTTGGCCGGCAGGTGGTTCCAGACTGTCCAGGACGTGTTTCCAGCTTCTCCGGCAGGTGGTTCTGGTACGTCTGAGAGGTGGTTCCGCCATGGCTGGCAGGTGATTCCGGACCGTCCCCCAGGTGGTTCTGGCATAGCCAGCAGTTGATATTGGCCTGTCCGGCAGGTGGTTCCAGCGAGTCGAACAGGTGGCTCCGGCGTGCTCGGCAGGTGGTTCCGGTCTGTCCGGTAGGTGATTCCGGCGTGTCTGGCACGTGCTTCCGGCACGTCTGAGAGGTGGTTCCGGCATGCGCGACAGGTGATTTCGGAGTGTCCGCCAGGTGGTTCTGGCGTACCCGGCAGGTGATTTTGGCGTGTCCGGCAGGTGTTTCTGGCGAGTCGAGCAGGTGGCTCCGGCATGCTCGCCAGGTGCTTCCGGCGTCTCCGGCACGTGGTTCTGGTGTGTCTGAGAGCTGGTTCCGGCATGTCCGGCAGATGATTCCGGAGTGTCCGCCAAGTGGTTCTGGCATACCCGGCTGGTGATTTGGGCATGTCAGGTAGGTGGTTCCGGCGAGTCGAGCAGGTGGCTCCGGCGTGCTCGGCAGGTTGTTCAGACGGGTCTGGCAGGTGTTTTCCGTCTGTTCGGGGTGTGGTTCCAGCATCTCATGCACATGGTTCTGGCACGTCTGAGATGTGGTTCCGGCCGGCCCGACAGGTGTTTCCACAGTGTCCGCCAAGTGGTACTGGCGTAGTTGGCAGGTGATTTTGGCATGACCGGCAGGTGGTTCCAGCAAGCCCGGCAGGTGATTCCGAAGTGTTCCCCAACTGGTTGTGGCGTAGCCGGCAGGTGATTTTTGCGTGTCCGGCAGGTGGTTCTGGCGAGTCGAGCAGGTGGTTCCGGCGTGCTCGGCAGGTGCTTCCGGGGTCATTGGCACGTGGTTCTGGCATATCTGAGAGGTGGTTCCGGCATGCCCGGCAGGTGATTCCGGAGTGTTCGCCAAGTGTTTCCGGCGTAGCCGGCAGGTGAGTTTGCATGTCCAGCGGTCGTTCCGGCGGGTCGAGCCGGTGGTTCCGGCATGTCCGGAAGGTGGTTCCGGTCTGTCCAGCAGGTGGTTCTGTGGTGTCCGGCACGAGGTTCAGTCTGAGAGGCTGTGCCGGCATGCCCCTCACGTGATTCCGGCTTGTCCCCGAAGTGGTGCTGGTGTAGCGAGCAGGTGATTTTGGCGTGTCCGGCAGGTGGTTCAGGCGAGTTGAGCAGGTGGTTGCGACGTGCTCGGCAGGTGCTTCCGGCGTCTCCGGCACGGGTTTCTGGCACATCTGACTGGTGGTTCCGGCATGCCCAAAAGTTGATTCCGGTCTGTCCGGTAGGTGGTTCCGGCGTGCACGGCACGTGGTTCTGGTACGTCTCAGAGGTGGTTGCGTATGCCCAACAGGTGATTCCGGACTGTCCGCCACGTGCTTCTGGCACGTCTGAGAGGTGGTTCCAACATGCCCGGCAGGTCATTTCGGAGAGTCGTCCAAGTGGTTCTGGCGTAGCCCGCAGGTGATTTTGGCGTGTCCGGCAGGTGGTTCCGCCGTGCTCGGCAGGTGGTTCAGGCATGGCCGTCACGTGGTTCCAGTCTGTCCAGGAGGTGTTTCCAGCTTCTCCGGCAGGTGGGTCTGGTACGTCTGAGAGGCGGTTCCGCCATGGCTGGCAGGTGATCCCGGACTGTCCCACAGGTGGTTCTGGCATAGCCAGCAGTTGATATTGGCCTGTCCGGCAGGTGGTTCCAGCGAGTCGAACAGGTGGCTCCGGTGTTCTTGGCAGGTGGTTCCGGTCTGTCCGGTAGGTGATTCCGGCGTGTCTGGCACGTGTTTCCGGCATGCGCGGCAGGATATTCCGTAGTGTCCGCCAGGTGGTTCTGGCATACCCGGCAGGTGATTTTGGCGTGTCCGGCAGGTGTTTCTGGCGAGTCGAGCAGGTCGCTCCGGCATGCTCGCCAGGTGCTTCCGGCGTCTCCGGCACGTGGTTCTGGTGTGTCTGAGAGCTGGTTCCGGCATGTCCGGCAGATGATTCCGGAGTGTCCGCCAAGTGGTTCTGGCATACCCGGCTGGTGATTTGGGCATGTCAGGTAGGTGGTTCCGGCGAGTCGAGCAGGTGGCTCCGGCGTGCTCGGCAGGTTGTTCAGACGGGTCTGGCAGGTGTTTTCCGTCTGTTCGGGGTGTGGTTCCAGCATCTCATGCACATGGTTCTGGCACGTCTGAGATGTGGTTCCGGCCGGCCCTACAGGTGTTTCCACAGTGTCCGCCAAGTGGTACTGGCGTAGTTGGAAGGTGATTTTGGCATGACCGGCAGGTGGTTCCAGCAAGCCCGGCAGGTGATTCCGAAGTGTTCCCCAACTGGTTGTGGCGTAGCCGGCAGGTGATTTTTGCGTGTCCGGCAGGTGGTTCTGGCGAGTCGAGCAGGTGGTTCCGGCGTGCTCGGCAGGTGCTTCCGGGGTCATTGGCACGTGGTTCTGGCATATCTGAGAGGTGGTTCCGGCATGCCCGGCAGGTGATTCCGGAGTGTTCGCCAAGTGTTTCCAGGGTAGCCGGCAGGTGAGTTTGCATGTCCAGCGGTCGTTCCGGCGGGTCGAGCCGGTGGTTCCGGCGTGTCCGGCAGGTGGTTCCGGTCTGTCCGGCAGGTGGTTCTGTGGTGTCCGGCACGAGGTTCAGTCTGAGAGGCTGTGCCGGCATGCCCCTCACGTGATTCCGGCTTGTCCCCGAAGTGGTGCTGGTGTAGCGGGCAGGTGATTTTGGCGTGTCCGGCAGGTGGTTCAGGCGAGTTGAGCAGGTGGTTGCGACGTGCTCGGCAGGTGCTTCCGGCGTCTCCGGCACGGGTTTCTGGCACATCTGACTGGTGGTTCCGGCATGCCCAAAAGTTGATTCCGGTCTGTCCGGTAGGTGGTTCCGGCGTGCACGGCACGTGGTTCTGGTACGTGTCAGAGGTGGTTGCGTATGCCCAACAGGTGATTCCGGACAGTCCGCCACGTGCTTCTGGCACGTCTGAGAGGTGGTTCCAACATGCCCAGCATGTCATTTCGGAGAGTCGTCCAAGTGGTTCTGGCATAGCCCACAGGTGATTTTGGCGTGTCCGGCAGGTGGTTCCGCCGTGCTCGGCAGGTGGTTCAGGCATGGCCATCACGTGGTTCCAGTCTGTCCAGGACGTGTTTCCAGCTTCTCCGGCAGGTGGTTCTGGTACGTCTGAGAGGTGGTTCCGCCATGGCTGGCAGGTGATCCCGGACCGTCCCCCAGGTGGTTCTGGCATAGCCAGCAGTTGATATTGGCCTGTCCGGCAGGTGGTTCCAGCGAGTCGAACAGGTGGCTCCGGCGTTCTTGGCAGGTGATCCCGGACCGTCCCCCAGGTGGTTCTGGCATAGCCAGCAGTTGATATTGGCCTGTCCGGCAGGTGGTTCCAGCGAGTCGAACAGGTGGCTCCGGCGTTCTTGGCAGGTGGTTCCGGTCTGTCCGGTAGGTGTTTCCGGCGTGTCTGGCACGTGCTTCCGGCATGCACGGCAGGTGATTCCGTAGTGTCCGCCAGGTGGTTCTGGCATACCCGGCAGGTGATTTTGGCGTGGCCGGCAGGTGTTTCTGGCGAGTCGAGCAGGTGGCTCCGGCATGCTCGGCAGGTGCTTCCGGCGTCTCCGGCACTTGGTTCTGGTGTGTCTGAGAGCTGGTTCCGGCATGTCCGGCAGATGATTCCGGAGTGTCCGCCAAGTGGTTCTGGCATACCCAGCAGGTGATTTTGGCGTGTCAGGGAGGTGGTACCGGTGAGTCGAGCAGGTGGTTCCGGCGTGCTCGGCAGGTCGTTCAGGCGGTTCTGGCAGGTGGTATCCGTCTGTTCGGGGTGTGGTTCCAGCATCTCATGAACACGTTTCTGGCACGTCTGAGATGTGGTTCCAGCCGGCCCGACAGGTGTTTCCGCAGTGTCCGCCAAGCGGTTCTGGCGTAGTTGGCAGGTGATTTTGGCATGACTGGCAGGTGGTTCCAGCAAGCCTGGCAGGTGATTCCAAAGTGTTCACCAACTGGTTGTGGCGTAGCCGGCAGGTGATTTTTGCGTGATCGGCAGGTGGTTCTGGCGAGTCGAGCAGGTGGTTCCGGCGTGCTCGGCTGGTGCTTCCGGGGTCATTGGCACGGGGTTCTGGCATGTCTGAGAGGTGGTTCCTGCATGCCCGGCAAGTGATTCCGGAGTGTTCGCCAAGTGGTTCTGGCATAGTCGGCAGGTGATTTTGGCATGTCCGGCAGGTGGTTCAGGCGAGTTGAGCAGGTGGTTCCAACGTGCTTGGCAGGTGCTTCCGGCGTCTCCGGCACGTGTTTCTGGCACATCTGACAGGTGGTTCCGGCATGCCCGAAAGGTGATTCCGGTCTGTCCGGTAGGTGGTTCCAGCCTGCACGGCATGTGGTTCTGGTACGTCTCAGAGGTGGTTGCGCATGCCCAACAGGTGATTCCGGACTGTCCGCCACATGGTTCTGGCACGTCTGAGAGGTGGTTCCGTCATGCCCGGCAGGTCATCCCAGAGAGTCCTCCAAGTGGTTCTGGCATAACACGCAGGTGATTTTGGCGTGTCTGGCAGGTTGTTCCGTTGTGCTTGGCAGGTGGTTCAGGCTTGGCCGGCAGGTGGTTCCAGACTGTCCAGGACGTGTTTCCAGCTTCTCCGGCAGGTGGTTCTGGTACGTCTGAGAGGTGGTTCCGCCATGGCTGGCAGGTGATTCCGGACCGTCCCCCAGGTGGTTCTGGCATAGCCAGCAGTTGATATTGGCCTGTCCGGCAGGTGGTTCCAGCGAGTCGAACAGGTGGCTCCGGCGTGCTCGGCAGGTGGTTCCGGTCTGTCCGGTAGGTGATTCCGGCGTGTCTGGCACGTGCTTCCGGCACGTCTGAGAGGTGGTTCCGGCATGCGCGACAGGTGATTTCGGAGTGTCCGCCAGGTGGTTCTGGCGTACCCGGCAGGTGATTTTGGCGTGTCCGGCAGGTGTTTCTGGCGAGTCGAGCAGGTGGCTCCGGCATGCTCGCCAGGTGCTTCCGGCGTCTCCGGCACGTGGTTCTGGTGTGTCTGAGAGCTGGTTCCGGCATGTCCGGCAGATGATTCCGGAGTGTCCGCCAAGTGGTTCTGGCATACCCGGCTGGTGATTTGGGCATGTCAGGTAGGTGGTTCCGGCGAGTCGAGCAGGTGGCTCCGGCGTGCTCGGCAGGTTGTTCAGACGGGTCTGGCAGGTGTTTTCCGTCTGTTCGGGGTGTGGTTCCAGCATCTCATGCACATGGTTCTGGCACGTCTGAGATGTGGTTCCGGCCGGCCCGACAGGTGTTTCCACAGTGTCCGCCAAGTGGTACTGGCGTAGTTGGCAGGTGATTTTGGCATGACCGGCAGGTGGTTCCAGCAAGCCCGGCAGGTGATTCCGAAGTGTTCCCCAACTGGTTGTGGCGTAGCCGGCAGGTGATTTTTGCGTGTCCGGCAGGTGGTTCTGGCGAGTCGAGCAGGTGGTTCCGGCGTGCTCGGCAGGTGCTTCCGGGGTCATTGGCACGAGGTTCTGGCATATCTGAGAGGTGGTTCCGGCATGCCCGGCAGGTGATTCTGGAGTGTTCGCCAAGTGTTTCCAGGGTAGCCGGCAGGTGAGTTTGCATGTCCAGCGGTCGTTCCGGCGGGTCGAGCCGGTGGTTCCGGCGTGTCCGGCAGGTGGTTCCGGTCTGTCCGGCAGGTGGTTCTGTGGTGTCCGGCACGAGGTTCAGTCTGAGAGGCTGTGCCGGCATGCCCCTCACGTGATTCCGGCTTGTCCCCGAAGTGGTGCTGGTGTAGCGGGCAGGTGATTTTGGCGTGTCCGGCAGGTGGTTCAGGCGAGTTGAGCAGGTGGTTGCGACGTGCTCGGCAGGTGCTTCCGGCGTCTCCGGCACGGGTTTCTGGCACATCTGACTGGTGGTTCCGGCATGCCCAAAAGTTGATTCCGGTCTGTCCGTTAGGTGGTTCCGGCGTGCACGGCACGTGGTTCTGGTACGTGTCAGAGGTGGTTGCGTATGCCCAACAGGTGATTCCGGACAGTCCGCCACGTGCTTCTGGCACGTCTGAGAGGTGGTTCCAACATGCCCGGCATGTCATTTCGGAGAGTCGTCCAAGTGGTTCTGGCATAGCCCACAGGTGATTTTGGCGTGTCTGGCAGGTGGTTCCGCCGTGCTCGGCAGGTGGTTCAGGCATGGCCGTCACGTGGTTCCAGTCTGTCCAGGACGTGTTTCCAGCTTCTCCGGCAGGTGGTTCTGGTACGTCTGAGAGGTGGTTCCGCCATGGCTGGCAGGTGATCCCGGACCGTCCCCCAGGTGGTTCTGGCATAGCCAGCAGTTGATATTGGCCTGTCCGGCAGGTGGTTCCAGCGAGTCGAACAGGTGGCTCCGGCGTTCTTGGCAGGTGGTTCCGGTCTGTCCGGTAGGTGTTTCCGGCGTGTCTGGCACGTGCTTCCGGCATGCGCGGCAGGTGATTCCGTAGTGTCCGCCAGGTGGTTCTGGCATACCCGGCAGGTGATTTTGGCGTGGCCGGCAGGTGTTTCTGGCGAGTCGAGCAGGTGGCTCCGGCATGCTCGGCAGGTGCTTCCGGCGTCTCCGGCACTTGGTTCTGGTGTGTCTGAGAGCTGGTTCCGGCATGTCCGGCAGATGATTCCGGAGTGTCCGCCAAGTGGTTCTGGCATACCCAGCAGGTGATTTTGGCGTGTCAGGGAGGTGGTACCGGTGAGTCGAGCAGGTGGTTCCGGCGTGCTCGGCAGGTGGTTCAGGCGGTTCTGGCAGGTGGTATCCGTCTGTTCGGGGTGTGGTTCCAGCATCTCATGAACACGTTTCTGGCACGTCTGAGATGTGGTTCCAGCCGGCCCGACAGGTGTTTCCGCAGTGTCCGCCAAGCGGTTCTGGCGTAGTTGGCAGGTGATTTTGGCATGACTGGCAGGTGGTTCCAGCAAGCCTGGCAGGTGATTCCAAAGTGTTCACCAACTGGTTGTGGCGTAGCCGGCAGGTGATTTTTGCGTGATCGGCAGGTGGTTCTGGCGAGTCGAGCAGGTGGTTCCGGCGTGCTTGGCTGGTGCTTCCGGGGTCATTGGCACGGGGTTCTGGCATGTCTGAGAGGTGGTTCCTGCATGCCCGGCAAGTGATTCCGGAGTGTTCGCCAAGTGGTTCTGGCATAGTCGGCAGGTGATTTTGGCATGTCCGGCAGGTGGTTCAGGCGAGTTGAGCAGGTGGTTCCAACGTGCTTGGCAGGTGCTTCCGGCGTCTCCGGCACGTGTTTCTGGCACATCTGACAGGTGGTTCCGGCATGCCCGAAAGGTGATTCCGGTCTGTCCGGTAGGTGGTTCCAGCCTGCACGGCATGTGGTTCTGGTACGTCTCAGAGGTGGTTGCGCACGCGCAACAGGTGATTCCGGACTGTCCGCCACATGGTTCTGGCACGTCTGAGAGGTGGTTCCGGCATGCCCGGCAGGTCATCCCAGAGAGTCCTCCAAGTGGTTCTGGCATAACACGCAGGTGATTTTGGCGTGTCTGGCAGGTTGTTCCGTTGTGCTTGGCAGGTGGTTCAGGCTTGGCCGGCAGGTGGTTCCAGACTGTCCAGGACGTGTTTCCAGCTTCTCCGGCAGGTGGTTCTGGTACGTCTGAGAGGTGGTTCCGCCATGGCTGGCAGGTGATTCCGGACCGTCCCCCAGGTGGTTCTGGCATAGCCAGCAGTTGATATTGGCCTGTCCGGCAGGTGGTTCCAGCGAGTCGAACAGGTGGCTCCGGCGTGCTCGGCAGGTGGTTCCGGTCTGTCCGGTAGGTGATTCCGGCGTGTCCGGCACGTGCTTCCGGCACGTCTGAGAGGTGGTTCCGGCATGCGCGACAGGTGATTTCGGAGTGTCCGCCAGGTGGTTCTGGCGTACCCGGCAGGTGATTTTGGCGTGTCCGGCAGGTGTTTCTGGCGAGTCGAGCAGGTGGCTCCGGCATGCTCGGCAGGTGCTTCCGGCGTCTCCGGCACGTGGTTCTGGTGTGTCTGAGAGCTGGTTCCGGCATGTTCGGCAGATGATTCCGGAGTGTCCGCCAAGTGGTTCTGGCATACCTGGCTGGTGATTTGGGCATGTCAGGTAGGTGGTTCCGGCGAGTCGAGCAGGTGGCTCCGGCGTGCTCGGCAGGTTGTTCAGACGGGTCTGGCAGGTGTTTTCCGTCTGTTCGGGGTGTGGTTCCAGCATCTCATGCACATGGTTGTGGCACGTCTGAGATGTGGTTCCGGCCGGCCCGACAGGTGTTTCCACAGTGTCCGCCAAGTGGTACTGGCGTAGTTGGCAGGTGATTTTGGCATGACCGGCAGGTGGTTCCAGCAAGCCCGGCAGGTGATTCCGAAGTGTTCCCCAACTGGTTGTGGCGTAGCCGGCAGGTGATTTTTGCGTGTCCGGCAGGTGGTTCTGGCGAGTCGAGCAGGTGGTTCCGGCGTGCTCGGCAGGTGCTTCCGGGGTCATTGGCACGTGGTTCTGGCATATCTGAGAGGTGGTTCCGGCATGCCCGGCAGGTGATTCCGGAGTGTTCGCCAAGTGTTTCCAGGGTAGCCGGCAGGTGAGTTTGCATGTCCAGCGGTCGTTCCGGCGGGTCGAGCCGGTGGTTCCGGCATGTCCGGAAGGTGGTTCCGGTCTGTCCAGCAGGTGGTTCTGTGGTGTCCGGCACGAGGTTCAGTCTGAGAGGCTGTGCCGGCATGCCCCTCACGTGATTCCGGCTTGTCCCCGAAGTGGTGCTGGTGTAGCGGGCAGGTGATTTTGGCGTGTCCGGCAGGTGGTTCAGGCGAGTTGAGCAGGTGGTTGCGACGTGCTCGGCAGGTGCTTCCGGCGTCTCCGGCACGTGTTTCTGGCACATCTGACTGGTGGTTCCGGCATGCCCAAAAGTTGATTCCGGTCTGTCCGGTAGGTGGTTCCGGCGTGCACGGCACGTGGTTCTGGTACGTGTCAGAGGTGGTTGCGTATGCCCAACAGGTGATTCCGGACTGTCCGCCACGTGCTTCTGGCACGTCTGAGAGGTGGTTCCAACATGCCCGGCATGTCATTTCGGAGAGTCGTCCAAGTGGTTCTGGCGTAGCCCGCAGGTGATTTTGGCGTGTCCGGCAGGTGGTTCCGCCGTGCTCGGCAGGTGGTTCAGGCATGGCCGTCACGTGGTTCCAGTCTGTCCAGGACGTGTTTCCAGCTTCTCCGGCAGGTGGGTCTGGTACGTCTGAGAGGTGGTTCCGCCATGGCTGGCAGGTGATCCCGGACCGTCCCCCAGGTGGTTCTGGCATAGCCAGCAGTTGATATTGGCCTGTCCGGCAGGTGGTTCCAGCGAGTCGAACAGGTGGCTCCGGTGTTCTTGGCAGGTGGTTCCGGTCTGTCCGGTAGGTGATTCCGGCGTGTCTGGCACGTGCTTCCGGCATGCGCGGCAGGATATTCCGTAGTGTCCGCCAGGTGGTTCTGGCATACCCGGCAGGTGATTTTGGCGTGTCCGGCAGGTGTTTCTGGCGAGTCGAGCAGGTGGCTCCGGCGTGCTGGGCAGGTTGTTCAGACGGGTCTGGCAGGTGTTTTCCGTCTGTTCGGGGTGTGGTTCCAGCATCTCATGCACATGGTTCTGGCACGTCTGAGATGTGGTTCCGGCCGGCCCGACAGGTGTTTCCACAGTGTCCGCCAAGTTGTACTGGCGTAGTTGTCAGGTGATTTTGGCATGACCGGCAGGTGGTTCCAGCAAGCCTGGCAGGTGATTCCAAAGTGTTCACCAACTGGTTGTGGCGTAGCCGGCAGGTGATTTTTGCGTGATCGGCAGGTGGTTCTGGCGAGTCGAGCAGGTGGTTCCGGCGTGCTCGACTGGTGCTTCCGGGGTCATTGGCACGGGGTTCTGGCATGTCTGAGAGGTGGTTCCTGCATGCCCGGCAAGTGATTCCGGAGTGTTCGCCAAGTGGTTCTGGCATACTCGGCAGGTGCTTTTGGCATGTCCGGCAGGAGGTTCAGGCGAGTTGAGCAGGTGGTTCCAACGTGCTTGGCAGGTGCTTCCGGCATCTCCGGCACGTGTTTCTGGCACATCTGACAGGTGGTTCCGGCATGCCCGAAAGGTGATTCCGGTCTGTCCGGTAGGTGGGTCCAGCCTGCACGGCATGTGGTTCTGGTACGTCTCAGAGATGGTTGCGCATGCCCAACAGGTGATTCCGGACTGTCCGCCACATGGTTCTGGCACGTCTGAGAGGTGGTTCCGTCATGCCCGGCAGGTCATCCCAGAGAGTCCTCCAAGTGGTTCTGGCATAACACGCAGGTGATTTTGGCATGTCTGGCAGGTTGTTCCGTTGTGCTTGGCAGGTGGTTCAGGCTTGGCCGGCAGGTGGTTCCAGACTGTCCAGGACGTGTTTCCAGCTTCACCGGCAGGTGGTTCTGGTACGTCTGAGAGGTGGTTCCGCCATGGCTGGCAGGTGATTCCGGACCGTCCCCGAGGTGGTTCTGGCATAGCCAGCAGTTGATATTGGCCTGTCCAGCAGGTGGTTCCAGCGAGTCGAACAGGTGGCTCCGGCGTGCTCGACAGGTGGTTCCGGTCTGTCCGGTAGGTGATTCTGGCGTGTCCGGCACGTGCTTCCGGCACGTCTGAGAGGTGGTTCCGGCATGCGCGACAGGTGATTTCGGAGTGTCCGCCAGGTGGTTCTGGCGTACCCGGCAGGTGATTTTGGCGTGTCCGGCAGGTGTTTCTGGCAAGTCGAGCAGGTGGCTCCGGCATGCTCGCCAGGTGCTTCCGGCGTCTCCGGCACGTGGTTCTGGTGTGTCTGAGAGCTGGTTCTGGCATATCCGGCAGATGATTCTGGAGTGTCCGCCAAGTGGTTCTGGCATACCCGGCGGCTGATTTGGGCATGTCAGTTAGGTGGTTCCGGCGAGTCGAGCAGGTGGCTCCGGCGTGCTCGGCAGGTTGTTCAGACGGGTCTGGCAGGTGTTTTCCGTCTGTTCGGGGTGTGGTTCCAGCATCTCAGGCACATGGTTCTGGCACGTCTGAGATGTGGTTCCGGCCGGCACGACAGGTGTTTCCACAGTGTCCGCCAAGTGGTACTGGCGTAGTTGGCAGGTGATTTTGGCATGACCGGCAGGTGGTTCCAGCAAGCCCGGCAGGTGATTCCGAAGTGTTCCCCAACTCATTGTGGCGTAGCCGGCAGGTGATTTTTGCGTGTCCGGCAGGTGGTTCTGGCGAGTCGAGCAGGTGGTTCCGGCGTGCTCGGCAGGTGCTTCCGGGGTCATTGGCACGTGGTTCTGGCATATCTGAGAGGTGGTTCCGGCATGCCCGGCAGGTGATTCTGGAGTGTTCGCCAAGTGTTTCCAGAGTAGCCGGCAGGTGAGTTTGCATGTCCAGCGGTCGTTCCGGCGGGTCGAGCCGGTGGTTCCGGCGTGTCCGGCAGGTGGTTCCGGTCTGTCCGGCAGGTGGTTCTGTGGTGTCCGGCACGAGGTTCAGTCTGAGAGGCTGTGCCGGCATGCCCCTCACGTGATTCCGGCTTGTCCCCGAAGTGGTGCTGGTGTAGCGGGCAGGTGATTTTGGCGTGTCCGGCAGGTGGTTCAGGCGAGTTGAGCAGGTGGTTGCGACGTGCTCGGCAGGTGCTTCCGGCGTCTCCGGCACGGTTTTCTGGCACATCTGACTGGTGGTTCCGGCATGCCCAAAAGTTGATTCCGGTCTGTCCGTTAGGTGGTTCCGGCGTGCACGGCACGTGGTTCTGGTACGTGTCAGAGGTGGTTGCGTATGCCCAACAGGTGATTCCGGACAGTCCGCCACGTGCTTCTGGCACGTCTGAGAGGTGGTTCCAACATGCCCGGCATGTCATTTCGGAGAGTCGTCCAAGTGGTTCTGGCATAGCCCACAGGTGATTTTGGCGTGTCCGGCAGGTGGTTCCGCCGTGCTCGGCAGGTGGTTCAGGCATGGCCGTCACGTGGTTCCAGTCTGTCCAGGACGTGTTTCCAGCTTCTCCGGCAGGTGGTTCTGGTACGTCTGAGAGGTGGTTCCGCCATGGCTGGCAGGTGATCCCGGACCGTCCCCCAGGTGGTTCTGGCATAGCCAGCAGTTGATATTGGCCTGTCCGGCAGGTGGTTCCAGCGAGTTGAACAGGTGGCTCCGGCGTTCTTGGCAGGTGGTTCCGGTCTGTCCGGTAGGTGTTTCCGGCGTGTCTGGCCCGTGCTTCCGGCATGCGCGGCAGGTGATTCCGTAGTGTCCGCCAGGTGGTTCTGGCATACCCGGCAGGTGATTTTGGCGTGGCCGGCAGGTGTTTCTGGCGAGTCGAGCAGGTGGCTCCGGCATGCTCGGCAGGTGCTTCCGGCGTCTCCGGCACTTGGTTCTGGTGTGTCTGAGAGCTGGTTCCGGCATGTCCGGCATATGATTCCGGAGTGTCCGCCAAGTGGTTCTGGCATACCCAGCAGGTGATTTTGGCGTGTCAGGGAGGTGGTACCGGTGAGTCGAGCAGGTGGTTCCGGCGTGCTCAGCAGGTGGTTCAGGCGGTTCTGGCAGGTGGTATCCGTCTGTTCGGGGTGTGGTTCCAGCATCTCATGAACACGTTTCTGGCACGTCTGAGATGTGGTTCCAGCCGGCCCGACAGGTGTTTCCGCAGTGTCCGCCAAGCGGTTCTGGCGTAGTTGGCAGGTGATTTTGGCATGACTGGCAGGTGGTTCCAGCAAGCCTGGCAGGTGATTCCAAAGTGTTCACCAACTGGTTGTGGCGTAGCCGGCAGGTGATTTTTGCGTGATCGGCAGGTGGTTCTGGCGAGTCGAGCAGGTGGTTCCGGCGTGCTCGGCTGGTGCTTCCGGGGTCATTGGCACGGGGTTCTGGCATGTCTGAGAGGTGGTTCCTGCATGCCCGGCAAGTGATTCCGGAGTGTTCGCCAAGTGGTTCTGGCATAGTCGGCAGGTGATTTTGGCATGTCCGGCAGGTGGTTCAGGCGAGTTGAGCAGGTGGTTCCAACGTGCTTGGCAGGTGCTTCCGGCGTCTCCGGCACGTGTTTCTGGCACATCTGACAGGTGGTTCCGGCATGCCCGAAAGGTGATTCCGGTCTGTCCGGTAGGTGGTTCCAGCCTGCACGGCATGTGGTTCTGGTACGTCTCAGAGGTGGTTGTGCATGCCCAACAGGTGATTCCGGACTGTCCGCCACATGGTTCTGGCACGTCAGAGAGGTGGTTCCGGCATGCCCGGCAGGTCATCCCAGAGAGTCCTCCAAGTGGTTCTGGCATAACACGCAGGTGATTTTGGCGTGTCTGGCAGGTTGTTCCGTTGTGCTTGGCAGGTGGTTCAGGCTTGGCCGGCAGGTGGTTCCAGACTGTCCAGGACGTGTTTCCAGCTTCTCCGGCAGGTGGTTCTGGTACGTCTGAGAGGTGGTTCCGCCATGGCTGGCAGGTGATTCCGGACCGTCCCCCAGGTGGTTCTGGCGTACCCGGCAGGTGATTTTGGCGTGTCCGGCAGGTGTTTCTGGCGAGTCGAGCAGGTGGCTCCGGCATGCTCGCCAGGTGCTTCCGGCGTCTCCGGCACGTGGTTCTGGTGTGTCTGAGAGCTGGTTCCGGCATGTCCGGCAGATGATTCCGGAGTGTCCGCCAAGTGGTTCTGGCATACCCGGCAGGTGATTTGGGCATGTCAGGTAGGTGGTTCCGGCGAGTCGAGCAGGTGGCTCCGGCGTGCTCGGCAGGTTGTTCAGACGGGTCTGGCAGGTGTTTTCCGTCTGTTCGGGGTGTGGTTCCAGCATCTCATGCACATGGTTCTGGCACGTCTGAGATGTGGTTCCGGCCGGCCCGACAGGTGTTTCCACAGTGTCCGCCAAGTGGTACTGGCGTAGTTGGCAGGTGATTTTGGCATGACCGGCAGGTGGTTCCAGCAAGCCCGGCAGGTGATTCCGAAGTGTTCCCCAACTGGTTGTGGCGTAGCCGGCAGGTGATTTTTGCGTGTCCGGCAGGTGGTTCTGGCGAGTCGAGCAGGTGGTTCCGGCGTGCTCGGCAGGTGCTTCCGGGGTCATTGGCACGTGGTTCTGGCATATCTGAGAGGTGGTTCCGGCATGCCCGGCAGGTGATTCCGGAGTGTTCGCCAAGTGTTTCCGGCGTAGCCGGCAGGTGAGTTTGCATGTCCAGCGGTCGTTCCGGCGGGTCGAGCCGGTGGTTCCGGCATGTCCGGCAGGTGGTTCCGGTCTGTCCGGCAGGTGGTTCTGTGGTGTCCGGCACGAGGTTCAGTCTGAGAGGCTGTGCCGGCATGCCCCTCACGTGATTCCGGCTTGTCCCCGAAGTGGTGCTGGTGTAGCGGGCAGGTGATTTTGGCGTGTCCGGCAGGTGGTTCAGGCGAGTTGAGCAGGTGGTTGCGACGTGCTCGGCAGGTGCTTCCGGCGTCTCCGGCACGGGTTTCTGGCACATCTGACTGGTGGTTCCGGCATGCCCAAAAGTTGATTCCGGTCTGTCCGGTAGGTGGTTCCGGCGTGCACGGCACGTGGTTCTGGTACGTGTCAGAGGTGGTTGCGTATGCCCAACAGGTGATTCCGGACAGTCCGCCACGTGCTTCTGGCACGTCTGAGAGGTGGTTCCAACATGCCCGGCATGTCATTTCGGAGAGTCGTCCAAGTGGTTCTGGCATAGCCCACAGGTGATTTTGGCGTGTCCGGCAGGTGGTTCCGCCGTGCTCGGCAGGTGGTTCAGGCATGGCCATCACGTGGTTCCAGTCTGTCCAGGACGTGTTTCCAGCTTCTCCGGCAGGTGGTTCTGGTACGTCTGAGAGGTGGTTCCGCCATGGCTGGCAGGTGATCCCGGACCGTCCCCCAGGTGGTTCTGGCATAGCCAGCAGTTGATATTGGCCTGTCCGGCAGGTGGTTCCAGCGAGTCGAACAGGTGGCTCCGGCGTTCTTGGCAGGTGGTTCCGGTCTGTCCGGTAGGTGTTTCCGGCGTGTCTGGCACGTGCTTCCGGCATGCACGGCAGGTGATTCCGTAGTGTCCGCCAGGTGGTTCTGGCATACCCGGCAGGTGATTTTGGCGTGGCCGGCAGGTGTTTCTGGCGAGTCGAGCAGGTGGCTCCGGCATGCTCGGCAGGTGCTTCCGGCGTCTCCGGCACTTGGTTCTGGTGTGTCTGAGAGCTGGTTCCGGCATGTCCGGCAGATGATTCCGGAGTGTCCGCCAAGTGGTTCTGGCATACCCAGCAGGTGATTTTGGCGTGTCAGGGAGGTGGTACCGGTGAGTCGAGCAGGTGGTTCCGGCGTGCTCGGCAGGTCGTTCAGGCGGTTCTGGCAGGTGGTATCCGTTTGTTCGGGGTGTGGTTCCAGCATCTCATGAACACGTTTCTGGCACGTCTGAGATGTGGTTCCAGCCGGCCCGACAGGTGTTTCCGCAGTGTCCGCCAAGCGGTTCTGGCGTAGTTGGCAGGTGATTTTGGCATGACTGGCAGGTGGTTCCAGCAAGCCTGGCAGGTGATTCCAAAGTGTTCACCAACTGGTTGTGGCGTAGCCGGCAGGTGATTTTTGCGTGATCGGCAGGTGGTTCTGGCGAGTCGAGCAGGTGGTTCCGGCGTGCTCGGCTGGTGCTTCCGGGGTCATTGGCACGGGGTTCTGGCATGTCTGAGAGGTGGTTCCTGCATGCCCGGCAAGTGATTCCGGAGTGTTCGCCAAGTGGTTCTGGCATAGTCGGCAGGTGATTTTGGCATGTCCGGCAGGTGGTTCAGGCGAGTTGAGCAGGTGGTTCCAACGTGCTTGGCAGGTGCTTCCGGCGTCTCCGGCACGTGTTTCTGGCACATCTGACAGGTGGTTCCGGCATGCCCGAAAGGTGATTCCGGTCTGTCCGGTAGGTGGTTCCAGCCTGCACGGCATGTGGTTCTGGTACGTCTCAGAGGTGGTTGCGCATGCCCAACAGGTGATTCCGGACTGTCCGCCACATGGTTCTGGCACGTCTGAGAGGTGGTTCCGTCATGCCCGGCAGGTCATCCCAGAGAGTCCTCCAAGTGGTTCTGGCATAACACGCAGGTGATTTTGGCGTGTCTGGCAGGTTGTTCCGTTGTGCTTGGCAGGTGGTTCAGGCTTGGCCGGCAGGTGGTTCCAGACTGTCCAGGACGTGTTTCCAGCTTCTCCGGCAGGTGGTTCTGGTACGTCTGAGAGGTGGTTCCGCCATGGCTGGCAGGTGATTCCGGACCGTCCCCCAGGTGGTTCTGGCATAGCCAGCAGTTGATATTGGCCTGTCCGGCAGGTGGTTCCAGCGAGTCGAACAGGTGGCTCCGGCGTGCTCGGCAGGTGGTTCCGGTCTGTCCGGTAGGTGATTCCGGCGTGTCTGGCACGTGCTTCCGGCACGTCTGAGAGGTGGTTCCGGCATGCGCGACAGGTGATTTCGGAGTGTCCGCCAGGTGGTTCTGGCGTACCCGGCAGGTGATTTTGGCGTGTCCGGCAGGTGTTTCTGGCGAGTCGAGCAGGTGGCTCCGGCATGCTCGCCAGGTGCTTCCGGCGTCTCCGGCACGTGGTTCTGGTGTGTCTGAGAGCTGGTTCCGGCATGTCCGGCAGATGATTCCGGAGTGTCCGCCAAGTGGTTCTGGCATACCCGGCTGGTGATTTGGGCATGTCAGGTAGGTGGTTCCGGCGAGTCGAGCAGGTGGCTCCGGCGTGCTCGGCAGGTTGTTCAGACGGGTCTGGCAGGTGTTTTCCGTCTGTTCGGGGTGTGGTTCCAGCATCTCATGCACATGGTTCTGGCACGTCTGAGATGTGGTTCCGGCCGGCCCGACAGGTGTTTCCACAGTGTCCGCCAAGTGGTACTGGCGTAGTTGGCAGGTGATTTTGGCATGACCGGCAGGTGGTTCCAGCAAGCCCGGCAGGTGATTCCGAAGTGTTCCCCAACTGGTTGTGGCGTAGCCGGCAGGTGATTTTTGCGTGTCCGGCAGGTGGTTCTGGCGAGTCGAGCAGGTGGTTCCGGCGTGCTCGGCAGGTGCTTCCGGGGTCATTGGCACGTGGTTCTGGCATATCTGAGAGGTGGTTCCGGCATGCCCGGCAGGTGATTCCGGAGTGTTCGCCAAGTGTTTCCGGCGTAGCCGGCAGGTGAGTTTGCATGTCCAGCGGTCGTTCCGGCGGGTCGAGCCGGTGGTTCCGGCATGTCCGGAAGGTGGTTCCGGTCTGTCCAGCAGGTGGTTCTGTGGTGTCCGGCACGAGGTTCAGTCTGAGAGGCTGTGCCGGCATGCCCCTCACGTGATTCCGGCTTGTCCCCGAAGTGGTGCTGGTGTAGCGAGCAGGTGATTTTGGCGTGTCCGGCAGGTGGTTCAGGCGAGTTGAGCAGGTGGTTGCGACGTGCTCGGCAGGTGCTTCCGGCGTCTCCGGCACGGGTTTCTGGCACATCTGACTGGTGGTTCCGGCATGCCCAAAAGTTGATTCCGGTCTGTCCGGTAGGTGGTTCCGGCGTGCACGGCACGTGGTTCTGGTACGTCTCAGAGGTGGTTGCGTATGCCCAACAGGTGATTCCGGACTGTCCGCCACGTGCTTCTGGCACGTCTGAGAGGTGGTTCCAACATGCCCGGCAGGTCATTTCGGAGAGTCGTCCAAGTGGTTCTGGCGTAGCCCGCAGGTGATTTTGGCGTGTCCGGCAGGTGGTTCCGCCGTGCTCGGCAGGTGGTTCAGGCATGGCCGTCACGTGGTTCCAGTCTGTCCAGGAGGTGTTTCCAGCTTCTCCGGCAGGTGGGTCTGGTACGTCTGAGAGGCGGTTCCGCCATGGCTGGCAGGTGATCCCGGACTGTCCCACAGGTGGTTCTGGCATAGCCAGCAGTTGATATTGGCCTGTCCGGCAGGTGGTTCCAGCGAGTCGAACAGGTGGCTCCGGTGTTCTTGGCAGGTGGTTCCGGTCTGTCCGGTAGGTGATTCCGGCGTGTCTGGCACGTGTTTCCGGCATGCGCGGCAGGATATTCCGTAGTGTCCGCCAGGTGGTTCTGGCATACCCGGCAGGTGATTTTGGCGTGTCCGGCAGGTGTTTCTGGCGAGTCGAGCAGGTCGCTCCGGCATGCTCGCCAGGTGCTTCCGGCGTCTCCGGCACGTGGTTCTGGTGTGTCTGAGAGCTGGTTCCGGCATGTCCGGCAGATGATTCCGGAGTGTCCGCCAAGTGGTTCTGGCATACCCGGCTGGTGATTTGGGCATGTCAGGTAGGTGGTTCCGGCGAGTCGAGCAGGTGGCTCCGGCGTGCTCGGCAGGTTGTTCAGACGGGTCTGGCAGGTGTTTTCCGTCTGTTCGGGGTGTGGTTCCAGCATCTCATGCACATGGTTCTGGCACGTCTGAGATGTGGTTCCGGCCGGCCCTACAGGTGTTTCCACAGTGTCCGCCAAGTGGTACTGGCGTAGTTGGCAGGTGATTTTGGCATGACCGGCAGGTGGTTCCAGCAAGCCCGGCAGGTGATTCCGAAGTGTTCCCCAACTGGTTGTGGCGTAGCCGGCAGGTGATTTTTGCGTGTCCGGCAGGTGGTTCTGGCGAGTCGAGCAGGTGGTTCCGGCGTGCTCGGCAGGTGCTTCCGGGGTCATTGGCACGTGGTTCTGGCATATCTGAGAGGTGGTTCCGGCATGCCCGGCAGGTGATTCCGGAGTGTTCGCCAAGTGTTTCCAGGGTAGCCGGCAGGTGAGTTTGCATGTCCAGCGGTCGTTCCGGCGGGTCGAGCCGGTGGTTCCGGCGTGTCCGGCAGGTGGTTCCGGTCTGTCCAGCACGTGGTTCTGTGGTGTCCGGCACGAGGTTCAGTCTGAGAGGCTGTGCCGGCATGCCCCTCACGTGATTCCGGCTTGTCCCCGAAGTGGTGCTGGTGTAGCGGGCAGGTGATTTTGGCGTGTCCGGCAGGTGGTTCAGGCGAGTTGAGCAGGTGGTTGCGACGTGCTCGGCAGGTGCTTCCGGCGTCTCCGGCACGGGTTTCTGGCACATCTGACTGGTGGTTCCGGCATGCCCAAAAGTTGATTCCGGTCTGTCCGGTAGGTGGTTCCGGCGTGCACGGCACGTGGTTCTGGTACGTGTCAGAGGTGGTTGCGTATGCCCAACAGGTGATTCCGGACAGTCCGCCACGTGCTTCTGGCACGTCTGAGAGGTGGTTCCAACATGCCCGGCATGTCATTTCGGAGAGTCGTCCAAGTGGTTCTGGCATAGCCCACAGGTGATTTTGGCGTGTCCGGCAGGTGGTTCCGCCGTGCTCGGCAGGTGGTTCAGGCATGGCCATCACGTGGTTCCAGTCTGTCCAGGACGTGTTTCCAGCTTCTCCGGCAGGTGGTTCTGGTACGTCTGAGAGGTGGTTCCGCCATGGCTGGCAGGTGATCCCGGACCGTCCCCCAGGTGGTTCTGGCATAGCCAGCAGTTGATATTGGCCTGTCCGGCAGGTGGTTCCAGCGAGTCGAACAGGTGGCTCCGGCGTTCTTGGCAGGTGGTTCCGGTCTGTCCGGTAGGTGTTTCCGGCGTGTCTGGCACGTGCTTCCGGCATGCACGGCAGGTGATTCCGTAGTGTCCGCCAGGTGGTTCTGGCATACCCGGCAGGTGATTTTGGCGTGGCCGGCAGGTGTTTCTGGCGAGTCGAGCAGGTGGCTCCGGCATGCTCGGCAGGTGCTTCCGGCGTCTCCGGCACTTGGTTCTGGTGTGTCTGAGAGCTGGTTCCGGCATGTCCGGCAGATGATTCCGGAGTGTCCGCCAAGTGGTTCTGGCATACCCAGCAGGTGATTTTGGCGTGTCAGGGAGGTGGTACCGGTGAGTCGAGCAGGTGGTTCCGGCGTGCTCGGCAGGTCGTTCAGGCGGTTCTGGCAGGTGGTATCCGTTTGTTCGGGGTGTGGTTCCAGCATCTCATGAACACGTTTCTGGCACGTCTGAGATGTGGTTCCAGCTGGCCCGACAGGTGTTTCCGCAGTGTCCGCCAAGCGGTTCTGGCGTAGTTGGCAGGTGATTTTGGCATGACTGGCAGGTGGTTCCAGCAAGCCTGGCAGGTGATTCCAAAGTGTTCACCAACTGGTTGTGGCGTAGCCGGCAGGTGATTTTTGCGTGATCGGCAGGTGGTTCTGGCGAGTCGAGCAGGTGGTTCCGGCATGCTCGGCTGGTGCTTCCGGGGTCATTGGCACGGGGTTCTGGCATGTCTGAGAGGTGGTTCCTGCATGCCCGGCAAGTGATTCCGGAGTGTTCGCCAAGTGGTTCTGGCATAGTCGGCAGGTGATTTTGGCATGTCCGGCAGGTGGTTCAGGCGAGTTGAGCAGGTGGTTCCAACGTGCTTGGCAGGTGCTTCCGGCGTCTCCGGCACGTGTTTCTGGCACATCTGACAGGTGGTTCCGGCATGCCCGAAAGGTGATTCCGGTCTGTCCGGTAGGTGGTTCCAGCCTGCACGGCATGTGGTTCTGGTACGTCTCAGAGGTGGTTGCGCATGCCCAACAGGTGATTCCGGACTGTCCGCCACATGGTTCTGGCACGTCTGAGAGGTGGTTCCGTCATGCCCGGCAGGTCATCCCAGAGAGTCCTCCAAGTGGTTCTGGCATAACACGCAGGTGATTTTGGCGTGTCTGGCAGGTTGTTCCGTTGTGCTTGGCAGGTGGTTCAGGCTTGGCCGGCAGGTGGTTCCAGACTGTCCAGGACGTGTTTCCAGCTTCTCCGGCAGGTGGTTCTGGTACGTCTGAGAGGTGGTTCCGCCATGGCTGGCAGGTGATTCCGGACCGTCCCCCAGGTGGTTCTGGCATAGCCAGCAGTTGATATTGGCCTGTCCGGCAGGTGGTTCCAGCGAGTCGAACAGGTGGCTCCGGCGTGCTCGGCAGGTGGTTCCGGTCTGTCCGGTAGGTGATTCCGGCGTGTCTGGCACGTGCTTCCGGCACGTCTGAGAGGTGGTTCCGGCATGCGCGACAGGTGATTTCGGAGTGTCCGCCAGGTGGTTCTGGCGTACCCGGCAGGTGATTTTGGCGTGTCCGGCAGGTGTTTCTGGCGAGTCGAGCAGGTGGCTCCGGCATGCTCGGCAGGTGCTTCCGGCGTCTCCGGCACGTGGTTCTGGTGTGTCTGAGAGCTGGTTCCGGCATGTCCGGCAGATGATTCCGGAGTGTCCGCCAAGTGGTTCTGGCATACCCGGCTGGTGATTTGGGCATGTCAGGTAGGTGGTTCCGGCGAGTCGAGCAGGTGGCTCCGGCGTGCTCGGCAGGTTGTTCAGACGGGTCTGGCAGGTGTTTTCCGTCTGTTCGGGGTGTGGTTCCAGCATCTCATGCACATGGTTCTGGCACGTCTGAGATGTGGTTCCGGCCGGCCCGACAGGTGTTTCCACAGTGTCCGCCAAGTGGTACTGGCGTAGTTGGCAGGTGATTTTGGCATGACCGGCAGGTGGTTCCAGCAAGCCCGGCAGGTGATTCCGAAGTGTTCCCCAACTGGTTGTGGCGTAGCCGGCAGGTGATTTTTGCGTGTCCGGCAGGTGGTTCTGGCGAGTCGAGCAGGTGGTTCCGGCGTGCTCGGCAGGTGCTTCCGGGGTCATTGGCACGTGGTTCTGGCATATCTGAGAGGTGGTTCCGGCATGCCCGGCAGGTGATTCCGGAGTGTTCGCCAAGTGTTTCCGGCGTAGCCGGCAGGTGAGTTTGCATGTCCAGCGGTCGTTCCGGCGGGTCGAGCCGGTGGTTCCGGCATGTCCGGAAGGTGGTTCCGGTCTGTCCAGCAGGTGGTTCTGTGGTGTCCGGCACGAGGTTCAGTCTGAGAGGCTGTGCCGGCATGCCCCTCACGTGATTCCGGCTTGTCCCCGAAGTGGTGCTGGTGTAGCGAGCAGGTGATTTTGGCGTGTCCGGCAGGTGGTTCAGGCGAGTTGAGCAGGTGGTTGCGACGTGCTCGGCAGGTGCTTCCGGCGTCTCCGGCACGGGTTTCTGGCACATCTGACTGGTGGTTCCGGCATGCCCAAAAGTTGATTCCGGTCTGTCCGGTAGGTGGTTCCGGCGTGCACGGCACGTGGTTCTGGTACGTCTCAGAGGTGGTTGCGTATGCCCAACAGGTGATTCCGGACTGTCCGCCACGTGCTTCTGGCACGTCTGAGAGGTGGTTCCAACATGCCCGGCAGGTCATTTCGGAGAGTCGTCCAAGTGGTTCTGGCGTAGCCCGCAGGTGATTTTGGCGTGTCCGGCAGGTGGTTCCGCCGTGCTCGGCAGGTGGTTCAGGCATGGCCGTCACGTGGTTCCAGTCTGTCCAGGAGGTGTTTCCAGCTTCTCCGGCAGGTGGGTCTGGTACGTCTGAGAGGCGGTTCCGCCATGGCTGGCAGGTGATCCCGGACTGTCCCACAGGTGGTTCTGGCATAGCCAGCAGTTGATATTGGCCTGTCCGGCAGGTGGTTCCAGCGAGTCGAACAGGTGGCTCCGGTGTTCTTGGCAGGTGGTTCCGGTCTGTCCGGTAGGTGATTCCGGCGTGTCTGGCACGTGTTTCCGGCATGCGCGGCAGGATATTCCGTAGTGTCCGCCAGGTGGTTCTGGCATACCCGGCAGGTGATTTTGGCGTGTCCGGCAGGTGTTTCTGGCGAGTCGAGCAGGTGGCTCCGGCATGCTCGCCAGGTGCTTCCGGCGTCTCCGGCACGTGGTTCTGGTGTGTCTGAGAGCTGGTTCCGGCATGTCCGGCAGATGATTCCGGAGTGTCCGCCAAGTGGTTCTGGCATACCCGGCTGGTGATTTGGGCATGTCAGGTAGGTGGTTCCGGCGAGTCGAGCAGGTGGCTCCGGCGTGCTCGGCAGGTTGTTCAGACGGGTCTGGCAGGTGTTTTCCGTCTGTTCGGGGTGTGGTTCCAGCATCTCATGCACATGGTTCTGGCACGTCTGAGATGTGGTTCCGGCCGGCCCTACAGGTGTTTCCACAGTGTCCGCCAAGTGGTACTGGCGTAGTTGGAAGGTGATTTTGGCATGACCGGCAGGTGGTTCCAGCAAGCCCGGCAGGTGATTCCGAAGTGTTCCCCAACTGGTTGTGGCGTAGCCGGCAGGTGATTTTTGCGTGTCCGGCAGGTGGTTCTGGCGAGTCGAGCAGGTGGTTCCGGCGTGCTCGGCAGGTGCTTCCGGGGTCATTGGCACGTGGTTCTGGCATATCTGAGAGGTGGTTCCGGCATGCCCGGCAGGTGATTCCGGAGTGTTCGCCAAGTGTTTCCAGGGTAGCCGGCAGGTGAGTTTGCATGTCCAGCGGTCGTTCCGGCGGGTCGAGCCGGTGGTTCCGGCGTGTCCGGCAGGTGGTTCCGGTCTGTCCGGCAGGTGGTTCTGTGGTGTCCGGCACGAGGTTCAGTCTGAGAGGCTGTGCCGGCATGCCCCTCACGTGATTCCGGCTTGTCCCCGAAGTGGTGCTGGTGTAGCGGGCAGGTGATTTTGGCGTGTCCGGCAGGTGGTTCAGGCGAGTTGAGCAGGTGGTTGCGACGTGCTCGGCAGGTGCTTCCGGCGTCTCCGGCACGGGTTTCTGGCACATCTGACTGGTGGTTCCGGCATGCCCAAAAGTTGATTCCGGTCTGTCCGGTAGGTGGTTCCGGCGTGCACGGCACGTGGTTGTGGTACGTGTCAGAGGTGGTTGCGTATGCCCAACAGGTGATTCCGGACAGTCCGCCACGTGCTTCTGGCACGTCTGAGAGGTGGTTCCAACATGCCCGGCATGTCATTTCGGAGAGTCGTCCAAGTGGTTCTGGCATAGCCCACAGGTGATTTTGGCGTGTCCGGCAGGTGGTTCCGCCGTGCTCGGCAGGTGGTTCAGGCATGGCCATCACGTGGTTCCAGTCTGTCCAGGACGTGTTTCCAGCTTCTCCGGCAGGTGGTTCTGGTACGTCTGAGAGGTGGTTCCGCCATGGCTGGCAGGTGATCCCGGACCGTCCCCCAGGTGGTTCTGGCATAGCCAGCAGTTGATATTGGCCTGTCCGGCAGGTGGTTCCAGCGAGTCGAACAGGTGGCTCCGGCGTTCTTGGCAGGTGGTTCCGGTCTGTCCGGTAGGTGTTTCCGGCGTGTCTGGCACGTGCTTCCGGCATGCACGGCAGGTGATTCCGTAGTGTCCGCCAGGTGGTTCTGGCATACCCGGCAGGTGATTTTGGCGTGGCCGGCAGGTGTTTCTGGCGAGTCGAGCAGGTGGCTCCGGCATGCTCGGCAGGTGCTTCCGGCGTCTCCGGCACTTGGTTCTGGTGTGTCTGAGAGCTGGTTCCGGCATGTCCGGCAGATGATTCCGGAGTGTCCGCCAAGTGGTTCTGGCATACCCAGCAGGTGATTTTGGCGTGTCAGGGAGGTGGTACCGGTGAGTCGAGCAGGTGGTTCCGGCGTGCTCGGCAGGTCGTTCAGGCGGTTCTGGCAGGTGGTATCCGTTTGTTCGGGGTGTGGTTCCAGCATCTCATGAACACGTTTCTGGCACGTCTGAGATGTGGTTCCAGCCGGCCCGACAGGTGTTTCCGCAGTGTCCGCCAAGCGGTTCTGGCGTAGTTGGCAGGTGATTTTGGCATGACTGGCAGGTGGTTCCAGCAAGCCTGGCAGGTGATTCCAAAGTGTTCACCAACTGGTTGTGGCGTAGCCGGCAGGTGATTTTTGCGTGATCGGCAGGTGGTTCTGGCGAGTCGAGCAGGTGGTTCCGGCGTGCTCGGCTGGTGCTTCCGGGGTCATTGGCACGGGGTTCTGGCATGTCTGAGAGGTGGTTCCTGCATGCCCGGCAAGTGATTCCGGAGTGTTCGCCAAGTGGTTCTGGCATAGTCGGCAGGTGATTTTGGCATGTCCGGCAGGTGGTTCAGGCGAGTTGAGCAGGTGGTTCCAACGTGCTTGGCAGGTGCTTCCGGCGTCTCCGGCACGTGTTTCTGGCACATCTGACAGGTGGTTCCGGCATGCCCGAAAGGTGATTCCGGTCTGTCCGGTAGGTGGTTCCAGCCTGCACGGCATGTGGTTCTGGTACGTCTCAGAGGTGGTTGCGCATGCCCAACAGGTGATTCCGGACTGTCCGCCACATGGTTCTGGCACGTCTGAGAGGTGGTTCCGTCATGCCCGGCAGGTCATCCCAGAGAGTCCTCCAAGTGGTTCTGGCATAACACGCAGGTGATTTTGGCGTGTCTGGCAGGTTGTTCCGTTGTGCTTGGCAGGTGGTTCAGGCTTGGCCGGCAGGTGGTTCCAGACTGTCCAGGACGTGTTTCCAGCTTCTCCGGCAGGTGGTTCTGGTACGTCTGAGAGGTGGTTCCGCCATGGCTGGCAGGTGATTCCGGACCGTCCCCCAGGTGGTTCTGGCATAGCCAGCAGTTGATATTGGCCTGTCCGGCAGGTGGTTCCAGCGAGTCGAACAGGTGGCTCCGGCGTGCTCGGCAGGTGGTTCCGGTCTGTCCGGTAGGTGATTCCGGCGTGTCTGGCACGTGCTTCCGGCACGTCTGAGAGGTGGTTCCGGCATGCGCGACAGGTGATTTCGGAGTGTCCGCCAGGTGGTTCTGGCGTACCCGGCAGGTGATTTTGGCGTGTCCGGCAGGTGTTTCTGGCGAGTCGAGCAGGTGGCTCCGGCATGCTCGGCAGGTGCTTCCGGCGTCTCCGGCACGTGGTTCTGGTGTGTCTGAGAGCTGGTTCCGGCATGTCCGGCAGATGATTCCGGAGTGTCCGCCAAGTGGTTCTGGCATACCCGGCTGGTGATTTGGGCATGTCAGGTAGGTGGTTCCGGCGAGTCGAGCAGGTGGCTCCGGCGTGCTCGGCAGGTTGTTCAGACGGGTCTGGCAGGTGTTTTCCGTCTGTTCGGGGTGTGGTTCCAGCATCTCATGCACATGGTTCTGGCACGTCTGAGATGTGGTTCCGGCCGGCCCGACAGGTGTTTCCACAGTGTCCGCCAAGTGGTACTGGCGTAGTTGGCAGGTGATTTTGGCATGACCGGCAGGTGGTTCCAGCAAGCCCGGCAGGTGATTCCGAAGTGTTCCCCAACTGGTTGTGGCGTAGCCGGCAGGTGATTTTTGCGTGTCCGGCAGGTGGTTCTGGCGAGTCGAGCAGGTGGTTCCGGCGTGCTCGGCAGGTGCTTCCGGGGTCATTGGCACGTGGTTCTGGCATATCTGAGAGGTGGTTCCGGCATGCCCGGCAGGTGATTCCGGAGTGTTCGCCAAGTGTTTCCGGCGTAGCCGGCAGGTGAGTTTGCATGTCCAGCGGTCGTTCCGGCGGGTCGAGCCGGTGGTTCCGGCATGTCCGGAAGGTGGTTCCGGTCTGTCCAGCAGGTGGTTCTGTGGTGTCCGGCACGAGGTTCAGTCTGAGAGGCTGTGCCGGCATGCCCCTCACGTGATTCCGGCTTGTCCCCGAAGTGGTGCTGGTGTAGCGAGCAGGTGATTTTGGCGTGTCCGGCAGGTGGTTCAGGCGAGTTGAGCAGGTGGTTGCGACGTGCTCGGCAGGTGCTTCCGGCGTCTCCGGCACGGGTTTCTGGCACATCTGACTGGTGGTTCCGGCATGCCCAAAAGTTGATTCCGGTCTGTCCGGTAGGTGGTTCCGGCGTGCACGGCACGTGGTTCTGGTACGTCTCAGAGGTGGTTGCGTATGCCCAACAGGTGATTCCGGACTGTCCGCCACGTGCTTCTGGCACGTCTGAGAGGTGGTTCCAACATGCCCGGCAGGTCATTTCGGAGAGTCGTCCAAGTGGTTCTGGTGTAGCCCGCAGGTGATTTTGGCGTGTCCGGCAGGTGGTTCCGCCGTGCTCGGCAGGTGGTTCAGGCATGGCCGTCACGTGGTTCCAGTCTGTCCAGGAGGTGTTTCCAGCTTCTCCGGCAGGTGGGTCTGGTACGTCTGAGAGGCGGTTCCGCCATGGCTGGCAGGTGATCCCGGACTGTCCCACAGGTGGTTCTGGCATAGCCAGCAGTTGATATTGGCCTGTCCGGCAGGTGGTTCCAGCGAGTCGAACAGGTGGCTCCGGTGTTCTTGGCAGGTGGTTCCGGTCTGTCCGGTAGGTGATTCCGGCGTGTCTGGCACGTGTTTCCGGCATGCGCGGCAGGATATTCCGTAGTGTCCGCCAGGTGGTTCTGGCATACCCGGCAGGTGATTTTGGCGTGTCCGGCAGGTGTTTCTGGCGAGTCGAGCAGGTCGCTCCGGCATGCTCGCCAGGTGCTTCCGGCGTCTCCGGCACGTGGTTCTGGTGTGTCTGAGAGCTGGTTCCGGCATGTCCGGCAGATGATTCCGGAGTGTCCGCCAAGTGGTTCTGGCATACCCGGCTGGTGATTTGGGCATGTCAGGTAGGTGGTTCCGGCGAGTCGAGCAGGTGGCTCCGGCGTGCTCGGCAGGTTGTTCAGACGGGTCTGGCAGGTGTTTTCCGTCTGTTCGGGGTGTGGTTCCAGCATCTCATGCACATGGTTCTGGCACGTCTGAGATGTGGTTCCGGCCGGCCCTACAGGTGTTTCCACAGTGTCCGCCAAGTGGTACTGGCGTAGTTGGCAGGTGATTTTGGCATGACCGGCAGGTGGTTCCAGCAAGCCCGGCAGGTGATTCCGAAGTGTTCCCCAACTGGTTGTGGCGTAGCCGGCAGGTGATTTTTGCGTGTCCGGCAGGTGGTTCTGGCGAGTCGAGCAGGTGGTTCCGGCGTGCTCGGCAGGTGCTTCCGGGGTCATTGGCACGTGGTTCTGGCATATCTGAGAGGTGGTTCCGGCATGCCCGGCAGGTGATTCCGGAGTGTTCGCCAAGTGTTTCCAGGGTAGCCGGCAGGTGAGTTTGCATGTCCAGCGGTCGTTCCGGCGGGTCGAGCCGGTGGTTCCGGCGTGTCCGGCAGGTGGTTCCGGTCTGTCCGGCAGGTGGTTCTGTGGTGTCCGGCACGAGGTTCAGTCTGAGAGGCTGTGCCGGCATGCCCCTCACGTGATTCCGGCTTGTCCCCGAAGTGGTGCTGGTGTAGCGGGCAGGTGATTTTGGCGTGTCCGGCAGGTGGTTCAGGCGAGTTGAGCAGGTGGTTGCGACGTGCTCGGCAGGTGCTTCCGGCGTCTCCGGCACGGGTTTCTGGCACATCTGACTGGTGGTTCCGGCATGCCCAAAAGTTGATTCCGGTCTGTCCGGTAGGTGGTTCCGGCGTGCACGGCACGTGGTTGTGGTACATGTCAGAGGTGGTTGCGTATGCCCAACAGGTGATTCCGGACAGTCCGCCACGTGCTTCTGGCACGTCTGAGAGGTGGTTCCAACATGCCCGGCATGTCATTTCGGAGAGTCGTCCAAGTGGTTCTGGCATAGCCCACAGGTGATTTTGGCGTGTCCGGCAGGTGGTTCCGCCGTGCTCGGCAGGTGGTTCAGGCATGGCCATCACGTGGTTCCAGTCTGTCCAGGACGTGTTTCCAGCTTCTCCGGCAGGTGGTTCTGGTACGTCTGAGAGGTGGTTCCGCCATGGCTGGCAGGTGATCCCGGACCGTCCCCCAGGTGGTTCTGGCATAGCCAGCAGTTGATATTGGCCTGTCCGGCAGGTGGTTCCAGCGAGTCGAACAGGTGGCTCCGGCGTTCTTGGCAGGTGGTTCCGGTCTGTCCGGTAGGTGTTTCCGGCGTGTCTGGCACGTGCTTCCGGCATGCACGGCAGGTGATTCCGTAGTGTCCGCCAGGTGGTTCTGGCATACCCGGCAGGTGATTTTGGCGTGGCCGGCAGGTGTTTCTGGCGAGTCGAGCAGGTGGCTCCGGCATGCTCGGCAGGTGCTTCCGGCGTCTCCGGCACTTGGTTCTGGTGTGTCTGAGAGCTGGTTCCGGCATGTCCGGCAGATGATTCCGGAGTGTCCGCCAAGTGGTTCTGGCATACCCAGCAGGTGATTTTGGCGTGTCAGGGAGGTGGTACCGGTGAGTCGAGCAGGTGGTTCCGGCGTGCTCGGCAGGTCGTTCAGGCGGTTCTGGCAGGTGGTATCCGTTTGTTCGGGGTGTGGTTCCAGCATCTCATGAACACGTTTCTGGCACGTCTGAGATGTGGTTCCAGCCGGCCCGACAGGTGTTTCCGCAGTGTCCGCCAAGCGGTTCTGGCGTAGTTGGCAGGTGATTTTGGCATGACTGGCAGGTGGTTCCAGCAAGCCTGGCAGGTGATTCCAAAGTGTTCACCAACTGGTTGTGGCGTAGCCGGCAGGTGATTTTTGCGTGATCATCAGGTGGTTCTGGCGAGTCGAGCAGGTGGTTCCGGCGTGCTTGGCTGGTGCTTCCGGGGTCATTGGCACGGGGTTCTGGCATGTCTGAGAGGTGGTTCCTGCATGCCCGGCAAGTGATTCCGGAGTGTTCGCCAAGTGGTTCTGGCATAGTCGGCAGGTGATTTTGGCATGTCCGGCAGGTGGTTCAGGCGAGTTGAGCAGGTGGTTCCAACGTGCTTGGCAGGTGCTTCCGGCGTCTCCGGCACGTGTTTCTGGCACATCTGACAGGTGGTTCCGGCATGCCCGAAAGGTGATTCCGGTCTGTCCGGTAGGTGGTTCCAGCCTGCACGGCATGTGGTTCTGGTACGTCTCAGAGGTGGTTGCGCATGCCCAACAGGTGATTCCGGACTGTCCGCCACATGGTTCTGGCACGTCTGAGAGGTGGTTCCGGCATGCCCGGCAGGTCATCCCAGAGAGTCCTCCAAGTGGTTCTGGCATAACACGCAGGTGATTTTGGCGTGTCTGGCAGGTTGTTCCGTTGTGCTTGGCAGGTGGTTCAGGCTTGGCCGGCAGGTGGTTCCAGACTGTCCAGGACGTGTTTCCAGCTTCTCCGGCAGGTGGTTCTGGTACGTCTGAGAGGTGGTTCCGCCATGGCTGGCAGGTGATTCCGGACCGTCCCCCAGGTGGTTCTGGCATAGCCAGCAGTTGATATTGGCCTGTCCGGCAGGTGGTTCCAGCGAGTCGAACAGGTGGCTCCGGCGTGCTCGACAGGTGGTTCCGGTCTGTCCGGTAGGTGATTCCGGCGTGTCCGGCACGTGCTTCCGGCACGTCTGAGAGGTGGTTCCGGCATGCGCGACAGGTGATTTCGGAGTGTCCACCAGGTGGTTCTGGCGTACCCGGCAGGTGATTTTGGCATGTCCGGCAGGTGTTTCTGGCGAGTCGAGCAGGTGGCTCCGGCATGCTCGGCAGGTGCTTCCGGCGTCTCCGGCACGTGGTTCTGGTGTGTCTGAGAGCTGGTTCCGGCATGTCCGGCAGATGATTCCGGAGTGTCCGCCAAGTGGTTCTGGCATACCCGGCTGGTGATTTGGGCATGTCAGGTAGGTGGTTCCGGCGAGTCGAGCAGGTGGCTCCGGCGTGCTCGGCAGGTTGTTCAGACGGGTCTGGCAGGTGTTTTCCGTCTGTTCGGGGTGTGGTTCCAGCATCTCATGCACATGGTTCTGGCACGTCTGAGATGTGGTTCCGGCCGGCCCGACAGGTGTTTCCACAGTGTCCGCCAAGTGGTACTGGCGTAGTTGGCAGGTGATTTTGGCATGACCGGCAGGTGGTTCCAGCAAGCCCGGCAGGTGATTCCGAAGTGTTCCCCAACTGGTTGTGGCGTAGCCGGCAGGTGATTTTTGCGTGTCCGGCAGGTGGTTCTGGCGAGTCGAGCAGGTGGTTCCGGCGTGCTCGGCAGGTGCTTCCGGGGTCATTGGCACGTGGTTCTGGCATATCTGAGAGGTGGTTCCGGCATGCCCGGCAGGTGATTCTGGAGTGTTCGCCAAGTGTTTCCAGGGTAGCCGGCAGGTGATTTTGCATGTCCAGCGGTCGTTCCGGCGGGTCGAGCCGGTGGTTCCGGCGTGTCCGGCAGGTGGTTCCGGTCTGTCCGGCAGGTGGTTCTGTGGTGTCCGGCACGAGGTTCAGTCTGAGAGGCTGTGCCGGCATGCCCCTCACGTGATTCCGGCTTGTCCCCGAAGTGGTGCTGGTGTAGCGGGCAGGTGATTTTGGCGTGTCCGGCAGGTGGTTCAGGCGAGTTGAGCAGGTGGTTGCGACGTGCTCGGCAGGTGCTTCCGGCGTCTCCGGCACGTGTTTCTGGCACATCTGACTGGTGGTTCCGGGATGCCCAAAAGTGGATTCCGGTCTGTCCGGTAGGTGGTTCCGGCGTGCACGGCATGTGGTTCTGGTACGTCTCAGAGGTGGTTGTGCATGCCCAACAGGTGATTCCGGACTGTCCGCCACGTGCTTCTGGCACGTCTGAGAGGTGGTTCCAACATGCCCGGCAGGTCATTTCGGAGAGTCGTCCAAGTGGTTCTGGCGTAGCCCGCAGGTGATTTTGGCGTGTCCGGCAGGTGGTTCCGCCGTGCTCGGCAGGTGGTTCAGGCATGGCCTTCACGTGGTTCCAGTCTGTCCAGGACGTGTTTCCAGCTTCTCCGGCAGGTGGTTCTGGTACGTCTGAGAGGTGGTTCCGCCATGGCTGGCAGGTGATCCCGGACTGTCCCCCAGGTGGTTCTGGCATAGCAAGCAGTTGATATTGGCCTGTCCGGCAGGTGGTTCCAGCGAGTCGAACAGGTGGCTCCGGCGCTCTTGGCAGGTGGTTCCGGTCTGTCCGGTAGGTGTTTCCGGCGTGTCCGGCACGTGCTTCCGGCACGTCTGAGAGGTGGTTCCGGCATGCGCGGCAGGTGATTCCGTAGTGTCCGCCAGGTGGTTCTGGCATACCCGGCAGGTGATTTTTGCGTGTCCGGCAGGTGTTTCTGGCGAGTGGAGCAGGTGGCTCCGGCATGCTCGGCAGGTGCTTCCAGCGTCTCCGGCACTTGGTTCTGGTGTGTCTGAGAGCTGGTTCCGGCATGTCCGGCAGATGATTCCGGAGTGTCCGCCAAGTGGTTCTGGCATACCCAGCAGGTGATTTTGGCGTGTCAGGGAGGTGGTACCTGTGAGTCGAGCAGGTGGTTCCGGCGTGCTCAGAAGGTGGTTCAGGCGGTTCTGGCAGGTGGTATCCGTCTGTTCGGGGTGTGGTTCCAGCATCTCATGAACACGTTTCTGGCACGTCTGAGATGTGGTTCCAGCCGGCCTGACAGGTGTTTCCGCAGTGTCCGCCAAGCGGTTCTGGCGTAGTTGGCAGGTGATTTTGGCATGACTGGCAGGTGGTTCCAGCAAGCCTGGCAGGTGATTCCAAAGTGTTCACCAACTGGTTGTGGCGTAGCCGGCAGGTGATTTTTGCGTGATCGGCAGGTGGTTCTGGCGAGTCGAGCAGCTGGTTCCGGCGTGCTCGGCTGGTGCTTCCGGGGTCATTGGCACGGGGTTCTGGCATGTCTGAGAGGTGGTTCCTGCATGCCCGGCAAGTGATTCCGGAGTGTTCGCCAAGTGGTTCTGGCATAGTCGGCAGGTGATTTTGGCATGTCCGGCAGGTGGTTCAGGCGAGTTGAGCAGGTGGTTCCAACGTGCTTGGCAGGTGCTTCCGGCGTCTCCGGCACGTGTTTCTGGCACATCTGACAGGTGGTTCCGGCATGCCCGAAAGGTGATTCCGGTCTGTCCGGTAGGTGGTTCCAGCCTGCACGGCATGTGGTTCTGGTACGTCTCAGAGGTGGTTGCGCATGCCCAACAGGTGATTCCGGACTGTCCGCCACGTGCTTCTGGCACGTCTGAGAGGTGGTTCCAACATGCCCGGCAGGTCATTTCGGAGAGTCGTCCAAGTGGTTCTGGCGTAGCCCGCAGGTGATTTTGGCGTGTCCGGCAGGTGGTTCCGCCGTGCTCGGCAGGTGGTCCAGGCATGGCCTTCACGTGGTTCCAGTCTGTCCAGGACGTGTTTCCAGCTTCTCCGGCAGGTGGTTCTGGTACGTCTGAGAGGTGGTTCCGCCATGGCTGGCAGGTGATCCCGGACTGTCCCCCAGGTGGTTCTGGCATAGCCAGCAGTTGATATTGGCCTGTCCGGCAGGTGGTTCCAGCGAGTCGAACAGGTGGCTCCGGCGCTCTTGGCAGGTGGTTCCGGTCTGTCCGGTAGGTGTTTCCGCGTGTCCGGCACGTGCTTCCGGCACGTCTGAGAGGTGGTTCCGGCATGCGCGGCAGGTGATTCCGTAGTGTCCGCCAGGAGGTTCTGGCATACCCGGCAGGTGATTTTTGCGTGTCCGGCAGGTGTTTCTGGCGAGTGGAGCAGGTGGCTCCGGCATGCTCGGCAGGTGCTTCCGGCGTCTCCGGCACTTGGTTCTGGTGTGTCTGAGAGCTGGTTCCGGCATGTCCGGCAGATGATTCCGGAGTGTCCGCCAAGTGGTTCTGGCATACCCAGCAGGTGATTTTGGCGTGTCAGGGAGGTGGTACCTGTGAGTCGAGCAGGTGGTTCCGGCGTGCTCAGCAGGTGGTTCAGGCGGTTCTGGCAGGTGGTATCCGTCTGTTCGGGGTGTGGTTCCAGCATCTCATGAACACGTTTCTGGCACGTCTGAGATGTGGTTCCAGCCGGCCCGACAGGTGTTTCCGCAGTGTCCGCCAAGCGGTTCTGGCGTAGTTGGCAGGTGATTTTGGCATGACTGGCAGGTGGTTCCAGCAAGCCTGGCAGGTGATTCCAAAGTGTTCACCAACTGGTTGTGGCGTAGCCGGCAGGTGATTTTTGCGTGATCGGCAGGTGGTTCTGGCGAGTCGAGCAGCTGGTTCCGGCGTGCTCGGCTGGTGCTTCCGGGGTCATTGGCACGGGGTTCTGGCATGTCTGAGAGGTGGTTCCTGCATGCCCGGCAAGTGATTCCGGAGTGTTCGCCAAGTGGTTCTGGCATAGTCGGCAGGTGATTTTGGCATGTCCGGCAGGTGGTTCAGGCGAGTTGAGCAGGTGGTTCCAACGTGCTTGGCAGGTGCTTCCGGCGTCTCCGGCACGTGTTTCTGGCACATCTGACAGGTGGTTCCGGCATGCCCGAAAGGTGATTCCGGTCTGTCCGGTAGGTGGTTCCAGCCTGCACGGCATGTGGTTCTGGTACGTCTCAGAGGTGGTTGCGCATGCCCAACAGGTGATTCCGGACTGTCCGCCACATGGTTCTGGCACGTCTGAGAGGTGGTTCCGGCATGCCCGGCAGGTCATCCCAGAGAGTCCTCCAAGTGGTTCTGGCATAACACGCAGGTGATTTTGGCGTGTCTGGCAGGTTGTTCCGTTGTGCTTGGCAGGTGGTTCAGGCTTGGCCGGCAGGTGGTTCCAGACTGTCCAGGACGTGTTTCCAGCTTCTCCGGCAGGTGGTTCTGGTACGTCTGAGAGGTGGTTCCGCCATGGCTGGCAGGTGATTCCGGACCGTCCCCCAGGTGGTTCTGGCATAGCCAGCAGTTGATATTGGCCTGTCCGGCAGGTGGTACCAGCGAGTCGAACAGGTGGCTCCGGCGTGCTCGGCAGGTGGTTCCGGTCTGTCCGGTAGGTGTTTCCGGCGTGTCCGGCACGTGCTTCCGGCACGTCTGAGAGGTGGTTCCGGCATGCGCGACAGGTGATTTCGGAGTGTCCGCCAGGTGGTTCTGGCGTACCCGGCAGGTGATTTTGGCGTGTCCGGCAGGTGTTTCTGGCGAGTCGAGCAGGTGGCTCCGGCATGCTCGGCAGGTGCTTCCGGCCTCTCCGGCACGTGGTTCTGGTGTGTCTGAGAGCTGGTTCCGGCATGTCCGGCAGATGATTCCGGAGTGTCCGCCAAGTGGTTCTGGCATACCCGGCTGGTGATTTGGGCATGTCAGGTAGGTGGTTCCGGCGAGTCGAGCAGGTGGCTCCGGCGTGCTCGGCAGGTTGTTCAGACGGGTCTGGCAGGTGTTTTCCGTCTGTTCGGGGTGTGGTTCCAGCATCTCATGCACATGGTTCTGGCACGTCTGAGATGTGGTTCCGGCCGGCCCGACAGGTGTTTCCACAGTGTCCGCCAAGTGGTACTGGCGTAGTTGGCAGGTGATTTTGGCATGACCGGCAGGTGGTTCCAGCAAGCCCGGCAGGTGATTCCGAAGTGTTCCCCAACTGGTTGTGGCGTAGCCGGCAGGTGATTTTTGCGTGTCCGGCAGGTGGTTCTGGCGAGTCGAGCAGGTGGTTCCGGCGTGCTCGGCAGGTGCTTCCGGGGTCATTGGCACGTGGTTCTGGCATATCTGAGAGGTGGTTCCGGCATGCCCGGCAGGTGATTCCGGAGTGTTCGCCAAGTGTTTGCGGCGTAGCCGGCAGGTGATTTTGCATGTCCAGCGGTCGTTCCGGCGGGTCGAGCCGGTGGTTCCGGCGTGTCTGGCAGGTGGTTCCGGTCTGTCCGGCAGGTAGTTCTGTGGTGTCCGGCACTAGGTTCAGTCTGAGAGGCTGTGCCGGCATGCCCCTCACGTGATTCCGGCTTGTCCCCGAAGTGGTGCTGGTGTAGCGGGCAGGTGATTTTGGCGTGTCCGGCAGGTGGTTCAGGCGAGTTGAGCAGGTGGTTGCGACGTGCTCGGCAGGTGCTTCCGGCGTCTCCGGCACGGGTTTCTGGCACATCTGACTGGTGGTTCCGGGAGGCCCAAAAGTGGATTCCGGTCTGTCCGGTAGGTGGTTCCGGCGTGCACGGCATGTGGTTCTGGTACGTCTCAGAGGTGGTTGTGCATGCCCAACAGGTGATTCCGGACTGTCCGCCACGTGCTTCTGGCACGTCTGAGAGGTGGTTCCAACATGCCCGGCAGGTCATTTCGGAGAGTCGTCCAAGTGGTTCTGGCGTAGCCCGCAGGTGATTTTGGCGTGTCCGGCAGGTGGTTCCGCCGTGCTCGGCAGGTGGTTCAGGCATGGCCTTCACGTGGTTCCAGTCTGTCCAGGACGTGTTTCCAGCTTCTCCGGCAGGTGGTTCTGGTACGTCTGAGAGGTGGTTCCGCCATGGCTGGCAGGTGATCCCGGACTGTCCCCCAGGTGGTTCTGGCATAGCCAGCAGTTGATATTGGCCTGTCCGGCAGGTGGTTCCAGCGAGTCGAACAGGTGGCTCCGGCGCTCTTGGCAGGTGGTTCCGGTCTGTCCGGTAGGTGTTTCCGGCGTGTCCGGCACGTGCTTCCGGCACGTCTGAGAGGTGGTTCCGGCATGCGCGGCAGGTGATTCCGTAGTGTCCGCCAGGAGGTTCTGGCATACCCGGCAGGTGATTTTTGCGTGTCCGGCAGGTGTTTCTGGCGAGTGGAGCAGGTGGCTCCGGCATGCTCGGCAGGTGCTTCCGGCGTCTCCGGCACTTGGTTCTGGTGTGTCTGAGAGCTGGTTCCGGCATGTCCGGCAGATGATTCCGGAGTGTCCGCCAAGTGGTTCTGGCATACCCAGCAGGTGATTTTGGCGTGTCAGGGAGGTGGTACCTGTGAGTCGAGCAGGTGGTTCCGGCGTGCTCAGCAGGTGGTTCAGGCGGTTCTGGCAGGTGGTATCCGTCTGTTCGGGGTGTGGTTCCAGCATCTCATGAACACGTTTCTGGCACGTCTGAGATGTGGTTCCAGCCGGCCCGACAGGTGTTTCCGCAGTGTCCGCCAAGCGGTTCTGGCGTAGTTGGCAGGTGATTTTGGCATGACTGGCAGGTGGTTCCAGCAAGCCTGGCAGGTGATTCCAAAGTGTTCACCAACTGGTTGTGGCGTAGCCGGCAGGTGATTTTTGCGTGATCGGCAGGTGGTTCTGGCGAGTCGAGCAGGTGGTTCCGGCGTGCTCGGCTGGTGCTTCCGGGGTCATTGGCACGGGGTTCTGGCATGTCTGAGAGGTGGTTCCTGCATGCCCGGCAAGTGATTCCGGAGTGTTCGCCAAGTGGTTCTGGCATAGTCGGCAGGTGATTTTGGCATGTCCGGCAGGTGGTTCAGGCGAGTTGAGCAGGTGTTTCCAACGTGCTTGGCAGGTGCTTCCGGCGTCTCCGGCACGTGTTTCTGGCACATCTGACAGGTGGTTCCAGCATGCCCGAAAGGTGATTCCGGTCTGTCCGGTAGGTGGTTCCAGGCTGCACGGCATGTGGTTCTGGTACGTCTCAGAGGTGGTTGCGCACGCGCAACAGGTGATTCCGGACTGTCCGCCACATGGTTCTGGCACGTCTGAGAGGTGGTTCCGGCATGCCCGGCAGGTCATCCCAGAGAGTCCTCCAAGTGGTTCTGGCATAACACGCAGGTGATTTTGGCGTGTCTGGCAGGTTGTTCCGTTGTGCTTGGCAGGTGGTTCAGGCTTGGCCGGCAGGTGGTTCCAGACTGTCCAGGACGTGTTTCCAGCTTCTCCGGCAGGTGGTTCTGGTACGTCTGAGAGGTGGTTCCGCCATGGCTGGCAGGTGATTCCGGACCGTCCCCCAGGTGGTTCTGGCATAGCCAGCAGTTGATATTGGCCTGTCCGGCAGGTGGTTCCAGCGAGTCGAACAGGTGGCTCCGGCGTGCTCGGCAGGTGGTTCCGGTCTGTCCGGTAGGTGATTCCGGCGTGTCCGGCACGTGCTTCCGGCACGTCTGAGAGGTGGTTCCGGCATGCGCGACAGGTGATTTCGGAGTGTCCGCCAGGTGGTTCTGGCGTACCCGGCAGGTGATTTTGGCGTGTCCGGCAGGTGTTTCTGGCGAGTCGAGCAGGTGGCTCCGGCATGCTCGGCAGGTGCTTCCGGCGTCTCCGGCACGTGGTTCTGGTGTGTCTGAGAGCTGGTTCCGGCATGTCCGGCAGATGATTCCGGAGTGTCCGCCAAGTGGTTCTGGCATACCCGGCTGGTGATTTGGGCATGTCAGGTAGGTGGTTCCGGCGAGTCGAGCAGGTGGCTCCGGCATGCTCGGCAGGTTGTTCAGACGGGTCTGGCAGGTGTTTTCCGTCTGTTCGGGGTGTGGTTCCAGCATCTCATGCACATGGTTCTGGCACGTCTGAGATGTGGTTCCGGCCGGCCCGACAGGTGTTTCCACAGTGTCCGCCAAGTGGTACTGGCGTAGTTGTCAGGTGATTTTGGCATGACCGGCAGGTGGTTCCAGCAAGCCCGGCAGGTGATTCCGAAGTGTTCCCCAACTGGTTGTGGCGTAGCCGGCAGGTGATTTTTGCGTGTCCGGCAGGTGGTTCTGGCGAGTCGAGCAGGTGGTTCCGGCGTGCTCGGCAGGTGCTTCCGGGGTCATTGGCACGTGGTTCTGGCATATCTGAGAGGTGGTTCCGGCATGCCCGGCAGGTGATTCCGGAGTGTTCGCCAAGTGTTTCCGGCATAGCCGGCAGGTGAGTTTGCATGTCCAGCGGTCGTTCCGGCGGGTCGAGCCGGTGGTTCCGGCATGTCCGGAAGGTGGTTCCGGTCTGTCCAGCAGGTGGTTCTGTGGTGTCCGGCACGAGGTTCAGTCTGAGAGGCTGTGCCGGCATGCCCCTCACGTGATTCCGGCTTGTCCCCGAAGTGGTGCTGGTGTAGCGGGCAGGTGATTTTGGCGTGTCCGGCAGGTGGTTCAGGCGAGTTGAGCAGGTGGTTGCGACGTGCTCGGCAGGTGCTTCCGGCGTCTCCGGCACGTGTTTCTGGCACATCTGACTGGTGGTTCCGGCATGCCCAAAAGTTGATTCCGGTCTGTCCGGTAGGTGGTTCCGGCGTGCACGGCACGTGGTTCTGGTACGTCTCAGAGGTGGTTGCGTATGCCCAACAGGTGATTCCGGACTGTCCGCCACGTGCTTCTGGCACGTCTGAGAGGTGGTTCCAACATGCCCGGCATGTCATTTCGGAGAGTCGTCCAAGTGGTTCTGGCGTAGCCCGCAGGTGATTTTGGCGTGTCCGGCAGGTGGTTCCGCCGTGCTCGGCAGGTGGTTCAGGCATGGCCGTCACGTGGTTCCAGTCTGTCCAGGACGTGTTTCCAGCTTCTCCGGCAGGTGGGTCTGGTACGTCTGAGAGGTGGTTCCGCCATGGCTGGCAGGTGATCCCGGACTGTCCCCCAGGTGGTTCTGGCATAGCCAGCAGTTGATATTGGCCTGTCCGGCAGGTGGTTCCAGCGAGTCGAACAGGTGGCTCCGGTGTTCTTGGCAGGTGGTTCCGGTCTGTCCGGTAGGTGATTCCGGCGTGTCTGGCACGTGCTTCCGGCAGGCGTGGCAGGATATTCCGTAGTGTCCGCCAGGTGGTTCTGGCATACCCGGCGGCTGATTTGGGCATGTCAGTTAGGTGGTTCCGGCGAGTCGAGCAGGTGGCTCCGGCGTGCTCGGCAGGTTGTTCAGACGGGTCTGGCAGGTGTTTTCCGTCTGTTCGGGGTGTGGTTCCAGCATCTCAGGCACATGGTTCTGGCACGTCTGAGATGTGGTTCCGGCCGGCCCGACAGGTGTTTCCACAGTGTCCGCCAAGTTGTACTGGCGTAGTTGTCAGGTGATTTTGGCATGACCGGCAGGTGGTTCCAGCAAGCCTGGCAGGTGATTCCAAAGTGTTCACCAACTGGTTGTGGCGTAGCCGGCAGGTGATTTTTGCGTGATCGGCAGGTGGTTCTGGCGAGTCGAGCAGGTGGTTCCGGCGTGCTCGGCTGGTGCTTCCGGGGTCATTGGCACGGGGTTCTGGCATGTCTGAGAGGTGGTTCCTGCATGCCCGGCAAGTGATTCCGGAGTGTTCGCCAAGTGGTTCTGGCATACTCGGCAGGTGCTTTTGGCATGTCCGGCAGGAGGTTCAGGCGAGTTGAGCAGGTGGTTCCAACGTGCTTTGCAGGTGCTTCCGGCATCTCCGGCACGTGTTTCTGGCACATCTGACAGGTGGTTCCGGCATGCCCGAAAGGTGATTCCGGTCTGTCCGGTAGGTGGGTCCAGCCTGCACGGCATGTGGTTCTGGTACGTCTCAGAGATGGTTGCGCATGCCCAACAGGTGATTCCGGACTGTCCGCCACATGGTTCTGGCACGTCTGAGAGGTGGTTCCGTCATGCCCGGCAGGTCATCCCAGAGAGTCCTCCAAGTGGTTCTGGAATAACACGCAGGTGATTTTGGCATGTCTGGCAGGTTGTTCCGTTGTGCTTGGCAGGTGGTTCAGGCTTGGCCGGCAGGTGGTTCCAGACTGTCCAGGACGTGTTTCCAGCTTCACCGGCAGGTGGTTCTGGTACGTCTGAGAGGTGGTTCCGCCATGGCTGGCAGGTGATTCCGGACCGTCCCCGAGGTGGTTCTGGCATAGCCAGCAGTTGATATTGGCCTGTCCGGCAGGTGGTTCCAGCGAGTCGAACAGGTGGCTCCGGCGTGCTCGACAGGTGGTTCCGGTCTGTCCGGTAGGTGATTCCGGCGTGTCCGGCACGTGCTCCTGGCACGTCTGAGAGGTGGTTCCGGCATGCGCGACAGGTGATTTCGGAGTGTCCGCCAGGTGGTTCTGGCGTACCCGGCAGGTGATTTTGGCGTGTCCGGCAGGTGTTTCTGGCGAGTCGAGCAGGTGGCTCCGGCATGCTCGCCAGGTGCTTCTGGCGTCTCCGGCACGTGGTTCTGGTGTGTCTGAGAGCTGGTTCCGGCATGTCCGGCAGATGATTCCGGAGTGTCCGCCAAGTGGTTCTGGCATACCCGGCTGGTGATTTGGGCATGTCAGTTAGGTGGTTCCGGCGAGTCGAGCAGGTGGCTCCGGCGTGCTCGGCAGGTTGTTCAGACGGGTCTGGCAGGTGTTTTCCGTCTGTTCGGGGTGTGGTTCCAGCATCTCATGCACATGGTTGTGGCACGTCTGAGATGTGGTTCCGGCCGGCCCTACAGGTGTTTCCACAGTGTCCGCCAAGTGGTACTGGCGTAGTTGGCAGGTGATTTTGGCATGACCGGCAGGTGGTTCCAGCAAGCCCGGCAGGTGATTCCGAAGTGTTCCCCAACTGGTTGTGGCGTAGCCGGCAGGTGATTTTTGCGTGTCCGGCAGGTGGTTCTGGCGAGTCGAGCAGGTGGTTCCGGCGTGCTCGGCAGGTGCTTCCGGGGTCATTGGCACGAGGTTCTGGCATATCTGAGAGGTGGTTCCGGCATGCCCGGCAGGTGATTCTGGAGTGTTCGCCAAGTGTTTCCAGGGTAGCCGGCAGGTGAGTTTGCATGTCCAGCGGTCGTTCCGGCGGGTCGAGCCGGTGGTTCCGGCGTGTCCGGCAGGTGGTTCCGGTCTGTCCGGCAGGTGGTTCTGTGGTGTCCGGCACGAGGTTCAGTCTGAGAGGCTGTGCCGGCATGCCCCTCACGTGATTCCGGCTTGTCCCCGAAGTGGTGCTGGTGTAGCGGGCAGGTGATTTTGGCGTGTCCGGCAGGTGGTTCAGGCGAGTTGAGCAGGTGGTTGCGACGTGCTCGGCAGGTGCTTCCGGCGTCTCCGGCACGGGTTTCTGGCACATCTGACTGGTGGTTCCGGCATGCCCAAAAGTTGATTCCGGTCTGTCCGTTAGGTGGTTCCGGCGTGCACGGCACGTGGTTCTGGTACGTGTCAGAGGTGGTTGCGTATGCCCAACAGGTGATTCCGGACAGTCCGCCACGTGCTTCTGGCACGTCTGAGAGGTGGTTCCAACATGCCCGGCATGTCATTTCGGAGAGTCGTCCAAGTGGTTCTGGCATAGCCCACAGGTGATTTTGGCGTGTCTGGCAGGTGGTTCCGCCGTGCTCGGCAGGTGGTTCAGGCATGGCCGTCACGTGGTTCCAGTCTGTCCAGGACGTGTTTCCAGCTTCTCCGGCAGGGGGTTCTGGTACGTCTGAGAGGTGGTTCCGCCATGGCTGGCAGGTGATCCCGGACCGTCCCCCAGGTGGTTCTGGCATAGCCAGCAGTTGATATTGGCCTGTCCGGCAGGTGGTTCCAGCGAGTCGAACAGGTGGCTCCGGCGTTCTTGGCAGGTGGTTCCGGTCTGTCCGGTAGGTGTTTCCGGCGTGTCTGGCACGTGCTTCCGGCATGCGCGGCAGGTGATTCCGTAGTGTCCGCCAGGTGGTTCTGGTATACCCGGCAGGTGATTTTGGCGTGGCCGGCAGGTGTTTCTGGCGAGTCGAGCAGGTGGCTCCGGCATGCTCGGCAGGTGCTTCCGGCGTCTCCGGCACTTGGTTCTGGTGTGTCTGAGAGCTGGTTCCGGCATGTCCGGCAGATGATTCTGGAGTGTCCGCCAAGTGGTTCTGGCATACCCAGCAGGTGATTTTGGCGTGTCAGGGAGGTGGTACCGGTGAGTCGAGCAGGTGGTTCCGGCGTGCTCGGCAGGTGGTTCAGGCGGTTCTGGCAGGTGGTATCCGTCTGTTCGGGGTGTGGTTCCAGCATCTCATGAACACGTTTCTGGCACGTCTGAGATGTGGTTCCAGCCGGCCCGACAGGTGTTTCCGCAGTGTCCGCCAAGCGGTTCTGGCGTAGTTGGCAGGTGATTTTGGCATGACTGGCAGGTGGTTCCAGCAAGCCTGGCAGGTGATTCCAAAGTGTTCACCAACTGGTTGTGGCGTAGCCGGCAGGTGATTTTTGCGTGATCGGCAGGTGGTTCTGGCGAGTCGAGCAGGTGGTTCCGGCGTGCTCGGCTGGTGCTTCCGGGGTCATTGGCACGGGGTTCTGGCATGTCTGAGAGGTGGTTCCTGCATGCCCGGCAAGTGATTCCGGAGTGTTCGCCAAGTGGTTCTGGCATAGTCGGCAGGTGATTTTGGCATGTCCGGCAGGTGGTTCAGGCGAGTTGAGCAGGTGGTTCCAACGTGCTTGGCAGGTGCTTCCGGCGTCTCCGGCACGTGTTTCTGGCACATCTGACAGGTGGTTCCGGCATGCCCGAAAGGTGATTCCGGTCTGTCCGGTAGGTGGTTCCAGCCTGCACGGCATGTGGTTCTGGTACGTCTCAGAGGTGGTTGCGCACGCGCAACAGGTGATTCCGGACTGTCCGCCACATGGTTCTGGCACGTCTGAGAGGTGGTTCCGGCATGCCCGGCAGGTCATCCCAGAGAGTCCTCCAAGTGGTTCTGGCATAACACGCAGGTGATTTTGGCGTGTCTGGCAGGTTGTTCCGTTGTGCTTGGCAGGTGGTTCAGGCTTGGCCGGCAGGTGGTTCCAGACTGTCCAGGACGTGTTTCCAGCTTCTCCGGCAGGTGGGTCTGGTACGTCTGAGAGGTGGTTCCGCCATGGCTGGCAGGTGATTCCGGACCGTCCCCCAGGTGGTTCTGGCATAGCCAGCAGTTGATATTGGCCTGTCCGGCAGGTGGTTCCAGCGAGTCGAACAGGTGGCTCCGGCGTGCTCGGCAGGTGGTTCCGGTCTGTCCGGTAGGTGATTCCGGCGTGTCCGGCACGTGCTTCCGGCACGTCTGAGAGGTGGTTCCGGCATGCGCGACAGGTGATTTCGGAGTGTCCGCCAGGTGGTTCTGGCGTACCCGGCAGGTGATTTTGGCGTGTCCGGCAGGTGTTTCTGGCGAGTCGAGCAGGTGGCTCCGGCATGCTCGGCAGGTGCTTCCGGCGTCTCCGGCACGTGGTTCTGGTGTGTCTGAGAGCTGGTTCCGGCATGTTCGGCAGATGATTCCGGAGTGTCCGCCAAGTGGTTCTGGCATACCTGGCTGGTGATTTGGGCATGTCAGGTAGGTGGTTCCGGCGAGTCGAGCAGGTGGCTCCGGCGTGCTCGGCAGGTTGTTCAGACGGGTCTGGCAGGTGTTTTCCGTCTGTTCGGGGTGTGGTTCCAGCATCTCATGCACATGGTTCTGGCACGTCTGAGATGTGGTTCCGGCCGGCCCGACAGGTGTTTCCACAGTGTCCGCCAAGTGGTACTGGCGTAGTTGGCAGGTGATTTTGGCATGACCGGCAGGTGGTTCCAGCAAGCCCGGCAGGTGATTCCGAAGTGTTCCCCAACTGGTTGTGGCGTAGCCGGCAGGTGATTTTTGCGTGTCCGGCAGGTGGTTCTGGCGAGTCGAGCAGGTGGTTCCGGCGTGCTCGGCAGGTGCTTCCGGGGTCATTGGCACGTGGTTCTGGCATATCTGAGAGGTGGTTCCGGCATGCCCGGCAGGTGATTCCGGAGTGTTCGCCAAGTGTTTCCAGGGTAGCCGGCAGGTGAGTTTGCATGTCCAGCGGTCGTTCCGGCGGGTCGAGCCGGTGGTTCCGGCATGTCCGGAAGGTGGTTCCGGTCTGTCCAGCAGGTGGTTCTGTGGTGTCCGGCACGAGGTTCAGTCTGAGAGGCTGTGCCGGCATGCCCCTCACGTGATTCCGGCTTGTCCCCGAAGTGGTGCTGGTGTAGCGGGCAGGTGATTTTGTCGTGTCCGGCAGGTGGTTCAGGCGAGTTGAGCAGGTGGTTGCGACGTGCTCGGCAGGTGCTTCCGGCGTCTCCGGCACGGGTTTCTGGCACATCTGACTGGTGGTTCCGGCATGCCCAAAAGTTGATTCCGGTCTGTCCGGTAGGTGGTTCCGGCGTGCACGGCACGTGGTTCTGGTACGTCTCAGAGGTGGTTGCGTATGCCCAACAGGTGATTCCGGACTGTCCGCCACGTGCTTCTGGCACGTCTGAGAGGTGGTTCCAACATGCCCGGCATGTCATTTCGGAGAGTCGTCCAAGTGGTTCTGGCGTAGCCCGCAGGTGATTTTGGCGTGTCCGGCAGGTGGTTCCGCCGTGCTCGGCAGGTGGTTCAGGCATGGCCGTCACGTGGTTCCAGTCTGTCCAGGACGTGTTTCCAGCTTCTCCGGCAGGTGGGTCTGGTACGTCTGAGAGGTGGTTCCGCCAAGGCTGGCAGGTGATTCCGGACCGTCCCCGAGGTGGTTCTGGCATAGCCAGCAGTTGATATTGGCCTGTCCGGCAGGTGGTTCCAGCGAGTCGAACAGGTGGCTCCGGCGTTCTTGGCAGGTGGTTCCGGTCTGTCCGGTAGGTGTTTCCGGCGTGTCTGGCACGTGCTTCCGGCATGCGCGGCAGGTGATTCCGTAGTGTCCGCCAGGTGGTTCTGGCATACCCGGCAGGTGATTTTGGCGTGGCCGGCAGGTGTTTCTGGCGAGTCGAGCAGGTGGCTCCGGCATGCTCGGCAGGTGCTTCCGGCGTCTCCGGCACTTGTTTCTGGTGTGTCTGAGAGCTGGTTCCGGCATGTCCGGCAGATGATTCCGGAGTGTCCGCCAAGTGGTTCTGGCATACCCAGCAGGTGATTTTGGCGTGTCAGGGAGGTGGTACCGGTGAGTCGAGCAGGTGGTTCCGGCGTGCTCAGCAGGTGGTTCAGGCGGTTCTGGCAGGTGGTATCCGTCTGTTCGGGGTGTGGTTCCAGCATCTCATGAACACGTTTCTGGCACGTCTGAGATGTGGTTCCAGCCGGCCCGACAGGTGTTTCCGCAGTGTCCGCCAAGCGGTTCTGGCGTAGTTGGCAGGTGATTTTGGCATGACTGGCAGGTGGTTCCAGCAAGCCTGGCAGGTGATTCCAAAGTGTTCACCAACTGGTTGTGGCGTAGCCGGCAGGTGATTTTTGCGTGATCGGCAGGTGGTTCTGGCGAGTCGAGCAGGTGGTTCCGGCGTGCTCGGCTGGTGCTTCCGGGGTCATTGGCACGGGGTTCTGGCATGTCTGAGAGGTGGTTCCTGCATGCCCGGCAAGTGATTCCGGAGTGTTCGCCAAGTGGTTCTGGCATAGTTGGCAGGTGATTTTGGCATGTCCGGCAGGTGGTTCAGGCGAGTTGAGCAGGTGGTTCCAACGTGCTTGGCAGGTGCTTCCGGCGTCTCCGGCACGTGTTTCTGGCACATCTGACAGGTGGTTCCGGCATGCCCGAAAGGTGATTCCGGTCTGTCCGGTAGGTGGTTCCAGCCTGCACGGCATGTGGTTCTGGTACGTCTCAGAGGTGGTTGCGCATGCCCAACAGGTGATTCCGGACTGTCCGCCACATGGTTCTGGCACGTCTGAGAGGTGGTTCCGGCATGCCCGGCAGGTCATCTCAGAGAGTCCTCCAAGTGGTTCTGGCATAACACGCAGGTGATTTTGGCGTGTCTGGCAGGTTGTTCCGTTGTGCTTGGCAGGTGGTTCAGGCTTGGCCGGCAGGTGGTTCCAGACTGTCCAGGACGTGTTTCCAGCTTCTCCGGCAGGTGGTTCTGGTACGTCTGAGAGGTGGTTCCGCCATGGCTGGCAGGTGATTCCGGACCGTCCCCCAGGTGGTTCTGGCATAGCCAGCAGTTGATATTGGCCTGTCCGGCAGGTGGTTCCAGCGAGTCGAACAGGTGGCTCCGGCGTGCTCGGCAGGTGGTTCCGGTCTGTCCGGTAGGTGTTTCCGGCGTGTCCGGCACGTGCTTCCGGCACGTCTGAGAGGTGGTTCCGGCATGCGCGACAGGTGATTTCGGAGTGTCCGCCAGGTGGTTCTGGCGTACCCGGCAGGTGATTTTGGCGTGTCCGGCAGGTGTTTCTGGCGAGTCGAGCAGGTGGCTCCGGCATGCTCGGCAGGTGCTTCCGGCGTCTCCGGCACGTGGTTCTGGTGTGTCTGAGAGCTGGTTCCGGCATGTCCGGCAGATGATTCCGGAGTGTCCGCCAAGTGGTTCTGGCATACCCGGCTGGTGATTTGGGCATGTCAGGTAGGTGGTTCCGGCGAGTCGAGCAGGTGGCTCCGGCGTGCTCGGCAGGTTGTTCAGACGGGTCTGGCAGGTGTTTTCCGTCTGTTCGGGGTGTGGTTCCAGCATCTCATGCACATGGTTCTGGCACGTCTGAGATGTGGTTCCGGCCGGCCCGACAGGTGTTTCCACAGTGTCCGCCAAGTGGTACTGGTGTAGTTGGCAGGTGATTTTGGCATGACCGGCAGGTGGTTCCAGCAAGCCCGGCAGGTGATTCCGAAGTGTTCCCCAACTGGTTGTGGCGTAGCCGGCAGGTGATTTTTGCGTGTCCGGCAGGTGGTTCTGGCGAGTCGAGCAGGTGGTTCCGGCGTGCTCGGCAGGTGCTTCCGGGGTCATTGGCACGTGGTTCTGGCATATCTGAGAGGTGGTTCCGGCATGCCCGGCAGGTGATTCCGGAGTGTTCGCCAAGTGTTTGCGGCGTAGCCGGCAGGTGATTTTGCATGTCCAGCGGTCGTTCCGGCGGGTCGAGCCGGTGGTTCCGGCGTGTCTGGCAGGTGGTTCCGGTCTGTCCGGCAGGTGGTTCTGTGGTGTCCAGCACTAGGTTCAGTCTGAGAGGCTGTGCCGGCATGCCCCTCACGTGATTCCGGCTTGTCCCCGAAGTGGTGCTGGTGTAGCGGGCAGGTGATTTTGGCGTGTCCGGCAGGTGGTTCAGGCGAGTTGAGCAGGTGGTTGCGACGTGCTCGGCAGGTGCTTCCGGCGTCTCCGGCACGTGTTTCTGGCACATCTGACTGGTGGTTCCGGGATGCCCAAAAGTGGATTCCGGTCTGTCCGGTAGGTGGTTCCGGCGTGCACGGCATGTGGTTCTGGTACGTCTCAGAGGTGGTTGTGCATGCCCAACAGGTGATTCCGGACTGTCCGCCACGTGCTTCTGGCACGTCTGAGAGGTGGTTCCAACATGCCCGGCAGGTCATTTCGGAGAGTCGTCCAAGTGGTTCTGGCGTAGCCCGCAGGTGATTTTGGCGTGTCCGGCACGTGGTTCCGCCGTGCTCGGCAGGTGGTTCAGGCATGGCCTTCACGTGGTTCCAGTCTGTCCAGGACGTGTTTCCAGCTTCTCCGGCAGGTGGTTCTGGTACGTCTGAGAGGTGGTTCCGCCATGGCTGGCAGGTGATCCCGGACTGTCCCCCAGGTGGTTCTGGCATAGCCAGCAGTTGATATTGGCCTGTCCGGCAGGTGGTTCCAGCGAGTCGAACAGGTGGCTCCGGCGCTCTTGGCAGGTGGTTCCGGTCTGTCCGGTAGGTGTTTCCGGCGTGTCCGGCACGTGCTTCCGGCACGTCTGAGAGGTGGTTCCGGCATGCGCGGCAGGTGATTCCGTAGTGTCCGCCAGGTGGTTCTGGCATACCCGGCAGGTGATTTTTGCGTGTCCGGCAGGTGTTTCTGGCGAGTGGAGCAGGTGGCTCCGGCATGCTCGGCAGGTGCTTCCGGCGTCTCCGGCACTTGGTTCTGGTGTGTCTGAGAGCTGGTTCCGGCATGTCCGGCAGATGATTCCGGAGTGTCCGCCAAGTGGTTCTGGCATACCCAGCAGGTGATTTTGGCGTGTCAGGGAGGTGGTACCGGTGAGTCGAGCAGGTGGTTCCGGCGTGCTCAGCAGGTGGTTCAGGCGGTTCTGGCAGGTGGTATCCGTCTGTTCGGGGTGTGGTTCCAGCATCTCATGAACACGTTTCTGGCACGTCTGAGATGTGGTTCCAGCCGGCCCGACAGGTGTTTCCGCAGTGTCCGCCAAGCGGTTCTGGCGTAGTTGGCAGGTGATTTTGGCATGACTGGCAGGTGGTTCCAGCAAGCCTGGCAGGTGATTCCAAAGTGTTCACCAACTGGTTGTGGCGTAGCCGGCAGGTGATTTTTGCGTGATCGGCAGGTGGTTCTGGCGAGTCGAGCAGGTGGTTCCGGTGTGCTCGGCTGGTGCTTCCGGGGTCATTGGCACGGGGTTCTGGCATGTCTGAGAGGTGGTTCCTGCATGCCCGGCAAGTGATTCCGGAGTGTTCGCCAAGTGGTTCTGGCATAGTTGGCAGGTGATTTTGGCATGTCCGGCAGGTGGTTCAGGCGAGTTGAGCAGGTGGTTCCAACGTGCTTGGCAGGTGCTTCCGGCGTCTCCGGCACGTGTTTCTGGCACATCTGACAGGTGGTTCCGGCATGCCCGAAAGGTGATTCCGGTCTGTCCGGTAGGTGGTTCCAGCCTGCACGGCATGTGGTTCTGGTACGTCTCAGAGGTGGTTGCGCATGCCCAACAGGTGATTCCGGACTGTCCGCCACATGGTTCTGGCACGTCTGAGAGGTGGTTCCGGCATGCCCGGCAGGTCATCTCAGAGAGTCCTCCAAGTGGTTCTGGCATAACACGCAGGTGATTTTGGCGTGTCTGGCAGGTTGTTCCGTTGTGCTTGGCAGGTGGTTCAGGCTTGGCCGGCAGGTGGTTCCAGACTGTCCAGGACGTGTTTCCAGCTTCTCCGGCAGGTGGTTCTGGTACGTCTGAGAGGTGGTTCCGCCATGGCTGGCAGGTGATTCCGGACCGTCCCCCAGGTGGTTCTGGCATAGCCAGCAGTTGATATTGGCCTGTCCGGCAGGTGGTTCCAGCGAGTCGAACAGGTGGCTCCGGCGTGCTCGGCAGGTGGTTCCGGTCTGTCCGGTAGGTGTTTCCGGCGTGTCCGGCACGTGCTTCCGGCACGTCTGAGAGGTGGTTCCGGCATGCGCGACAGGTGATTTCGGAGTGTCGGCCAGGTGGTTCTGGCGTACCCGGCAGGTGATTTTGGCGTGTCCGGCAGGTGTTTCTGGCGAGTCGAGCAGGTGGCTCCGGCATGCTCGGCAGGTGCTTCCGGCGTCTCCGGCACGTGGTTCTGGTGTGTCTGAGAGCTGGTTCCGGCATGTCCGGCAGATGATTCCGGAGTGTCCGCCAAGTGGTTCTGGCATACCCGGCTGGTGATTTGGGCATGTCAGGTAGGTGGTTCCGGCGAGTCGAGCAGGTGGCTCCGGCGTGCTCGGCAGGTTGTTCAGACGGGTCTGGCAGGTGTTTTCCGTCTGTTCGGGGTGTGGTTCCAGCATCTCATGCACATGGTTCTGGCACGTCTGAGATGTGGTTCCGGCCGGCCCGACAGGTGTTTCCACAGTGTCCGCCAAGTGGTACTGGCGTAGTTGGCAGGTGATTTTGGCATGACCGGCAGGTGGTTCCAGCAAGCCCGGCAGGTGATTCCGAAGTGTTCCCCAACTGGTTGTGGCGTAGCCGGCAGGTGATTTTTGCGTGTCCGGCAGGTGGTTCTGGCGAGTCGAGCAGGTGGTTCCGGCGTGCTCGGCAGGTGCTTCCGGGGTCATTGGCACGTGGTTCTGGCATATCTGAGAGGTGGTTCCGGCATGCCCGGCAGGTGATTCCGGAGTGTTCGCCAAGTGTTTGCGGCGTAGCCGGCAGGTGATTTTGCATGTCCAGCGGTCGTTCCGGCGGGTCGAGCCGGTGGTTCCGGCGTGTCTGGCAGGTGGTTCCGGTCTGTCCGGCAGGTGGTTCTGTGGTGTCCGGCACTAGGTTCAGTCTGAGAGGCTGTGCCGGCATGCCCCTCACGTGATTCCGGCTTGTCCCCGAAGTGGTGCTGGTGTAGCGGGCAGGTGATTTTGGCGTGTCCGGCAGGTGGTTCAGGCGAGTTGAGCAGGTGGTTGCGACGTGCTCGGCAGGTGCTTCCGGCGTCTCCGGCACGTGTTTCTGGCACATCTGACTGGTGGTTCCGGCATGCCCAAAAGTGGATTCCGGTCTGTCCGGTAGGTGGTTCCGGCGTGCACGGCATGTGGTTCTGGTACGTCTCAGAGGTGGTTGTGCATGCCCAACAGGTGATTCCGGACTGTCCGCCACGTGCTTCTGGCACGTCTGAGAGGTGGTTCCAACATGCCCGGAAGGTCATTTCGGAGAGTCGTCCAAGTGGTTCTGGCGTAGCCCGCAGGTGATTTTGGCGTGTCCGGCAGGTGGTTCCGCCGTGCTCGGCAGGTGGTTCAGGCATGGCCTTCACGTGGTTCCAGTCTGTCCAGGACGTGTTTCCAGCTTCTCCGGCAGGTGGTTCTGGTACGTCTGAGAGGTGGTTCCGCCATGGCTGGCAGGTGATCCCGGACTGTCCCCCAGGTGGTTCTGGCATAGCAAGCAGTTGATATTGGCCTGTCCGGCAGGTGGTTCCAGCGAGTCGAACAGGTGGCTCCGGCGCTCTTGGCAGGTGGTTCCGGTCTGTCCGGTAGGTGTTTCCGGCGTGTCCGGCACGTGCTTCCGGCACGTCTGAGAGGTGGTTCCGGCATGCGCGGCAGGTGATTCCGTAGTGTCCGCCAGGTGGTTCTGGCATACCCGGCAGGTGATTTTTGCGTGTCCGGCAGGTGTTTCTGGCGAGTGGAGCAGGTGGCTCCGGCATGCTCGGCAGGTGCTTCCGGCGTCTCCGGCACTTGGTTCTGGTGTGTCTGAGAGCTGGTTCCGGCATGTCCGGCAGATGATTCCGGAGTGTCCGCCAAGTGGTTCTGGCATACCCAGCAGGTGATTTTGGCGTGTCAGGGAGGTGGTACCTGTGAGTCGAGCAGGTGGTTCCGGCGTGCTCAGCAGGTGGTTCAGGCGGTTCTGGCTGGTGGTATCCGTCTGTTCGGGGTGTGGTTCCAGCATCTCATGAACACGTTTCTGGCACGTCTGAGATGTGGTTCCAGCCGGCCTGACAGGTGTTTCCGCAGTGTCCGCCAAGCGGTTCTGGCGTAGTTGGCAGGTGATTTTGGCATGACTGGCAGGTGGTTCCAGCAAGCCTGGCAGGTGATTCCAAAGTGTTCACCAACTGGTTGTGGCGTAGCCGGCAGGTGATTTTTGCGTGATCGGCAGGTGGTTCTGGCGAGTCGAGCAGCTGGTTCCGGCGTGCTCGGCTGGTGCTTCCGGGGTCATTGGCACGGGGTTCTGGCATGTCTGAGAGGTGGTTCCTGCATGCCCGGCAAGTGATTCCGGAGTGTTCGCCAAGTGGTTCTGGCATAGTCGGCAGGTGATTTTGGCATGTCCGGCAGGTGGTTCAGGCGAGTTGAGCAGGTGGTTCCAACGTGCTTGGCAGGTGCTTCCGGCGTCTCCGGCACGTGTTTCTGGCACATCTGACAGGTGGTTCCGGCATGCCCGAAAGGTGATTCCGGTCTGTCCGGTAGGTGGTTCCAGCCTGCACGGCATGTGGTTCTGGTACGTCTCAGAGGTGGTTGCGCACGCGCAACAGGTGATTCCGGACTGTCCGCCACATGGTTCTGGCACGTCTGAGAGGTGGTTCCGGCATGCCCGGCAGGTCATCCCAGAGAGTCCTCCAAGTGGTTCTGGCATAACACGCAGGTGATTTTGGCGTGTCTGGCAGGTTGTTCCGTTGTGCTTGGCAGGTGGTTCAGGCTTGGCCGGCAGGTGGTTCCAGACTGTCCAGGACGTGTTTCCAGCTTCTCCGGCAGGTGGTTCTGGTACGTCTGAGAGGTGGTTCCGCCATGGCTGGCAGGTGATTCCGGACCGTCCCCCAGGTGGTTCTGGCATAGCCAGCAGTTGATATTGGCCTGTCCGGCAGGTGGTTCCAGCGAGTCGAACAGGTGGCTCCGGCGTGCTCGGCAGGTGGTTCCGGTCTGTCCGGTAGGTGATTCCGGCGTGTCCGGCACGTGCTTCCGGCACGTATGAGAGGTGGTTCCAACATGCCCGGCAGGTCATTTCGGAGAGTCGTCCAAGTGGTTCTGGCATAGCCCGCAGGTGATTTTGGCGTGTCCGGCAGGTGGTTCCGCCGTGCTCGGCAGGTGGTTCAGGCATGGCCGTCACGTGGTTCCAGTCTGTCCAGGACGTGTTTCCAGGTTCTCCGGCAGGTGGTTCTGGTACGTCTGAGAGGTGGTTCCGCCATGGCTGGCAGGTGATCCCGGACTGTCCCCGAGGTGGTTCTGGCATAGCCAGCAGGTGATATTGGCCTGTCCGGCAGGTGGTTCCAGCGAGTCGAACAGGTGGCTCCGGCGTTCTTGGCAGGTGGTTCCGGTCTGTCCGGTAGGTGTTTCCGGCGTGTCCGGCACGTGCTTCCGGCACGTCTGAGAGGTGGTTCCAGCATGCGCGGCAGGTGATTCCGTAGTGTCCGCCAGGTGGTTCTGGCATACCCGGCAGGTGATTTTGGCGTGTCCGGCAGGTGTTTCCGGCGAGTGGAGCAGGTGGCTCCGGCATGCTCGGCAGGTGCTTCCGGCGTCTCCGGCACTTGGTTCTGGTGTGTCTGAGAGCTGGTTCCGGCATGTCCGGCAGATGATTCCGGAGTGTCCGCCAAGTGGTTCTGGCATACCCAGCAGGTGATTTTGGCGTGTCAGGGAGGTGGTACCGGTGAGTCGAGCAGGTGGTTCCGGCGTGCTCAGCAGGTGGTTCAGGCGGTTCTGGCAGGTGGTATCCGTCTGTTCGGGGTGTGGTTCCAGCATCTCATGAACACGCTTCTGGCACGTCTGAGATGTGGTTCCAGCCGGCCCGACAGGTGTTTCCGCAGTGTCCGCCAAGCGGTTCTGGCGTAGTTGGCAGGTGATTTTGGCATGACTGGCAGGTGGTTCCAGCAAGCCTGGCAGGTGATTCCAAAGTGTTCACCAACTGGTTGTGGCGTAGCCGGCAGGTGATTTTTGCGTGATCGGCAGGTGGTTCTGGCGAGTCGAGCAGGTGGTTCCGGCGTGCTCGGCTGGTGCTTCCGGGGTCATTGGCACGGGGTTCTGGCATGTCTGAGAGGTGGTTCCTGCATGCCCGGCAAGTGATTCCGGAGTGTTCGCCAAGTGGTTCTGGCATAGTCGGCAGGTGATTTTGGCATGTCCGGCAGGTGGTTCAGGCGAGTTGAGCAGGTGGTTCCAACGTGCTTGGCAGGTGCTTCCGGCGTCTCCGGCACGTGTTTCTGGCACATCTGACAGGTGGTTCCGGCATGCCCGAAAGGTGATTCCGGTCTGTCCGGTAGGTGGTTCCAGCCTGCACGGCATGTGGTTCTGGTACGTCTCAGAGGTGGTTGCGCAAGCCCAACAGGTGATTCCGGACTGTCCGCCACATGGTTCTGGCACGTCTGAGAGGTGGTTCCGGCATGCCCGGCAGGTCATCCCAGAGAGTCCACCAAGTGGTTCTGGCATAACACGCAGGTGATTTTGGCGTGTCTGGCAGGTTGTTCCGTTGTGCTTGGCAGGTGGTTCAGGCTTGGCCGGCAGGTGGTTCCAGACTGTCCAGGACGTGTTTCCAGCTTCTCCGGCAGGTGGTTCTGGTACGTCTGAGAGGTGGTTCCGCCATGGCTGGCAGGTGATTCCGGACCGTCCCCCAGGTGGTTCTGGCATAGCCAGCAGTTGATATTGGCCTGTCCGGCAGGTGGTTCCAGCGAGTCGAACAGGTGGCTCCGGCGTGCTTGGCAGGTGGTTCCGGTCTGTCCGGTAGGTGATTCCGGCGTGTCCGGCACGTGCTTCCGGCACGTCTGAGAGGTGGTTCCGGCATGCGCGACAGGTGATTTCGGAGTGTCGGCCAGGTGGTTCTGGCGTACCCGGCAGGTGATTTTGGCGTGTCCGGCAGGTGTTTCTGGCGAGTCGAGCAGGTGGCTCCGGCATGCTCGGCAGGTGCTTCCGGCGTCTCCGGCACGTGGTTCTGGTGTGTCTGAGAGCTGGTTCCGGCATGTCCGGCAGATGATTCCGGAGTGTCCGCCAAGTGGTTCTGGCATACCCGGCTGGTGATTTGGGCATGTCAGGTAGGTGGTTCCGGCGAGTCGAGCAGGTGGCTCCGGCGTGCTCGGCAGGTTGTTCAGACGGGTCTGGCAGGTGTTTTCCGTCTGTTCGGGGTGTGGTTCCAGCATCTCATGCACATGGTTCTGGCACGTCTGAGATGTGGTTCCGGCCGGCCCGACAGGTGTTTCCACAGTGTCCGCCAAGTGGTACTGGCGTAGTTGGCAGGTGATTTTGGCATGACCGGCAGGTGGTTCCAGCAAGCCCGGCAGGTGATTCCGAAGTGTTCCCCAACTGGTTGTGGCGTAGCCGGCAGGTGATTTTTGCGTGTCCGGCAGGTGGTTCTGGCGAGTCGAGCAGGTGGTTCCGGCGTGCTCGGCAGGTGCTTCCGGGGTCATTGGCACGTGGTTCTGGCATATCTGAGAGGTGGTTCCGGCATGCCCGGCAGGTGATTCCGGAGTGTTCGCCAAGTGTTTGCGGCGTAGCCGGCAGGTGATTTTGCATGTCCAGCGGTCGTTCCGGCGGGTCGAGCCGGTGGTTCCGGCGTGTCTGGCAGGTGGTTCCGGTCTGTCCGGCAGGTGGTTCTGTGGTGTCCGGCACTAGGTTCAGTCTGAGAGGCTGTGCCGGCATGCCCCTCACGTGATTCCGGCTTGTCCCCGAAGTGGTGCTGGTGTAGCGGGCAGGTGATTTTGGCGTGTCCGGCAGGTGGTTCAGGCGAGTTGAGCAGGTGGTTGCGACGTGCTCGGCAGGTGCTTCCGGCGTCTCCGGCACGTGTTTCTGGCACATCTGACTGGTGGTTCCGGGATGCCCAAAAGTGGATTCCGGTCTGTCCGGTAGGTGGTTCCGGCGTGCACGGCATGTGGTTCTGGTACGTCTCAGAGGTGGTTGTGCATGCCCAACAGGTGATTCCGGACTGTCCGCCACGTGCTTCTGGCACGTCTGAGAGGTGGTTCCAACATGCCCGGCAGGTCATTTCGGAGAGTCGTCCAAGTGGTTCTGGCGTAGCCCGCAGGTGATTTTGGCGTGTCCGGCAGGTGGTTCCGCCGTGCTCGGCAGGTGGTTCAGGCATGGCCTTCACGTGGTTCCAGTCTGTCCAGGACGTGTTTCCAGCTTCTCCGGCAGGTGGTTCTGGTACGTCTGAGAGGTGGTTCCGCCATGGCTGGCAGGTGATCCCGGACTGTCCCCCAGGTGGTTCTGGCATAGCCAGCAGTTGATATTGGCCTGTCCGGCAGGTGGTTCCAGCGAGTCGAACAGGTGGCTCCGGCGCTCTTGGCAGGTGGTTCCGGTCTGTCCGGTAGGTGTTTCCGGCGTGTCCGGCACGTGCTACCGGCACGTCTGAGAGGTGGTTCCGGCATGCGCGGCAGGTGATTCCGTAGTGTCCGCCAGGTGGTTCTGGCATACCCGGCAGGTGATTTTTGCGTGTCCGGCAGGTGTTTCTGGCGAGTGGAGCAGGTGGCTCCGGCATGCTCGGCAGGTGCTTCCGGCGTCTCCGGCACTTGGTTCTGGTGTGTCTGAGAGCTGGTTCCGGCATGTCCGGCAGATGATTCCGGAGTGTCCGCCAAGTGGTTCTGGCATACCCAGCAGGTGATTTTGGCGTGTCAGGGAGGTGGTACCGGTGAGTCGAGCAGGTGGTTCCGGCGTGCTCAGCAGGTGGTTCAGGCGGTTCTGGCAGGTGGTATCCGTCTGTTCGGGGTGTGGTTCCAGCATCTCATGAACACGTTTCTGGCACGTCTGAGATGTGGTTCCAGCCGGCCCGACAGGTGTTTCCGCAGTGTCCGCCAAGCGGTTCTGGCGTAGTTGGCAGGTGATTTTGGCATGACTGGCAGGTGGTTCCAGCAAGCCTGGCAGGTGATTCCAAAGTGTTCACCAACTGGTTGTGGCGTAGCCGGCAGGTGATTTTTGCGTGATCGGCAGGTGGTTCTGGCGAGTCGAGCAGGTGGTTCCGGCGTGCTCGGCTGGTGCTTCCGGGGTCATTGGCACGGGGTTCTGGCATGTCTGAGAGGTGGTTCCTGCATGCCCGGCAAGTGATTCCGGAGTGTTCGCCAAGTGGTTCTGGCATAGTCGGCAGGTGATTTTGGCATGTCCGGCAGGTGGTTCAGGCGAGTTGAGCAGGTGGTTCCAACGTGCTTGGCAGGTGCTTCCGGCGTCTCCGGCACGTGTTTCTGGCACATCTGACAGGTGGTTCCGGCATGCCCGAAAGGTGATTCCGGTCTGTCCGGTAGGTGGTTCCAGCCTGCACGGCATGTGGTTCTGGTACGTCTCAGAGGTGGTTGCGCATGCCCAACAGGTGATTCCGGACTGTCCGCCACATGGTTCTGGCACGTCTGAGAGGTGGTTCCGGCATGCCCGGCAGGTCATCCCAGAGAGTCCTCCAAGTGGTTCTGGCATAACACGCAGGTGATTTTGGCGTGTCTGGCAGGTTGTTCCGTTGTGCTTGGCAGGTGGTTCAGGCTTGGCCGGCAGGTGGTTCCAGACTGTCCAGGACGTGTTTCCAGCTTCTCCGGCAGGTGGTTCTGGTACGTCTGAGAGGTGGTTCCGCCATGGCTGGCAGGTGATTCCGGACCGTCCCCCAGGTGGTTCTGGCATAGCCAGCAGTTGATATTGGCCTGTCCGGCAGGTGGTTCCAGCGAGTCGAACAGGTGGCTCCGGCGTGCTCGGCAGGTGGTTCCGGTCTGTCCGGTAGGTGTTTCCGGCGTGTCCGGCACGTGCTTCCGGCACGTCTGAGAGGTGGTTCCGGCATGCGCGACAGGTGATTTCGGAGTGTCCGCCAGGTGGTTCTGGCGTACCCGGCAGGTGATTTTGGCGTGTCCGGCAGGTGTTTCTGGCGAGTCGAGCAGGTGGCTCCGGCATGCTCGGCAGGTGCTTCCGGCGTCTCCGGCACGTGGTTCTGGTGTGTCTGAGAGCTGGTTCCGGCATGTCCGGCAGATGATTCCGGAGTGTCCGCCAAGTGGTTCTGGCATACCCGGCTGGTGATTTGGGCATGTCAGGTAGGTGGTTCCGGCGAGTCGAGCAGGTGGCTCCGGCGTGCTCGGCAGGTTGTTCAGACGGGTCTGGCAGGTGTTTTCCGTCTGTTCGGGGTGTGGTTCCAGCATCTCATGCACATGGTTCTGGCACGTCTGAGATGTGGTTCCGGCCGGCCCGACAGGTGTTTCCACAGTGTCCGCCAAGTGGTACTGGCGTAGTTGGCAGGTGATTTTGGCATGACCGGCAGGTGGTTCCAGCAAGCCCGGCAGGTGATTCCGAAGTGTTCCCCAACTGGTTGTGGCGTAGCCGGCAGGTGATTTTTGCGTGTCCGGCAGGTGGTTCTGGCGAGTCGAGCAGGTGGTTCCGGCGTGCTCGGCAGGTGCTTCCGGGGTCATTGGCACGTGGTTCTGGCATATCTGAGAGGTGGTTCCGGCATGCCCGGCAGGTGATTCCGGAGTGTTCGCCAAGTGTTTGCGGCGTAGCCGGCAGGTGATTTTGCATGTCCAGCGGTCGTTCCGGCGGGTCGAGCCGGTGGTTCCGGCGTGTCTGGCAGGTGGTTCCGGTCTGTCCGGCAGGTGGTTCTGTGGTGTCCGGCACTAGGTTCAGTCTGAGAGGCTGTGCCGGCATGCCCCTCACGTGATTCCGGCTTGTCCCCGAAGTGGTGCTGGTGTAGCGGGCAGGTGATTTTGGCGTGTCCGGCAGGTGGTTCAGGCGAGTTGAGCAGGTGGTTGCGACGTGCTCGGCAGGTGCTTCCGGCGTCTCCGGCACGTGTTTCTGGCACATCTGACTGGTGGTTCCGGGATGCCCAAAAGTGGATTCCGGTCTGTCCGGTAGGTGGTTCCGGCGTGCACGGCATGTGGTTCTGGTACGTCTCAGAGGTGGTTGTGCATGCCCAACAGGTGATTCCGGACTGTCCGCCACGTGCTTCTGGCACGTCTGAGAGGTGGTTCCAACATGCCCGGCAGGTCATTTCGGAGAGTCGTCCAAGTGGTTCTGGCGTAGCCCGCAGGTGATTTTGGCGTGTCCGGCAGGTGGTTCCGCCGTGCTCGGCAGGTGGTTCAGGCATGGCCTTCACGTGGTTCCAGTCTGTCCAGGACGTGTTTCCAGCTTCTCCGGCAGGTGGTTCTGGTACGTCTGAGAGGTGGTTCCGCCATGGCTGGCAGGTGATCCCGGACTGTCCCCCAGGTGGTTCTGGCATAGCCAGCAGTTGATATTGGCCTGTCCGGCAGGTGGTTCCAGCGAGTCGAACAGGTGGCTCCGGCGCTCTTGGCAGGTGGTTCCGGTCTGTCCGGTAGGTGTTTCCGGCGTGTCCGGCACGTGCTACCGGCACGTCTGAGAGGTGGTTCCGGCATGCGCGGCAGGTGATTCCGTAGTGTCCGCCAGGTGGTTCTGGCATACCCGGCAGGTGATTTTTGCGTGTCCGGCAGGTGTTTCTGGCGAGTGGAGCAGGTGGCTCCGGCATGCTCGGCAGGTGCTTCCGGCGTCTCCGGCACTTGGTTCTGGTGTGTCTGAGAGCTGGTTCCGGCATGTCCGGCAGATGATTCCGGAGTGTCCGCCAAGTGGTTCTGGCATACCCAGCAGGTGATTTTGGCGTGTCAGGGAGGTGGTACCGGTGAGTCGAGCAGGTGGTTCCGGCGTGCTCAGCAGGTGGTTCAGGCGGTTCTGGCAGGTGGTATCCGTCTGTTCGGGGTGTGGTTCCAGCATCTCATGAACACGTTTCTGGCACGTCTGAGATGTGGTTCCAGCCGGCCCGACAGGTGTTTCCGCAGTGTCCGCCAAGCGGTTCTGGCGTAGTTGGCAGGTGATTTTGGCATGACTGGCAGGTGGTTCCAGCAAGCCTGGCAGGTGATTCCAAAGTGTTCACCAACTGGTTGTGGCGTAGCCGGCAGGTGATTTTTGCGTGATCGGCAGGTGGTTCTGGCGAGTCGAGCAGGTGGTTCCGGCGTGCTCGGCTGGTGCTTCCGGGGTCATTGGCACGGGGTTCTGGCATGTCTGAGAGGTGGTTCCTGCATGCCCGGCAAGTGATTCCGGAGTGTTCGCCAAGTGGTTCTGGCATAGTCGGCAGGTGATTTTGGCATGTCCGGCAGGTGGTTCAGGCGAGTTGAGCAGGTGGTTCCAACGTGCTTGGCAGGTGCTTCCGGCGTCTCCGGCACGTGTTTCTGGCACATCTGACAGGTGGTTCCGGCATGCCCGAAAGTTGATTCCGGTCTGTCCGGTAGGTGGTTCCGGCGTGCACGGCATGTGGTTCTGGTACGTCTCAGAGGTGGTTGTGCATGCCCAACAGGTGATTCCGGACTGTCCGCCACGTGCTTCTGGCACGTCTGAGAGGTGGTTCCAACATGCCCGGCAGGTCATTTCGGAGAGTCGTCCAAGTGGTTCTGGCGTAGCCCGCAGGTGATTTTGGCGTGTCCGGCAGGTGGTTCCGCCGTGCTCGGCAGGTGGTTCAGGCATGGCCTTCACGTGGTTCCAGTCTGTCCAGGACGTGTTTCCAGCTTCTCCGGCAGGTGGTTCTGGTACGTCTGAGAGGTGGTTCCGCCATGGCTGGCAGGTGATCCCGGACTGTCCCCCAGGTGGTTCTGGCATAGCCAGCAGTTGATATTGGCCTGTCCGGCAGGTGGTTCCAGCGAGTCGAACAGGTGGCTCCGGCGCTCTTGGCAGGTGGTTCCGGTCTGTCCGGTAGGTGTTTCCAGCGTGTCCGGCACGTGCTACCGGCACGTCTGAGAGGTGGTTCCGGCATGCGCGGCAGGTGATTCCGTAGTGTCCGCCAGGTGGTTCTGGCATACCCGGCAGGTGATTTTTGCGTGTCCGGCAGGTGTTTCTGGCGAGTGGAGCAGGTGGCTCCGGCATGCTCGGCAGGTGCTTCCGGCGTCTCCGGCACTTGGTTCTGGTGTGTCTGAGAGCTGGTTCCGGCATGTCCGGCAGATGATTCCGGAGTGTCCGCCAAGTGGTTCTGGCATACCCAGCAGGTGATTTTGGCGTGTCAGGGAGGTGGTACCGGTGAGTCGAGCAGGTGGTTCCGGCGTGCTCAGCAGGTGGTTCAGGCGGTTCTGGCAGGTGGTATCCGTCTGTTCGGGGTGTGGTTCCAGCATCTCATGAACACGTTTCTGGCACGTCTGAGATGTGGTTCCAGCCGGCCCGACAGGTGTTTCCGCAGTGTCCGCCAAGCGGTTCTGGCGTAGTTGGCAGGTGATTTTGGCATGACTGGCAGGTGGTTCCAGCAAGCCTGGCAGGTGATTCCAAAGTGTTCACCAACTGGTTGTGGCGTAGCCGGCAGGTGATTTTTGCGTGATCGGCAGGTGGTTCTGGCGAGTCGAGCAGGTGGTTCCGGCGTGCTCGGCTGGTGCTTCCGGGGTCATTGGCACGGGGTTCTGGCATGTCTGAGAGGTGGTTCCTGCATGCCCGGCAAGTGATTCCGGAGTGTTCGCCAAGTGGTTCTGGCATAGTCGGCAGGTGATTTTGGCATGTCCGGCAGGTGGTTCAGGCGAGTTGAGCAGGTGGTTCCAACGTGCTTGGCAGGTGCTTCCGGCGTCTCCGGCACGTGTTTCTGGCACATCTGACAGGTGGTTCCGGCATGCCCGAAAGTTGATTCCGGTCTGTCCGGTAGGTGGTTCCAGCCTGCACGGCATGTGGTTCTGGTACGTCTCAGAGGTGGTTGCGCATGCCCAACAGGTGATTCCGGACTGTCCGCCACATGGTTCTGGCACGTCTGAGAGGTGGTTCCGGCATGCCCGGCAGGTCATCCCAGAGAGTCCTCCAAGTGGTTCTGGCATAACACGCAGGTGATTTTGGCGTGTCTGGCAGGTTGTTCCGTTGTGCTTGGCAGGTGGTTCAGGCTTGGCCGGCAGGTGGTTCCAGACTGTCCAGGACGTGTTTCCAGCTTCTCCGGCAGGTGGTTCTGGTACGTCTGAGAGGTGGTTCCGCCATGGCTGGCAGGTGATTCCGGACCGTCCCCCAGGTGGTTCTGGCATAGCCAGCAGTTGATATTGGCCTGTCCGGCAGGTGGTTCCAGCGAGTCGAACAGGTGGCTCCGGCGTGCTCGGCAGGTGGTTCCGGTCTGTCCGGTAGGTGTTTCCGGCGTGTCCGGCACGTGCTTCCGGCACGTCTGAGAGGTGGTTCCGGCATGCGCGACAGGTGATTTCGGAGTGTCCGCCAGGTGGTTCTGGCGTACCCGGCAGGTGATTTTGGCTTGTCCGGCAGGTGTTTCTGGCGAGTCGAGCAGGTGGCTCCGGCATGCTCGGCAGGTGCTTCCGGTGTCTCCGGCACGTGGTTCTGGTGTGTCTGAGAGCTGGTTCCGGTGTGTCCGGCAGATGATTCCGGAGTGTCCGCCAAGTGGTTCTGCCATACCCGGCTGGTGATTTGGGCATGTCAGGTAGGTGGTTCCGGCGAGTCGAGCAGGTGGCTCCGGCGTGCTCGGCAGGTTGTTCAGACGGGTCTGGCAGGTGTTTTCCGTCTGTTCGGGGTGTGGTTCCAGCATCTCATGCACATGGTTCTGTCACGTCTGAGATGTGGTTCCGGTCGCCCCGACAGGTGTTTCCACAGTGTCCGCCAAGTCGTACTGGAGTAGCTGGCAGGTGATTTTGGCATGACCGGCAGGTGGTTCCAACAAGCCCAGCAGGTGATTCCGAAGTGTTCCCCAACTGGTTGTGGCGTAGCCGGCAGGTGATTTTTGCGTGTCCGGCAGGTGGTTCTGGCGAGTCGAGCAGGTGGTTCCGTCGTGCTCGGCAGGTGCTTCCGGGGTCATTGGCACGTGGTTCTGGCATATCTGAGAGGTGGTTCCGGCATGCCCGGCAGGTGATTCCGGAGTGTTCGCCAAGTGTTTCCGGCGTAGCCGACAGGTGATTTTGCATGTCCAGCGGTCGTTGCGGCGGGTCGAGCCGGTGGTTGCGGCGTGTCCGGCAGGTGGTTCCGGTCTGTCCGGCAGGTGGTTCTGTGGTGTCCGGCACGAGGTTCAGTCTGAGAGGCTGTGCCGGCATGCCCCTCACGTGATTCCGGCTTGTCCCCGAAGTGGTGCTGGTGTAGCGGGCAGGTGATTTTGGCGTGTCCGGCAGGTGGTTCAGGCGAGTTGAGCAGGTGGTTGCGACGTGCTCAGCAGGTGCTTCCGGCGTCTCCGGCACGTGTTTCTGGCACATCTGACTGGTGGTTCCGGCATGCCCAAAAGTTGATTCCGGTCTGTCCTGTAGGTGGTTCCGGCGTGCACGGCACGTGGTTCTGGTACGTCTCAGAGGTGGTTGCGTATGCCCAACAGGTGATTCCGGACTGTCCGCCACGTGCTTCTGGCACGTCTGAGAGGTGGTTCCAACATGCCCGGCAGGTCATTTCGGAGTGTCGTCCAAGAGGTTCTGGCGTAGCCCACAGGTGATTTTGGAGTGTCTGGCAGGTGGTTCCGCCGTGCTCGGCAGGTCGTTCAGGCATGGCCGTCACGTGGTTCCAGTCTGTCCAGGACGTGTTTCCAGGTTCTCCGGCAGGTGGTTCTGGTACGTCTGAGAGGTGGTTCCGCCATGGCTGGCAGGTGATCCCGGACTGTCCCCCAGGTGGTTCTGGCATAGCCAGCAGTTGATATTGGCCTGTCCGGCAGGTGGTTCCAGCGAGTCGAACAGGTGGCTCCGGTGTTCTTGGCAGGTGGTTCCGGTCTGTCCGGTAGGTGATTCCGGCGTGTCTGGCACGTGCTTCCGGCATGCGCGGCAGGATATTCCGTAGTGTCCGCCAGGCGGTTCTGGCATACCCTGCAGGTGATTTTGGCGTGTCCGGCAGGTGTTTCTGGCGAGTCGAGCAGGTGGCTCCGGCGTGCTCGGCAGGTTGTTCAGACGGGTCTGGCAGGTGTTTTCCGTCTGTTCGGGGTGTGGTTCCAGCATCTCATGCACATGGTTCTGGCACGTCTGAGATGTGGTTCCGGCCGGCCCAACAGGTGTTTCCACAGTGTCCGCCAAGTTGTACTGGCGTAGTTGTCAGGTGATTTTGGCATGACCGGCAGGTGGTTCCAGCAAACCTGGCAGGTGATTCCAAAGTGTTCACCAACTGGTTGTGGCGTAGCCGGCAGGTGATTTTTGCGTGATCGGCAGGTGGTTCTGGCGAGTCGAGCAGCTGGTTCCGGCGTGCTCGGCTGGTGCTTCCGGGGTCATTGGCACGGGGTTCTGGCATGTCTGAGAGGTGGTTCCTGCATGCCCGGCAAGTGATTCCGGAGTGTTCGCCAAGTGGTTCTGGCATACTCAGCAGGTGCTTTTGGCATGTCCGGCAGGTGGTTCAGGCGAGTTGAGCAGGTGGTTCCAACGTGCTTGGCAGGTGCTTCCGGCGTCTCCGGCACGTGTTTCTGGCACATCTGACAGGTGGTTCCGGCATGCCTGAAAGGTGATTCCGGTCTGTCCGGTAGGTGGGTCCAGCCTGCACGGCATGTGGTTCTGGTACGTCTCAGAGGTGGTTGCGCATGCCCATCAGGTGATTCCGGACTGTCCGCCACATGGTTCTGGCACGTCTGAGATGTGGTTCCGTCATGCCCGGCAGGTCATCCCAGAGAGTCCTCCAAGTGGTTCTGGCATAACACGCAGGTGATTTTGGCATGTCTGGCAGGTTGTTCCGTTGTGCTTGGCAGGTGGTTCAGGCTTGGCCGGCAGGTGGTTCCAGACTGTCCAGGACGTGTTTCCAGCTTCACCGGCAGGTGGTTCTGGTACGTCTGAGAGGTGGTTCCGCCAAGGCTGGCAGGTGATTCCGGACCGTCCCCGAGGTGGTTCTGGCATAGCCAGCAGTTGATATTGGCCTGTCCGGCAGGTGGTTCCAGCGAGTCGAACAGGTGGCTCCGGCGTGCTCGGCAGGTGGTTCCGGTCTGTCCGGTAGGTGATTCCGGCGTGTCCGGCACGTGCTTCCGGCACGTCTGAGAGTTGGTTCCGGCATGCGCGACAGGTGATTTCGGAGTGTCCGCCAGGTGGTTCTGGCGTACCCGGCAGGTGATTTTGGCGTGTCCGGCAGGTGTTTCTGGCGAGTCGAGCAGGTGGCTCCGGCATGCTCGGCAGGTGCTTCCGGCGTCTCCGGCACGTGGTTCTGGTGTGTCTGAGAGCTGGTTCCGGCATGTCCGGCAGATGATTCCGGAGTGTCCGCCAAGTGGTTCTGGCATACCCGGCTGGTGATTTGGGCATGTCAGGTAGGTGGTTCCGGCGAGTCGAGCAGGTGGCTCCGGCGTGCTCGGCAGGTTGTTCAGACGGGTCTGGCAGGTGTTTTCCGTCTGTTCGGGGTGTGGTTCCAGCATCTCATGCACATGGTTCTGGCACGTCTGAGATGTGGTTCCGGCCGGCCCGACAGGTGTTTCCACAGTGTCCGCCAAGTGGTACTGGCGTAGTTGGCAGGTGATTTTGGCATGACCGGCAGGTGGTTCCAGCAAGCCCGGCAGGTGATTCCGAAGTGTTCCCCAACTGGTTGTGGCGTAGCCGGCAGGTGATTTCTGCGTGTCCGGCAGGTGGTTCTAGCGATTCGAGCAGGTGGTTCTGGCGTGCTCGGCAGGTGCTTCCGGGGTCATTGGCACGTGGTTCTGGCATATCTGAGAGGTGGTTCCGGCATGCCCGGCAGGTGATTCCGGAGTGTTCGCCAAGCGTTTCCGGCGTAGCCGGCAGGTGAGTTTGCATGTCCAGCGGTCGTTCCGGCGGGTCGAGCCGGTGGTTCCGGCGTGTCCGGAAGGTGGTTCCGGTCTGTCCGGCAGGTGGTTCTGTGGTGTCCGGCACGAGGTTCAGTCTGAGAGGCTGTCCCGGCATGCCCCTCACGTGATTCCGGCTTGTCCCCGAAGTGGTGCTGGTGTAGCGGGCAGGTGATTTTGGCGTGTCCGGCAGGTGGTTCAGGCGAGTTGAGCAGGTGGTTGCGACGTGCTCGGCAGGTGCTTCCGGCGTCTCCGGCACGTGTTTCTGGCACATCTGACTGGTGGTGCCGGCATGCCCAAAAGTTGATTCCGGTCTGTCCGGTAGGTGGTTCCTGCGTGCACGGCACGTGGTTCTGGTACGTGTCAGAGGTGGTTGCGTATGCCCAACAGGTGATTCCGGACTGTCCGCCACGTGCTTCTGGCACGTCTGAGAGGTGGTTCCAACATGCCCGGCAGGTCATTTCGGAGAGTCGTCCAAGTGGTTCTGGCGTAGCCCGCAGGTGATTTTGGCGTGTCCGGCAGGTGGTTCCGCCGTGCTCGGCAGGTGGTTCAGGCATGGCCTTCACGTGGTTCCAGTCTGTCCAGGACGTGTTTCCAGCTTCTCCGGCAGGTGGTTCTGGTACGTCTGAGAGGTGGTTCCGCCATGGCTGGCAGGTGATCCCGGACTGTCCCCCAGGTGGTTCTGGCATAGCCAGCAGTTGATATTGGCCTGTCCGGCAGGTGGTTCCAGCGAGTCGAACAGGTGGCTCCGGCGCTCTTGGCAGGTGGTTCCGGTCTGTCCGGTAGGTGTTTCCGGCGTGTCCGGCACGTGCTACCGGCACGTCTGAGAGGTGGTTCCGGCATGCGCGGCAGGTGATTCCGTAGTGTCCGCCAGGTGGTTCTGGCATACCCGGCAGGTGATTTTTGCGTGTCCGGCAGGTGTTTCTGGCGAGTGGAGCAGGTGGCTCCGGCATGCTCGGCAGGTGCTTCCGGCGTCTCCGGCACTTGGTTCTGGTGTGTCTGAGAGCTGGTTCCGGCATGTCCGGCAGATGATTCCGGAGTGTCCGCCAAGTGGTTCTGGCATACCCAGCAGGTGATTTTGGCGTGTCAGGGAGGTGGTACCGGTGAGTCGAGCAGGTGGTTCCGGCGTGCTCAGCAGGTGGTTCAGGCGGTTCTGGCAGGTGGTATCCGTCTGTTCGGGGTGTGGTTCCAGCATCTCATGAACACGTTTCTGGCACGTCTGAGATGTGGTTCCAGCCGGCCCGACAGGTGTTTCCGCAGTGTCCGCCAAGCGGTTCTGGCGTAGTTGGCAGGTGATTTTGGCATGACCGGCAGGTGGTTCCAGCAAGCCTGGCAGGTGATTCCAAAGTGTTCACCAACTGGTTGTGGCGTAGCCGGCAGGTGATTTTTGCGTGATCGGCAGGTGGTTCTGGCGAGTCGAGCAGGTGGTTCCGGCGTGCTCGGCTGGTGCTTCCGGGGTCATTGGCACGGGGTTCTGGCATGTCTGAGAGGTGGTTCCTGCATGCCCGGCAAGTGATTCCGGAGTGTTCGCCAAGTGGTTCTGGCATAGTCGGCAGGTGATTTTGGCATGTCCGGCAGGTGGTTCAGGCGAGTTGAGCAGGTGGTTCCAACGTGCTTGGCAGGTGCTTCCGGCGTCTCCGGCACGTGTTTCTGGCACATCTGACAGGTGGTTCCGGCATGCCCGAAAGTTGATTCCGGTCTGTCCGGTAGGTGGTTCCGGCGTGCACGGCATGTGGTTCTGGTACGTCTCAGAGGTGGTTGTGCATGCCCAACAGGTGATTCCGGACTGTCCGCCACGTGCTTCTGGCACGTCTGAGAGGTGGTTCCAACATGCCCGGCAGGTCATTTCGGAGAGTCGTCCAAGTGGTTCTGGCGTAGCCCGCAGGTGATTTTGGCGTGTCCGGCAGGTGGTTCCGCCGTGCTCGGCAGGTGGTTCAGGCATGGCCTTCACGTGGTTCCAGTCTGTCCAGGACGTGTTTCCAGCTTCTCCGGCAGGTGGTTCTGGTACGTCTGAGAGGTGGTTCCGCCATGGCTGGCAGGTGATCCCGGACTGTCCCCCAGGTGGTTCTGGCATAGCCAGCAGTTGATATTGGCCTGTCCGGCAGGTGGTTCCAGCGAGTCGAACAGGTGGCTCCGGCGCTCTTGGCAGGTGGTTCCGGTCTGTCCGGTAGGTGTTTCCGGCGTGTCCGGCACGTGCTACCGGCACGTCTGAGAGGTGGTTCCGGCATGCGCGGCAGGTGATTCCGTAGTGTCCGCCAGGTGGTTCTGGCATACCCGGCAGGTGATTTTTGCGTGTCCGGCAGGTGTTTCTGGCGAGTGGAGCAGGTGGCTCCGGCATGCTCGGCAGGTGCTTCCGGCGTCTCCGGCACTTGGTTCTGGTGTGTCTGAGAGCTGGTTCCGGCATGTCCGGCAGATGATTCCGGAGTGTCCGCCAAGTGGTTCTGGCATACCCAGCAGGTGATTTTGGCGTGTCAGGGAGGTGGTACCGGTGAGTCGAGCAGGTGGTTCCGGCGTGCTCAGCAGGTGGTTCAGGCGGTTCTGGCAGGTGGTATCCGTCTGTTCGGGGTGTGGTTCCAGCATCTCATGAACACGTTTCTGGCACGTCTGAGATGTGGTTCCAGCCGGCCCGACAGGTGTTTCCGCAGTGTCCGCCAAGCGGTTCTGGCGTAGTTGGCAGGTGATTTTGGCATGACTGGCAGGTGGTTCCAGCAAGCCTGGCAGGTGATTCCAAAGTGTTCACCAACTGGTTGTGGCGTAGCCGGCAGGTGATTTTTGCGTGATCGGCAGGTGGTTCTGGCGAGTCGAGCAGGTGGTTCCGGCGTGCTCGGCTGGTGCTTCCGGGGTCATTGGCACGGGGTTCTGGCATGTCTGAGAGGTGGTTCCTGCATGCCCGGCAAGTGATTCCGGAGTGTTCGCCAAGTGGTTCTGGCATAGTCGGCAGGTGATTTTGGCATGTCCGGCAGGTGGTTCAGGCGAGTTGAGCAGGTGGTTCCAACGTGCTTGGCAGGTGCTTCCGGCGTCTCCGGCACGTGTTTCTGGCACATCTGACAGGTGGTTCCGGCATGCCCGAAAGTTGATTCCGGTCTGTCCGGTAGGTGGTTCCAGCCTGCACGGCATGTGGTTCTGGTACGTCTCAGAGGTGGTTGCGCATGCCCAACAGGTGATTCCGGACTGTCCGCCACATGGTTCTGGCACGTCTGAGAGGTGGTTCCGGCATGCCCGGCAGGTCATCCCAGAGAGTCCTCCAAGTGGTTCTGGCATAACACGCAGGTGATTTTGGCGTGTCTGGCAGGTTGTTCCGTTGTGCTTGGCAGGTGGTTCAGGCTTGGCCGGCAGGTGGTTCCAGACTGTCCAGGACGTGTTTCCAGCTTCTCCGGCAGGTGGTTCTGGTACGTCTGAGAGGTGGTTCCGCCATGGCTGGCAGGTGATTCCGGACCGTCCCCCAGGTGGTTCTGGCATAGCCAGCAGTTGATATTGGCCTGTCCGGCAGGTGGTTCCAGCGAGTCGAACAGGTGGCTCCGGCGTGCTCGGCAGGTGGTTCCGGTCTGTCCGGTAGGTGTTTCCGGCGTGTCCGGCACGTGCTTCCGGCACGTCTGAGAGGTGGTTCCGGCATGCGCGACAGGTGATTTCGGAGTGTCCGCCAGGTGGTTCTGGCGTACCCGGCAGGTGATTTTGGCTTGTCCGGCAGGTGTTTCTGGCGAGTCGAGCAGGTGGCTCCGGCATGCTCGGCAGGTGCTTCCGGTGTCTCCGGCACGTGGTTCTGGTGTGTCTGAGAGCTGGTTCCGGCGTGTCCGGCAGATGATTCCGGAGTGTCCGCCAAGTGGTTCTGCCATACCCGGCTGGTGATTTGGGCATGTCAGGTAGGTGGTTCCGGCGAGTCGAGCAGGTGGCTCCGGCGTGCTCGGCAGGTTGTTCAGACGGGTCTGGCAGGTGTTTTCCGTCTGTTCGGGGTGTGGTTCCAGCATCTCATGCACATGGTTCTGTCACGTCTGAGATGTGGTTCCGGTCGCCCCGACAGGTGTTTCCACAGTGTCCGCCAAGTCGTACTGGAGTAGCTGGCAGGTGATTTTGGCATGACCGGCAGGTGGTTCCAGCAAGCCCAGCAGGTGATTCCGAAGTGTTCCCCAACTGGTTGTGGCGTAGCCGGCAGGTGATTTTTGCGTGTCCGGCAGGTGGTTCTGGCGAGTCGAGCAGGTGGTTCCGTCGTGCTCGGCAGGTGCTTCCGGGGTCATTGGCACGTGGTTCTGGCATATCTGAGAGGTGGTTCCGGCATGCCCGGCAGGTGATTCCGGAGTGTTCGCCAAGTGTTTCCGGCGTAGCCGACAGGTGATTTTGCATGTCCAGCGGTCGTTGCGGCGGGTCGAGCCGGTGGTTGCGGCGTGTCCGGCAGGTGGTTCCGGTCTGTCCGGCAGGTGGTTCTGTGGTGTCCGGCACGAGGTTCAGTCTGAGAGGCTGTGCCGGCATGCCCCTCACGTGATTCCGGCTTGTCCCCGAAGTGGTGCTGGTGTAGCGGGCAGGTGATTTTGGCGTGTCCGGCAGGTGGTTCAGGCGAGTTGAGCAGGTGGTTGCGACGTGCTCGGCAGGTGCTTCCGGCGTCTCCGGCACGTGTTTCTGGCACATCTGACTGGTGGTTCCGGCATGCCCAAAAGTTGATTCCGGTCTGTCCTGTAGGTGGTTCCGGCGTGCACGGCACGTGGTTCTGGTACGTCTCAGAGGTGGTTGCGTATGCCCAACAGGTGATTCCGGACTGTCCGCCACGTGCTTCTGGCACGTCTGAGAGGTGGTTCCAACATGCCCGGCAGGTCATTTCGGAGTGTCGTCCAAGAGGTTCTGGCGTAGCCCACAGGTGATTTTGGAGTGTCTGGCAGGTGGTTCCGCCGTGCTCGGCAGGTCGTTCAGGCATGGCCGTCACGTGGTTCCAGTCTGTCCAGGACGTGTTTCCAGGTTCTCCGGCAGGTGGTTCTGGTACGTCTGAGAGGTGGTTCCGCCATGGCTGGCAGGTGATCCCGGACTGTCCCCCAGGTGGTTCTGGCATAGCCAGCAGTTGATATTGGCCTGTCCGGCAGGTGGTTCCAGCGAGTCGAACAGGTGGCTCCGGTGTTCTTGGCAGGTGGTTCCGGTCTGTCCGGTAGGTGATTCCGGCGTGTCTGGCACGTGCTTCCGGCATGCGCGGCAGGATATTCCGTAGTGTCCGCCAGGCGGTTCTGGCATACCCTGCAGGTGATTTTGGCGTGTCCGGCAGGTGTTTCTGGCGAGTCGAGCAGGTGGCTCCGGCGTGCTCGGCAGGTTGTTCAGACGGGTCTGGCAGGTGTTTTCCGTCTGTTCGGGGTGTGGTTCCAGCATCTCATGCACATGGTTCTGGAACGTCTGAGATGTGGTTCCGGCCGGCCCAACAGGTGTTTCCACAGTGTCCGCCAAGTTGTACTGGCGTAGTTGTCAGGTGATTTTGGCATGACCGGCAGGTGGTTCCAGCAAACCTGGCAGGTGATTCCAAAGTGTTCACCAACTGGTTGTGGCGTAGCCGGCAGGTGATTTTTGCGTGATCGGCAGGTGGTTCTGGCGAGTCGAGCAGCTGGTTCCGGCGTGCTCGGCTGGTGCTTCCGGGGTCATTGGCACGGGGTTCTGGCATGTCTGAGAGGTGGTTCCTGCATGCCCGGCAAGTGATTCCGGAGTGTTCGCCAAGTGGTTCTGGCATACTCAGCAGGTGCTTTTGGCATGTCCGGCAGGTGGTTCAGGCGAGTTGAGCAGGTGGTTCCAACGTGCTTGGCAGGTGCTTCCGGCGTCTCCGGCACGTGTTTCTGGCACATCTGACAGGTGGTTCCGGCATGCCTGAAAGGTGATTCCGGTCTGTCCGGTAGGTGGGTCCAGCCTGCACGGCATGTGGTTCTGGTACGTCTCAGAGGTGGTTGCGCATGCCCATCAGGTGATTCCGGACTGTCCGCCACATGGTTCTGGCACGTCTGAGATGTGGTTCCGTCATGCCCGGCAGGTCATCCCAGAGAGTCCTCCAAGTGGTTCTGGCATAACACGCAGGTGATTTTGGCATGTCTGGCAGGTTGTTCCGTTGTGCTTGGCAGGTGGTTCAGGCTTGGCCGGCAGGTGGTTCCAGACTGTCCAGGACGTGTTTCCAGCTTCACCGGCAGGTGGTTCTGGTACGTCTGAGAGGTGGTTCCGCCAAGGCTGGCAGGTGATTCCGGACCGTCCCCGAGGTGGTTCTGGCATAGCCAGCAGTTGATATTGGCCTGTCCGGCAGGTGGTTCCAGCGAGTCGAACAGGTGGCTCCGGCGTGCTCGGCAGGTGGTTCCGGTCTGTCCGGTAGGTGATTCCGGCGTGTCCGGCACGTGCTTCCGGCACGTCTGAGAGTTGGTTCCGGCATGCGCGACAGGTGATTTCGGAGTGTCCGCCAGGTGGTTCTGGCGTACCCGGCAGGTGATTTTGGCGTGTCCGGCAGGTGTTTCTGGCGAGTCGAGCAGGTGGCTCCGGCATGCTCGGCAGGTGCTTCCGGCGTCTCCGGCACGTGGTTCTGGTGTGTCTGAGAGCTGGTTCCGGCATGTCCGGCAGATGATTCCGGAGTGTCCGCCAAGTGGTTCTGGCATACCCGGCTGGTGATTTGGGCATGTCAGGTAGGTGGTTCCGGCGAGTCGAGCAGGTGGCTCCGGCGTGCTCGGCAGGTTGTTCAGACGGGTCTGGCAGGTGTTTTCCGTCTGTTCGGGGTGTGGTTCCAGCATCTCATGCACATGGTTCTGGCACGTCTGAGATGTGGTTCCGGCCGGCCCGACAGGTGTTTCCACAGTGTCCGCCAAGTGGTACTGGCGTAGTTGGCAGGTGATTTTGGCATGACCGGCAGGTGGTTCCAGCAAGCCCGGCAGGTGATTCCGAAGTGTTCCCCAACTGGTTGTGGCGTAGCCGGCAGGTGATTTCTGCGTGTCCGGCAGGTGGTTCTAGCGATTCGAGCAGGTGGTTCTGGCGTGCTCGGCAGGTGCTTCCGGGGTCATTGGCACGTGGTTCTGGCATATCTGAGAGGTGGTTCCGGCATGCCCGGCAGGTGATTCCGGAGTGTTCGCCAAGCGTTTCCGGCGTAGCCGGCAGGTGATTTTGCATGTCCAGCGGTCGTTCCGGCGGGTCGAGCCGGTGGTTCCGGCGTGTCCGGAAGGTGGTTCCGGTCTGTCCGGCAGGTGGTTCTGTGGTGTCCGGCACGAGGTTCAGTCTGAGAGGCTGTCCCGGCATGCCCCTCACGTGATTCCGGCTTGTCCCCGAAGTGGTGCTGGTGTAGCGGGCAGGTGATTTTGGCGTGTCCGGCAGGTGGTTCAGGCGAGTTGAGCAGGTGGTTGCGACGTGCTCGGCAGGTGCTTCCGGCGTCTCCGGCACGTGTTTCTGGCACATCTGACTGGTGGTGCCGGCATGCCCAAAAGTTGATTCCGGTCTGTCCGGTAGGTGGTTCCGGCGTGCACGGCACGTGGTTCTGGTACGTGTCAGAGGTGGTTGCGTATGCCCAACAGGTGATTCCGGACTGTCCGCCACGTGCTTCAGGCACGTCTGAGAGGTGGTTCCAACATGCCCGGCAGGTCATTTCGGAGAGTCGTCCAAGTGGTTCTGGCATAGCCCGCAGGTGATTTTGGCGTGTCCGGCAGGTGGTTCCGCCGTGCTCGGCAGGTGGTTCAGGCATGGCCGTCACGTGGTTCCAGTCTGTCCATGACGTTTTTCCAGCTTCTCCGGCAGGTGGTTCTGGTACGTCTGAGAGGTGGTTCCGCCATGGCTGGCAGGTGATCCCGGACTGTCCCCGAGGTGGTTCTGGCATAGCCAGAAGTTGATATTGGCCTGTCCGGCAGGTGGTTCCAGCGAGTCGAACAGGTGGCTCCGGCGTTCTTGGCAGGTGGTTCCGGTCTGTCCGGTAGGTGTTTCCGGCGTGTCCGGCACGTGCTTCCGGCACGTCTGAGAGGTGGTTCCAGCATGCGCGGCAGGTGATTTCGGAGTGTCCGCCAGGTGGTTCTGGCATACCCGGCAGGTGATTTTGGCGTGTCCGGCAGGTGTTTCCGGCGAGTGGAGCAGGTGGCTCCGGCATGCTCGGCAGGTGCTTCCGGCGTCTCCGGCACTTGGTTCTGGTGTGTCTGAGAGCTGGTTCCGGCATGTCCGGCAGATGATTCCGGAGTGTCCGCCAAGTGGTTCTGGCATACCCAGCAGGTGATTTTGGCGTGTCAGGGAGGTGGTACCGGTGAGTCGAGCAGGTGGTTCCGGCGTGCTCAGCAGGTGGTTCAGGCGGTTCTGGCAGGTGGTATCCGTCTGTTCGGGGTGTGGTTCCAGCATCTCATGAACACGTTTCTGGCACGTCTGAGATGTGGTTCCAGCCGGCCCGACAGGTGTTTCCACAGTGTCCGCCAAGCGGTTCTGGCGTAGTTGGCAGGTGATTTTGGCATGACCGGCAGGTGGTTCTGGCGAGTCGAGCAGGTGGTTCCGGCGTGCTCGGCTGGTGCTTCCGGGGTCATTGGCACGGGGTTCTGGCATGTCTGAGAGGTGGTTCCTGCATGCCCGGCAAGTGATTCCGGAGTGTTCGCCAAGTGGTTCTGGCATAGTCGGCAGGTGATTTTGGCATGTCCGGCAGGTGGTTCAGGCGAGTTGAGCAGGTGGTTCCAACGTGCTTGGCAGGTGCTTCCGGCGTCTCCGGCACGTGTTTCTGGCACATCTGACAGGTGGTTCCGGCATGCCCGAAAGGTGATTCCGGTCTGTCCGGTAGGTGGTTCCAGCCTGCACGGCATGTGGTTCTGGTACGTCTCAGAGGTGGTTGCGCACGCGCAACAGGTGATTCCGGACTGTCCGCCACATGGTTCTGGCACGTCTGAGAGGTGGTTCCGGCATGCCCGGCAGGTCATCCCAGAGAGTCCTCCAAGTGGTTCTGGCATAACACGCAGGTGATTTTGGCGTGTCTGGCAGGTTGTTCCGTTGTGCTTGGCAGGTGGTTCAGGCTTGGCCGGCAGGTGGTTCCAGACTGTCCAGGACGTGTTTCCAGCTTCTCCGGCAGGTGGTTCTGGTACGTCTGAGAGGTGGTTCCGCCATGGCTGGCAGGTGATTCCGGACCGTCCCCCAGGTGGTTCTGGCATAGCCAGCAGTTGATATTGGCCTGTCCGGCAGGTGGTTCCAGCGAGTCGAACAGGTGGCTCCGGCGTGCTCGGCAGGTGGTTCCGGTCTGTCCGGTAGGTGATTCCGGCGTGTCCGGCACGTGCTTCCGGCACGTCTGAGAGGTGGTTCCGGCATGCGCGACAGGTGATTTCGGAGTGTCCGCCAGGTGGTTCTGGCGTACCCGGCAGGTGATTTTGGCGTGTCCGGCAGGTGTTTCTGGCGAGTCGAGCAAGTGGCTCCGGCATGCTCGGCAGGTGCTTCCGGCGTCTCCGGCACGTGGTTCTGGTGTGTCTTAGAGCTGGTTCCGGCATGTCCGGCAGATGATTCCGGAGTGTCCGCCAAGTGGTTCTGGCATACCCGGCTGGTGATTTGGGCATGTCAGGTAGGTGGTTCCGGCGAGTCGAGCAGGTGGCTCCGGCGTGCTCGGCAGGTTGTTCAGACGGGTCTGGCAGGTGTTTTCCGTCTGTTCGGGGTGTGGTTCCAGCATCTCATGCACATGGTTCTGGCACGTCTGAGATGTGGTTCCGGCCGGCCCGACAGGCGTTTCCACAGTGTCCGCCAAGTGGTACTGGCGTAGTTGGCAGGTGATTTTGGCATGACCGGCAGGTGGTTCCAGCAAGCCCGGCAGGTGATTCCGAAGTGTTCCCCAACTGGTTGTGGCGTAGCCGGCAGGTGATTTTTGAGTGTCCGGCAGGTGGTTCTGGCGAGTCGAGCAGGTGGTTCCGGCGTGCTCGGCAGGTGCTTCCGGGGTCATTGGCACGTGGTTCTGGCATATCTGAGAGGTGGTTCCGGCATGCCCGGCAGGTGATTCCGGAGTGTTCGCCAAGTGTTTCCGGCGTAGCCGACAGGTGATTTTGCATGTCCAGCGGTCGTTGCGGCGGGTCGAGCCGGTGGTTGCGGCGTGTCCGGCAGGTGGTTCCGGTCTGTCCGGCAGGTGGTTCTGTGGTGTCCGGCACGAGGTTCAGTCTGAGAGGCTGTGCCGGCATGCCCCTCACGTGATTCCGGCTTGTCCCCGAAGTGGTGCTGGTGTAGCGGGCAGGTGATTTTGGCGTGTCCGGCAGGTGGTTCAGGCGAGTTGAGCAGGTGGTTGCGACGTGCTCGGCAGGTGCTTCCGGCGTCTCCGGCACGTGTTTCTGGCACATCTGACTGGTGGTTCCGGCATGCCCAAAAGTTGATTCCGGTCTGTCCGGTAGGTGGTTCCGGCGTGCACGGCACGTGGTTCTGGTACGTCTCAGAGGTGGTTGCGTATGCCCAACAGGTGATTCCGGACTGTCCGCCACGTGCTTCAGGCACGTCTGAGAGGTGGTTCCAACATGCCCGGCAGGTCATTTCGGAGAGTCGTCCAAGTGGTTCTGGCGTAGCCCGCAGGTGATTTTGGCGTGTCCGGCAGGTGGTTCCGCCGTGCTCGGCAGGTGGTTCAGGCATGGCCGTCACGTGGTTCCAGTCTGTCCAGGACGTGTTTCCAGGTTCTCCGGCAGGTGGTTCTGGTACGTCTGAGAGGTGGTTCCGCCATGGCTGGCAGGTGATCCCGGACTGTCCCCGAGGTGGTTCTGGCATAGCCAGCAGGTGATATTGGCCTGTCCGGCAGGTGGTTCCAGCGAGTCGAACAGGTGGCTCCGGCGTTCTTGGCAGGTGGTTCCGGTCTGTCCGGTAGGTGTTTCCGGCGTGTCCGGCACGTGCTTCCGGCACGTCTGAGAGGTGGTTCCAGCATGCGCGGCAGGTGATTCCGTAGTGTCCGCCAGGTGGTTCTGGCATACCCGGCAGGTGATTTTGGCGTGTCCGGCAGGTGTTTCCGGCGAGTGGAGCAGGTGGCTCCGGCATGCTCGGCAGGTGCTTCCGGCGTCTCCGGCACTTGGTTCTGGTGTGTCTGAGAGCTGGTTCCGGCATGTCCGGCAGATGATTCCGGAGTGTCCGCCAAGTGGTTCTGGCATACCCAGCAGGTGATTTTGGCGTGTCAGGGAGGCGGTACCGGTGAGTCGAGCAGGTGGTTCCGGCGTGCTCAGCAGGTGGTTCAGGCGGTTCTGGCAGGTGGTATCCGTCTGTTCGGGGTGTGGTTCCAGCATCTCATGAACACGCTTCTGGCACGTCTGAGATGTGGTTCCAGCCGGCCCGACAGGTGTTTCCGCAGTGTCCGCCAAGCGGTTCTGGCGTAGTTGGCAGGTGATTTTGGCCTGACCGGCAGGTGGTTCTGGCGAGTCGAGCAGGTGGTTCCGGCGTGCTCGGCTGGTGCTTCCGGGGTCATTGGCACGGGGTTCTGGCATGTCTGAGAGGTGGTTCCTGCATGCCCGGCAAGTGATTCCGGAGTGTTCGCCAAGTGGTTCTGGCATAGTCGGCAGGTGATTTTGGCATGTCCGGCAGGTGGTTCAGGCGAGTTGAGCAGGTGGTTCCAACGTGCTTGGCAGGTGCTTCCGGCGTCTCCGGCACGTGTTTCTGGCACATCTGACAGGTGGTTCCGGCATGCCCGAAAGGTGATTCCGGTCTGTCCGGTAGGTGGTTCCAGCCTGCACGGCATGTGGTTCTGGTACGTCTCAGAGGTGGTTGCGCACGCGCAACAGGTGATTCCGGACTGTCCGCCACATGGTTCTGGCACGTCTGAGAGGTGGTTCCGGCATGCCCGGCAGGTCATCCCAGAGAGTCCTCCAAGTGGTTCTGGCATAACACGCAGGTGATTTTGGCGTGTCTGGCAGGTTGTTCCGTTGTGCTTGGCAGGTGGTTCAGGCTTGGCCGGCAGGTGGTTCCAGACTGTCCAGGACGTGTTTCCAGCTTCTCCGGCAGGTGGTTCTGGTACGTCTGAGAGGTGGTTCCGCCATGGCTGGCAGGTGATTCCGGACCGTCCCCCAGGTGGTTCTGGCATAGCCAGCAGTTGATATTGGCCTGTCCGGCAGGTGGTTCCAGCGAGTCGAACAGGTGGCTCCGGCGTGCTCGGCAGGTGGTTCCGGTCTGTCCGGTAGGTGATTCCGGCGTGTCCGGCACGTGCTTCCGGCACGTCTGAGAGGTGGTTCCGGCATGCGCGACAGGTGATTTCGGAGTGTCCGCCAGGTGGTTCTGGCGTACCCGGCAGGTGATTTTGGCGTGTCCGGCAGGTGTTTCTGGCGAGTCGAGCAAGTGGCTCCGGCATGCTCGGCAGGTGCTTCCGGCGTCTCCGGCACGTGGTTCTGGTGTGTCTTAGAGCTGGTTCCGGCATGTCCGGCAGATGATTCCGGAGTGTCCGCCAAGTGGTTCTGGCATACCCGGCTGGTGATTTGGGCATGTCAGGTAGGTGGTTCCGGCGAGTCGAGCAGGTGGCTCCGGCGTGCTCGGCAGGTTGTTCAGACGGGTCTGGCAGGTGTTTTCCGTCTGTTCGGGGTGTGGTTCCAGCATCTCATGCACATGGTTCTGGCACGTCTGAGATGTGGTTCCGGCCGGCCCGACAGGTGTTTCCACAGTGTCCGCCAAGTGGTACTGGCGTAGTTGGCAGGTGATTTTGGCATGACCGGCAGGTGGTTCCAGCAAGCCCGGCAGGTGATTCCGAAGTGTTCCCCAACTGGTTGTGGCGTAGCCGGCAGGTGATTTTTGAGTGTCCGGCAGGTGGTTCTGGCGAGTCGAGCAGGTGGTTCCGGCGTGCTCGGCAGGTGCTTCCGGGGTCATTGGCACGTGGTTCTGGCATATCTGAGAGGTGGTTCCGGCATGCCCGGCAGGTGATTCCGGAGTGTTCGCCAAGTGTTTCCGGCGTAGCCGGCAGGTGATTTTGCATGTCCAGCGGTCGTTGCGGCGGGTCGAGCCAGTGGTTGCGGCGTGTCCGGCAGGTGGTTCCGGTCTGTCCGGCAGGTGGTTCTGTGGTGTCCGGCACGAGGTTCAGTCTGAGAGGCTGTGCCGGCATGCCCCTCACGTGATTCCGGCTTGTCCCCGAAGTGGTGCTGGTGTAGCGGGCAGGTGATTTTGGCGTGTCCGGCAGGTGGTTCAGGCGAGTTGAGCAGGTGGTTGCGACGTGCTCGGCAGTTGCTTCCGGCGTCTCCGGCACGTGTTTCTGGCACATCTGACTGGTGGTTCCGGCATGCCCAAAAGTTGATTCCGGTCTGTCCGGTAGGTGGTTCCGGCGTGCACGGCACGTGGTTCTGGTACGTGTCAGAGGTGGTTGCGTATGCCCAACAGGTGATTCCGGACTGTCCGCCACGTGCTTCAGGCACGTCTGAGAGGTGGTTCCAACATGCCCGGCAGGTCATTTCGGAGAGTCGTCCAAGTGGTTCTGGCGTAGCCCGCAGGTGATTTTGGCGTGTCCGGCAGGTGGTTCCGCCGTGCTCGGCAGGTGGTTCAGGCATGGCCGTCACGTGGTTCCAGTCTGTCCAGGACGTGTTTCCAGGTTCTCCGGCAGGTGGTTCTGGTACGTCTGAGAGGTGGTTCCGCCATGGCTGGCAGGTGATCCCGGACTGTCTGCCAGGTGGTTCTGGCATAGCCAGCAGGTGATATTGGCCTGTCCGGCAGGTGGTTCCAGCGAGTCGAACAGGTGGCTCCGGCGTTCTTGGCAGGTGGTTCCGGTCTCTCCGGTAGGTGTTTCCGGCGTGTCTGGCACGTGCTTCCGGCACGTCTGAGAGGTGGTTCCAGCATGCACGGCAGGTGATTCCGTAGTGTCCGCCAGGTGGTTCTGGCATACCCGGCAGGTGATTTTTGCGTGTCCGGCAGGTGTTTCCGGCGAGTGGAGCAAGTGGCTCCGGCATGCTCGGCAGGTGCTTCTGGCGTCTCCGGCACTTGGTTCTGGTGTGTCTGAGAGCTGGTTCCGGCATGTCCGGCAGATGATTCCGGAGTGTCCGCCAAGTGGTTCTGGCATACCCAGCAGGTGATTTTGGCGTGTCAGGGAGGTGGTACCGGTGAGTCGAGCAGGTGGTTCCGGCGTGCTCAGCAGGTGGTTCAGGCGGTTCTGGCAGGTGGTATCCGTCTGTTCGGGGTGTGGTTCCAGCATCTCATGAACACGTTTCTGGCACGTCTGAGATGTGGTTCCAGCCGGCCCGACAGGTGTTTCCGCAGTGTCCGCCAAGCGGTTCTGGCGTAGTTGGCAGGTGATTTTGGCATGACTGGCAGGTGGTTCCAGCAAGCCTGGCAGGTGATTCCAAAGTGTTCACCAACTGGTTGTGGCGTAGCCGGCAGGTGATTTTTGCGTGATCGGCAGGTGGTTCTGGCGAGTCGAGCAGGTGGTTCCGGCGTGCTCGGCTGGTGCTTCCGGGGTCATTGGCACGGGGTTCTGGCATGTCTGAGAGGTGGTTCCTGCATGCCCGGCAAGTGATTCCGGAGTGTTCGCCAAGTGGTTCTGGCATAGTCGGCAGGTGATTTTGGCATGTCCGGCAGGTGGTTCAGGCGAGTTGAGCAGGTGGTTCCAACGTGCTTGGCAGGTGCTTCCGGCGTCTCCGGCACGTGTTTCTGGCACATCTGACAGGTGGTTCCGGCATGCCCGAAAGGTGATTCCGGTCTGTCCGGTAGGTGGTTCCAGCCTGCACGGCATGTGGTTCTGGTACGTCTCAGAGGTGGTTGCGCATACCCAACTGGTGATTCCGGACTGTCCGCCACATGGTTCTGGCACGTCTGAGAGGTGGTTCCGGCATGCCCGGCAGGTCATCCCAGAGAGTCCACCAAGTGGTTCTGGCATAACACGCAGGTGATTTTGGCGTGTCTGGCAGGTTGTTCCGTTGTGCTTGGCAGGTGGTTCAGGCTTGGCCGGCAGGTGGTTCCAGACTGTCCAGGACGTGTTTCCAGCTTCTCCGGCAGGTGGTTCTGGTACGTCTGAGAGGTGGTTCCGCCATGGCTGGCAGGTGATTCCGGACCGTCCCCCAGGTGGTTCTGGCATAGCCAGCAGTTGATATTGGCCTGTCCGGCAGGTGGTTCCAGCGAGTCGAACAGGTGGCTCCGGCGTGCTCGGCAGGTGGTTCCGGTCTGTCCGGTAGGTGATTCCGGCGTGTCCGGCACGTGCTTCCGGCACGTCTGAGAGGTGGTTCCGGCATGCGCGACAGGTGATTTCGGAGTGTCCGCCAGGTGGTTCTGGCGTACCCGGCAGGTGATTTTGGCTTGTCCGGCAGGTGTTTCTGGCGAGTCGAGCAGGTGGCTCCGGCATGCTCGGCAGGTGCTTCCGGCGTCTCCGGCACGTGGTTCTGGTGTGTCTGAGAGCTGGTTCCGGCATGTCCGGCAGATGATTCCGGAGTGTCCGCCAAGTGGTTCTGGCATACCCGGCTGGTGATTTGGGCATGTCAGGTAGGTGGTTCCGGCGAGTCGAGCAGGTGGCTCCGGCGTGCTCGGCAGGTTGTTCAGACGGGTCTGGCAGGTGTTTTCCGTCTGTTCGGGGTGTGGTTCCAGCATCTCATGCACATGGTTCTGTCACGTCTGAGATGTGGTTCTGGTCGCCCCGACAGGTGTTTCCACAGTGTCCGCCAAGTGGTACTGGCGTAGTTGGCAGGTGATTTTGGCATGACCGGCAGGTGGTTCCAGCAAGCCCGGCAGGTGATTCCGAAGTGTTCCCCAACTGGTTGTGGCGTAGCCGGCAGGTGATTTTTGAGTGTCCGGCAGGTGGTTCTGGCGAGTCGAGCAGGTGGTTCCGGCGTGCTCGGCAGGTGCTTCCGGGGTCATTGGCACGTGGTTCTGGCATATCTGAGAGGTGGTTCCGGCATGCCCGGCAGGTGATTCCGGAGTGTTCGCCAAGTTTTTCCGGCGTAGCCGACAGGTGATTTTGCATGTCCAGCGGTCGTTGCGGCGGGTCGAGCCAGTGGTTGCGGCGTGTCCGGCAGGTGGTTCCGGTCTGTCCGGCAGGTGGTTCTGTGGTGTCCGGCACGAGGTTCAGTCTGAGAGGCTGTGCCGGCATGCCCCTCACGTGATTCCGGCTTGTCCCCGAAGTGGTGCTGGTGTAGCAGGCAGGTGATTTTGGCGTGTCCGGCAGGTGGTTCAGGCGAGTTGAGCAGGTGGTTGCGACGTGCTCGGCAGGTGCTTCCGGCGTCTCCGGCACGTGTTTCTGGCACATCTGACTGGTGGTTCCGGCATGCCCAAAAGTTGATTCCGGTCTGTCCGGTAGGTGGTTCCGGCGTGCACGGCACGTGGTTCTGGTACGTCTCAGAGGTGGTTGCGTATGCCCAACAGGTGATTCCGGACTGTCCGCCATGATCTTCTGGCACGTCTGAGAGGTGGTTCCAACATGCCCGGCATGTCATTTCGGAGAGTCGTCCAAGTGGTTCTGGCGTAGCCCGCAGGTGATTTTGGCGTGTCCGGCAGGTGGTTCCGCCGTGCTCGGCAGGTGCTTCAGGCATGGCCGTCACGTGGTTCCAGTCTGTCCAGGACGTGTTTCCAGCTTCTCCGGCAGGTGGGTCTGGTACGTCTGAGAGGTGGTTCTGCCATGGCTGGCAGGTGATCCCGGACTGTCTGCCAGGTGGTTCTGGCATAGCCAGCAGTTGATATTGGCCTGTCCGGCAGGTGGTTCCAGCGAGTCGAACAGGTGGCTCCGGCGTTCTTGGCAGGTGGTTCCGGTCTGTCCGGTAGGTGTTTCCGGCGTGTCTGGCACGTGCTTCCGGCACGTCTGAGAGGTGGTTCCGGCATGCGCGACAGGTGATTTCGGAGTGTCCGCCAGGTGGTTCTGGCGTACCCGGCAGGTGATTTTGGCGTGTCCGGCAGGTGTTTCTGGCGAGTCGAGCAGGTGGCTCCGGCATGCTCGGCAGGTGCTTCCGGCGTCTCCGGCACTTGATTCTGGTGTGTCTGAGAGCTGGTTCCGGCATGTCCGGCAGATGATTCCGGAGTGTCCGCCAAGTGGTTCTGGCATACCCAGCAGGTGATTTTGGCATGTCAGGGAGGTGGTACCGGTGAGTCGAGCAGGTGGTTCCGGCGTGCTCAGCAGGTGGTTCAGGCGGTTCTGGCAGGTGGTATCCGTCTGTTCGGGGTGTGGTTCCAGCATCTCATGAACACGTTTCTGGCACGTCTGAGATGTGGTTCCAGCCGGCCCGACAGGTGTTTCCGCAGTGTCCGCCAAGCGGTTCTGGCGTAGTTGGCAGGTGATTTTGGCATGACTGGCAGGTGGTTCCAGCAAGCCTGGCAGGTGATTCCAAAGTGTTCACCAACTGGTTGTGGCGTAGCCGGCAGGTGATTTTTGCGTGATCGGCAGGTGGTTCTGGCGAGTCGAGCAGGTGGTTCCGGCGTGCTCGGCTGGTGCTTCCGGGGTCATTGGCACGGGGTTCTGGCATGTCTGAGAGGTGGTTCCTGCATGCCCGGCAAGTGATTCCGGAGTGTTCGCCAAGTGGTTCTGGCATAGTCGGCAGGTGATTTTGGCATGTCCGGCAGGTGGTTCAGGCGAGTTGAGCAGGTGGTTCCAACGTGCTTGGCAGGTGCTTCCGGCGTCTCCGGCACGTGTTTCTGGCACATCTGACAGGTGGTTCCGGCATGCCCGAAAGGTGATTCCGGTCTGTCCGGTAGGTGGTTCCAGCCTGCACGGCATGTGGTTCTGGTACGTCTCAGAGGTGGTTGCGCATGCCCAACAGGTGATTCCGGAATGTCCGCCACATGGTTCTGGCACGTCTGAGAGGTGGTTCCGGCATGCCCGGCAGGTCATCCCAGAGAGTCCTCCAAGTGGTTCTGGCATAACACGCAGGTGATTTTGGCGTGTCTGGCAGGTTGTTCCGTTGTGCTTGGCAGGTGGTTCAGGCTTGGCCGGCAGGTGGTTCCAGACTGTCCAGGACGTGTTTCCAGCTTCTCCGGCAGGTGGTTCTGGTACGTCTGAGAGGTGGTTCCGCCATGGCTGGCAGGTGATTCCGGACCGTCCCCCAGGTGGTTCTGGCATAGCCAGCAGTTGATATTGGCCTGTCCGGCAGGTGGTTCCAGCAAGTCGAACAGGTGGCTCCGGCGTGCTCGGCAGGTGGTTCCGGTCTGTCCGGTAGGTGTTTCCGGCGTGTCCGGCACGTGCTTCCGGCACGTCTGAGAGGTGGTTCCGGCATGCGCGACAGGTGATTTCGGAGTGTCCGCCAGGTGGTTCTGGCGTACCCGGCAGGTGATTTTGGCTTGTCCGGCAGGTGTTTCTGGCGAGTCGAGCAGGTGGCTCCGGCATGCTCGGCAGGTGCTTCCGGCGTCTCCGGCACGTGGTTCTGGTGTGTCTGAGAGCTGGTTCCGGCATGTCCGGCAGATGATTCCGGAGTGTCCGCCAAGTGGTTCTGGCATACCCGGCTGGTGATTTGGGCATGTCAGGTAGGTGGTTCCGGCGAGTCGAGCAGGTGGCTCCGGCGTGCTCGGCAGGTTGTTCAGACGGGTCTGGCAGGTGTTTTCCGTCTGTTCGGGGTGTGGTTCCAGCATCTCATGCACATGGTTCTGTCACGTCTGAGATGTGGTTCCGGTCGCCCCGACAGGTGTTTCCACAGTGTCCGCCAAGTGGTACTGGCGTAGTTGGCAGGTGATTTTGGCATGACCGGCAGGTGGTTCCAGCAAGCCCGGCAGGTGATTCCGAAGTGTTCCCCAACTCATTGTGGCGTAGCCGGCAGGTGATTTTTGAGTGTCCGGCAGGTGGTTCTGGCGAGTCGAGCAGGTGGTTCCGGCGTGCTCGGCAGGTGCTTCCGGGGTCATTGGCACGTGGTTCTGGCATATCTGAGAGGTGGTTCCGGCATGCCCGGCAGGTGATTCCGGAGTGTTCGCCAAGTGTTTCCGGCGTAGCCGACAGGTGATTTTGCATGTCCAGCGGTCGTTGCGGCGGGTCGAGCCGGTGGTTGCGGCGTGTCCGGCAGGTGGTTCCGGTCTGTCCGGCAGGTGGTTCTGTGGTGTCCGGCACGAGGTTCAGTCTGAGAGGCTGTGCCGGCATGCCCCTCACGTGATTCCGGCTTGTCCCCGAAGTGGTGCTGGTGTAGCAGGCAGGTGATTTTGGCGTGTCCGGCAGGTGGTTCAGGCGAGTTGAGCAGGTGGTTGCGACGTGCTCGGCAGGTGCTTCCGGCGTCTCCGGCACGTGTTTCTGGCACATCTGACTGGTGGTTCCGGCATGCCCAAAAGTTGATTCCGGTCTGTCCGGTAGGTGGTTCCGGCGTGCACGGCACGTGGTTCTGGTACGTCTCAGAGGTGGTTGCGTATGCCCAACAGGTGATTCCGGACTGTCCGCCATGATCTTCTGGCACGTCTGAGAGGTGGTTCCAACATGCCCGGCAGGTCATTTCGGAGAGTCGTCCAAGTGGTTCTGGCGTAGCCCGCAGGTGATTTTGGCGTGTCCGGCAGGTGGTTCCGCCGTGCTCGGCAGGTGCTTCAGGCATGGCCGTCACGTGGTTCCAGTCTGTCCAGGACGTGTTTCCAGCTTCTCCGGCAGGTGGTTCTGGTACGTCTGAGAGGTGGTTCTGCCATGGCTGGCAGGTGATCCCGGACTGTCTGCCAGGTGGTTCTGGCATAGCCAGCAGTTGATATTGGCCTGTCCGGCAGGTGGTTCCAGCGAGTCGAACAGGTGGCTCCGGCGTTCTTGGCAGGTGGTTCCGGTCTGTCCGGTAGGTGTTTCCGGCGTGTCTGGCACGTGCTTCCGGCACGTCTGAGAGGTGGTTCCGGCATGCGCGACAGGTGATTTCGGAGTGTCCGCCAGGTGGTTCTGGCGTACCCGGCAGGTGATTTTGGCGTGTCCGGCAGGTGTTTCTGGCGAGTCGAGCAGGTGGCTCCGGCATGCTCGGCAGGTGCTTCCGGCGTCTCCGGCACTTGGTTCTGGTGTGTCTGAGAGCTGGTTCCGGCATGTCCGGCAGATGATTCCGGAGTGTCCGCCAAGTGGTTCTGGCATACCCAGCAGGTGATTTTGGCATGTCAGGGAGGTGGTACCGGTGAGTCGAGCAGGTGGTTCCGGCGTGCTCAGCAGGTGGTTCAGGCGGTTCTGGCAGGTGGTATCCGTCTGTTCGGGGTGTGGTTCCAGCATCTCATGAACACGTTTCTGGCACGTCTGAGATGTGGTTCCAGCCGGCCCGACAGGTGTTTCCGCAGTGTCCGCCAAGCGGTTCTGGCGTAGTTGGCAGGTGATTTTGGCATGACTGGCAGGTGGTTCCAGCAAGCCTGGCAGGTGATTCCAAAGTGTTCACCAACTGGTTGTGGCGTAGCCGGCAGGTGATCTTTGCGTGATCGGCAGGTGGTTCTGGCGAGTCGAGCAGGTGGTTCCGGCGTGCTCGGCTGGTGCTTCCGGGGTCATTGGCACGGGGTTCTGGCATGTCTGAGAGGTGGTTCCTGCATGCCCGGCAAGTGATTCCGGAGTGTTCGCCAAGTGGTTCTGGCATAGTCGGCAGGTGATTTTGGCATGTCCGGCAGGTGGTTCAGGCGAGTTGAGCAGGTGGTTCCAACGTGCTTGGCAGGTGCTTCCGGCGTCTCCGGCACGTGTTTCTGGCACATCTGACAGGTGGTTCCGGCATGCCCGAAAGGTGATTCCGGTCTGTCCGGTAGGTGGTTCCAGCCTGCACGGCATGTGGTTCTGGTACGTCTCAGAGGTGGTTGCGCATGCCCAACAGGTGATTCCGGACTGTCCGCCACATGGTTCTGGCACGTCTGAGAGGTGGTTCCGGCATGCCCGGCAGGTCATCCCAGAGAGTCCTCCAAGTGGTTCTGGCATAACACGCAGGTGATTTTGGCGTGTCTGGCAGGTTGTTCCGTTGTGCTTGGCAGGTGGTTCAGGCTTGGCCGGCAGGTGGTTCCAGACTGTCCAGGACGTGTTTCCAGCTTCTCCGGCAGGTGGTTCTGGTACGTCTGAGAGGTGGTTCCGCCATGGCTGGCAGGTGATTCCGGACCGTCCCCCAGGTGGTTCTGGCATAGCCAGCAGTTGATATTGGCCTGTCCGGCAGGTGGTTCCAGCAAGTCGAACAGGTGGCTCCGGCGTGCTCGGCAGGTGGTTCCGGTCTGTCCGGTAGGTGTTTCCGGCGTGTCCGGCACGTGCTTCCGGCACGTCTGAGAGGTGGTTCCGGCATGCGCGACAGGTGATTTCGGAGTGTCCGCCAGGTGGTTCTGGCGTACCCGGCAGGTGATTTTGGCGTGTCCGGCAGGTGTTTCTGGCGAGTCGAGCCGGTGGCTCCGGCATGCTCGGCAGGTGCTTCCGGCGTCTCCGGCACGTGGTTCTGGTGTGTCTGAGAGCTGGTTCCGGCATGTCCGGCAGATGATTCCGGAGTGTCCGCCAAGTGGTTCTGGCATACCCGGCTGGTGATTTGGGCATGTCAGGTAGGTGGTTCCGGCGAGTCGAGCAGGTGGCTCCGGCGTGCTCGGCAGGTTGTTCAGACGGGTCTGCCAGGTGTTTTCCGTCTGTTCGGGGTGTGGTTCCAGCATCTCATGCACATGGTTCTGGCACGTCTGAGATGTGGTTCCGGCCGGCCCGACAGGTGTTTCCACAGTGTCCGCCAAGTGGTACTGGCGTAGTTGGCAGGTGATTTTGGCATGACCGGCAGGTGGTTCCAGCAAGCCCGGCAGGTGATTCCGAAGTGTTCCCCAACTGGTTGTGGCGTAGCCGGCAGGTGATTTTTGAGTGTCCGGCAGGTGGTTCTGGCGAGTCGAACAGGTGGTTCCGGCGTGCTCGGCAGGTGCTTCCGGGGTCATTGGCACGTGGTTCTGGCATATCTGAGAGGTGGTTCCGGCATGCCCGGCAGGTGATTCCGGAGTGTTCGCCAAGTGTTTGCGGCGTAGCCGGCAGGTGATTTTGCATGTCCAGCGGTCGTTCCGGCGGGTCGAGCCGGTGGTTCCGGCGTGTCTGGCAGGTGGTCCCGGTCTGTCCGGCAGGTGGTTCTGTGGTGTCCGGCACTAGGTTCAGTCTGAGAGGCTGTGCCGGCATGCCCCTCACGTGATTCCGGCTTGTCCCCGAAGTGGTGCTGGTGTAGCGGGCAGGTGATTTTGGCGTGTCCGGCAGGTGGTTCAGGCGAGTTGAGCAGGTGGTTGCGACGTGCTCGGCAGGTGCTTCCGGCGTCTCCGGCACGTGTTTCTGGCACATCTGACTGGTGGTTCCGGTATGCCCAAAAGTGGATTCCGGTCTGTCCGGTAGGTGGTTCCGGCGTGCACGGCATGTGGTTCTGGTACGTCTCAGAGGTGGTTGTGCATGCCCAACAGGTGATTCCGGACTGTCCGCCACATGCTTCTGGCACGTCTGAGAGGTGGTTCCAACATGCCCGGCAGGTCATTTCGGAGAGTCGTCCAAGTGGTTCTGGCGTAGCCCGCAGGTGATTTTGGCGTGTCCGGCAGGTGGTTCCGCCGTGCTCGGCAGGTGGTTCAGGCATGGCCGTCACGTGGTTCCAGTCTGTCCAGGACGTGTTTCCAGCTTCTCCGGCAGGTGGTTCTGGTACGTCTGAGAGGTGGTTCCGCCATGGCTGGCAGGTGATCCCGGAATGTCCCCCAGGTGGTTCTGGCATAGCCTGCAGTTGATATTGGCCTGTCCGGCAGGTGGTTCCAGCGAGTCGAACAGGTGGCTCCGGCGTTCTTGGCAGGTGGTTCCGGTCTGTCCGGTAGGTGATTCCTGCGTATCCGGCACTTGCTTCCGGCACGTCTGAGAGGTGGTTCCGGCATGCGCGACAGGTGATTTCGGAGTGTCCGCCAGGTGGTTCTGGCGTACCCGGCAGGTGATTTTGGCTTGTCCGGCAGGTGTTTCTGACGAGTCGAGCAGGTGGCTCCGGCATGCTCGGCAGGTGCTTCCGGTGTGTCCGGCACGTGGTTCTGGTGTGTCTGAGAGCTGGTTCCGGCGTGTCCGGCAGATGATTCCGGAGTGTCCGCCAAGTGGTTCTGGCATACCCGGCTGGTGATTTGGGCATGTCAGGTAGGTGGTTCCGGCGAGTCGAGCAGGTGGCTCCGGCGTGCTCGGCAGGTTGTTCAGACGGGTCTGGCAGGTGTTTTCCGTCTGTTCGGGGTGTGGTTCCAGCATCTCATGCACATGGTTCTGTCACGTCTGAGATGTGGTTCCGGTCGCCCCGACAGGTGTTTCCACAGTGTCCGCCAAGTCGTACTGGCGTAGCTGTCAGGTGATTTTGGCATGACCGGCAGGTGGTTCCAGCAAGCCCGGCAGGTGATTCCGAAGTGTTCCCCAACTGGTTGTGGCGTAGCCGGCAGGTGATTTTTGAGTGTCCGGCAGGTGGTTCTGGCGAGTCGAGCAGGTGGTTCCGGCGTGCTCGGCAGGTGCTTCCGGGGTCATTGGCACGTGGTTCTGGCATATCTGAGAGGTGGTTCCGGCATGCCCGGCAGGTGATTCCGGAGTGTTCGCCAAGTGTTTCCGGCGTAGCCGACAGGTGATTTTGCATGTCCAGCGGTCGTTGCGGCGGGTCGAGCCGGTGGTTGCGGCGTGTCCGGCAGGTGGTTCCTGTCTGTCCGGCAGGTGGTTCTGTGGTGTCCGGCACGAGGTTCAGTCTGAGAGGCTGTGCCGGAATGCCCCTCACGTGATTCCGGCTTGTCCCCGAAGTGGTGCTGGTGTAGCGGGCAGGTGATTTTGGCGTGTCCGGCAGGTGGTTCAGGCGAGTTGAGCAGGTGGTTGTGACGTGCTCGGCAGGTGCTTCCGGCATCTCCGGCACGTGTTTCTGGCACATCTGACTGGTGGTTCCGGCATGCCCAAAAGTTGATTCCGGTCTGTCCGGTAGGTGGTTCCGGCGTGCACGGCACGTGGTTCTGGTACGTCTCAGAGGTGGTTGCGTATGCCCAACAGGTGATTCCGGACTGTCCGCCACGTGCTTCAGGCACGTCTGAGAGGTGGTTCCAACATGCCCGGCAGGTCATTTCTGAGAGTCGTCCAAGTGGTTCTGGCGTAGCCCGCAGGTGATTTTGGCGTGTCCGGCAGGTGGTTCCGCCGTGCTCGGCAGGTGGTTCAGGCATGGCCGTCACGTGGTTCCAGTCTGTCCAGGACGTGTTTCCAGCTTCTCCGGCAGGTGGGTCTGGTACGTCTGAGAGGTGGTTCCGCCATGGCTGGCAGGTGATCCCGGACTGTCCCCGAGGTGGTTCTGGCATAGCCAGCAGGTGATATTGGCCTGTCCGGCAGGTGGTTCCAGCGAGTCGAACAGGTGGCTCCAGCGTTCTTGGCAGGTGGTTCCGGTCTGTCCGGTAGGTGTTTCCGGCGTGTCCGGCACGTGCTTCCGGCACGTCTGAGAGGTGGTTCCAGCATGCGCGGCAGGTGATTCCGTAGTGTCCGCCAGGTGGTTCTGGCATACCCGGCAGGTGATTTTGGCGTGTCCGGCAGGTGTTTCCGGCGAGTGGAGCAGGTGGCTCCGGCATGCTCGGCAGGTGCTTCTGGCGTCTCCGGCACTTGGTTCTGGTGTGTCTGAGAGCTGGTTCCGGCATGTCCGGCAGATGATTCCGGAGTGTCCGCCAAGTGGTTCTGGCATACCCAGCAGGTGATTTTGGCGTGTCAGGGAGGTGGTACCGGTGAGTCGAGCAGGTGGTTCCGGCGTGCTCAGCAGGTGGTTCAGGCGGTTCTGGCAGGTGGTATCCGTCTGTTCGGGGTGTGGTTCCAGCATCTCATGAACACGTTTCTGGCACGTCTGAGATGTGGTTCCAGCCGGCCCGACAGGTGTTTCCGCAGTGTCCGCCAAGCGGTTCTGGCGTAGTTGGCAGGTGATTTTGGCATGACTGGCAGGTGGTTCCAGCAAGCCTGGCAGGTGATTCCAAAGTGTTCACCAACTGGTTGTGGCGTAGCCGGCAGGTGATTTTTGCGTGATCGGCAGGTGGTTCTGGCGAGTCGAGCAGGTGGTTCCGGCGTGCTCGGCTGGTGCTTCCGGGGTCATTGGCACGGGGTTCTGGCATGTCTGAGAGGTGGTTCCTGCATGCCCGGCAAGTGATTCCGGAGTGTTCGTCAAGTGGTTCTGGCATAGTCGGCAGGTGATTTTGGCATGTCCGGCAGGTGGTTCAGGCGAGTTGAGCAGGTGGTTCCAACGTGCTTGGCAGGTGCTTCCGGCGTCTCCGGCACGTGTTTCTGGCACATCTGACAGGTGGTTCCGGCATGCCCGAAAGGTGATTCCGGTCTGTCCGGTAGGTGGTTCCAGCCTGCACGGCATGTGGTTCTGGTACGTCTCAGAGGTGGTTGCGCATACCCAACTGGTGATTCCGGACTGTCCGCCACATGGTTCTGGCACGTCTGAGAGGTGGTTCCGGCATGCCCGGCAGGTCATCCCAGAGAGTCCTCCAAGTGGTTCTGGCATAACACGCAGGTGATTTTGGCGTGTCTGGCAGGTTGTTCCGTTGTGCTTGGCAGGTGGTTCAGGCTTGGCCGGCAGGTGGTTCCAGACTGTCCAGGACGTGTTTCCAGCTTCTCCAGCAGGTGGTTCTGGTACGTCTGAGAGGTGGTTCCGCCATGGCTGGCAGGCGATTCCGGACCGTCCCCCAGGTGGTTCTGGCATAGCCAGCAGTTGATATTGGCCTGTCCGGCAGGTGGTTCCAGTGAGTCGAACAGGTGGCTCCGGCGTGCTCGGCAGGTGGTTCCGGTCTGTCCGGTAGGTGATTCCGGCGTGTCCGGCACGTGCTTCCGGCACGTCTGAGAGGTGGTTCCGGCATGCGCGACAGGTGATTTCGGAGTGTCCGCCAGGTGGTTCTGGCGTACCCGGCAGGTGATTTTGGCGTGTCCGGCAGGTGTTTCTGGCGAGTCGAGCATGTGGCTCCGGCATGCTCGGCAGGTGCTTCCGGCGTCTCCGGCACGTGGTTCTGGTGTGTCTGAGAGCTGGTTCCGGCATGTCCGGCAGATGATTCCGGAGTGTCCACCAAGTGGTTCTGGCATACCCGGCTGGTGATTTGGGCATGTCAGGTAGGTGGTTCCGGCGAGTCGAGCAGGTGGCTCCGGCGTGCTCGGCAGTTTGTTCAGACGGGTCTGGCAGGTGTTTTCCGTCTGTTCGGGGTGTGGTTCCAGCATCTCATGCACATGGTTCTGGCACGTCTGAGATGTGGTTCCGGCCGGCCCGACAGGTGTTTCCACAGTGTCCGCCAAGTGGTACTGGCGTAGTTGGCAGGTGATTTTGGCATGACCGGCAGGTGGTTCCAGCAAGCCCAGCAGGTGATTCCGAAGTGTTCCCCAACTGGTTGTGGCGTAGCCGGCAGGTGATTTTTGCGTGTCCGGCAGGTGGTTCTGGCGAGTCGAGCAGGTGGTTCCGGCATGCTCGGCAGGTGCTTCCGGGGTCATTGGCACGTGGTTCTGGCATATCTGAGAGGTGGTTCCGGCATGCCCGGCAGGTGATTCCGGAGTGTTCGCCAAGTGTTTCCGGCGTAGCCGACAGGTGATTTTGCATGTCCAGCGGTCGTTGCGGCGGGTCGACCCAGTGGTTGCGGCGTGTCCGGCAGGTGGTTCCTGTCTGTCCGGCAGGTGGTTCTGTGGTGTCCGGCACGAGGTTCAGTCTGAGAGGCTGTGCCGGCATGCCCCTCACGTGATTCCGGCTTGTCCCCGAAGTGGTGCTGGTGTAGCGGGCAGGTGATTTTGGCGTGTCCGGCAGGTGGTTCAGGCGAGTTGAGCAGGTGGTTGCGACGTGCTCGGCAGGTGCTTCCGGCGTCTCCGGCACGTGTTTCTGGCACATCTGACTGGTGGTTCCGGCATGCCCAAAAGTTGATTCCGGTCTGTCCGGTAGGTGGTTCCGGCGTGCACGGCACGTGGTTCTGGTACGTCTCAGAGGTGGTTGCGTATGCCCAACAGGTGATTCCGGAATGTCCGCCACGTGCTTCTGGCACGTCTGAGAGGTGGTTCCAACATGCCCGGCAGGTCATTTCGGAGTGTCGTCCAAGAGGTTCTGGCGTAGCCCACAGGTGATTTTGGAGTGTCTGGCAGGTGGTTCCGCCGTGCTCGGCAGGTCGTTCAGGCATGGCCGTCACGTGGTTCCAGTCTGTCCAGGACGTGTTTCCAGGTTCTCCGGCAGGTGGTTCTGGTACGTCTGAGAGGTGGTTCCGCCATGGCTGGCAGGTGATCCCGGACTGTCCCCCAGGTGGTTCTGGCATAGCCAGCAGTTGATATTGGCCTGTCCGGCAGGTGGTTCCAGCGAGTCGAACAGGTGGCTCCGGTGTTCTTGGCAGGTGGTTCCGGTCTGTCCGGTAGGTGATTCCGGCGTGTCTGGCACGTGCTTCCGGCATGCGCGGCAGGATATTCCGTAGTGTCCGCCAGGTGGTTCTGGCATACCCGGCAGGTGATTTTGGCGTGTCCGGCAGGTGTTTCTGGCGAGTCGAGCAGGTGGCTCCGGCGTGCTCGGCAGGTTGTTCAGACGGGTCTGGCAGGTGTTTTCCGTCTGTTCGGGGTGTGGTTCCAGCATCTCATGCACATGGTTCTGGCACGTCTGAGATGTGGTTCCGGCCGGCCCGACAGGTGTTTCCACAGTGTCCGCCAAGTTGTACTGGCGTAGTTGTCAGGTGATTTTGGCATGACCGGCAGGTGGTTCCAGCAAACCTGGCAGGTGATTCCAAAGTGTTCACCAACTGGTTGTGGCGTAGCCGGCAGGTGATTTTTGCGTGATCGGCAGGTGGTTCTGGCGAGTCGAGCAAGTGGTTCCTGCGTGCTCGGCTGGTGCTTCCGGTGTCATTGGCACGGGGTTCTGGCATGTCTGAGAGGTGGTTCCTGCATGCCCGGCAAGTGATTCCGGAGTGTTCGCCAAGTGGTTCTGGCATACTCAGCAGGTGCTTTTGGCATGTCCGGCAGGTGGTTCAGGCGAGTTGAGCAGGTGGTTCCAACGTGCTTGGCAGGTGCTTCCGGCATCTCCGGCACGTGTTTCTGGCACATCTGACAGGTGGTTCCGGCATGCCTGAAAGGTGATTCCGGTCTGTCCGGTAGGTGGGTCCAGCCTGCACGGCATGTGGTTCTGGTACGTCTCAGAGGTGGTTGCGCATGCCCATCAGGTGATTCCGGACTGTCCGCCACATGGTTCTGGCACGTCTGAGATGTGGTTCCGGCATGCCCGGCAGGTCATCCCAGAGAGTCCTCCAAGTGGTTCTGGCATAACACGCAGGTGATTTTGGCATGTCTGGCAGGTTGTTCCGTTGTGCTAGGCAGGTGGTTCAGGCTTGGCCGGCAGGTGGTTCCAGACTGTCCAGGACGTGTTTCCAGCTTCACCGGCAGGTGGTTCTGGTACGTCTGAGAGGTGGTTCCGCCAAGGCTGGCAGGTGATTCCGGACCGTCCCCGAGGTGGTTCTGGCATAGCCAGCAGTTGATATTGGCCTGTCCGGCAGGTGGTTCCAGCGAGTCGAACAGGTGGCTCAGGCGTGCTCGACAGGTGGTTCCGGTCTGTCCGGTAGGTGATTCCGGCGTGTCCGGCACGTGCTTCCGGCACGTCTGAGAGGTGGTTCCGGCATGCGCGACAGGTGATTTCGGAGTGTCCGCCAGGTGGTTCTGGCGTACCCGGCAGGTGATTTTGGCGTGTCCGGCAGGTGTTTCTGGCGAGTCGAGCAGGTGGCTCCGGCATGCTCGCCAAGTGCTTCCGGCGTCTCCGGCACTTGGTTCTGGTGTGTCTGAGAGCTGGTTCCGGCATGTCCGGCAGATGATTCCGGAGTGTCCGCCAAGTGGTTCTGGCATACCCAGCAGGTGATTTTGGCGTGTCAGGGAGGTGGTACCGGTGAGTCGAGCAGGTGGTTCCGGCGTGCTCGGCAGGTGGTTCAGGCGGTTCTGGCAGGTGGTATCCGTCTGTTCGGGGTGTGGTTCCAGCATCTCATGAACACGTTTCTGGCACGTCTGAGATGTGGTTCCAGCCGGCCCGACAGGTGTTTCCGCAGTGTCCGCCAAGCGGTTCTGGCGTAGTTGGCAGGTGATTTTGGCATGACTGGCAGGTGGTTCCAGCAAGCCTGGCAGGTGATTCCAAAGTGTTCACCAACTGGTTGTGGCGTAGCCGGCAGGTGATTTTTGCGTGATCGGCAGGTGGTTCTGGCGAGTCGAGCAGGTGGTTCCGGCGTGCTCGGCTGGTGCTTCCGGGGTCATTGGCACGGGGTTCTGGCATGTCTGAGAGGTGGTTCCTGCATGCCCGGCAAGTGATTCCGGAGTGTTCGCCAAGTGGTTCTGGCATAGTCGGCAGGTGATTTTGGCATGTCCGGCAGGTGGTTCAGGCGAGTTGAGCAGGTGGTTCCAACGTGCTTGGCAGGTGCTTCCGGCGTCTCCGGCACGTGTTTCTGGCACATCTGACAGGTGGTTCCGGCATGCCCGAAAGGTGATTCCGGTCTGTCCGGTAGGTGGTTCCAGCCTGCACGGCATGTGGTTCTGGTACGTCTCAGAGGTGGTTGCGCATACCCAACAGGTGATTCCGGACTGTCCGCCACATGGTTCTGGCACGTCTGAGAGGTGGTTCCGGCATGCCCGGCAGGTCATCCCAGAGAGTCCTCCAAGTGGTTCTGGCATAACACGCAGGTGATTTTGGCGTGTCTGGCAGGTTGTTCCGTTGTGCTTGGCAGGTGGTTCAGGCTTGGCCGGCAGGTGGTTCCAGACTGTCCAGGACGTGTTTCCAGCTTCTCCAGCAGGTGGTTCTGGTACGTCTGAGAGGTGGTTCCGCCATGGCTGGCAGGCGATTCCGGACCGTCCCCCAGGTGGTTCTGGCATAGCCAGCAGTTGATATTGGCCTGTCCGGCAGGTGGTTCCAGTGAGTCGAACAGGTGGCTCCGGCGTGCTCGGCAGGTGGTTCCGGTCTGTCCGGTAGGTGATTCCGGCGTGTCCGGCACGTGCTTCCGGCACGTCTGAGAGGTGGTTCCGGCATGCGCGACAGGTGATTTCGGAGTGTCCGCCAGGTGGTTCTGGCGTACCCGGCAGGTGATTTTGGCGTGTCCGGCAGGTGTTTCTGGCGAGTCGAGCATGTGGCTCCGGCATGCTCGGCAGGTGCTTCCGGCGTCTCCGGCACGTGGTTCTGGTGTGTCTGAGAGCTGGTTCCGGCATGTCCGGCAGATGATTCCGGAGTGTCCACCAAGTGGTTCTGGCATACCCGGCTGGTGATTTGGGCATGTCAGGTAGGTGGTTCCGGCGAGTCGAGCAGGTGGCTCCGGCGTGCTCGGCAGTTTGTTCAGACGGGTCTGGCAGGTGTTTTCCGTCTGTTCGGGGTGTGGTTCCAGCATCTCATGCACATGGTTCTGGCACGTCTGAGATGTGGTTCCGGCCGGCCCGACAGGTGTTTCCACAGTGTCCGCCAAGTGGTACTGGCGTAGTTGGCAGGTGATTTTGGCATGACCGGCAGGTGGTTCCAGCAAGCCCAGCAGGTGATTCCGAAGTGTTCCCCAACTGGTTGTGGCGTAGCCGGCAGGTGATTTTTGCGTGTCCGGCAGGTGGTTCTGGCGAGTCGAGCAGGTGGTTCCGGCGTGCTCGGCAGGTGCTTCCGGGGTCATTGGCACGTGGTTCTGGCATATCTGAGAGGTGGTTCCGGCATGCCCGGCAGGTGATTCCGGAGTGTTCGCCAAGTGTTTCCGGCGTAGCCGACAGGTGATTTTGCATGTCCAGCGGTCGTTGCGGCGGGTCGACCCAGTGGTTGCGGCGTGTCCGGCAGGTGGTTCCTGTCTGTCCGGCAGGTGGTTCTGTGGTGTCCGGCACGAGGTTCAGTCTGAGAGGCTGTGCCGGCATGCCCCTCACGTGATTCCGGCTTGTCCCCGAAGTGGTGCTGGTGTAGCGGGCAGGTGATTTTGGCGTGTCCGGCAGGTGGTTCAGGCGAGTTGAGCAGGTGGTTGCGACGTGCTCGGCAGGTGCTTCCGGCGTCTCCGGCACGTGTTTCTGGCACATCTGACTGGTGGTTCCGGCATGCCCAAAAGTTGATTCCGGTCTGTCCGGTAGGTGGTTCCGGCGTGCACGGCACGTGGTTCTGGTACGTCTCAGAGGTGGTTGCGTATGCCCAACAGGTGATTCCGGAATGTCCGCCACGTGCTTCTGGCACGTCTGAGAGGTGGTTCCAACATGCCCTGCAGGTCATTTCGGAGTGTCGTCCAAGAGGTTCTGGCGTAGCCCACAGGTGATTTTGGAGTGTCTGGCAGGTGGTTCCGCCGTGCTCGGCAGGTCGTTCAGGCATGGCCGTCACGTGGTTCCAGTCTGTCCAGGACGTGTTTCCAGGTTCTCCGGCAGGTGGTTCTGGTACGTCTGAGAGGTGGTTCCGCCATGGCTGGCAGGTGATCCCGGACTGTCCCCCAGGTGGTTCTGGCATAGCCAGCAGTTGATATTGGCCTGTCCGGCAGGTGGTTCCAGCGAGTCGAACAGGTGGCTCCGGTGTTCTTGGCAGGTGGTTCCGGTCTGTCCGGTAGGTGATTCCGGCGTGTCTGGCACGTGCTTCCGGCATGCGCGGCAGGATATTCCGTAGTGTCCGCCAGGTGGTTCTGGCATACCCGGCAGGTGATTTTGGCGTGTCCGGCAGGTGTTTCTGGCGAGTCGAGCAGGTGGCTCCGGCGTGCTCGGCAGGTTGTTCAGACGGGTCTGGCAGGTGTTTTCCGTCTGTTCGGGGTGTGGTTCCAGCATCTCATGCACATGGTTCTGGCACGTCTGAGATGTGGTTCCGGCCGGCCCGACAGGTGTTTCCACAGTGTCCGCCAAGTTGTACTGGCGTAGTTGTCAGGTGATTTTGGCATGACCGGCAGGTGGTTCCAGCAAACCTGGCAGGTGATTCCAAAGTGTTCACCAACTGGTTGTGGCGTAGCCGGCAGGTGATTTTTGCGTGATCGGCAGGTGGTTCTGGCGAGTCGAGCAAGTGGTTCCTGCGTGCTCGGCTGGTGCTTCCGGTGTCATTGGCACGGGGTTCTGGCATGTCTGAGAGGTGGTTCCTGCATGCCCGGCAAGTGATTCCGGAGTGTTCGCCAAGTGGTTCTGGCATACTCAGCAGGTGCTTTTGGCATGTCCGGCAGGTGGTTCAGGCGAGTTGAGCAGGTGGTTCCAACGTGCTTGGCAGGTGCTTCCGGCATCTCCGGCACGTGTTTCTGGCACATCTGACAGGTGGTTCCGGCATGCCTGAAAGGTGATTCCGGTCTGTCCGGTAGGTGGGTCCAGCCTGCACGGCATGTGGTTCTGGTACGTCTCAGAGGTGGTTGCGCATGCCCATCAGGTGATTCCGGACTGTCCGCCACATGGTTCTGGCACGTCTGAGATGTGGTTCCGGCATGCCCGGCAGGTCATCCCAGAGAGTCCTCCAAGTGGTTCTGGCATAACACGCAGGTGATTTTGGCATGTCTGGCAGGTTGTTCCGTTGTGCTTGGCAGGTGGTTCAGGCTTGGCCGGCAGGTGGTTCCAGACTGTCCAGGACGTGTTTCCAGCTTCACCAGCAGGTGGTTCTGGTACGTCTGAGAGGTGGTTCCGCCAAGGCTGGCAGGTGATTCCGGACCGTCCCCGAGGTGGTTCTGGCATAGCCAGCAGTTGATATTGGCCTGTCCGGCAGGTGGTTCCAGCGAGTCGAACAGGTGGCTCAGGCGTGCTCGACAGGTGGTTCCGGTCTGTCCGGTAGGTGATTCCGGCGTGTCCGGCACGTGCTTCCGGCACGTCTGAGAGGTGGTTCCGGCATGCGCGACAGGTGATTTCGGAGTGTCCGCCAGGTGGTTCTGGCGTACCCGGCAGGTGATTTTGGCGTGTCCGGCAGGTGTTTCTGGCGAGTCGAGCAGGTGGCTCCGGCATGCTCGCCAAGTGCTTCCGGCGTCTCCGGCACTTGGTTCTGGTGTTTCTGAGAGCTGGTTCCGGCATGTCCGGCAGATGATTCCGGAGTTTCCGCCAAGTGGTTCTGGCATACCCAGCAGGTGATTTTGGCGTGTCAGGGAGGTGGTACCGGTGAGTCGAGCAGGTGGTTCCGGCGTGCTCGGCAGGTGGTTCAGGCGGTTCTGGCAGGTGGTATCCGTCTGTTCGGGGTGTGGTTCCAGCATCTCATGAACACGTTTCTGGCACGTCTGAGATGTGGTTCCAGCCGGCCCGACAGGTGTTTCCGCAGTGTCCGCCAAGCGGTTCTGGCGTAGTTGGCAGGTGATTTTGGCATGACTGGCAGGTGGTTCCAGCAAGCCTGGCAGGTGATTCCAAAGTGTTCACCAACTGGTTGTGGCGTAGCCGGCAGGTGATTTTTGCGTGATCGGCAGGTGGTTCTGGCGAGTCGAGCAGGTGGTTCCGGCGTGCTCGGCTGGTGCTTCCGGGGTCATTGGCACGGGGTTCTGGCATGTCTGAGAGGTGGTTCCTGCATGCCCGGCAAGTGATTCCGGAGTGTTCGCCAAGTGGTTCTGGCATAGTCGGCAGGTGATTTTGGCATGTCCGGCAGGTGGTTCAGGCGAGTTGAGCAGGTGGTTCCAACGTGCTTGGCAGGTGCTTCCGGCGTCTCCGGCACGTGTTTCTGGCACATCTGACAGGTGGTTCCGGCATGCCCGAAAGGTGATTCCGGTCTGTCCGGTAGGTGGTTCCAGCCTGCACGGCATGTGGTTCTGGTACGTCTCAGAGGTGGTTGCGCACGCGCAACAGGTGATTCCGGACTGTCCGCCACATGGTTCTGGCACGTCTGAGAGGTGGTTCCGGCATGCCCGGCAGGTCATCCCAGAGAGTCCTCCAAGTGGTTCTGGCATAACACGCAGGTGATTTTGGCATGTCTGGCAGGTAGTTCCGTTGTGCTTGGCAGGTGTTTCAGGCTTGGCCGGCAGGTGGTTCCAGACTGTCCAGGACGTGTTTCCAGCTTCACCGGCAGGTGGTTCTGGTACGTCTGAGAGGTGGTTCCGCCAAGGCTGGCAGGTGATTCCGGACCGTCCCCGAGGTGGTTCTGGCATAGCCAGCAGTTGATATTGGCCTGTCCGGCAGGTGGTTCCAGCGAGTCGAACAGGTGGCTCCGGCGTGCTCGACAGGTGTTTCCGGTCTGTCCGGTAGGTGATTCCGGCGTGTCCGGCACGTGCTTCCGGCACGTCTGAGAGGTGGTTCCGGCATGCGCGACAGGTGATTTCGGAGTGTCCGCCAGGTGGTTCTGGCGTACCCGGCAGGTGATTTTGGCGTGTCCGGCAGGTGTTTCTGGCGAGTCGAGCAGGTGGCTCCGGCATGCTCGCCAGGTGCTTCCGGCGTCTCCGGCACGTGGTTCTGGTGTGTCTGAGAGCTGGTTCTGGCATGTCCGGCAGATGATTCCGGAGTGTCCGCCAAGTGGTTCTGGCATACCCGGCTGGTGATTTGGGCATGTCAGTTAGGTGGTTCCGGCGAGTCGAGCAGGTGGCTCCGGCGTGCTCGGCAGGTTGTTCAGACGGGTCTGGCAGGTGTTTTCCGTCTGTTCGGGGTGTGGTTCCAGCATCTCATGCACATGGTTCTGGCACGTCTGAGATGTGGTTCCGGCCGGCCCGACAGGTGTTTCCACAGTGTCCGCCAAGTGGTACTGGCGTAGTTGGCAGGTGATTTTGGCATGACCGGCAGGTGGTTCCAGCAAGCCCGGCAGGTGATTCCGAAGTGTTCCCCAACTGGTTGTGGCGTAGCCGGCAGGTGATTTTTGCGTGTCCGGCAGGTGGTTCTGGCGAGTCGAGCAGGTGGTTCCGGCGTGCTCGGCAGGTGCTTCCGGAGTCATTGGCACGTGGTTCTGGCATATCTGAGAGGTGGTTCCGGCATGCCCGGCAGGTGATTCTGGAGTGTTCGCCAAGTGTTTCCAGGGTAGCCTGCAGGTGAGTTTGCATGTCCAGCGGTCGTTCCGGCGGGTCGAGCCGGTGGTTCCGGCGTGTCCGGCAGGTGGTTCCGGTCTGTCCAGCAGGTGGTTCTGTGGTGTCCGGCACGAGGTTCAGTCTGAGAGGCTGTGCCGGCATGCCCCTCATGTGATTCCGGCTTGTCCCCGAAGTGGTGCTGGTGTAGCGGGCAGGTGATTTTGGCGTGTCTGGCAGGTGGTTCAGGCGAGTTGAGCAGGTGGTTGCGACGTGCTCGGCAGGTGCTTCCGGCGTCTCCGGCACGTGTTTCTGGCACATCTGACTGGTGGTTCCGGCATGCCCAAAAGTTGATTCCGGTCTGTCCGTTAGGTGGTTCCGGCGTGCACGGCACGTAGTTCTGGTACGTGTCAGAGGTGGATGCGTATGCCCAACAGGTGATTCCGGACAGTCCGCCACGTGCTTCTGGCACGTCTGAGAGGTGGTTCCAACATGCCCGGCATGTCATTTCGGAGAGTCTTCCAAGTGGTTCTGGCGTAGCCCGCAGGTGATTTTGGCGTGTCTGGCAGGTGGTTCCGCCATGCTCGGCAGGTGGTTCAGGCACGGCCGTCACGTGGTTCCAGTCTGTCCAGGACGTGTTTCCAGCTTCTCCGGCAGGTGGGTCTGGTACGTCTGAGAGGTGGTTCCGCCATGGCTGGCAGGTGATCCCGGACTGTCCCCCAGGTGGTTCTGGCATAGCCAGCAGTTGATATTGGCCTGTCCGGCAGGTGGTTCCAGCGAGTCGAACAGGTGGCTCCGGCGTTCTTGGCAGGTGGTTCCGGTCTGTCCGGTAGGTGATTCCAGCGTGTCTGGCACGTGCTTGCGGCATGCGCGGCAGGTGATTCCGTAGTGTCCGCCAGGTGGTTCTGGCATACCCGGCACGTGATTTTGGCGTGTCCGGCAGGTGTTTCCGGCGAGTGGAGCAGGCGGCTCCGGCATGCTCGGCAGGTGCTTCCGGCGTCTCCGGCACTTGGTTCTGGTGTGTCTGAGAGCTGGTTCCGGCATGTCCGGCAGATGATTCCGGAGTGTCCGCCAAGTGGTTCTGGCATACCCAGCAGGTGATTTTGGCGTGTCAGGGAGGTGGTACCGGTGAGTCGAGCAGGTGGTTCCGGCGTGCTCGGCTGGTGCTTCCGGGGTCATTGGCACGGGGTTCTGGCATGTCTGAGAGGTGGTTCCTGCATGCCCGGCAAGTGATTCCGGAGTGTTCGCCAAGTGGTTCTGGCATAGTCGGCAGGTGATTTTGGCATGTCCGGCAGGTGGTTCAGGCGAGTTGAGCAGGTGGTTCCAACGTGCTTGGCAGGTGCTTCCGGCGTCTCCGGCACGTGTTTCTGGCACATCTGACAGGTGGTTCCGGCATGCCCGAAAGGTGATTCCGGTCTGTCCGGTAGGTGGTTCCAGCCTGCACGGCATGTGGTTCTGGTACGTCTCAGAGGTGGTTGCGCATGCCCAACAGGTGATTCCGGACTGTCCGCCACATGGTTCTGGCACGTCTGAGAGGTGGTTCCGGCATGCCCGGCAGGTCATCCCAGAGAGTCCTCCAAGTGGTTCTGGCATAACACGCAGGTGATTTTGGCGTGTCTGGCAGGTTGTTCCGTTGTGCTTGGCAGGTGGTTCAGGCTTGGCCGGCAGGTGGTTCCAGACTGTCCAGGACGTGTTTCCAGCTTCTCCGGCAGGTGGTTCTGGTACGTCTGAGAGGTGGTTCCGCCATGGCTGGCAGGTGATTCCGGACCGTCCCCCAGGTGGTTCTGGCATAGCCAGCAGTTGATATTGGCCTGTCCGGCAGGTGGTTCCAGCGAGTCGAACAGGTGGCTCCGGCGTGCTCGACAGGTGGTTCCGGTCTGTCCGGTAGGTGATTCCGGCGTGTCCGGCACGTGCTTCCGGCACGTCTGAGAGGTGGTTCCGGCATGCGCGACAGGTGATTTCGGAGTGTCCGCCAGGTGGTTCTGGCGTACCCGGCAGGTGATTTTGGCATGTCCGGCAGGTGTTTCTGGCGAGTCGAGCAGGTGGCTCCGGCATGCTCGGCAGGTGCTTCCGGCGTCTCCGGCACGTGGTTCTGGTGTGTCTGAGAGCTGGTTCCGGCATGTCCGGCAGATGATTCCGGAGTGTCCGCCAAGTGGTTCTGGCATACCCGGCTGGTGATTTGGGCATGTCAGGTAGGTGGTTCCGGCGAGTCGAGCAGGTGGCTCCAGCGTGCTCGGCAGGTTGTTCAGACGGGTCTGGCAGGTGTTTTCCGTCTGTTCGGGGTGTGGTTCCAGCATCTCATGCACATGGTTCTGGCACGTCTGAGATGTGGTTCCGGCCGGCCCGACAGGTGTTTCCACAGTGTCCGCCAAGTGGTACTGGCGTAGTTGGCAGGTGATTTTGGCATGACCGGCAGGTGGTTCCAGCAAGCCCGGCAGGTGATTCCGAAGTGTTCCCCAACTGGTTGTGGCGTAGCCGGCAGGTGATTTTTGCGTGTACGGCAGGTGGTTCTGGCGAGTCGAGCAGGTGGTTCCGGCGTGCTCGGCAGGTGCTTCCGGGGTCATTGGCACGTGGTTCTGGCATATCTGAGAGGTGGTTCCGGCATGCCCGGCAGGTGATTCCGGAGTGTTCGCCAAGTGTTTCCGGCGTAGCCGGCAGGTGAGTTTGCATGTCCAGCGGTCGTTCAGGCGGGTCGAGCCGGTGGTTCCGGCATGTCCGGAAGTTGGTTCCGGTCTGTCCAGCAGGTGGTTCTGTGGTGTCCGGCACGAGGTTCAGTCTGAGAGGCTGTGCCGGCATGCCCCTCACGTGATTCCGGCTTGTCCCCGAAGTGGTGCTGGTGTAGCGGGCAGGTGATTTTGGCGTGTCCGGCAGGTGGTTCAGGCGAGTTGAGCAGGTGGTTGCGACGTGCTCGGCAGGTGCTTCCGGCGTCTCCGGCACGTGTTTCTGGCACATCTGACTGGTGGTTCCGGCATGCCCAAAAGTTGATTCCGGTCTGTCCGGTAGGTGGTTCCGGCGTGCATGGCACGTGGTTCTGGTACGTCTCAGAGGTGGTTGCGTATGCCCAACAGGTGATTCCGGACTGTCCGCCACGTGCTTCAGGCACGTCTGAGAGGTGGTTCCAACATGCCCGGCAGGTCATTTCGGAGAGTCGTCCAAGTGGTTCTGGCGTAGCCCGCAGGTGATTTTGGCGTGTCCGGCAGGTGGTTCCGCCGTGCTCGGCAGGTGGTTCAGGCATGGCCGTCACGTGGTTCCAGTCTGTCCAGGACGTGTTTCCAGCTTCTCCGGCAGGTGGGTCTGGTACGTCTGAGAGGTGGTTCCGCCATGGCTGGCAGGTGATCCCGGACTGTCCCCCAGGTGGTTCTGGCATAGCCAGCAGTTGATATTGGCCTGTCCGGCAGGTGGTTCCAGCGAGTCGAACAGGTGGCTCCGGTGTTCTTGGCAGGTGGTTCCGGTCTGTCCGGTAGGTGATTCCGGCGTGTCTGGCACGTGTTTCCGGCATGCGCGGCAGGATATTCCGTAGTGTCCGCCAGGTGGTTCTGGCATACCCGGCAGGTGATTTTGGCGTGTCCGGCAGGTGTTTCTGGCGAGTCGAGCAGGTGGCTCCGGCGTGCTCGGCAGGTTGTTCAGACGGGTCTGGCAGGTGTTTTCCGTCTGTTCGGGGTGTGGTTCCAGCATCTCATGCACATGGTTCTGGCACGTCTGAGATGTGGTTCCGGCCGGCCCGACAGGTGTTTCCACAGTGTCCGCCAAGTTGTACTGGCGTAGTTGTCAGGTGATTTTGGCATGACCGGCAGGTGGTTCCAGCAAGCCTGGCAGGTGATTCCAAAGTGTTCACCAACTGGTTGTGGCGTAGCCGGCAGGTGATTTTTGCGTGATCGGCAGGTGGTTCTGGCGAGTCGAGCAGGTGGTTCCGGCGTGCTCGGCTGGTGCTTCCGGGGTCATTGGCACGGGGTTCTGGCATGTCTGAGAGGTGGTTCCTGCATGCCCGGCAAGTGATTCCGGAGTGTTCGCCAAGTGATTCTGGCATACTCGGCAGGTGCTTTTGGCATGTCCGGCAGGTGGTTCAGGCGAGTTGAGCAGGTGGTTCCACCGTGCTTGGCAGGTGCTTCCGGCATCTCCGGCACATGTTTCTGGCACATCTGACAGGTGGTTCCGGCATGCCCGAAAGGTGATTCCGGTCTGTCCGGTATGTGGGTCCAGCCTACACGGCATGTGTTTCTGGTACGTCTCAGAGATGGTTGCGCATGCCCAACAGGTGATTCCGGACTGTCCGCCACATGGTTCTGGCACGTCTGAGAGGTGGTTCCGTCATGCCCGGCAGGTCATCCCAGAGAGTCCTCCAAGTGGTTCTGGCATGACACGCAGGTGATTTTGGCATGTCGGGCAGGTTGTTCCGTTGTGCTTGGCAGGTGGTTCAGGCTTGGCCGGCAGGTGGTTCCAGACTGTCCAGGACGTGTTTCCAGCTTCACCGGCAGGTGGTTCTGGTACGTCTGAGAGGTGGTTCCGCCAAGGCTGGCAGGTGATTCCGGACCGTCCCCGAGGTGGTTCTGGCATAGCCAGCAGTTGATATTGGCCTGTCCGGCAGGTGGTTCCAGCGAGTCGAACAGGTGGCTCCGGCGTTCTTGGCAGGTGGTTCCGGTCTGTCCGGTAGGTGTTTCCGGCGTGTCTGGCACGTGCTTCCGGCATGCGCGGCAGGTGATTCCGTAGTGTCCGCCAGGTGGTTCTGGCATACCCGGCAGGTGATTTTGGCGTGGCCGGCAGGTGTTTCTGGCGAGTCGAGCAGGTGGCTCCGGCATGCTCGGCAGGTGCTTCCGGCGTCTCCGGCACTTGGTTCTGGTGTGTCTGAGAGCTGGTTCCGGCATGTCCGGCAGATGATTCCGGAGTGTCCGCCAAGTGGTTCTGGCATACCCAGCAGGTGATTTTGGCGTGTCAGGGAGGTGGTACCGGTGAGTCGAGCAGGTGGTTCCGGCGTGCTCGGCAGGTGGTTCAGGCGGTTCTGGCAGGTGGTATCCGTCTGTTCGGGGTGTGGTTCCAGCATCTCATGAACACGTTTCTGGCACGTCTGAGATGTGGTTCCAGCCGGCCCGACAGGTGTTTCCGCAGTGTCCGCCAAGCGGTTCTGGCGTAGTTGGCAGGTGATTTTGGCATGACTGGCAGGTGGTTCCAGCAAGCCTGGCAGGCGATTCCAAAGTGTTCACCAACTGGTTGTGGCGTAGCCGGCAGGTGATTTTTGCGTGATCGGCAGGTGGTTCTGGCGAGTCGAGCAGGTGGTTCCGGGGTGCTCGGCTGGTGCTTCCGGGGTCATTGGCACGGGGTTCTGGCATGTCTGACAGGTGGTTCCAGCATGCCCGAAAGGTGATTCCGGTCTGTCCGGTAGGTGGTTCCAGGCTGCACGGCATGTGGTTCTGGTACGTCTCAGAGGTGGTTGCGCACGCGCAACAGGTGATTCCGGACTGTCCGCCACATGGTTCTGGCACGTCTGAGAGGTGGTTCCGTCATGCCCGGCAGGTCATCCCAGAGAGTCCTCCAAGTGGTTCTGGCATAACACGCAGGTGATTTTGGCGTGTCTGGCAGGTTGTTCCGTTGTGCTTGGCAGGTGGTTCAGGCTTGGCCGGCAGGTGGTTCCAGACTGTCCAGGACGTGTTTCCAGCTTCTCCGGCAGGTGGTTCTGGTACGTCTGAGAGGTGGTTCCGCCATGGCTGGCAGGTGATTCCGGACCGTCCCCCAGGTGGTTCTGGCATAGCCAGCAGTTGATATTGGCCTGTCCGGCAGGTGGTTCCAGCGAGTCGAACAGGTGGCTCCGGTGTTCTTGGCAGGTGGTTCCGGTCTGTCCGGTAGGTGATTCCGGCGTGTCCGGCACGTGCTTCCGGCACGTCTGAGAGGTGGTTCCGGCATGCGCGACAGGTGATTTCGGAGTGTCCGCCAGGTGGTTCTGGCGTACCCGGCAGGTGATTTTGGCGTGTCCGGCAGGTGTTTCTGGCGAGTCGAGCAGGTGGCTCCGGCATGCTCGGCAGGTGCTTCCGGCGTCTCCGGCACGTGGTTCTGGTGTGTCTGAGAGCTGGTTCCGGCATGTCCGGCAGATGATTCCGGAGTGTCCGCCAAGTGGTTCTGGCATACCCGGCTGGTGATTTGGGCATGTCAGGTAGGTGGTTCCGGCGAGTCGAGCAGGTGGCTCCGGCATGCTCGGCAGGTAGTTCAGACGGGTCTGGCAGGTGTTTTCCGTCTGTTCGGGGTGTGGTTCCAGCATCTCATGCACATGGTTCTGGCACGTCTGAGATGTGGTTCCGGCCGGCCCGACAGGTGTTTCCACAGTGTCCGCCAAGTGGTACTGGCGTAGTTGGCAGGTGATTTTGGCATGACCGGCAGGTGGTTCCAGCAAGCCCGGCAGGTGATTCCGAAGTGTTCCCCAACTGGTTGTGGCGTAGCCGGCAGGTGATTTTTGCGTGTCCGGCAGGTGGTTCTGGCGAGTCGAGCAGGTGGTTCCGGCGTGCTCGGCAGGTGCTTCCGGGGTCATTGGCACGAGGTTCTGGCATATCTGAGAGGTGGTTCCGGCATGCCCGGCAGGTGATTCTGGAGTGTTCGCCAAGTGTTTCCAGGGTAGCCGGCAGGTGAGTTTGCATGTCCAGCGGTCGTTCCGGCGGGTCGAGCCGGTGGTTCCGGCGTGTCCGGCAGGTGGTTCCGGTCTGTCCGGCAGGTGGTTCTGTGGTGTCCGGCACGAGGTTCAGTCTGAGAGGCTGTGCCGGCATGCCCCTCACGTGATTCCGGCTTGTCCCCGAAGTGGTGCTGGTGTAGCGGGCAGGTGATTTTGGCGTGTCCGGCAGGTGGTTCAGGCGAGTTGAGCAGGTGGTTGCGACGTGCTCGGCAGGTGCTTCCGGCGTCTCCGGCACGGGTTTCTGGCACATCTGACTGGTGGTTCCGGCATGCCCAAAAGTTGATTCCGGTCTGTCCGTTAGGTGGTTCCGGCGTGCACGGCACGTGGTTCTGGTACGTGTCAGAGGTGGTTGCGTATGCCCAACAGGTGATTCCGGACAGTCCGCCACGTGCTTCTGGCACGTCTGAGAGGTGGTTCCAACATGCCCGGCATGTCATTTCGGAGAGTCGTCCAAGTGGTTCTGGCATAGCCCACAGGTGATTTTGGCGTGTCTGGCAGGTGGTTCCGCCGTGCTCGGCAGGTGGTTCAGGCATGGCCGTCACGTGGTTCCAGTCTGTCCAGGACGTGTTTCCAGCTTCTCCGGCAGGTGGTTCTGGTACGTCTGAGAGGTGGTTCCGCCATGGCTGGCAGGTGATCCCGGACCGTCCCCCAGGTGGTTCTGGCATAGCCAGCAGTTGATATTGGCCTGTCCGGCAGGTGGTTCCAGCGAGTCGAACAGGTGGCTCCGGCGTTCTTGGCAGGTGGTTCCGGTCTGTCCGGTAGGTGTTTCCGGCGTGTCTGGCACGTGCTTCCGGCATGCGCGGCAGGTGATTCCGTAGTGTCCGCCAGGTGGTTCTGGCATACCCGGCAGGTGATTTTGGCGTGGCCGGCAGGTGTTTCTGGCGAGTCGAGCAGGTGGCTCCGGCATGCTCGGCAGGTGCTTCCGGCGTCTCCGGCACTTGGTTCTGGTGTGTCTGAGAGCTGGTTCCGGCATGTCCGGCAGATGATTCCGGAGTGTCCGCCAAGTGGTTCTGGCATACCCAGCAGGTGATTTTGGCGTGTCAGGGAGGTGGTACCGGTGAGTCGAGCAGGTGGTTCCGGCGTGCTCGGCAGGTGGTTCAGGCGGTTCTGGCAGGTGGTATCCGTCTGTTCGGGGTGTGGTTCCAGCATCTCATGAACACGTTTCTGGCACGTCTGAGATGTGGTTCCAGCCGGCCCGACAGGTGTTTCCGCAGTGTCCGCCAAGCGGTTCTGGCGTAGTTGGCAGGTGATTTTGGCATGACTGGCAGGTGGTTCCAGCAAGCCTGGCAGGTGATTCCAAAGTGTTCACCAACTGGTTGTGGCGTAGCCGGCAGGTGATTTTTGCGTGATCGGCAGGTGGTTCTGGCGAGTCGAGCAGGTGGTTCCGGCGTGCTTGGCTGGTGCTTCCGGGGTCATTGGCACGGGGTTCTGGCATGTCTGAGAGGTGGTTCCTGCATGCCCGGCAAGTGATTCCGGAGTGTTCGCCAAGTGGTTCTGGCATAGTCGGCAGGTGATTTTGGCATGTCCGGCAGGTGGTTCAGGCGAGTTGAGCAGGTGGTTCCAACGTGCTTGGCAGGTGCTTCCGGCGTCTCCGGCACGTGTTTCTGGCACATCTGACAGGTGGTTCCGGCATGCCCGAAAGGTGATTCCGGTCTGTCCGGTAGGTGGTTCCAGCCTGCACGGCATGTGGTTCTGGTACGTCTCAGAGGTGGTTGCGCACGCGCAACAGGTGATTCCGGACTGTCCGCCACATGGTTCTGGCACGTCTGAGAGGTGGTTCCGGCATGCCCGGCAGGTCATCCCAGAGAGTCCTCCAAGTGGTTCTGGCATAACACGCAGGTGATTTTGGCGTGTCTGGCAGGTTGTTCCGTTGTGCTTGGCAGGTGGTTCAGGCTTGGCCGGCAGGTGGTTCCAGACTGTCCAGGACGTGTTTCCAGCTTCTCCGGCAGGTGGTTCTGGTACGTCTGAGAGGTGGTTCCGCCATGGCTGGCAGGTGATTCCGGACCGTCCCCCAGGTGGTTCTGGCATAGCCAGCAGTTGATATTGGCCTGTCCGGCAGGTGGTTCCAGCGAGTCGAACAGGTGGCTCCGGCGTGCTCGGCAGGTGGTTCCGGTCTGTCCGGTAGGTGATTCCGGCGTGTCCGGCACGTGCTTCCGGCACGTCTGAGAGGTGGTTCCGGCATGCGCGACAGGTGATTTCGGAGTGTCCGCCAGGTGGTTCTGGCGTACCCGGCAGGTGATTTTGGCGTGTCCGGCAGGTGTTTCTGGCGAGTCGAGCAGGTGGCTCCGGCATGCTCGGCAGGTGCTTCCGGCGTCTCCGGCACGTGGTTCTGGTGTGTCTGAGAGCTGGTTCCGGCATGTTCGGCAGATGATTCCGGAGTGTCCGCCAAGTGGTTCTGGCATACCCGGCGGGTGATTTGGGCATGTCAGTTAGGTGGTTCCGGCGAGTCGAGCAGGTGGCTCCGGCGTGCTCGGCAGGTTGTTCAGACGGGTCTGGCAGGTGTTTTCCGTCTGTTCGGGGTGTGGTTCCAGCATCTCATGCACATGGTTCTGGCACGTCTGAGATGTGGTTCCGGCCGGCCCGACAGGTGTTTCCACAGTGTCCGCCAAGTGGTACTGGCGTAGTTGGCAGGTGATTTTGGCATGACCGGCAGGTGGTTCCAGCAAGCCCGGCAGGTGATTCCGAAGTGTTCCCCAACTGGTTGTGGCGTAGCCGGCAGGTGATTTTTGCGTGTCCGGCAGGTGGTTCTGGCGAGTCGAGCAGGTGGTTCCGGCGTGCTCGGCAGGTGCTTCCGGGGTCATTGGCACGTGGTTCTGGCATATCTGAGAGGTGGTTCCGGCATGCCCGGCAGGTGATTCCGGAGTGTTCGCCAAGTGTTTCCGGCGTAGCCGGCAGGTGAGTTTGCATGTCCAGCGGTCGTTCCGGCGGGTCGAGCCGGTGGTTCCGGCATGTCCGGAAGGTGGTTCCGGTCTGTCCAGCAGGTGGTTCTGTGGTGTCCGGCACGAGGTTCAGTCTGAGAGGCTGTGCCGGCATGCCCCTCACGTGATTCCGGCTTGTCCCCGAAGTGGTGCTGGTGTAGCGGGCAGGTGATTTTGGCGTGTCCGGCAGGTGGTTCAGGCGAGTTGAGCAGGTGGTTGCGACGTGCTCGGCAGGTGCTTCCGGCGTCTCCGGCACGTGTTTCTGGCACATCTGACTGGTGGTTCCGGCATGCCCAAAAGTTGATTCCGGTCTGTCCGGTAGGTGGTTCCGGCGTGCACGGCACGTGGTTCTGGTACGTCTCAGAGGTGGTTGCGTATGCCCAACAGGTGATTCCGGACTGTCCGCCACGTGCTTCTGGCACGTCTGAGAGGTGGTTCCAACATGCCCGGCATGTCATTTCGGAGAGTCGTCCAAGTGGTTCTGGCGTAGCCCGCAGGTGATTTTGGCGTGTCCGGCAGGTGGTTCCGCCGTGCTCGGCAGGTGGTTCAGGCATGGCCGTCACGTGGTTCCATTCTGTCCAGGACGTGTTTCCAGCTTCTCCGGCAGGTGGGTCTGGTACGTCTGAGAGGTGGTTCCGCCATGGCTGGCAGGTGATCCCGGACTGTCCCCCAGGTGGTTCTGGCATAGCCAGCAGTTGATATTGGCCTGTCCGGCAGGTGGTTCCAGCGAGTCGAACAGGTGGCTCCGGTGTTCTTGGCAGGTGGTTCCGGTCTGTCCGGTAGGTGATTCCGGCGTGTCTGGCACGTGCTTCCGGCATGCGCGGCAGGATATTCCGTAGTGTCCGCCAGGTGGTTCTGGCATACCCGGCAGGTGATTTTGGCGTGTCCGGCAGGTGTTTCTGGCGAGTCGAGCAGGTGGCTCCGGCGTGCTGGGCAGGTTGTTCAGACGGGTCTGGCAGGTGTTTTCCGTCTGTTCGGGGTGTGGTTCCAGCATCTCATGCACATGGTTCTGGCACGTCTGAGATGTGGTTCCGGCCGGCCCGACAGGTGTTTCCACAGTGTCCGCCAAGTTGTACTGGCGTAGTTGTCAGGTGATTTTGGCATGACCGGCAGGTGGTTCCAGCAAGCCTGGCAGGTGATTCCAAAGTGTTCACCAACTGGTTGTGGCGTAGCCGGCAGGTGATTTTTGCGTGATCGGCAGGTGGTTCTGGCGAGTCGAGCAGGTGGTTCCGGCGTGCTCGGCTGGTGCTTCCGGGGTCATTGGCACGGGGTTCTGGCATGTCTGAGAGGTGGTTCCTGCATGCCCGGCAAGTGATTCCGGAGTGTTCGCCAAGTGGTTCTGGCATACTCGGCAGGTGCTTTTGGCATGTCCGGCAGGAGGTTCAGGCGAGTTGAGCAGGTGGTTCCAACGTGCTTGGCAGGTGCTTCCGGCATCTCCGGCACGTGTTTCTGGCACATCTGACAGGTGGTTCCGGCATGCCCGAAAGGTGATTCCGGTCTGTCCGGTAGGTGGGTCCAGCCTGCACGGCATGTGGTTCTGGTACGTCTCAGAGATGGTTGCGCATGCCCAACAGGTGATTCCGGACTGTCCGCCACATGGTTCTGGCACGTCTGAGAGGTGGTTCCGTCATGCCCGGCAGGTCATCCCAGAGAGTCCTCCAAGTGGTTCTGGCATAACACGCAGGTGATTTTGGCATGTCTGGCAGGTTGTTCCGTTGTGCTTGGCAGGTGGTTCAGGCTTGGCCGGCAGGTGGTTCCAGACTGTCCAGGACGTGTTTCCAGCTTCACCGGCAGGTGGTTCTGGTACGTCTGAGAGGTGGTTCCGCCATGGCTGGCAGGTGATTCCGGACCGTCCCCGAGGTGGTTCTGGCATAGCCAGCAGTTGATATTGGCCTGTCCAGCAGGTGGTTCCAGCGAGTCGAACAGGTGGCTCCGGCGTGCTCGACAGGTGGTTCCGGTCTGTCCGGTAGGTGATTCCGGCGTGTCCGGCACGTGCTTCCGGCACGTCTTAGAGGTGGTTCCGGCATGCGCGACAGGTGATTTCGGAGTGTCCGCCAGGTGGTTCTGGCGTACCCGGCAGGTGATTTTGGCGTGTCCGGCAGGTGTTTCTGGCGAGTCGAGCAGGTGGCTCCGGCATGCTCGCCAGGTGCTTCCGGCGTCTCCGGCACGTGGTTCTGGTGTGTCTGAGAGCTGGTTCTGGCATATCCGGCAGATGATTCTGGAGTGTCCGCCAAGTGGTTCTGGCATACCCGGCGGGTGATTTGGGCATGTCAGTTAGGTGGTTCCGGCGAGTCGAGCAGGTGGCTCCGGCGTGCTCGGCAGGTTGTTCAGACGGGTCTGGCAGGTGTTTTCCGTCTGTTCGGGGTGTGGTTCCAGCATCTCAGGCACATGGTTCTGGCACGTCTGAGATGTGGTTCCGGCCGGCCCGACAGGTGTTTCCACAGTGTCCGCCAAGTGGTACTGGCGTAGTTGGCAGGTGATTTTGGCATGACCGGCAGGTGGTTCCAGCAAGCCCGGCAGGTGATTCCGAAGTGTTCCCCAACTGGTTGTGGCGTAGCCGGCAGGTGATTTTTGCGTGTCCGGCAGGTGGTTCTGGCGAGTCGAGCAGGTGGTTCCGGCGTGCTCGGCAGGTGCTTCCGGGGTCATTGGCACGTGGTTCTGGCATATCTGAGAGGTGGTTCCGGCATGCCCGGCAGGTGATTCCGGAGTGTTCGCCAAGTGTTTCCGGCGTAGCCGGCAGGTGAGTTTGCATGTCCAGCGGTCGTTCCGGCGGGTCGAGCCGGTGGTTCCGGCATGTCCGGAAGGTGGTTCCGGTCTGTCCAGCAGGTGGTTCTGTGGTGTCCGGCACGAGGTTCAGTCTGAGAGGCTGTGCCGGCATGCCCCTCACGTGATTCCGGCTTGTCCCCGAAGTGGTGCTGGTGTAGCGGGCAGGTGATTTTGGCGTGTCCGGCAGGTGGTTCAGGCGAGTTGAGCAGGTGGTTGCGACGTGCTCGGCAGGTGCTTCCGGCGTCTCCGGCACGTGTTTCTGGCACATCTGACTGGTGGTTCCGGCATGCCCAAAAGTTGATTCCGGTCTGTCCGGTAGGTGGTTCCGGTGTGCACGGCACGTGGTTCTGGTACGTCTCAGAGGTGGTTGCGTATGCCGAACAGGTGATTCCGGACTGTCCGCCACGTGCTTCTGGCACGTCTGAGAGGTGGTTCCAACATGCCCGGCAGGTCATTTCGGAGAGTCGTCCAAGTGGTTCTGGCGTAGCCCGCAGGTGATTTTGGCGTGTCCGGCAGGTGGTTCCGCCGTGCTCGGCAGGTGGTTCAGGCATGGCCGTCACGTGGTTCCAGTCTGTCCAGGACGTGTTTCCAGCTTCTCCGGCAGGTGGTTCTGGTACGTCTGAGAGGTGGTTCCGCCATGTCTGGCAGGTGATCCCGGACTGTCCCCCAGGTGGTTCTGGCATAGCCAGCAGTTGATATTGGCCTGTCTGGCAGGTGGTTCCAGCGAGTCGAACAGGTGGCTCCGGTGTTCTTGCCAGGTGGTTCCGGTCTGTCCGGTAGGTGATTCCGGCGTGTCTGGCACGTGCTTCCGGCATGCGCGGCAGGATATTCCGTAGTGTCCGCCAGGTGGTTCTGGCATACCCGGCAGGTGATTTTGGCGTGTCCGGCAGGTGTTTCTGGCGAGTCGAGCAGGTGGCTCCGGCGTGCTGGGCAGGTTGTTCAGACGGGTCTGGCAGGTGTTTTCCGTCTGTTCGGGGTGTGGTTCCAGCATCTCATGCACATGGTTCTGGCACGTCTGAGATGTGGTTCCGGCCGGCCCGACAGGTGTTTCCACAGTGTCCGCCAAGTTGTACTGGCGTAGTTGTCAGGTGATTTTGGCATGACCGGCAGGTGGTTCCAGCAAGCCTGGCAGGTGATTCCAAAGTGTTCACCAACTGGTTGTGGCGTAGCCGGCAGGTGATTTTTGCGTGATCGGCAGGTGGTTCTGGCGAGTCGAGCAGGTGGTTCCGGCGTGCTCGGCTGGTGCTTCCGGGGTCATTGGCACGGGGTTCTGGCATGTCTGAGAGGTGGTTCCTGCATGCCCGGCAAGTGATTCCGGAGTGTTCGCCAAGAGGTTCTGGCATACTCGGCAGGTGCTTTTGGCATGTCCGGCAGGAGGTTCAGGCGAGTTGAGCAGGTGGTTCCAACGTGCTTGGCAGGTGCTTCCGGCGTCTCCGGCACGTGTTTCTGGCACATCTGACAGGTGGTTCCGGCATGCCCGAAAGGTGATTCCGGTCTGTCCGGTAGGTGGGTCCAGCCTGCACGGCATGTGGTTCTGGTACGTCTCAGAGATGGTTGCGCATGCCCAACAGGTGATTCCGGACTGTCCGCCACATGGTTCTGGCACGTCTGAGAGGTGGTTCCGTCATGCCCGGCAGGTCATCCCAGAGAGTCCTCCAAGTGGTTCTGGCATAACACGCAGGTGATTTTGGCATGTCTGGCAGGTTGTTCCGTTGTGCTTGGCAGGTGGTTCAGGCTTGGCCGGCAGGTGGTTCCAGACTGTCCAGGACGTGTTTCCAGCTTCACCGGCAGGTGCTTCTGGTACGTCTGAGAGGTGGTTCCGCCATGGCTGGCAGGGGATTCCGGACCGTCCCCGAGGTGGTTCTGGCATAGCCAGCAGTTGATATTGGCCTGTCCAGCAGGTGGTTCCAGCGAGTCGAACAGGTGGCTCCGGCGTGCTCGACAGGTGGTTCCGGTCTGTCCGGTAGGTGATTCCGGCGTGTCCGGCACGTGCTTCTGGCACGTCTGAGAGGTGGTTCCGGCATGCGCGACAGGTGATTTCGGAGTGTCCGCCAGGTGGTTCTGGCGTACCCGGCAGGTGATTTTGGCGTGTCCGGCAGGTGTTTCTGGCGAGTCGAGCAGGTCGCTCCGGCATGCTCGCCAGGTGCTTCCGGCGTCTCCGGCACGTGGTTCTGGTGTGTCTGAGAGCTGGTTCTGGCATGTCCGGCAGATGATTCCGGAGTGTCCGCCAAGTGGTTCTGGCATACCCGGCGGGTGATTTGGGCATGTCAGTTAGGTGGTTCCGGCGAGTCGAGCAGGTGGCTCCGGCGTGCTCGGCAGGTTGTTCAGACGGGTCTGGCAGGTGTTTTCCGTCTGTTCGGGGTGTGGTTCCAGCATCTCATGCACATGGTTCTGGCACGTCTGAGATGTGGTTCCGGCCGGCCCGACAGGTGTTTCCACAGTGTCCGCCAAGTGGTACTGGCGTAGTTGGCAGGTGATTTTGGCATGACCGGCAGGTGGTTCCAGCAAGCCCGGCAGGTGATTCCGAAGTGTTCCCCAACTCGTTGTGGCGTAGCCGGCAGGTGATTTTTGTGTGTCCGGCAGGTGGTTCTGGCGAGTCGAGCAGGTGGTTCCGGCGTGCTCGGCAGGTGCTTCCGGGGTCATTGGCACGTGGTTCTGGCATATCTGAGAGGTGGTTCCGGCATGCCCGGCAGGTGATTCTGGAGTGTTCGCCAAGTGTTTCCAGGGTAGCCGGCAGGTGAGTTTGCATGTCCAGCGGTCGTTCCGGCGGGTCGAGCCGGTGGTTCCGGCGTGTCCGGCAGGTGGTTCCGGTCTGTCCGGCAGGTGGTTCTGTGGTGTCCGGCACGAGGTTCAATCTGAGAGGCTGTGCCGGCATGCCCCTCACGTGATTCCGGCTTGTCCCCGAAGTGGTGCTGGTGTAGCGGGCAGGTGATTTTGGCGTGTCCGGCAGGTGGTTCAGGCGAGTTGAGCAGGTGGTTGCGACGTGCTCGGCAGGTGCTTCCGGCGTCTCCGGCACGGGTTTCTGGCACATCTGACTGGTGGTTCCGGCATGCCCAAAAGTTGATTCCGGTCTGTCCGTTAGGTGGTTCCGGCGTGCACGGCACGTGGTTCTGGTACGTGTCAGAGGTGGTTGCGTATGCCCAACAGGTGATTCCGGACAGTCCGCCACGTGCTTCTGGCACGTCTGAGAGGTGGTTCCAACATGCCCGGCATGTCATTTCGGAGAGTCGTCCAAGTGGTTCTGGCATAGCCCACAGGTGATTTTGGCGTGTCCGGCAGGTGGTTCCGCCGTGCTCGGCAGGTGGTTCAGGCATGGCCGTCACGTGGTTCCAGTCTGTCCAGGACGTGTTTCCAGCTTCTCCGGCAGGTGGTTCTGGTACGTCTGAGAGGTGGTTCCGCCATGGCTGGCAGGTGATCCCGGACCGTCCCCCAGGTGGTTCTGGCATAGCCAGCAGTTGATATTGGCCTGTCCGGCAGGTGGTTCCAGCGAGTTGAACAGGTGGCTCCGGCGTTCTTGGCAGGTGGTTCCGGTCTGTCCGGTAGGTGTTTCCGGCGTGTCTGGCACGTGCTTCCGGCATGCGCGGCAGGTGATTCCGTAGTGTCCGCCAGGTGGTTCTGGCATACCCGGCATGTGATTTTGGCGTGGCCGGCAGGTGTTTCTGGCGAGTCGAGCAGGTGGCTCCGGCATGCTCGGCAGGTGCTTCCGGCGTCTCCGGCACTTGGTTCTGGTGTGTCTGAGAGCTGGTTCCGGCATGTCCGGCATATGATTCCGGAGTGTCCGCCAAGTGGTTCTGGCATACCCAGCAGGTGATTTTGGCGTGTCAGGGAGGTGGTACCGGTGAGTCGAGCAGGTGGTTCCGGCGTGCTCAGCAGGTGGTTCAGGCGGTTCTGGCAGGTGGTATCCGTCTGTTCGGGGTGTGGTTCCAGCATCTCATGAACACGTTTCTGGCACGTCTGAGATGTGGTTCCAGCCGGCCCGACAGGTGTTTCCGCAGTGTCCGCCAAGCGGTTCTGGCGTAGTTGGCAGGTGATTTTGGCATGACTGGCAGGTGGTTCCAGCAAGCCTGGCAGGTGATTCCAAAGTGTTCACCAACTGGTTGTGGCGTAGCCGGCAGGTGATTTTTGCGTGATCGGCAGGTGGTTCTGGCGAGTCGAGCAGGTGGTTCCGGCGTGCTCGGCTGGTGCTTCCGGGGTCATTGGCACGGGGTTCTGGCATGTCTGAGAGGTGGTTCCTGCATGCCCGGCAAGTGATTCCGGAGTGTTCGCCAAGTGGTTCTGGCATAGTCGGCAGGTGATTTTGGCATGTCCGGCAGGTGGTTCAGGCGAGTTGAGCAGGTGGTTCCAACGTGCTTGGCAGGTGCTTCCGGCGTCTCCGGCACGTGTTTCTGGCACATCTGACAGGTGGTTCCGGCATGCCCGAAAGGTGATTCCGGTCTGTCCGGTAGGTGGTTCCAGCCTGCACGGCATGTGGTTCTGGTACGTCTCAGAGGTGGTTGCGCATGCCCAACAGGTGATTCCGGACTGTCCGCCACATGGTTCTGGCACGTCTGAGAGGTGGTTCCGTCATGCCCGGCAGGTCATCCCAGAGAGTCCTCCAAGTGGTTCTGGCATAACACGCAGGTGATTTTGGCGTGTCTGGCAGGTTGTTCCGTTGTGCTTGGCAGGTGGTTCAGGCTTGGCCGGCAGGTGGTTCCAGACTGTCCAGGACGTGTTTCCAGCTTCTCCGGCAGGTGGTTCTGGTACGTCTGAGAGGTGGTTCCGCCATGGCTGGCAGGTGATTCCGGACCGTCCCCCAGGTGGTTCTGGCATAGCCAGCAGTTGATATTGGCCTGTCCGGCAGGTGGTTCCAGCGAGTCGAACAGGTGGCTCCGGCGTGCTCGGCAGGTGGTTCCGGTCTGTCCGGTAGGTGATTCCGGCGTGTCTGGCACGTGCTTCCGGCACGTCTGAGAGGTGGTTCCGGCATGCGCGACAGGTGATTTCGGAGTGTCCGCCAGGTGGTTCTGGCGTACCCGGCAGGTGATTTTGGCGTGTCCGGCAGGTGTTTCTGGCGAGTCGAGCAGGTGGCTCCGGCATGCTCGCCAGGTGCTTCCGGCGTCTCCGGCACGTGGTTCTGGTGTGTCTGAGAGCTGGTTCCGGCATGTCCGGCAGATGATTCCGGAGTGTCCGCCAAGTGGTTCTGGCATACCCGGCTGGTGATTTGGGCATGTCAGGTAGGTGGTTCCGGCGAGTCGAGCAGGTGGCTCCGGCGTGCTCGGCAGGTTGTTCAGACGGGTCTGGCAGGTGTTTTCCGTCTGTTCTGGGTGTGGTTCCAGCATCTCATGCACATGGTTCTGGCACGTCTGAGATGTGGTTCCGGCCGGCCCGACAGGTGTTTCCACAGTGTCCGCCAAGTGGTACTGGCGTAGTTGGCAGGTGATTTTGGCATGACCGGCAGGTGGTTCCAGCAAGCCCGGCAGGTGATTCCGAAGTGTTCCCCAACTGGTTGTGGCGTAGCCGGCAGGTGATTTTTGCGTGTCCGGCAGGTGGTTCTGGCGAGTCGAGCAGGTGGTTCCGGCGTGCTCGGCAGGTGCTTCCGGGGTCATTGGCACGAGGTTCTGGCATATCTGAGAGGTGGTTCCGGCATGCCCGGCAGGTGATTCTGGAGTGTTCGCCAAGTGTTTCCAGGGTAGCCGGCAGGTGAGTTTGCATGTCCAGCGGTCGTTCCGGCGGCTCGAGCCGGTGGTTCCGGCGTGTCCGGCAGGTGGTTCCGGTCTGTCCAGCAGGTGGTTCTGTGGTGTCCGGCACGAGGTTCAGTCTGAGAGGCTGTGCCGGCATGCCCCTCACGTGATTCCGGCTTGTCCCCGAAGTGGTGCTGGTGTAGCGAGCAGGTGATTTTGGCGTGTCCGGCAGGTGGTTCAGGCGAGTTGAGCAGGTGGTTGCGACGTGCTCGGCAGGTGCTTCCGGCGTCTCCGGCATGTGTTTCTGGCACATCTGACTGGTGGTTCCGGCATGCCCAAAAGTTGATTCCGGTCTGTCCGGTAGGTGGTTCCGGCGTGCACGGCACGTGGTTCTGGTACGTCTCAGAGGTGGTTGCGTATGCCCAACAGGTGATTCCGGACTGTCCGCCACGTGCTTCTGGCACGTCTGAGAGGTGGTTCCAACATGCCCGGCAGGTCATTTCGGAGAGTCGTCCAAGTGGTTCTGGCGTAGCCCGCAGGTGATTTTGGCGTGTCCGGCAGGTGGTTCCGCCGTGCTCGGCAGGTGGTTCAGGCATGGCCGTCACGTGGTTCCAGTCTGTCCAGGAGGTGTTTCCAGCTTCTCCGGCAGGTGGGTCTGGTACGTCTGAGAGGCGGTTCCGCCATGGCTGGCAGGTGATCCCGGACTGTCCCACAGGTGGTTCTGGCATAGCCAGCAGTTGATATTGGCCTGTCCGGCAGGTGGTTCCAGCGAGTCGAACAGGTGGCTCCGGTGTTCTTGGCAGGTGGTTCCGGTCTGTCCGGTAGGTGATTCCGGCGTGTCTGGCACGTGTTTCCGGCATGCGCGGCAGGATATTCCGTAGTGTCCGCCAGGTGGTTCTGGCATACCCGGCAGGTGATTTTGGCGTGTCCGGCAGGTGTTTCTGGCGAGTCGAGCAGGTCGCTCCGGCATGCTCGCCAGGTGCTTCCGGCGTCTCCGGCACGTGGTTCTGGTGTGTCTGAGAGCTGGTTCCGGCATGTCCGGCAGATGATTCCGGAGTGTCCGCCAAGTGGTTCTGGCATACCCGGCTGGTGATTTGGGCATGTCAGGTAGGTGGTTCCGGCGAGTCGAGCAGGTGGCTCCGGCGTGCTCGGCAGGTTGTTCAGACGGGTCTGGCAGGTGTTTTCCGTCTGTTCGGGGTGTGGTTCCAGCATCTCATGCACATGGTTCTGGCACGTCTGAGATGTGGTTCCGGCCGGCCCTACAGGTGTTTCCACAGTGTCCGCCAAGTGGTACTGGCGTAGTTGGAAGGTGATTTTGGCATGACCGGCAGGTGGTTCCAGCAAGCCCGGCAGGTGATTCCGAAGTGTTCCCCAACTGGTTGTGGCGTAGCCGGCAGGTGATTTTTGCGTGTCCGGCAGGTGGTTCTGGCGAGTCGAGCAGGTGGTTCCGGCGTGCTCGGCAGGTGCTTCCGGGGTCATTGGCACGTGGTTCTGGCATATCTGAGAGGTGGTTCCGGCATGCCCGGCAGGTGATTCCGGAGTGTTCGCCAAGTGTTTCCAGGGTAGCCGGCAGGTGAGTTTGCATGTCCAGCGGTCGTTCCGGCGGGTCGAGCCGGTGGTTCCGGCGTGTCCGGCAGGTGGTTCCGGTCTGTCCGGCAGGTGGTTCTGTGGTGTCCGGCACGAGGTTCAGTCTGAGAGGCTGTGCCGGCATGCCCCTCACGTGATTCCGGCTTGTCCCCGAAGTGGTGCTGGTGTAGCGGGCAGGTGATTTTGGCGTGTCCGGCAGGTGGTTCAGGCGAGTTGAGCAGGTGGTTGCGACGTGCTCGGCAGGTGCTTCCGGCGTCTCCGGCACGGGTTTCTGGCACATCTGACTGGTGGTTCCGGCATGCCCAAAAGTTGATTCCGGTCTGTCCGGTAGGTGGTTCCGGCGTGCACGGCACGTGGTTGTGGTACGTGTCAGAGGTGGTTGCGTATGCCCAACAGGTGATTCCGGACAGTCCGCCACGTGCTTCTGGCACGTCTGAGAGGTGGTTCCAACATGCCCGGCATGTCATTTCGGAGAGTCGTCCAAGTGGTTCTGGCATAGCCCACAGGTGATTTTGGCGTGTCCGGCAGGTGGTTCCGCCGTGCTCGGCAGGTGGTTCAGGCATGGCCATCACGTGGTTCCAGTCTGTCCAGGACGTGTTTCCAGCTTCTCCGGCAGGTGGTTCTGGTACGTCTGAGAGGTGGTTCCGCCATGGCTGGCAGGTGATCCCGGACCGTCCCCCAGGTGGTTCTGGCATAGCCAGCAGTTGATATTGGCCTGTCCGGCAGGTGGTTCCAGCGAGTCGAACAGGTGGCTCCGGCGTTCTTGGCAGGTGGTTCCGGTCTGTCCGGTAGGTGTTTCCGGCGTGTCTGGCACGTGCTTCCGGCATGCACGGCAGGTGATTCCGTAGTGTCCGCCAGGTGGTTCTGGCATACCCGGCAGGTGATTTTGGCGTGGCCGGCAGGTGTTTCTGGCGAGTCGAGCAGGTGGCTCCGGCATGCTCGGCAGGTGCTTCCGGCGTCTCCGGCACTTGGTTCTGGTGTGTCTGAGAGCTGGTTCCGGCATGTCCGGCAGATGATTCCGGAGTGTCCGCCAAGTGGTTCTGGCATACCCAGCAGGTGATTTTGGCGTGTCAGGGAGGTGGTACCGGTGAGTCGAGCAGGTGGTTCCGGCGTGCTCGGCAGGTCGTTCAGGCGGTTCTGGCAGGTGGTATCCGTTTGTTCGGGGTGTGGTTCCAGCATCTCATGAACACGTTTCTGGCACGTCTGAGATGTGGTTCCAGCCGGCCCGACAGGTGTTTCCGCAGTGTCCGCCAAGCGGTTCTGGCGTAGTTGGCAGGTGATTTTGGCATGACTGGCAGGTGGTTCCAGCAAGCCTGGCAGGTGATTCCAAAGTGTTCACCAACTGGTTGTGGCGTAGCCGGCAGGTGATTTTTGCGTGATCGGCAGGTGGTTCTGGCGAGTCGAGCAGGTGGTTCCGGCGTGCTCGGCTGGTGCTTCCGGGGTCATTGGCACGGGGTTCTGGCATGTCTGAGAGGTGGTTCCTGCATGCCCGGCAAGTGATTCCGGAGTGTTCGCCAAGTGGTTCTGGCATAGTCGGCAGGTGATTTTGGCATGTCCGGCAGGTGGTTCAGGCGAGTTGAGCAGGTGGTTCCAACGTGCTTGGCAGGTGCTTCCGGCGTCTCCGGCACGTGTTTCTGGCACATCTGACAGGTGGTTCCGGCATGCCCGAAAGGTGATTCCGGTCTGTCCGGTAGGTGGTTCCAGCCTGCACGGCATGTGGTTCTGGTACGTCTCAGAGGTGGTTGCGCATGCCCAACAGGTGATTCCGGACTGTCCGCCACATGGTTCTGGCACGTCTGAGAGGTGGTTCCGTCATGCCCGGCAGGTCATCCCAGAGAGTCCTCCAAGTGGTTCTGGCATAACATGCAGGTGATTTTGGCGTGTCTGGCAGGTTGTTCCGTTGTGCTTGGCAGGTGGTTCAGGCTTGGCCGGCAGGTGGTTCCAGACTGTCCAGGACGTGTTTCCAGCTTCTCCGGCAGGTGGTTCTGGTACGTCTGAGAGGTGGTTCCGCCATGGCTGGCAGGTGATTCCGGACCGTCCCCCAGGTGGTTCTGGCATAGCCAGCACTTGATATTGGCCTGTCCGGCAGGTGGTTCCAGCGAGTCGAACAGGTGGCTCCGGCGTGCTCGGCAGGTGGTTCCGGTCTGTCCGGTAGGTGATTCCGGCGTGTCTGGCACGTGCTTCCGGCACGTCTGAGAGGTGGTTCCGGCATGCGCGACAGGTGATTTCGGAGTGTCCGCCAGGTGGTTCTGGCGTACCCGGCAGGTGATTTTGGCGTGTCCGGCAGGTGTTTCTGGCGAGTCGAGCAGGTGGCTCCGGCATGCTCGCCAGGTGCTTCCGGCGTCTCCGGCACGTGGTTCTGGTGTGTCTGAGAGCTGGTTCCGGCATGTCCGGCAGATGATTCCGGAGTGTCCGCCAAGTGGTTCTGGCATACCCGGCTGGTGATTTGGGCATGTCAGGTAGGTGGTTCCGGCGAGTCGAGCAGGTGGCTCCGGCGTGCTCGGCAGGTTGTTCAGACGGGTCTGGCAGGTGTTTTCCGTCTGTTCGGGGTGTGGTTCCAGCATCTCATGCACATGGTTCTGGCACGTCTGAGATGTGGTTCCGGCCGGCCCGACAGGTGTTTCCACAGTGTCCGCCAAGTGGTACTGGCGTAGTTGGCAGGTGATTTTGGCATGACCGGCAGGTGGTTCCAGCAAGCCCGGCAGGTGATTCCGAAGTGTTCCCCAACTGGTTGTGGCGTAGCCGGCAGGTGATTTTTGCGTGTCCGGCAGGTGGTTCTGGCGAGTCGAGCAGGTGGTTCCGGCGTGCTCGGCAGGTGCTTCCGGGGTCATTGGCACGTGGTTCTGGCATATCTGAGAGGTGGTTCCGGCATGCCCGGCAGGTGATTCCGGAGTGTTCGCCAAGTGTTTCCGGCGTAGCCGGCAGGTGAGTTTGCATGTCCAGCGGTCGTTCCGGCGGGTCGAGCCGGTGGTTCCGGCATGTCCGGAAGGTGGTTCCGGTCTGTCCAGCAGGTGGTTCTGTGGTGTCCGGCACGAGGTTCAGTCTGAGAGGCTGTGCCGGCATGCCCCTCACGTGATTCCGGCTTGTCCCCGAAGTGGTGCTGGTGTAGCGAGCAGGTGATTTTGGCGTGTCCGGCAGGTGGTTCAGGCGAGTTGAGCAGGTGGTTGCGACGTGCTCGGCAGGTGCTTCCGGCGTCTCCGGCACGGGTTTCTGGCACATCTGACTGGTGGTTCCGGCATGCCCAAAAGTTGATTCCGGTCTGTCCGGTAGGTGGTTCCGGCGTGCACGGCACGTGGTTCTGGTACGTCTCAGAGGTGGTTGCGTATGCCCAACAGGTGATACCGGACTGTCCGCCACGTGCTTCTGGCACGTCTGAGAGGTGGTTCCAACATGCCCGGCAGGTCATTTCGGAGAGTCGTCCAAGTGGTTCTGGCGTAGCCCGCAGGTGATTTTGGCGTGTCCGGCAGGTGGTTCCGCCGTGCTCGGCAGGTGGTTCAGGCATGGCCGTCACGTGGTTCCAGTCTGTCCAGGAGGTGTTTCCAGCTTCTCCGGCAGGTGGGTCTGGTACGTCTGAGAGGCGGTTCCGCCATGGCTGGCAGGTGATCCCGGACTGTCCCACAGGTGGTTCTGGCATAGCCAGCAGTTGATATTGGCCTGTCCGGCAGGTGGTTCCAGCGAGTCGAACAGGTGGCTCCGGTGTTCTTGGCAGGTGGTTCCGGTCTGTCCGGTAGGTGATTCCGGCGTGTCTGGCACGTGTTTCCGGCATGCGCGGCAGGATATTCCGTAGTGTCCGCCAGGTGGTTCTGGCATACCCGGCAGGTGATTTTGGCGTGTCCGGCAGGTGTTTCTGGCGAGTCGAGCAGGTCGCTCCGGCATGCTCGCCAGGTGCTTCCGGCGTCTCCGGCACGTGGTTCTGGTGTGTCTGAGAGCTGGTTCCGGCATGTCCGGCAGATGATTCCGGAGTGTCCGCCAAGTGGTTCTGGCATACCCGGCTGGTGATTTGGGCATGTCAGGTAGGTGGTTCCGGCGAGTCGAGCAGGTGGCTCCGGCGTGCTCGGCAGGTTGTTCAGACGGGTCTGGCAGGTGTTTTCCGTCTGTTCGGGGTGTGGTTCCAGCATCTCATGCACATGGTTCTGGCACGTCTGAGATGTGGTTCCGGCCGGCCCTACAGGTGTTTCCACAGTGTCCGCCAAGTGGTACTGGCGTAGTTGGAAGGTGATTTTGGCATGACCGGCAGGTGGTTCCAGCAAGCCCGGCAGGTGATTCCGAAGTGTTCCCCAAATGGTTGTGGCGTAGCCGGCAGGTGATTTTTGCGTGTCCGGCAGGTGGTTCTGGCGAGTCGAGCAGGTGGTTCCGGCGTGCTCGGCAGGTGCTTCCGGGGTCATTGGCACGTGGTTCTGGCATATCTGAGAGGTGGTTCCGGCATGCCCGGCAGGTGATTCCGGAGTGTTCGCCAAGTGTTTCCAGGGTAGCCGGCAGGTGAGTTTGCATGTCCAGCGGTCGTTCCGGCGGGTCGAGCCGGTGGTTCCGGCGTGTCCGGCAGGTGGTTCCGGTCTGTCCGGCAGGTGGTTCTGTGGTGTCCGGCACGAGGTTCAGTCTGAGAGGCTGTGCCGGCATGCCCCTCACGTGATTCCGGCTTGTCCCCGAAGTGGTGCTGGTGTAGCGGGCAGGTGATTTTGGCGTGTCCGGCAGGTGGTTCAGGCGAGTTGAGCAGGTGGTTGCGACGTGCTCGGCAGGTGCTTCCGGCGTCTCCGGCACGGGTTTCTGGCACATCTGACTGGTGGTTCCGGCATGCCCAAAAGTTGATTCCGGTCTGTCCGGTAGGTGGTTCCGGCGTGCACGGCACGTGGTTCTGGTACGTGTCAGAGGTGGTTGCGTATGCCCAACAGGTGATTCCGGACAGTCCGCCACGTGCTTCTGGCACGTCTGAGAGGTGGTTCCAACATGCCCGGCATGTCATTTCGGAGAGTCGTCCAAGTGGTTCTGGCATAGCCCACAGGTGATTTTGGCGTGTCCGGCAGGTGGTTCCGCCGTGCTCGGCAGGTGGTTCAGGCATGGCCATCACGTGGTTCCAGTCTGTCCAGGACGTGTTTCCAGCTTCTCCGGCAGGTGGTTCTGGTACGTCTGAGAGGTGGTTCCGCCATGGCTGGCAGGTGATCCCGGACCGTCCCCCAGGTGGTTCTGGCATAGCCAGCAGTTGATATTGGCCTGTCCGGCAGGTGGTTCCAGCGAGTCGAACAGGTGGCTCCGGCGTTCTTGGCAGGTGGTTCCGGTCTGTCCGGTAGGTGTTTCCGGCGTGTCTGGCACGTGCTTCCGGCATGCACGGCAGGTGATTCCGTAGTGTCCGCCAGGTGGTTCTGGCATACCCGGCAGGTGATTTTGGCGTGTCCGGCAGGTGTTTCTGGCGAGTCGAGCAGGTGGCTCCGGCATGCTCGGCAGGTGCTTCCGGCGTCTCCGGCACTTGGTTCTGGTGTGTCTGAGAGCTGGTTCCGGCATGTCCGGCAGATGATTCCGGAGTGTCCGCCAAGTGGTTCTGGCATACCCAGCAGGTGATTTTGGCGTGTCAGGGAGGTGGTACCGGTGAGTCGAGCAGGTGGTTCCGGCGTGCTCGGCAGGTCGTTCAGGTGGTTCTGGCAGGTGGTATCCGTTTGTTCGGGGTGTGGTTCCAGCATCTCATGAACACGTTTCTGGCACGTCTGAGATGTGGTTCCAGCCGGCCCGACAGGTGTTTCCGCAGTGTCCGCCAAGCGGTTCTGGCGTAGTTGGCAGGTGATTTTGGCATGACTGGCAGGTGGTTCCAGCAAGCCTGGCAGGTGATTCCAAAGTGTTCACCAACTGGTTGTGGCGTAGCCGGCAGGTGATTTTTGCGTGATCGGCAGGTGGTTCTGGCGAGTCGAGCAGGTGGTTCCGGCGTGCTTGGCTGGTGCTTCCGGGGTCATTGGCACGGGGTTCTGGCATGTCTGAGAGGTGGTTCCTGCATGCCCGGCAAGTGATTCCGGAGTGTTCGCCAAGTGGTTCTGGCATAGTCGGCAGGTGCTTTTGGCATGTCCGGCAGGTGGTTCAGGCGAGTTGAGCAGGTGGTTCCAACGTGCTTGGCAGGTGCTTCCGGCGTCTCCGGCACGTGTTTCTGGCACATCTGACAGGTGGTTCCGGCATGCCCGAAAGGTGATTCCGGTCTGTCCGGTAGGTGGTTCCAGCCTGCACGGCATGTGGTTCTGGTACGTCTCAGAGGTGGTTGCGCATGCCCAACAGGTGATTCCGGACTGTCCGCCACATGGTTCTGGCACGTCTGAGAGGTGGTTCCGGCATGCCCGGCAGGTCATCCCAGAGAGTCCTCCAAGTGGTTCTGGCATAACACGCAGGTGATTTTGGCGTGTCTGGCAGGTTGTTCCGTTGTGCTTGGCAGGTGGTTCAGGCTTGGCCGGCAGGTGGTTCCAGACTGTCCAGGACGTGTTTCCAGCTTCTCCGGCAGGTGGTTCTGGTACGTCTGAGAGGTGGTTCCGCCATGGCTGGCAGGTGATTCCGGACCGTCCCCCAGGTGGTTCTGGCATAGCCAGCAGTTGATATTGGCCTGTCCGGCAGGTGGTTCCAGCGAGTCGAACAGGTGGCTCCGGCGTGCTCGACAGGTGGTTCCGGTCTGTCCTGTAGGTGATTCCGGCGTGTCCGGCACGTGCTTCCGGCACGTCTGAGAGGTGGTTCCGGCATGCGCGACAGGTGATTTCGGAGTGTCCGCCAGGTGGTTCTGGCGTACCCGGCAGGTGATTTTGGCATGTCCGGCAGGTGTTTCTGGCGAGTCGAGCAGGTGGCTCCGGCATGCTCGGCAGGTGCTTCCGGCGTCTCCGGCACGTGGTTCTGGTGTGTCTGAGAGCTGGTTCCGGCATGTCCGGCAGATGATTCCGGAGTGTCCGCCAAGTGGTTCTGGCATACCCGGCTGGTGATTTGGGCATGTCAGGTAGGTGGTTCCGGCGAGTCGAGCAGGTGGCTCCGGCGTGCTCGGCAGGTTGTTCAGACGGGTCTGGCAGGTGTTTTCCGTCTGTTCGGGGTGTGGTTCCAGCATCTCATGCACATGGTTCTGGCACGTCTGAGATGTGGTTCCGGCCGGCCCGACAGGTGTTTCCACAGTGTCCGCCAAGTGGTACTGGCGTAGTTGGCAGGTGATTTTGGCATGACCGGCAGGTGGTTCCAGCAAGCCCGGCAGGTGATTCCGAAGTGTTCCCCAACTGGTTGTGGCGTAGCCGGCAGGTGATTTTTGCGTGTCCGGCAGGTGGTTCTGGCGAGTCGAGCAGGTGGTTCCGGCGTGCTCGGCAGGTGCTTCCGGGGTCATTGGCACGTGGTTCTGGCATATCTGAGAGGTGGTTCCGGCATGCCCGGCAGGTGATTCTGGAGTGTTCGCCAAGTGTTTCCAGGGTAGCCGGCAGGTGATTTTGCATGTCCAGTGGTCGTTCCGGCGGGTCGAGCCGGTGGTTCCGGCGTGTCCGGCAGGTGGTTCCGGTCTGTCCGGCAGGTGGTTCTGTGGTGTCCGGCACGAGGTTCAGTCTGAGAGGCTGTGCCGGCATGCCCCTCACGTGATTCCGGCTTGTCCCCGAAGTGGTGCTGGTGTAGCGGGCAGGTGATTTTGGCGTGTCCGGCAGGTGGTTCAGGCGAGTTGAGCAGGTGGTTGCGACGTGCTCGGCAGGTGCTTCCGGCGTCTCTGGCACGGGTTTCTGTCACATCTGACTGGTGGTTCCGGCATGCCCAAAAGTTGATTCCGGTCTGTCCGGTAGGTGGTTCCGGCGTGCACGGCACGTGGTTCTGGTACGTCTCAGAGGTGGTTGCGTATGCCCAACAGGTGATTCCGGACTGTCCGCCACGTGCTTCTGGCACGTCTGAGAGGTGGTTCCAACATGCCCGGCAGGTCATTTCGGAGAGTCGTCCAAGTGGTTCTGGCATAGCCCGCAGGTGATTTTGGCGTGTCCGGCAGGTGGTTCCGCCGTGCTCGGCAGGTGGTTCAGGCATGGCCGTCACGTGGTTCCAGTCTGTCCAGGACGTGTTTCCAGCTTCTCAGGCAGGTGGTTCTGGTACGTCTGAGAGGTGGTTCCGCCATGGCTGGCAGGTGATCCCGGAATGTCCCCCAGGTGGTTCTGGCATAGCCTGCAGTTGATATTGGCCTGTCCGGCAGGTGGTTCCAGCGAGTCGAACATGTGGCTCTGGCGTGCTCGGCAGGTGGTTCCGGTCTGTCCGGTAGGTGATACCGGCGTGTCCGGCACTTGCTTCCGGCACGTCTGAGAGGTGGTTCCGGCATGCGCGACAGGTGATTTCGGAGTGTCCGCCAGGTGGTTCTGGCGTACCCGGCAGGTGATTTTGGCTTGTCCGGCAGGTGTTTCTGGCGAGTCGAGCAGGTGGCTCCGGCATGCTCGGCAGCTGCTTCCGGTGTCTCCGGCACGTGGTTCTGGTGTGTCTGAGAGCTGGTTCCGGCATGTCCGGCAGATGATTCCGGAGTGTCCGCCAAGTGGTTCTGGCATACCCGGCTGGTGATTTGGGCATGTCAGGTAGGTGGTTCCGGCGAGTCGAGCAGGTGGCTCCGGCGTGCTCGGCAGGTTGTTCAGACGGGTCTGGCAGGTGTTTTCCGTCTGTTCGGGGTGTGGTTCCAGCATCTCATGCACATGGTTCTGTCACGTCTGAGATGTGGTTCCGGTCGCCCCGACAGGTGTTTCCACAGTGTCCGCCAAGTTGTACTGGCGTAGCTGGCAGGTGATTTTGGCATGACCGGCAGGTGGTTCCAGCAAGCCCGGCAGGTGATTCCGAAGTGTTCCCCAACTGTTTGTGGCGTAGCCGGCAGGTGATTTTTGAGTGTCCGGCAGGTGGTTCTGGCGAGTCGAGCAGGTGGTTCCGGCGTGCTCGGCAGGTGCTTCCGGGGTCATTGGCACGTGGTTCTGGCATATCTGAGAGGTGGTTCCGGCATGCCCGGCAGGTGATTCCGGATTGTTCGCCAAGTGTTTCCGGCGTAGCCGACAGGTGATTTTGCATGTCCAGCGGTCGTTGCGGCGGGTCGAGCCGGTGGTTGCGGCGTGTCCGGCAGGTGGTTCCGGTCTGTCCGGCAGGTGGTTCTGTGGTGTCCGGCACGAGGTTCAGTCTGAGAGGCTGTGCCGGCATGCCCCTCACGTGATTCCGGCTTGTCCCCGAAGTGGTGCTGGTGTAGCGGGCAGGTGATTTTGGCGTGTCCGGCAGGTGGTTCAGGCGAGTTGAGCAGGTGGTTGCGACGTGCTCGGCAGGTGCTTCCGGCGTCTCCGGCACGTGTTTCTGGCACATCTGACTGGTGGTTCCGGCATGCCCAAAAGTTGATTCCGGTCTGTCCGGTAGGTGGTTCCGGCGTGCACGGCACGTGGTTCTGGTACGTGTCAGAGGTGGTTGCGTATGCCCAACAGGTGATTCCGGACAGTCCGCCACGTGCTTCTGGCACGTCTGAGAGGTGGTTCCAACATGCCCGGCATGTCATTTCGGAGAGTCGTCCAAGTGGTTCTGGCATAGCCCACAGGTGATTTTGGCGTGTCCGGCAGGTGGTTCCGCCGTGCTCGGCAGGTGGTTCAGGCATGGCCATCACGTGGTTCCAGTCTGTCCAGGACGTGTTTCCAGCTTCTCCGGCAGGTGGTTCTGGTACGTCTGAGAGGTGGTTCCGCCATGGCTGGCAGGTGATCCCGGACCGTCCCCCAGGTGGTTCTGGCATAGCCAGCAGTTGATATTGGCCTGTCCGGCAGGTGGTTCCAGCGAGTCGAACAGGTGGCTCCGGCGTTCTTGTCAGGTGGTTCCGGTCTGTCCGGTAGGTGTTTCCGGCGTGTCTGGCATGTGGTTCCGGCATGCGCGGCAGGTGATTCCGTAGTGTCCGCCAGGTGGTTCTGGCATACCCGGCAGGTGATTTTTGCGTGTCCGGCAGGTGTTTCTGGCGAGTGGAGCAGGTGGCTCCGGCATGCTCGGCAGGTGCTTCCGGCGTCTCCGGCACTTGGTTCTGGTGTGTCTGAGAGCTGGTTCCGGCATGTCCGGCAGATGATTCCGGAGTGTCCGCCAAGTGGTTCTGGCATACCCAGCAGGTGATTTTGGCGTGTCAGGGAGGTGGTACCTGTGAGTCGAGCAGGTGGTTCCGGCGTGCTCAGCAGGTGGTTCAGGCGGTTCTGGCAGGTGGTATCCGTCTGTTCGGGGTGTGGTTCCAGCATCTCATGAACACGTTTCTGGCACGTCTGAGATGTGGTTCCAGCCGGCCCGACAGGTGTTTCCGCAGTGTCCGCCAAGCGGTTCTGGCGTAGTTGGCAGGTGATTTTGGCATGACTGGCAGGTGGTTCCAGCAAGCCTGGCAGGTGATTCCAAAGTGTTCACCAACTGGTTGTGGCGTAGCCGGCAGGTGATTTTTGCGTGATCGGCAGGTGGTTCTGGCGAGTCGAGCAGGTGGTTCCGGCGTGCTCGGCTGGTGCTTCCGGGGTCATTGGCACGGGGTTCTGGCATGTCTGAGAGGTGGTTCCTGCATGCCCGGCAAGTGATTCCGGAGTGTTCGCCAAGTGGTTCTGGCATAGTCGGCAGGTGATTTTGGCATGTCCGGCAGGTGGTTCAGGCGAGTTGAGCAGGTGGTTCCAACGTGCTTGGCAGGTGCTTCCGGCGTCTCCGGCACGTGTTTCTGGCACATCTGACAGGTGGTTCCGGCATGCCCGAAAGGTGATTCCGGTCTGTCCGGTAGGTGGTTCCAGCCTGCACGGCATGTGGTTCTGGTACGTCTCAGAGGTGGTTGCGTATGCCCAACAGGTGATTCCGGACTGTCCGCCACGTGCTTCTGGCACGTCTGAGAGGTGGTTCCAACATGCCCGGCAGGTCATTTCGGAGAGTCGTCCAAGTGGTTCTGGCGTAGCCCGCAGGTGATTTTGGCGTGTCCGGCAGGTGGTTCCGCCGTGCTCGGCAGGTGGTTCAGGCATGGCCTTCACGTGGTTCCAGTCTGTCCAGGACGTGTTTCCAGCTTCTCCGGCAGGTGGGTCTGGTACGTCTGAGAGGTGGTTCCGCCATGGCTGGCAGGTGATCCCGGACTGTCCCCCAGGTGGTTCTGGCATAGCCAGCAGTTGATATTGGCCTGTCCGGCAGGTGGTTCCAGCGAGTCGAACAGGTGGCTCTGGCGTGCTTGGCAGGTGGTTCCGGTCTGTCCGGTAGGTGATTCTGGCTTGTCCGGCACGTGCTTCCGGCACGTCTGAGACGTGGTTCCGGCATGCGCGACAGGTGATTTCGGAGTGTCCGCCAGGTGGTTCTGGCGTACCCGGCAGGTGATTCTGGCTTGTCCGGCAGGTGTTTCTGGCGAGTCGAGCAGGTGGCTCCGGCATGCTCGGCAGGTGCTTCCGGTGTCTCCGGCACGTGGTTCTGGTGTGTCTGAGAGCTGGTTCCGGCATGTCCGGCAGATGATTCCGGAGTGTCCGCCAAGTGGTTCTGGCATACCCGGCGGCTGATTTGGGCATGTCAGGTAGGTGGTTCCGGCGACTCGAGCAGGTGGCTCCGGCGTGCTCGGCAGGTTGTTCAGACGGGTCTGGCAGGTGTTTTCCGTCTGTTCGGGGTGTGGATCCAGCATCTCATGCACATGGTTCTGTCACGTCTGAGATGTGGTTCCGGTCGCCCCGAAAGGTGTTTCCACAGTGTCCGCCAAGTCGTACTGGCGTAGCTGGCAGGCGATTTTGGCATCACCGGCAGGTGGTTCCAGCAAGCCAGGCAGGTGATTCCGAAGTGTTCCCCAACTGTTTGTGGCGTAGCCGGCAGGTGATTTTTGAGTGTCCGGCAGGTGGTTCTGGCGAGTCGAGCAGGTGGTTCCGGCATGCTCGGCAGGTGCTTCCGGGGTCATTGGCACGTGGTTCTGGCATATCTGAGAGGTGGTTCCGGCATGCCCGGCAGGTGATTCCGGAGTGTTCGCCAAGTGTTTCCGGCGTAGCCGACAGGTGATTTTGCATGTCCAGCGGTCGTTGCGGCGGGTCGAGCCGGTGGTTGCGGCGTGTCCGGCAGGTGGTTCCGGTCTGTCCGGCAGGTGGTTCTGTGGTGTCCGGCACGAGGTTCAGTCTGAGAGGCTGTGCCGGCATGCCCCTCACGTGATTCCGGCTTGTCCCCGAAGTGGTGCTGGTGTAGCGGGCAGGTGATTTTGGCGTGTCCGGCAGGTGGTTCAGGCGAGTTGAGCAGGTGGTTGCGACGTGCTCGGCAGGTGCTTCCGGCGTCTCCGGCACGTGTTTCTGGCACATCTGACTGGTGGTTCCGGCATGCCCAAAAGTTGATTCCGGTCTGTCCGGTAGGTGGTTCCGGCGTGCACGGCACGTGGTTCTGGTACGTCTCAGAGGTGGTTGCGTATGCCCAACAGGTGATTCCGGACAGTCCGCCACGTGCTTCAGGCACGTCTGAGAGGTGGTTCCAACATGCCCGGCAGGTCATTTCGGAGAGTCATCCAAGTGGTTCTGGCGTAGCCCGCAGGTGATTTTGGCGTGTCCGGCAGGTGGTTCCGCCGTGCTCGGCAGGTGGTTCAGGCATGGCCGTCACGTGGTTCCAGTCTGTCCAGGACGTGTTTCCAGGTTCTCCGGCAGGTGGTTCTGGTACGTCTGAGAGGTGGTTCCGCCATGGCTGGCAGGTGATCCCGGACTGTCCCCGAGGTGGTTCTGGCATAGCCAGCAGGTGATATTGGCCTGTCCGGCAGGTGGTTCCAGCGAGTCGAACAGGTGGCTCCGGCGTTCTTGGCAGGTGGTTCCGGTCTGTCCGGTAGGTGTTTCCGGCGTGTCCGGCACGTGCTTCCGGCACGTCTGAGAGGTGGTTCCAGCATGCGCGGCAAGTGATTCCGTAGTGTCCGCCAGGTGGTTCTGGCATACCCGGCAGGTGATTTTGGCGTGGCCGGCAGGTGTTTCTGGCGAGTCGAGCAGGTGGCTCCGGCATGCTCGGCAGGTGCTTCCGGCGTCTCCGGCACTTGGTTCTGGTGTGTCTGAGAGCTGGTTCCGGCATGTCCGGCAGATGATTCCGGAGTGTCCGCCAAGTGGTTCTGGCATACCCGGCTGGTGATTTGGGCATGTCAGTTAGGTGGTTCCGGCGAGTCGAGCAGGTGGCTCCGGCGTGCTCGGCAGGTTGTTCAGACGGGTCTGGCAGGTGTTTTCCGTCTGTTCGGGGTGTGGTTCCAGCATCTCATGCACATGGTTCTGGCACGTCTGAGATGTGGTTCCGGCCGGCCCTACAGGTGTTTCCACAGTGTCCGCCAAGTGGTACTGGCGTAGTTGGCAGGTGATTTTGGCATGACCGGCAGGTGGTTCCAGCAAGCCCGGCAGGTGATTCCGAAGTGTTCCCCAACTGGTTGTGGCGTAGCCGGCAGGTGATTTTTGCGTGTCCGGCAGGTGGTTCTGGCGAGTCGAGCAGGTGGTTCCGGCGTGCTCGGCAGGTGCTTCCGGGGTCATTGGCACGAGGTTCTGGCATATCTGAGAGGTGGTTCCGGCATGCCCGGCAGGTGATTCTGGAGTGTTCGCCAAGTGTTTCCAGGGTAGCCGGCAGGTGAGTTTGCATGTCCAGCGGTCGTTCCGGCGGGTCGAGCCGGTGGTTCCGGCGTGTCCGGCAGGTGGTTCCGGTCTGTCCGGCAGGTGGTTCTGTGGTGTCCGGCACGAGGTTCAGTCTGAGAGGCTGTGCCGGCATGCCCCTCACGTGATTCCGGCTTGTCCCCGAAGTGGTGCTGGTGTAGCGGGCAGGTGATTTTGGCGTGTCCGGCAGGTGGTTCAGGCGAGTTGAGCAGGTGGTTGCGACGTGCTCGGCAGGTGCTTCCGGCGTCTCCGGCACGGGTTTCTGGCACATCTGACTGGTGGTTCCGGCATGCCCAAAAGTTGATTCCGGTCTGTCCGTTAGGTGGTTCCGGCGTGCACGGCACGTGGTTCTGGTACGTGTCAGAGGTGGTTGCGTATGCCCAACAGGTGATTCCGGACAGTCCGCCACGTGCTTCTGGCACGTCTGAGAGGTGGTTCCAACATGCCCGGCATGTCATTTCGGAGAGTCGTCCAAGTGGTTCTGGCATAGCCCACAGGTGATTTTGGCGTGTCTGGCAGGTGGTTCCGCCGTGCTCGGCAGGTGGTTCAGGCATGGCCGTCACGTGGTTCCAGTCTGTCCAGGACGTGTTTCCAGCTTCTCCGGCAGGTGGTTCTGGTACGTCTGAGAGGTGGTTCCGCCATGGCTGGCAGGTGATCCCGGACCGTCCCCCAGGTGGTTCTGGCATAGCCAGCAGTTGATATTGGCCTGTCCGGCAGGTGGTTCCAGCGAGTCGAACAGGTGGCTCCGGCGTTCTTGGCAGGTGGTTCCGGTCTGTCCGGTAGGTGTTTCCGGCGTGTCTGGCACGTGCTTCCGGCATGCGCGGCAGGTGATTCCGTAGTGTCCGCCAGGTGGTTCTGGCATACCCGGCAGGTGATTTTGGCGTGTCCGGCAGGTGTTTCTGGCGAGTCGAGCAGGTGGCTCCGGCATGCTCGGCAGGTGCTTCCGGCGTCTCCGGCACTTGGTTCTGGTGTGTCTGAGAGCTGGTTCCGGCATGTCCGGCAGATGATTCCGGAGTGTCCGCCAAGTGGTTCTGGCATACCCAGCAGGTGATTTTGGCGTGTCAGGGAGGTGGTACCGGTGAGTCGAGCAGGTGGTTCCGGCGTGCTCGGCAGGTGGTTCAGGCGGTTCTGGCAGGTGGTATCCGTCTGTTCGGGGTGTGGTTCCAGCATCTCATGAACACGTTTCTGGCACGTCTGAGATGTGGTTCCAGCCGGCCCGACAGGTGTTTCCGCAGTGTCCGCCAAGCGGTTCTGGCGTAGTTGGCAGGTGATTTTGGCATGACTGGCAGGTGGTTCCAGCAAGCCTGGCAGGTGATTCCAAAGTGTTCACCAACTGGTTGTGGCGTAGCCGGCAGGTGATTTTTGCGTGATCGGCAGGTGGTTCTGGCGAGTCGAGCAGGTGGTTCCGGCGTGCTTGGCTGGTGCTTCCGGGGTCATTGGCACGGGGTTCTGGCATGTCTGAGAGGTGGTTCCTGCATGCCCGGCAAGTGATTCCGGAGTGTTCGCCAAGTGGTTCTGGCATAGTCGGGAGGTGATTTTGGCATGTCCGGCAGGTGGTTCAGGCGAGTTGAGCAGGTGGTTCCAACGTGCTTGGCAGGTGCTTCCGGCGTCTCCGGCACGTGTTTCTGGCACATCTGACAGGTGGTTCCGGCATGCCCGAAAGGTGATTCCGGTCTGTCCGGTAGGTGGTTCCAGCCTGCACGGCATGTGGTTCTGGTACGTCTCAGAGGTGGTTGCGCACGCGCAACAGGTGATTCCGGACTGTCCGCCACATGGTTCTGGCACGTCTGAGAGGTGGTTCCGGCATGCCCGGCAGGTCATCCCAGAGAGTCCTCCAAGTGGTTCTGGCATAACACGCAGGTGATTTTGGCGTGTCTGGCAGGTTGTTCCGTTGTGCTTGGCAGGTGGTTCAGGCTTGGCCGGCAGGTGGTTCCAGACTGTCCAGGACGTGTTTCCAGCTTCTCCGGCAGGTGGTTCTGGTACGTCTGAGAGGTGGTTCCGCCATGGCTGGCAGGTGATTCCGGACCGTCCCCCAGGTGGTTCTGGCATAGCCAGCAGTTGATATTGGCCTGTCCGGCAGGTGGTTCCAGCGAGTCGAACAGGTGGCTCCGGCGTGCTCGGCAGGTGGTTCCGGTCTGTCCGGTAGGTGATTCCGGCGTGTCCGGCACGTGCTTCCGGCACGTCTGAGAGGTGGTTCCGGCATGCGCGACAGGTGATTTCGGAGTGTCCGCCAGGTGGTTCTGGCGTACCCGGCAGGTGATTTTGGCGTGTCCGGCAGGTGTTTCTGGCGAGTCGAGCAGGTGGCTCCGGCATGCTCGCCAGGTGCTTCCGGCGTCTCCGGCACGTGGTTCTGGTGTGTCTGAGAGCTGGTTCTGGCATATCCGGCAGATGATTCTGGAGTGTCCGCCAAGTGGTTCTGGCATACCCGGCGGCTGATTTGGGCATGTCAGTTAGGTGGTTCCGGCGAGTCGAGCAGGTGGCTCCGGCGTGCTCGGCAGGTTGTTCAGACGGGTCTGGCAGGTGTTTTCCGTCTGTTCGGGGTGTGGTTCCAGCATCTCAGGCACATGGTTCTGGCACGTCTGAGATGTGGTTCCGGCCGGCACGACAGTTGTTTCCACAGTGTCCGCCAAGTGGTACTGGCGTAGTTGGCAGGTGATTTTGGCATGACCGGCAGGTGGTTCCAGCAAGCCCGGCAGGTGATTCCGAAGTTTTCCCCAACTCATTGTGGCGTAGCCGGCAGGTGATTTTTGCGTGTCCGGCAGGTGGTTCTGGCGAGTCGAGCAGGTGGTTCCGGCGTGCTCGGCAGGTGCTTCCGGGGTCATTGGCACGTGGTTCTGGCATATCTGAGAGGTGGTTCCGGCATGCCCGGCAGGTGATTCTGGAGTGTTCGCCAAGTGTTTCCAGAGTAGCCGGCAGGTGAGTTTGCATGTCCAGCGGTCGTTCCGGAGGGTCGAGCCGGTGGTTCCGGCGTGTCCGGCAGGTGGTTCCGGTCTGTCCGGCAGGTGGTTCTGTGGTGTCCGGCACGAGGTTCAGTCTGAGAGGCTGTGCCGGCATGCCCCTCACGTGATTCCGGCTTGTCCCCGAAGTGGTGCTGGTGTAGCGGGCAGGTGATTTTGGCGTGTCCGGCAGGTGGTTCAGGCGAGTTGAGCAGGTGGTTGCGACGTGCTCGGCAGGTGCTTCCGGCGTCTCCGGCACGGTTTTCTGGCACATCTGACTGGTGGTTCCGGCATGCCCAAAAGTTGATTCCGGTCTGTCCGTTAGGTGGTTCCGGCGTGCACGGCACGTGGTTCTGGTACGTGTCAGAGGTGCTTGCGTATGCCCAACAGGTGATTCCGGACAGTCCGCCATGTGCTTCTGGCACGTCTGAGAGGTGGTTCCAACATGCCCGGCATGTCATTTCGGAGAGTCGTCCAAGTGGTTCTGGCATAGCCCACAGGTGATTTTGGCGTGTCCGGCAGGTGGTTCCGCCGTGCTCGGCAGGTGGTTCAGGCATGGCCGTCACGTGGTTCCAGTCTGTCCAGGACGTGTTTCCAGCTTCTCCGGCAGGTGGTTCTGGTACGTCTGAGAGGTGGTTCCGCCATGGCTGGCAGGTGATCCCGGACCGTCCCCCAGGTGGTTCTGGCATAGCCAGCAGTTGATATTGGCCTGTCCGGCAGGTGGTTCCAGCGAGTCGAACAGGTGGCTCCGGCGTTCTTGGCAGGTGGTTCCGGTCTGTCCGGTAGGTGTTTCCGGCCTGTCTGGCACGTGCTTCCGGCATGCGCGGCAGGTGATTCCGTAGTGTCCGCCAGGTGGTTCTGGCATACCCGGCAGGTGATTTTGGCGTGGCCGGCAGGTGTTTCTGGCGAGTCGAGCAGGTGGCTCCGGCATGCTCGGCTGGTGCTTCCGGCGTCTCCGGCACTTGGTTCTGGTGTGTCTGAGAGCTGGTTCCGGCATGTCCGGCAGATGATTCCGGAGTGTCCGCCAAGTGGTTCTGGCATACCCAGCAGGTGATTTTGGCGTGTCAGGGAGGTGGTACCGGTGAGTCGAGCAGGTGGTTCCGGCGTGCTCGGCAGGTGGTTCAGGCGGTTCTGGCAGGTGGTATCCGTCTGTTCGGGGTGTGGTTCCAGCATCTCATGAACACGTTTCTGGCACGTCTGAGATGTGGTTCCAGCCGGCCCGACAGGTGTTTCCGCAGTGTCCGCCAAGCGGTTCTGGCGTAGTTGGCAGGTGATTTTGGCATGACTGGCAGGTGGTTCCAGCAAGCCTGGCAGGTGATTCCAAAGTGTTCACCAACTGGTTGTGGCGTAGCCGGCAGGTGATTTTTGCGTGATCGGCAGGTGGTTCTGGCGAGTCGAGCAGGTGGTTCCGGCGTGCTCGGCTGGTGCTTCCGGGGTCATTGGCACGGGGTTCTGGCATGTCTGAGAGGTGGTTCCTGCATGCCCGGCAAGTGATTCCGGAGTGTTCGCCAAGTGGTTCTGGCATAGTCGGCAGGTGATTTTGGCATGTCCGGCAGGTGGTTCAGGCGAGTTGAGCAGGTGGTTCCAACGTGCTTGGCAGGTGCTTCCGGCGTCTCCGGCACGTGTTTCTGGCACATCTGACAGGTGGTTCCGGCATGCCCGAAAGGTGATTCCGGTCTGTCCGGTAGGTGGTTCCAGCCTGCACGGCATGTGGTTCTGGTACGTCTCAGATGTGGTTGCGCACGCGCAACAGGTGATTCCGGACTGTCCGCCACATGGTTCTGGCACGTCTGAGAGGTGGTTCCGGCATTCCCGGCAGGTCATCCCAGAGAGTCCTCCAAGTGGTTCTGGCATAACACGCAGGTGATTTTGGCGTGTCTGGCAGGTTGTTCCGTTGTGCTTGGCAGGTGGTTCAGGCTTGGCCGGCAGGTGGTTCCAGACTGTCCAGGACGTGTTTCCAGCTTCTCCGGCAGGTGGTTCTGGTACGTCTGAGAGGTGGTTCCGCCATGGCTGGCAGGTGATTCCGGACCGTCCCCCAGGTGGTTCTGGCATAGCCAGCAGTTGATATTGGCCTGTCCGGCAGGTGGTTCCAGTGAGTCGAACAGGTGGCTCCGGCGTGCTCGGCAGGTGGTTCCGGTCTGTCCGGTAGGTGATTCCAGCGTGTCCGGCACGTGCTTCCGGCACGTCTGAGAGGTGGTTCCGGCATGCGCGACAGGTGATTTCGGAGTGTCCGCCAGGTGGTTCTGGCGTACCCGGCAGGTGATTTTGGCGTGTCCGGCAGGTGTTTCTGGCGAGTCGAGCAGGTGGCTCCGGCATGCTCGGCAGGTGCTTCCGGCGTCTCCGGCACGTGGTTCTGGTGTGTCTGAGAGCTGGTTCCGGCATGTCCTGCAGATGATTCCGGAGTGTCCGCCAAGTGGTTCTGGCATACCCGGCTGGTGATTTGGGCATGTCAGGTAGGTGGTTCCGGCGAGTCGAGCAGGTGGCTCCGGCGTGCTCGGCAGGTTGTTCAGACGGGTCTGGCAGGTGTTTTCCGTCTGTTCGGGGTGTGGTTCCAGCATCTCATGCACATGGTTGTGGCACGTCTGAGATGTGGTTCCGGCCGGCCCGACAGGTGTTTCCACAGTGTCCGCCAAGTGGTACTGGCGTAGTTGGCAGGTGATTTTGGCATGACCGGCAGGTGGTTCCAGCAAGCCCGGCAGGTGATTCCGAAGTGTTCCCCAACTGGTTGTGGCGTAGCCGGCAGGTGATTTTTGCGTGTCCGGCAGGTGGTTCTGGCGAGTCGAGCAGGTGGTTCCGGCGTGCTCGGCAGGTGCTTCCGGGGTCATTGGCACGTGGTTCTGGCATATCTGAGAGGTGGTTCCGGCATGCCCGGCAGGTGATTCCGGAGTGTTCGCCAAGTGTTTCCGGCGTAGCCGGCAGGTGAGTTTGCATGTCCAGCGGTCGTTCCGGCGGGTCGAGCCGGTGGTTCCGGCATGTCCGGAAGGTGGTTCCGGTCTGTCCAGCAGGTGGTTCTGTGGTGTCCGGCACGAGGTTCAGTCTGAGAGGCTGTGCCGGCATGCCCCTCACGTGATTCCGGCTTGTCCCCGAAGTGGTGCTGGTGTAGCGGGCAGGTGATTTTGGCGTGTCCGGCAGGTGGTTCAGGCGAGTTGAGCAGGTGGTTGCGACGTGCTCGGCAGGTGCTTCCGGCGTCTCCGGCACGTGTTTCTGGCACATCTGACTGGTGGTTCCGGCATGCCCAAAAGTTGATTCCGGTCTGTCCGGTAGGTGGTTCCGGTGTGCACGGCACGTGGTTCTGGTACGTCTCAGAGGTGGTTGCGTATGCCCAACAGGTGATTCCGGACTGTCCGCCACGTGCTTCTGGCACGTCTGAGAGGTGGTTCCAACATGCCCGGCAGGTCATTTCGGAGAGTCGTCCAAGTGGTTCTGGCGTAGCCCGCAGGTGATTTTGGCGTGTCCGGCAGGTGGTTCCGCCGTGCTCGGCAGGTGGTTCAGGCATGGCCGTCACGTGGTTCCAGTCTGTCCAGGACGTGTTTCCAGCTTCTCCGGCAGGTGGTTCTGGTACGTCTGAGAGGTGGTTCCGCCATGTCGGGCAGGTGATCCCGGACTGTCCCCCAGGTGGTTCTGGCATAGCCAGCAGTTGATATTGGCCTGTCTGGCAGGTGGTTCCAGCGAGTCGAACAGGTGGCTCCGGTGTTCTTGGCAGGTGGTTCCGGTCTGTCCGGTAGGTGATTCCGGCGTGTCTGGCACGTGCTTCCGGCATGCGCGGCAGGATATTCCGTAGTGTCCGCCAGGTGGTTCTGGCATACCCGGCAGGTGATTTTGGCGTGTCCGGCAGGTGTTTCTGGCGAGTCGAGCAGGTGGCTCCGGCGTGCTGGGCAGGTTGTTCAGACGGGTCTGGCAGGTGTTTTCCGTCTGTTCGGGGTGTGGTTCCAGCATCTCATGCACATGGTTCTGGCACGTCTGAGATGTGGTTCCGGCCGGCCCGACAGGTGTTTCCACAGTGTCCGCCAAGTTGTACTGGCGTAGTTGTCAGGTGATTTTGGCATGACCGGCAGGTGGTTCCAGCAAGCCTGGCAGGTGATTCCAAAGTGTTCACCAACTGGTTGTGGCGTAGCCGGCAGGTGATTTTTCCGTGATCGGCAGGTGGTTCTGGCGAGTCGAGCAGGTGGTTCCGGCGTGCTCGGCTGGTGCTTCCGGGGTCATTGGCACGGGGTTCTGGCATGTCTGAGAGGTGGTTCCTGCATGCCCGGCAAGTGATTCCGGAGTGTTCGCCAAGTGGTTCTGGCATACTCGGCAGGTGCTTTTGGCATGTCCGGCAGGAGGTTCAGGCGAGTTGAGCAGGTGGTTCCAACGTGCTTGGCAGGTGCTTCCGGCGTCTCCGGCACGTGTTTCTGGCACATCTGACAGGTGGTTCCGGCATGCCCGAAAGGTGATTCCGGTCTGTCCGGTATGTGGGTCCAGCCTGCACGGCATGTGGTTCTGGTACGTCTCAGAGATGGTTGCGCATGCCCAACAGGTGATTCCGGACTGTCCGCCACATGGTTCTGGCACGTCTGAGAGGTGGTTCCGTCATGCCCGGCAGGTCATCCCAGAGAGTCCTCCAAGTGGTTCTGGCATAACACGCAGGTGATTTTGGCATGTCTGGCAGGTTGTTCCGTTGTGCTTGGCAGGTGGTTCAGGCTTGGCCGGCAGGTGGTTCCAGACTGTCCAGGACGTGTTTCCAGCTTCACCGGCAGGTGGTTCTGGTACGTCTGAGAGGTGGTTCCGCCATGGCTGGCAGGTGATTCCGGACCGTCCCCGAGGTGGTTCTGGCATAGCCAGCAGTTGATATTGGCCTGTCCAGCAGGTGGTTCCAGCGAGTCGAACAGGTGGCTCCGGCGTGCTCGACAGGTGGTTCCGGTCTGTCCGGTAGGTGATTCCGGCGTGTCCGGCACGTGCTTCCGGCACGTCTGAGAGGTGGTTCCGGCATGCGCGACAGGTGATTTCGGAGTGTCCGCCAGGTGGTTCTGGCGTACCCGGCAGGTGATTTTGGCGTGTCCGGCAGGTGTTTCTGGCGAGTCGAGCAGGTCGCTCCGGCATGCTCGCCAGGTGCTTCCGGCGTCTCCGGCACGTGGTTCTGGTGTGTCTGAGAGCTGGTTCTGGCATGTCCGGCAGATGATTCCGGAGTGTCCGCCAAGTGGTTCTGGCATACCCGGCGGGTGATTTGGGCATGTCAGTTAGGTGGTTCCGGCGAGTCGAGCAGGTGGCTCCGGCGTGCTCGGCAGGTTGTTCAGACGGGTCTGGCAGGTGTTTTCCGTCTGTTCGGGGTGTGGTTCCAGCATCTCATGCACATGGTTGTGGCACGTCTGAGATGTGGTTCCGGCCGGCCCGACAGGTGTTTCCACAGTGTCCGCCAAGTGGTACTGGCGTAGTTGGCAGGTGATTTTGGCATGACGGGCAGGTGGTTCCAGCAAGCCCGGCAGGTGATTCCGAAGTGTTCCCCAACTCGTTGTGGCGTAGCCGGCAGGTGATTTTTGTGTGTCCGGCAGGTGGTTCTGGCGAGTCGAGCAGGTGGTTCCGGCGTGCTCGGCAGGTGCTTCCGGGGTCATTGGCACGTGGTTCTGGCATATCTGAGAGGTGGTTCCGGCATGCCCGGCAGGTGATTCTGGAGTGTTCGCCAAGTGTTTCCAGGGTAGCCGGCAGGTGAGTTTGCATGTCCAGCGGTCGTTCCGGCGGGTCGAGCCGGTGGTTCCGGCGTGTCCGGCAGGTGGTTCCGGTCTGTCCGGCAGGTGGTTCTGTGGTGTCCGGCACGAGGTTCAATCTGAGAGGCTGTGCCGGCATGCCCCTCACGTGATTCCGGCTTGTCCCCGAAGTGGTGCTGGTGTAGCGGGCAGGTGATTTTGGCGTGTCCGGCAGGTGGTTCAGGCGAGTTGAGCAGGTGGTTGCGACGTGCTCGGCAGGTGCTTCCGGCGTCTCCGGCACGGGTTTCTGGCACATCTGACTGGTGGTTCCGGCATGCCCAAAAGTTGATTCCGGTCTGTCCGGTAGGTGGTTCCGGCGTGCACGGCACGTGGTTCTGGTACGTGTCAGAGGTGGTTGCGTATGCCCAACAGGTGATTCCGGACAGTCCGCCACGTGCTTCTGGCACGTCTGAGAGGTGGTTCCAACATGCCCGGCATGTCATTTCGGAGAGTCGTCCAAGTGGTTCTGGCATAGCCCACAGGTGATTTTGGCGTGTCCGGCAGGTGGTTCCGCCGTGCTCGGCAGGTGGTTCAGGCATGGCCGTCACGTGGTTCCAGTCTGTCCAGGACGTGTTTCCAGCTTCTCCGGCAGGTGGTTCTGGTACGTCTGAGAGGTGGTTCCGCCATGGCTGGCAGGTGATCCCGGACCGTCCCCCAGGTGGTTCTGGCATAGCCAGCAGTTGATATTGGCCTGTCCGGCAGGTGGTTCCAGCGAGTTGAACAGGTGGCTCCGGCGTTCTTGGCAGGTGGTTCCGGTCTGTCCGGTAGGTGTTTCCGACGTGTCTGGCACGTGCTTCCGGCATGCGCGGCAGGTGATTCCGTAGTGTCCGCCAGGTGGTTCTGGCATACCCGGCAGGTGATTTTGGCGTGGCCGGCAGGTGTTTCTGGCGAGTCGAGCAGGTGGCTCCGGCATGCTCGGCAGGTGCTTCCGGCGTCTCCGGCACTTGGTTCTGGTGTGTCTGAGAGCTGGTTCCGGCATGTCCGGCATATGATTCCGGAGTGTCCGCCAAGTGGTTCTGGCATACCCAGCAGGTGATTTTGGCGTGTCAGGGAGGTGGTACCGGTGAGTCGAGCAGGTGGTTCCGGCGTGCTCAGCAGGTGGTTCAGGCGGTTCTGGCAGGTGGTATCCGTCTGTTCGGGGTGTGGTTCCAGCATCTCATGAACACGTTTCTGGCACGTCTGAGATGTGGTTCCAGCCGGCCCGACAGGTGTTTCCGCAGTGTCCGCCAAGCGGTTCTGGCGTAGTTGGCAGGTGATTTTGGCATGACTGGCAGGTGGTTCCAGCAAGCCTGGCAGGTGATTCCAAAGTGTTCACCAACTGGTTGTGGCGTAGCCGGCAGGTGATTTTTGCGTGATCGGCAGGTGGTTCTGGCGAGTCGAGCAGGTGGTTCCGGCGTGCTCGGCTGGTGCTTCCGGGGTCATTGGCACGGGGTTCTGGCATGTCTGAGAGGTGGTTCCTGCATGCCCGGCAAGTGATTCCGGAGTGTTCGCCAAGTGGTTCTGGCATAGTCGGCAGGTGATTTTGGCATGTCCGGCAGGTGGTTCAGGCGAGTTGAGCAGGTGGTTCCAACGTGCTTGGCAGGTGCTTCCGGCGTCTCCGGCACGTGTTTCTGGCACATCTGACAGGTGGTTCCGGCATGCCCGAAAGGTGATTCCGGTCTGTCCGGTAGGTGGTTCCAGCCTGCACGGCATGTGGTTCTGGTACGTCTCAGAGGTGGTTGTGCATGCCCAACAGGTGATTCCGGACTGTCCGCCACATGGTTCTGGCACGTCAGAGAGGTGGTTCCGGCATGCCCGGCAGGTCATCCCAGAGAGTCCTCCAAGTGGTTCTGGCATAACACGCAGGTGATTTTGGCGTGTCTGGCAGGTTGTTCCGTTGTGCTTGGCAGGTGGTTCAGGCTTGGCCGGCAGGTGGTTCCAGACTGTCCAGGACGTGTTTCCAGCTTCTCCGGCAGGTGGTTCTGGTACGTCTGAGAGGTGGTTCCGCCATGGCTGGCAGGTGATTCCGGACCGTCCCCCAGGTGGTTCTGGCGTACCCGGCAGGTGATTTTGGCGTGTCCGGCAGGTGTTTCTGGCGAGTCGAGCAGGTGGCTCCGGCATGCTCGCCAGGTGCTTCCGGCGTCTCCGGCACGTGGTTCTGGTGTGTCTGAGAGCTGGTTCCGGCATGTCCGGCAGATGATTCCGGAGTGTCCGCCAAGTGGTTCTGGCATACCCGGCAGGTGATTTGGGCATGTCAGGTAGGTGGTTCCGGCGAGTCGAGCAGGTGGCTCCGGCGTGCTCGGCAGGTTGTTCAGACGGGTCTGGCAGGTGTTTTCCGTCTGTTCGGGGTGTGGTTCCAGCATCTCATGCACATGGTTCTGGCACGTCTGAGATGTGGTTCCGGCCGGCCCGACAGGTGTTTCCACAGTGTCCGCCAAGTGGTACTGGCGTAGTTGGCAGGTGATTTTGGCATGACCGGCAGGTGGTTCCAGCAAGCCCGGCAGGTGATTCCGAAGTGTTCCCCAACTGGTTGTGGCGTAGCCGGCAGGTGATTTTTGCGTGTCCGGCAGGTGGTTCTGGCGAGTCGAGCAGGTGGTTCCGGCGTGCTCGGCAGGTGCTTCCGGGGTCATTGGCACGTGGTTCTGGCATATCTGAGAGGTGGTTCCGGCATGCCCGGCAGGTGATTCCGGAGTGTTCGCCAAGTGTTTCCGGCGTAGCCGGCAGGTGAGTTTGCATGTCCAGCGGTCGTTCCGGCGGGTCGAGCCGGTGGTTCCGGCATGTCCGGAAGGTGGTTCCGGTCTGTCCAGCAGGTGGTTCTGTGGTGTCCGGCACGAGGTTCAGTCTGAGAGGCTGTGCCGGCATGCCCATCACGTGATTCCGGCTTGTCCCCGAAGTGGTGCTGGTGTAGCGAGCAGGTGATTTTGGCGTGTCCGGCAGGTGGTTCAGGCGAGTTGAGCAGGTGGTTGCGACGTGCTCGGCAGGTGCTTCCGGCGTCTCCGGCACGTGTTTCTGGCACATCTGACTGGTGGTTCCGGCATGCCCAAAAGTTGATTCCGGTCTGTCCGGTAGGTGGTTCCGGCGTGCACGGCACGTGGTTCTGGTACGTCTCAGAGGTGGTTGCGTATGCCCAACAGGTGATTCCGGACTGTCCGCCACGTGCTTCTGGCACGTCTGAGAGGTGGTTCCAACATGCCCGGCAGGTCATTTCGGAGAGTCGTCCAAGTGGTTCTGGCGTAGCCCGCAGGTGATTTTGGCGTGTCCGGCAGGTGGTTCCGCCGTGCTCGGCAGGTGGTTCAGGCATGGCCGTCACGTGGTTCCAGTCTGTCCAGGAGGTGTTTCCAGCTTCTCCGGCAGGTGGGTCTGGTACGTCTGAGAGGCGGTTCCGCCATGGCTGGCAGGTGATCCCGGACTGTCCCACAGGTGGTTCTGGCATAGCCAGCAGTTGATATTGGCCTGTCCGGCAGGTGGTTCCAGCGAGTCGAACAGGTGGCTCCGGTGTTCTTGGCAGGTGGTTCCGGTCTGTCCGGTAGGTGATTCCGGCGTGTCTGGCACGTGTTTCCGGCATGCGCGGCAGGATATTCCGTAGTGTCCGCCAGGTGGTTCTGGCATACCCGGCAGGTGATTTTGGCGTGTCCGGCAGGTGTTTCTGGCGAGTCGAGCAGGTCGCTCCGGCATGCTCGCCAGGTGCTTCCGGCGTCTCCGGCACGTGGTTCTGGTGTGTCTGAGAGCTGGTTCCGGCATGTCCGGCAGATGATTCCGGAGTCTCCGCCAAGTGGTTCTGGCATACCCGGCTGGTGATTTGGGCATGTCAGGTAGGTGGTTCCGGCGAGTCGAGCAGGTGGCTCCGGCGTGCTCGGCAGGTTGTTCAGACGGGTCTGGCAGGTGTTTTCCGTCTGTTCGGGGTGTGGTTCCAGCATCTCATGCACATGGTTCTGGCACGTCTGAGATGTGGTTCCGGCCGGCCCTACAGGTGTTTCCACAGTGTCCGCCAAGTGGTACTGGCGTAGTTGGAAGGTGATTTTGGCATGACCGGCAGGTGGTTCCAGCAAGCCCGGCAGGTGATTCCGAAGTGTTCCCCAACTGGTTGTGGCGTAGCCGGCAGGTGATTTTTGCGTGTCCGGCAGGTGGTTCTGGCGAGTCGAGCAGGTGGTTCCGGCGTGCTCGGCAGGTGCTTCCGGGGTCATTGGCACGTGGTTCTGGCATATCTGAGAGGTGGTTCCGGCATGCCCGGCAGGTGATTCCGGAGTGTTCGCCAAGTGTTTCCGGCGTAGCCGGCAGGTGAGTTTGCATGTCCAGCGGTCGTTCCGGCGGGTCGAGCCGGTGGTTCCGGCGTGTCCGGCAGGTGGTTCCGGTCTGTCCGGCAGGTGGTTCTGTGGTGTCCGGCACGAGGTTCAGTCTGAGAGGCTGTGCCGGCATGCCCCTCACGTGATTCCGGCTTGTCCCCGAAGTGGTGCTGGTGTAGCGGGCAGGTGATTTTGGCGTGTCCGGCAGGTGGTTCAGGCGAGTTGAGCAGGTGGTTGCGACGTGCTCGGCAGGTGCTTCCGGCGTCTCCGGCACGGGTTTCTGGCACATCTGACTGGTGGTTCCGGCATGCCCAAAAGTTGATTCCGGTCTGTCCGGTAGGTGGTTCCGGCGTGCACGGCACGTGGTTCTGGTACGTGTCAGAGGTGGTTGCGTATGCCCAACAGGTGATTCCGGACAGTCCGCCACGTGCTTCTGGCACGTCTGAGAGGTGGTTCCAACATGCCCGGCATGTCATTTCGGAGAGTCGTCCAAGTGGTTCTGGCATAGCCCACAGGTGATTTTGGCGTGTCCGGCAGGTGGTTCCGCCGTGCTCGGCAGGTGGTTCAGGCATGGCCATCATGTGGTTCCAGTCTGTCCAGGACGTGTTTCCAGCTTCTCCGGCAGGTGGTTCTGGTACGTCTGAGAGGTGGTTCCGCCATGGCTGGCAGGTGATCCCGGACCGTCCCCCAGGTGGTTCTGGCATAGCCAGCAGTTGATATTGGCCTGTCCGGCAGGTGGTTCCAGCGAGTCGAACAGGTGGCTCCGGCGTTCTTGGCAGGTGGTTCCGGTCTGTCCGGTAGGTGTTTCCGGCGTGTCTGGCACGTGCTTCCGGCATGCACGGCAGGTGATTCCGTAGTGTCCGCCAGGTGGTTCTGGCATACCCGGCAGGTGATTTTGGCGTGGCCGGCAGGTGTTTCTGGCGAGTCGAGCAGGTGGCTCCGGCATGCTCGGCAGGTGCTTCCGGCGTCTCCGGCACTTGGTTCTGGTGTGTCTGAGAGCTGGTTCCGGCATGTCCGGCAGATGATTCCGGAGTGTCCGCCAAGTGGTTCTGGCATACCCAGCAGGTGATTTTGGCGTGTCAGGGAGGTGGTACCGGTGAGTCGAGCAGGTGGTTCCGGCGTGCTCGGCAGGTCGTTCAGGCGGTTCTGGCAGGTGGTATCCGTTTGTTCGGGGTGTGGTTCCAGCATCTCATGAACACGTTTCTGGCACGTCTGAGATGTGGTTCCAGCCGGCCCGACAGGTGTTTCCGCAGTGTCCGCCAAGCGGTTCTGGCGTAGTTGGCAGGTGATTTTGGCATGACTGGCAGGTGGTTCCAGCAAGCCTGGCAGGTGATTCCAAAGTGTTCACCAACTGGTTGTGGCGTAGCCGGCAGGTGATTTTTGCGTGATCGGCAGGTGGTTCTGGCGAGTCGAGCAGGTGGTTCCGGCGTGCTCGGCTGGTGCTTCCGGGGTCATTGGCACGGGGTTCTGGCATGTCTGAGAGGTGGTTCCTGCATGCCCGGCAAGTGATTCCGGAGTGTTCGCCAAGTGGTTCTGGCATAGTCGGCAGGTGATTTTGGCATGTCCGGCAGGTGGTTCAGGCGAGTTGAGCAGGTGGTTCCAACGTGCTTGGCAGGTGCTTCCGGCGTCTCCGGCACGTGTTTCTGGCACATCTGACAGGTGGTTCCGGCATGCCCGAAAGGTGATTCCGGTCTGTCCGGTAGGTGGTTCCAGCCTGCACGGCATGTGGTTCTGGTACGTCTCAGAGGTGGTTGCGCATGCCCAACAGGTGATTCCGGACTGTCCGCCACATGGTTCTGGCACGTCTGAGAGGTGGTTCCGTCATGCCCGGCAGGTCATCCCAGAGAGTCCTCCAAGTGGTTCTGGCATAACACGCAGGTGATTTTGGCGTGTCTGGCAGGTTGTTCCGTTGTGCTTGGCAGGTGGTTCAGGCTTGGCCGGCAGGTGGTTCCAGACTGTCCAGGACGTGTTTCCAGCTTCTCCGGCAGGTGGTTCTGGTACGTCTGAGAGGTGGTTCCGCCATGGCTGGCAGGTGATTCCGGACCGTCCCCCAGGTGGTTCTGGCATAGCCAGCAGTTGATATTGGCCTGTCCGGCAGGTGGTTCCAGCGAGTCGAACAGGTGGCTCCGGCGTGCTCGGCAGGTGGTTCCGGTCTGTCCGGTAGGTGATTCCGGCGTGTCTGGCACGTGCTTCCGGCACGTCTGAGAGGTGGTTCCGTCATGCGCGACAGGTGATTTCGGAGTGTCCGCCAGGTGGTTCTGGCGTACCCGGCAGGTGATTTTGGCGTGTCCGGCAGGTGTTTCTGGCGAGTCGAGCAGGTGGCTCCGGCATGCTCGCCAGGTGCTTCCGGCGTCTCCGGCACGTGGTTCTGGTGTGTCTGAGAGCTGGTTCCGGCATGTCCGGCAGATGATTCCGGAGTGTCCGCCAAGTGGTTCTGGCATACCCGGCTGGTGATTTGGGCATGTCAGGTAGGTGGTTCCGGCGAGTCGAGCAGGTGGCTCCGGCGTGCTCGGCAGGTTGTTCAGACGGGTCTGGCAGGTGTTTTCCGTCTGTTCGGGGTGTGGTTCCAGCATCTCATGCACATGGTTCTGGCACGTCTGAGATGTGGTTCCGGCCGGCCCGACAGGTGTTTCCACAGTGTCCGCCAAGTGGTACTGGCGTAGTTGGCAGGTGATTTTGGCATGACCGGCAGGTGGTTCCAGCAAGCCCGGCAGGTGATTCCGAAGTGTTCCCCAACTGGTTGTGGCGTAGCCGGCAGGTGATTTTTGCGTGTCCGGCAGGTGGTTCTGGCGAGTCGAGCAGGTGGTTCCGGCGTGCTCGGCAGGTGCTTCCGGGGTCATTGGCACGTGGTTCTGGCATATCTGAGAGGTGGTTCCGGCATGCCCGGCAGGTGATTCCGGAGTGTTCGCCAAGTGTTTCCGGCGTAGCCGGCAGGTGAGTTTGCATGTCCAGCGGTCGTTCCGGCGGGTCGAGCCGGTGGTTCCGGCATGTCCGGAAGGTGGTTCCGGTCTGTCCAGCAGGTGGTTCTGTGGTGTCCGGCACGAGGTTCAGTCTGAGAGGCTGTGCCGGCATGCCCCTCACGTGATTCCGGCTTGTCCCCGAAGTGGTGCTGGTGTAGCGAGCAGGTGATTTTGGCGTGTCCGGCAGGTGGTTCAGGCGAGTTGAGCAGGTGGTTGCGACGTGCTCGGCAGGTGCTTCCGGCGTCTCCGGCACGGGTTTCTGGCACATCTGACTGGTGGTTCCGGCATGCCCAAAAGTTGATTCCGGTCTGTCCGGTAGGTGGTTCCGGCGTGCACGGCACGTGGTTCTGGTACGTCTCAGAGGTGGTTGCGTATGCCCAACAGGTGATTCCGGACTGTCCGCCACGTGCTTCTGGCACGTCTGAGAGGTGGTTCCAACATGCCCGGCAGGTCATTTCGGAGAGTCGTCCAAGTGGTTCTGGCGTAGCCCGCAGGTGATTTTGGCGTGTCCGGCAGGTGGTTCCGCCGTGCTCGGCAGGTGGTTCAGGCATGGCCGTCACGTGGTTCCAGTCTGTCCAGGAGGTGTTTCCAGCTTCTCCGGCAGGTGGGTCTGGTACGTCTGAGAGGCGGTTCCGCCATGGCTGGCAGGTGATCCCGGACTGTCCCACAGGTGGTTCTGGCATAGCCAGCAGTTGATATTGGCCTGTCCGGCAGGTGGTTCCAGCGAGTCGAACAGGTGGCTCCGGTGTTCTTGGCAGGTGGTTCCGGTCTGTCCGGTAGGTGATTCCGGCGTGTCTGGCACGTGTTTCCGGCATGCGCGGCAGGATATTCCGTAGTGTCCGCCAGGTGGTTCTGGCATACCCGGCAGGTGATTTTGGCGTGTCCGGCAGGTGTTTCTGGCGAGTCGAGCAGGTCGCTCCGGCATGCTCGCCAGGTGCTTCCGGCGTCTCCGGCACGTGGTTCTGGTGTGTCTGAGAGCTGGTTCCGGCATGTCCGGCAGATGATTCCGGAGTGTCCGCCAAGTGGTTCTGGCATACCCGGCTGGTGATTTGGGCATGTCAGGTAGGTGGTTCCGGCGAGTCGAGCAGGTGGCTCCGGCGTGCTCGGCAGGTTGTTCAGACGGGTCTGGCAGGTGTTTTCCGTCTGTTCGGGGTGTGGTTCGAGCATCTCATGCACATGGTTCTGGCACGTCTGAGATGTGGTTCCGGCCGGCCCTACAGGTGTTTCCACAGTGTCCGCCAAGTGGTACTGGCGTAGTTGGAAGGTGATTTTGGCATGACCGGCAGGTGGTTCCAGCAAGCCCGGCAGGTGATTCCGAAGTGTTCCCCAACTGGTTGTGGCGTAGCCGGCAGGTGATTTTTGCGTGTCCGGCAGGTGGTTCTGGCGAGTCGAGCAGGTGGTTCCGGCGTGCTCGGCAGGTGCTTCCGGGGTCATTGGCACGTGGTTCTGGCATATCTGAGAGGTGGTTCCGGCATGCCCGGCAGGTGATTCCGGAGTGTTCGCCAAGTGTTTCCAGGGTAGCCGGCAGGTGAGTTTGCATGTCCAGCGGTCGTTCCGGCGGGTCGAGCCGGTGGTTCCGGCGTGTCCGGCAGGTGGTTCCGGTCTGTCCGGCAGGTGGTTCTGTGGTGTCCGGCACGAGGTTCAGTCTGAGAGGCTGTGCTGGCATGCCCCTCACGTGATTCCGGCTTGTCCCCGAAGTGGTGCTGGTGTAGCGGGCAGGTGATTTTGGCGTGTCCGGCAGGTGGTTCAGGCGAGTTGAGCAGGTGGTTGCGACGTGCTCGGCAGGTGCTTCCGGCGTCTCCGGCACGGGTTTCTGGCACATCTGACTGGTGGTTCCGGCATGCCCAAAAGTTGATTCCGGTCTGTCCGGTAGGTGGTTCCGGCGTGCACGGCACGTGGTTGTGGTACGTGTCAGAGGTGGTTGCGTATGCCCAACAGGTGATTCCGGACAGTCCGCCACGTGCTTCTGGCACGTCTGAGAGGTGGTTCCAACATGCCCGGCATGTCATTTCGGAGAGTCGTCCAAGTGGTTCTGGCATAGCCCACAGGTGATTTTGGCGTGTCCGGCAGGTGGTTCCGCCGTGCTCGGCAGGTGGTTCAGGCATGGCCATCACGTGGTTCCAGTCTGTCCAGGACGTGTTTCCAGCTTCTCCGGCAGGTGGTTCTGGTACGTCTGAGAGGTGGTTCCGCCATGGCTGGCAGGTGATCCCGGACCGTCCCCCAGGTGGTTCTGGCATAGCCAGCAGTTGATATTGGCCTGTCCGGCAGGTGGTTCCAGCGAGTCGAACAGGTGGCTCCGGCGTTCTTGGCAGGTGGTTCCGGTCTGTCCGGTAGGTGTTTCCGGCGTGTCTGGCACGTGCTTCCGGCATGCACGGCAGGTGATTCCGTAGTGTCCGCCAGGTGGTTCTGGCATACCCGGCAGGTGATTTTGGCGTGGCCGGCAGGTGTTTCTGGCGAGTCGAGCAGGTGGCTCCGGCATGCTCGGCAGGTGCTTCCGGCGTCTCCGGCACTTGGTTCTGGTGTGTCTGAGAGCTGGTTCCGGCATGTCCGGCAGATGATTCCGGAGTGTCCGCCAAGTGGTTCTGGCATACCCAGCAGGTGATTTTGGCGTGTCAGGGAGGTGGTACCGGTGAGTCGAGCAGGTGGTTCCGGCGTGCTCGGCAGGTCGTTCAGGCGGTTCTGGCAGGTGGTATCCGTTTGTTCGGGGTGTGGTTCCAGCATCTCATGAACACGTTTCTGGCACGTCTGAGATGTGGTTCCAGCCGGCCCGACAGGTGTTTCCGCAGTGTCCGCCAAGCGGTTCTGGCGTAGTTGGCAGGTGATTTTGGCATGACTGGCAGGTGGTTCCAGCAAGCCTGGCAGGTGATTCCAAAGTGTTCACCAACTGGTTGTGGCGTAGCCGGCAGGTGATTTTTGCGTGATCGGCAGGTGGTTCTGGCGAGTCGAGCAGGTGGTTCCGGCGTGCTCGGCTGGTGCTTCCGGGGTCATTGGCACGGGGTTCTGGCATGTCTGAGAGGTGGTTCCTGCATGCCCGGCAAGTGATTCCGGAGTGTTCGCCAAGTGGTTCTGGCATAGTCGGCAGGTGATTTTGGCATGTCCGGCAGGTGGTTCAGGCGAGTTGAGCAGGTGGTTCCAACGTGCTTGGCAGGTGCTTCCGGCGTCTCCGGCACGTGTTTCTGGCACATCTGACAGGTGGTTCCGGCATGCCCGAAAGGTGATTCCGGTCTGTCCGGTAGGTGGTTCCAGCCTGCACGGCATGTGGTTCTGGTACGTCTCAGAGGTGGTTGCGCATGCCCAACAGGTGATTCCGGACTGTCCGCCACATGGTTCTGGCACGTCTGAGAGGTGGTTCCGGCATGCCCGGCAGGTCATCCCAGAGAGTCCTCCAAGTGGTTCTGGCATAACACGCAGGTGATTTTGGCGTGTCTGGCAGGTTGTTCCGTTGTGCTTGGCAGGTGGTTCAGGCTTGGCCGGCAGGTGGTTCCAGACTGTCCAGGACGTGTTTCCAGCTTCTCCGGCAGGTGGTTCTGGTACGTCTGAGAGGTGGTTCCGCCATGGCTGGCAGGTGATTCCGGACCGTCCCCCAGGTGGTTCTGGCATAGCCAGCAGTTGATATTGGCCTGTCCGGCAGGTGGTTCCAGCGAGTCGAACAGGTGGCTCCGGCGTGCTCGGCAGGTGGTTCCGGTCTGTCCGGTAGGTGATTCCGGCGTGTCTGGCACGTGCTTCCGGCACGTCTGAGAGGTGGTTCCGGCATGCGCGACAGGTGATTTCGGAGTGTCCGCCAGGTGGTTCTGGCGTACCCGGCAGGTGATTTTGGCGTGTCCGGCAGGTGTTTCTGGCGAGTCGAGCAGGTGGCTCCGGCATGCTCGCCAGGTGCTTCCGGCGTCTCCGGCACGTGGTTCTGGTGTGTCTGAGAGCTGGTTCCGGCATGTCCGGCAGATGATTCCGGAGTGTCCGCCAAGTGGTTCTGGCATACCCGGCTGGTGATTTGGGCATGTCAGGTAGGTGGTTCCGGCGAGTCGAGCAGGTGGCTCCGGCGTGCTCGGCAGGTTGTTCAGACGGGTCTGGCAGGTGTTTTCCGTCTGTTCGGGGTGTGGTTCCAGCATCTCATGCACATGGTTCTGGCACGTCTGAGATGTGGTTCCGGCCGGCCCGACAGGTGTTTCCACAGTGTCCGCCAAGTGGTACTGGCGTAGTTGGCAGGTGATTTTGGCATGACCGGCAGGTGGTTCCAGCAAGCCCGGCAGGTGATTCCGAAGTGTTCCCCAACTGGTTGTGGCGTAGCCGGCAGGTGATTTTTGCGTGTCCGGCAGGTGGTTCTGGCGAGTCGAGCAGGTGGTTCCGGCGTGCTCGGCAGGTGCTTCCGGGGTCATTGGCACGTGGTTCTGGCATATCTGAGAGGTGGTTCCGGCATGCCCGGCAGGTGATTCCGGAGTGTTCGCCAAGTGTTTCCGGCGTAGCCGGCAGGTGAGTTTGCATGTCCAGCGGTCGTTCCGGCGGGTCGAGCCGGTGGTTCCGGCATGTCCGGAAGGTGGTTCCGGTCTGTCCAGCAGGTGGTTCTGTGGTGTCCGGCACGAGGTTCAGTCTGAGAGGCTGTGCCGGCATGCCCCTCACGTGATTCCGGCTTGTCCCCGAAGTGGTGCTGGTGTAGCGGGCAGGTGATTTTGGCGTGTCCGGCAGGTGGTTCAGGCGAGTTGAGCAGGTGGTTGCGACGTGCTCGGCAGGTGCTTCCGGCGTCTCCGGCACGGGTTTCTGGCACATCTGACTGGTGGTTCCGGCATGCCCAAAAGTTGATTCCGGTCTGTCCGGTAGGTGGTTCCGGCGTGCACGGCACGTGGTTCTGGTACGTCTCAGAGGTGGTTGCGTATGCCCAACAGGTGATTCCGGACTGTCCGCCACGTGCTTCTGGCACGTCTGAGAGGTGGTTCCAACATGCCCGGCAGGTCATTTCGGAGAGTCGTCCAAGTGGTTCTGGCGTAGCCCGCAGGTGATTTTGGCGTGTCCGGCAGGTGGTTCCGCCGTGCTCGGCAGGTGGTTCAGGCATGGCCGTCACGTGGTTCCAGTCTGTCCAGGAGGTGTTTCCAGCTTCTCCGGCAGGTGGGTCTGGTACGTCTGAGAGGCGGTTCCGCCATGGCTGGCAGGTGATCCCGGACTGTCCCACAGGTGGTTCTGGCATAGCCAGCATTTGATATTGGCCTGTCCGGCAGGTGGTTCCAGCGAGTCGAACAGGTGGCTCCGGTGTTCTTGGCAGGTGGTTCCGGTCTGTCCGGTAGGTGATTCCGGCGTGTCTGGCAGGTGTTTCCGGCATGCGCGGCAGGATATTCCGTAGTGTCCGCCAGGTGGTTCTGGCATACCCGGCAGGTGATTTTGGCGTGTCCGGCAGGTGTTTCTGGCGAGTCGAGCAGGTCGCTCCGGCATGCTCGCCAGGTGCTTCCGGCGTCTCCGGCACGTGGTTCTGGTGTGTCTGAGAGCTGGTTCCGGCATGTCCGGCAGATGATTCCGGAGTGTCCGCCAAGTGGTTCTGGCATACCCGGCTGGTGATTTGGGCATGTCAGGTAGGTGGTTCCGGCGAGTCGAGCAGGTGGCTCCGGCGTGCTCGGCAGGTTGTTCAGACGGGTCTGGCAGGTGTTTTCCGTCTGTTCGGGGTGTGGTTCGAGCATCTCATGCACATGGTTCTGGCACGTCTGAGATGTGGTTCCGGCCGGCCCTACAGGTGTTTCCACAGTGTCCGCCAAGTGGTACTGGCGTAGTTGGAAGGTGATTTTGGCATGACCGGCAGGTGGTTCCAGCAAGCCCGGCAGGTGATTCCGAAGTGTTCCCCAACTGGTTGTGGCGTAGCCGGCAGGTGATTTTTGCGTGTCCGGCAGGTGGTTCTGGCGAGTCGAGCAGGTGGTTCCGGCGTGCTCGGCAGGTGCTTCCGGGGTCATTGGCACGTGGTTCTGGCATATCTGAGAGGTGGTTCCGGCATGCCCGGCAGGTGATTCCGGAGTGTTCGCCAAGTGTTTCCAGGGTAGCCGGCAGGTGAGTTTGCATGTCCAGCGGTCGTTCCGGCGGGTCGAGCCGGTGGTTCCGGCGTGTCCGGCAGGTGGTTCCGGTCTGTCCGGCAGGTGGTTCTGTGGTGTCCGGCACGAGGTTCAGTCTGAGAGGCTGTGCCGGCATGCCCCTCACGTGATTCCGGCTTGTCCCCGAAGTGGTGCTGGTGTAGCGGGCAGGTGATTTTGGCGTGTCCGGCAGGTGGTTCAGGCGAGTTGAGCAGGTGGTTGCGACGTGCTCGGCAGGTGCTTCCGGCGTCTCCGGCACGGGTTTCTGGCACATCTGACTGGTGGTTCCGGCATGCCCAAAAGTTGATTCCGGTCTGTCCGGTAGGTGGTTCCGGCGTGCACGGCACGTGGTTCTGGTACGTGTCAGAGGTGGTTGCGTATGCCCAACAGGTGATTCCGGACAGTCCGCCACGTGCTTCTGGCACGTCTGAGAGGTGGTTCCAACATGCCCGGCATGTCATTTCGGAGAGTCGTCCAAGTGGTTCTGGCATAGCCCACAGGTGATTTTGGCGTGTCCGGCAGGTGGTTCCGCCGTGCTCGGCAGGTGGTTCAGGCATGGCCATCACGTGGTTCCAGTCTGTCCAGGACGTGTTTCCAGCTTCTCCGGCAGGTGGTTCTGGTACGTCTGAGAGGTGGTTCCGCCATGGCTGGCAGGTGATCCCGGACCGTCCCCCAGGTGGTTCTGGCATAGCCAGCAGTTGATATTGGCCTGTCCGGCAGGTGGTTCCAGCGAGTCGAACAGGTGGCTCCGGCGTTCTTGGCAGGTGGTTCCGGTCTGTCCGGTAGGTGTTTCCGGCGTGTCTGGCACGTGCTTCCGGCATGCACGGCAGGTGATTCCGTAGTGTCCGCCAGGTGGTTCTGGCATACCCGGCAGGTGATTTTGGCGTGGCCGGCAGGTGTTTCTGGCGAGTCGAGCAGGTGGCTCCGGCATGCTCGCCAGGTGCTTCCGGCGTCTCCGGCACGTGGTTCTGGTGTGTCTGAGAGCTGGTTCCGGCATGTCCGGCAGATGATTCCGGAGTGTCCGCCAAGTGGTTCTGGCATACCCGGCTGGTGATTTGGGCATGTCAGGTAGGTGGTTCCGGCGAGTCGAGCAGGTGGCTCCGGCGTGCTCGGCAGGTTTTTCAGACGGGTCTGGCAGGTGTTTTCCGTCTGTTCGGGGTGTGGTTCCAGCATCTCATGCACATGGTTCTGGCACGTCTGAGATGTGGTTCCGGCCGGCCCGACAGGTGTTTCCACAGTGTCCGCCAAGTGGTACTGGCGTAGTTGGCAGGTGATTTTGGCATGACCGGCAGGTGGTTCCAGCAAGCCCGGCAGGTGATTCCGAAGTGTTCCCCAACTGGTTGTGGCGTAGCCGGCAGGTGATTTTTGCGTGTCCGGCAGGTGGTTCTGGCGAGTCGAGCAGGTGGTTCCGGCGTGCTCGGCAGGTGCTTCCGGGGTCATTGGCACGTGGTTCTGGCATATCTGAGAGGTGGTTCCGGCATGCCCGGCAGGTGATTCCGGAGTGTTCGCCAAGTGTTTCCGGCGTAGCCGGCAGGTGAGTTTGCATGTCCAGCGGTCGTTCCGGCGGGTCGAGCCGGTGGTTCCGGCATGTCCGGAAGGTGGTTCCGGTCTGTCCAGCAGGTGGTTCTGTGGTGTCCGGCACGAGGTTCAGTCTGAGAGGCTGTGCCGGCATGCCCCTCACGTGATTCCGGCTTGTCCCCGAAGTGGTGCTGGTGTAGCGAGCAGGTGATTTTGGCGTGTCCGGCAGGTGGTTCAGGCGAGTTGAGCAGGTGGTTGCGACGTGCTCGGCAGGTGCTTCCGGCGTCTCCGGCACGGGTTTCTGGCACATCTGACTGGTGGTTCCGGCATGCCCAAAAGTTGATTCCGGTCTGTCCGGTAGGTGGTTCCGGCGTGCACGGCACGTGGTTCTGGTACGTCTCAGATGTGGTTGCGTATGCCCAACAGGTGATTCCGGACTGTCCGCCACGTGCTTCTGGCACGTCTGAGAGGTGGTTCCAACATGCCCGGCAGGTCATTTCGGAGAGTCGTCCAAGTGGTTCTGGCGTAGCCTGCAGGTGATTTTGGCGTGTCCGGCAGGTGGTTCCGCCGTGCTCGGCAGGTGGTTCAGGCATGGCCGTCACGTGGTTCCAGTCTGTCCAGGAGGTGTTTCCAGCTTCTCCGGCAGGTGGGTCTGGTACGTCTGAGAGGCGGTTCCGCCATGGCTGGCAGGTGATCCCGGACTGTCCCACAGGTGGTTCTGGCATAGCCAGCAGTTGATATTGGCCTGTCCGGCAGGTGGTTCCAGCGAGTCGAACAGGTGGCTCCGGTGTTCTTGGCAGGTGGTTCCGGTCTGTCCGGTAGGTGATTCCGGCGTGTCTGGCACGTGTTTCCGGCATGCGCGGCAGGATATTCCGTAGTGTCCGCCAGGTGGTTCTGGCATACCCGGCAGGTGATTTTGGCGTGTCCGGCAGGTGTTTCTGGCGAGTCGAGCAGGTCGCTCCGGCATGCTCGCCAGGTGCTTCCGGCGTCTCCGGCACGTGGTTCTGGTGTGTCTGAGAGCTGGTTCCGGCATGTCCGGCAGATGATTCCGGAGTGTCCGCCAAGTGGTTCTGGCATACCCGGCTGGTGATTTGGGCATGTCAGGTAGGTGGTTCCGGCGAGTCGAGCAGGTGGCTCCGGCGTGCTCGGCAGGTTGTTCAGACGGGTCTGGCAGGTGTTTTCCGTCTGTTCGGGGTGTGGTTCCAGCATCTCATGCACATGGTTCTGGCACGTCTGAGATGTGGTTCCGGCCGGCCCTACAGGTGTTTCCACAGTGTCCGCCAAGTGGTACTGGCGTAGTTGGAAGGTGATTTTGGCATGACCGGCAGGTGGTTCCAGCAAGCCCGGCAGGTGATTCCGAAGTGTTCCCCAACTGGTTGTGGCGTAGCCGGCAGGTGATTTTTGCGTGTCCGGCAGGTGGTTCTGGCGAGTCGAGCAGGTGGTTCCGGCGTGCTCGGCAGGTGCTTCCGGGGTCATTGGCACGTGGTTCTGGCATATCTGAGAGGTGGTTCCGGCATGCCCGGCAGGTGATTCCGGAGTGTTCGCCAAGTGTTTCCAGGGTAGCCGGCAGGTGAGTTTGCATGTCCAGCGGTCGTTCCGGCGGGTCGAGCCGGTGGTTCCGGCGTGTCCGGCAGGTGGTTCCGGTCTGTCCGGCAGGTGGTTCTGTGGTGTCCGGCACGAGGTTCAGTCTGAGAGGCTGTGCCGGCATGCCCCTCACGTGATTCCGGCTTGTCCCCGAAGTGGTGCTGGTGTAGCGGGCAGGTGATTTTGGCGTGTCCGGCAGGTGGTTCAGGCGAGTTGAGCAGGTGGTTGCGACGTGCTCGGCAGGTGCTTCCGGCGTCTCCGGCACGGGTTTCTGGCACATCTGACTGGTGGTTCCGGCATGCCCAAAAGTTGATTCCGGTCTGTCCGGTAGGTGGTTCCGGCGTGCACGGCACGTGGTTGTGGTACGTGTCAGAGGTGGTTGCGTATGCCCAACAGGTGATTCCGGACAGTCCGCCACGTGCTTCTGGCACGTCTGAGAGGTGGTTCCAACATGCCCGGCATGTCATTTCGGAGAGTCGTCCAAGTGGTTCTGGCATAGCCCACAGGTGATTTTGGCGTGTCCGGCAGGTGGTTCCGCCGTGCTCGGCAGGTGGTTCAGGCATGGCCATCACGTGGTTCCAGTCTGTCCAGGACGTGTTTCCAGCTTCTCCGGCAGGTGGTTCTGGTACGTCTGAGAGGTGGTTCCGCCATGGCTGGCAGGTGATCCCGGACCGTCCCCCAGGTGGTTCTGGCATAGCCAGCAGTTGATATTGGCCTGTCCGGCAGGTGGTTCCAGCGAGTCGAACAGGTGGCTCCGGCGTTCTTGGCAGGTGGTTCCGGTCTGTCCGGTAGGTGTTTCCGGCGTGTCTGGCACGTGCTTCCGGCATGCACGGCAGGTGATTCCGTAGTGTCCGCCAGGTGGTTCTGGCATACCCGGCAGGTGATTTTGGCGTGGCCGGCAGGTGTTTCTGGCGAGTCGAGCAGGTGGCTCCGGCATGCTCGGCTGGTGCTTCCGGCGTCTCCGGCACTTGGTTCTGGTGTGTCTGAGAGCTGGTTCCGGCATGTCCGGCAGATGATTCCGGAGTGTCCGCCAAGTGGTTCTGGCATACCCAGCAGGTGATTTTGGCGTGTCAGGGAGGTGGTACCGGTGAGTCGAGCAGGTGGTTCCGGCGTGCTCGGCAGGTCGTTCAGGCGGTTCTGGCAGGTGGTATCCGTTTGTTCGGGGTGTGGTTCCAGCATCTCATGAACACGTTTCTGGCACGTCTGAGATGTGGTTCCAGCCGGCCCGACAGGTGTTTCCGCAGTGTCCGCCAAGCGGTTCTGGCGTAGTTGGCAGGTGATTTTGGCATGACTGGCAGGTGGTTCCAGCAAGCCTGGCAGGTGATTCCAAAGTGTTCACCAACTGGTTGTGGCGTAGCCGGCAGGTGATTTTTGCGTGATCGGCAGGTGGTTCTGGCGAGTCGAGCAGGTGGTTCCGGCGTGCTTGGCTGGTGCTTCCGGGGTCATTGGCACGGGGTTCTGGCATGTCTGAGAGGTGGTTCCTGCATGCCCGGCAAGTGATTCCGGAGTGTTCGCCAAGTGGTTCTGGCATAGTCGGCAGGTGATTTTGGCATGTCCGGCAGGTGGTTCAGGCGAGTTGAGCAGGTGGTTCCAACGTGCTTGGCAGGTGCTTCCGGCGTCTCCGGCACGTGTTTCTGGCACATCTGACAGGTGGTTCCGGCAGGCCCGAAAGGTGATTCCGGTCTGTCCGGTAGGTGGTTCCAGCCTGCACGGCATGTGGTTCTGGTACGTCTCAGAGGTGGTTGCGCATGCCCAACAGGTGATTCCGGACTGTCCGCCACATGGTTCTGGCACGTCTGAGAGGTGGTTCCGGCATGCCCGGCAGGTCATCCCAGAGAGTCCTCCAAGTGGTTCTGGCATAACACGCAGGTGATTTTGGCGTGTCTGGCAGGTTGTTCCGTTGTGCTTGGCAGGTGGTTCAGGCTTGGCCGGCAGGTGGTTCCAGACTGTCCAGGACGTGTTTCCAGCTTCTCCGGCAGGTGGTTCTGGTACGTCTGAGAGGTGGTTCCGCCATGGCTGGCAGGTGATTCCGGACCGTCCCCCAGGTGGTTCTGGCATAGCCAGCAGTTGATATTGGCCTGTCCGGCAGGTGGTTCCAGCGAGTCGAACAGGTGGCTCCGGCGTGCTCGACAGGTGGTTCCGGTCTGTCCGGTAGGTGATTCCGGCGTGTCCGGCACGTGCTTCCGGCACGTCTGAGAGGTGGTTCCGGCATGCGCGACAGGTGATTTCGGAGTGTCCGCCAGGTGGTTCTGGCGTACCCGGCAGGTGATTTTGGCATGTCCGGCAGGTGTTTCTGGCGAGTCGAGCAGGTGGCTCCGGCATGCTCGGCAGGTGCTTCCGGCGTCTCCGGCACGTGGTTCTGGTGTGTCTGAGAGCTGGTTCCGGCATGTCCGGCAGATGATTCCGGAGTGTCCGCCAAGTGGTTCTGGCATACCCGGCTGGTGATTTGGGCATGTCAGGTAGGTGGTTCCGGCGAGTCGAGCAGGTGGCTCCGGCGTGCTCGGCAGGTTGTTCAGACGGGTCTGGCAGGTGTTTTCCGTCTGTTCGGGGTGTGGTTCCAGCATCTCATGCACATGGTTCTGGCACGTCTGAGATGTGGTTCCGGCCGGCCCGACAGGTGTTTCCACAGTGTCCGCCAAGTGGTACTGGCGTAGTTGGCAGGTGATTTTGGCATGACCGGCAGGTGGTTCCAGCAAGCCCGGCAGGTGATTCCGAAGTGTTCCCCAACTCGTTGTGGCGTAGCCGGCAGGTGATTTTTGCGTGTCCGGCAGGTGGTTCTGGCGAGTCGAGCAGGTGGTTCCGGCGTGCTCGGCAGGTGCTTCCGGGGTCATTGGCACGTGGTTCTGGCATATCTGAGAGGTGGTTCCGGCATGCCCGGCAGGTGATTCTGGAGTGTTCGCCAAGTGTTTCCAGGGTAGCCGGCAGGTGATTTTGCATGTCCAGCGGTCGTTCCGGCGGGTCGAGCCGGTGGTTCCGGCGTGTCCGGCAGGTGGTTCCGGTCTGTCCGGCAGGTGGTTCTGTGGTGTCCGGCACGAGGTTCAGTCTGAGAGGCTGTGCCGGCATGCCCCTCACGTGATTCCGGCTTGTCCCCGAAGTGGTGCTGGTGTAGCGGGCAGGTGATTTTGGCGTGTCCGGCAGGTGGTTCAGGCGAGTTGAGCAGGTGGTTGCGACGTGCTCGGCAGGTGCTTCCGGCGTCTCTGGCACGGGTTTCTGTCACATCTGACTGGTGGTTCCGGCATGCCCAAAAGTTGATTCCGGTCTGTCCGGTAGGTGGTTCCGGCGTGCACGGCACGTGGTTCTGGTACGTGTCAGAGGTGGTTGCGTATGCCCAACAGGTGATTCCGGACTGTCCGCCACGTGCTTCTGGCACGTCTGAGAGGTGGTTCCAACATGCCCGGCAGGTCATTTCGGAGAGTCGTCCAAGTGGTTCTGGCATAGCCCGCAGGTGATTTTGGCGTGTCTGGCAGGTGGTTCCGCCGTGCTCGGCAGGTGGTTCAGGCATGGCCGTCACGTGGTTCCAGTCTGTCCAGGACGTGTTTCCAGCTTCTCAGGCAGGTGGTTCTGGTACGTCTGAGAGGTGGTTCCGCCATGGCTGGCAGGTGATCCCGGAATGTCCCCCAGGTGGTTCTGGCATAGCCTGCAGTTGATATTGGCCTGTCCGGCAGGTGGTTCCAGCGAGTCGAACATGTGGCTCTGGCGTGCTCGGCAGGTGGTTCCGGTCTGTCCGGTAGGTGATACCGGCGTGTCCGGCACTTGCTTCCGGCACGTCTGAGAGGTGGTTCCGGCATGCGCGACAGGTGATTTCGGAGTGTCCGCCAGGTGGTTCTGGCGTACCCGGCAGGTGATTTTGGCTTGTCCGGCAGGTGTTTCTGGCGAGTCGAGCAGGTGGCTCCGGCATGCTCGGCAGGTGCTTCCGGTGTCTCCGGCACGTGGTTCTGGTGTGTCTGAGAGCTGGTTCCGGCATGTCCGGCAGATGATTCCGGAGTGTCCGCCAAGTGGTTCTGGCATACCCGGCTGGTGATTTGGGCATGTCAGGTAGGTGGTTCCGGCGAGTCGAGCAGATGGCTCCGGCGTGCTCGGCAGGTTGTTCAGACGGGTCTGGCAGGTGTTTTCCGTCTGTTCGGGGTGTGGTTCCAGCATCTCATGCACATGGTTCTGTCACGTCTGAGATGTGGTTCCGGTCGCCCCGACAGGTGTTTCCACAGTGTCCGCCAAGTTGTACTGGCGTAGCTGGCAGGTGATTTTGGCATGACCGGCAGGTGGTTCCAGCAAGCCCGGCAGGTGATTCCGAAGTGTTCCCCAACTGTTTGTGGCGTAGCCGGCAGGTGATTTTTGAGTGTCCGGCAGGTGGTTCTGGCGAGTCGAGCAGGTGGTTCCGGCGTGCTCGGCAGGTGCTTCCGGGGTCATTGGCACGTGGTTCTGGCATATCTGAGAGGTGGTTCCGGCATGCCCGGCAGGTGATTCCGGATTGTTCGCCAAGTGTTTCCGGCGTAGCCGACAGGTGATTTTGCATGTCCAGCGGTCGTTGCGGCGGGTCGAGCCGGTGGTTGCGGCGTGTCCGGCAGGTGGTTCCGGTCTGTCCGGCAGGTGGTTCTGTGGTGTCCGGCACGAGGTTCAGTCTGAGAGGCTGTGCCGGCATGCCCCTCACGTGATTCCGGCTTGTCCCCGAAGTGGTGCTGGTGTAGCGGGCAGGTGATTTTGGCGTGTCCGGCAGGTGGTTCAGGCGAGTTGAGCAGGTGGTTGCGACGTGCTCGGCAGGTGCTTCCGGCGTCTCCGGCACGTGTTTCTGGCACATCTGACTGGTGGTTCCGGCATGCCCAAAAGTTGATTCCGGTCTGTCCGGTAGGTGGTTCCGGCGTGCACGGCACGTGGTTCTGGTACGTGTCAGAGGTGGTTGCGTATGCCCAACAGGTGATTCCGGACAGTCCGCCACGTGCTTCTGGCACGTCTGAGAGGTGGTTCCAACATGCCCGGCATGTCATTTCGGAGAGTCGTCCAAGTGGTTCTGGCGTAGCCCACAGGTGATTTTGGCGTGTCCGGCAGGTGGTTCCGCCGTGCTCGGCAGGTGGTTCAGGCATGGCCGTCACGTGGTTCCAGTCTGTCCAGGACGTGTTTCCAGCTTCTCCGGCAGGTGGTTCTGGTACGTCTGAGAGGTGGTTCCGCCATGGCTGGCAGGTGATCCCGGACCGTCCCCCAGGTGGTTCTGGCATAGCCAGCAGTTGATATTGGCCTGTCCGGCAGGTGGTTCCAGCGAGTCGAACAGGTGGCTCCGGCGTTCTTGGCAGGTGGTTCCGGTCTGTCCGGTAGGTGTTTCCGGCGTGTCTGGCATGTGGTTCCGGCATGCGCGGCAGGTGATTCCGTAGTGTCCGCCAGGTGGTTCTGGCATACCCGGCAGGTGATTTTTGCGTGTCCGGCAGGTGTTTCTGGCGAGTGGAGCAGGTGGCTCCGGCATGCTCGGCAGGTGCTTCCGGCGTCTCCGGCACTTGGTTCTGGTGTGTCTGAGAGCTGGTTCCGGCATGTCCGGCAGATGATTCCGGAGTGTCCGCCAAGTGGTTCTGGCATACCCAGCAGGTGATTTTGGCGTGTCAGGGAGGTGGTACCTGTGAGTCGAGCAGGTGGTTCCGGCGTGCTCAGCAGGTGGTTCAGGCGGTTCTGGCAGGTGGTATCCGTCTGTTCGGGGTGTGGTTCCAGCATCTCATGAACACGTTTCTGGCACGTCTGAGATGTGGTTCCAGCCGGCCCGACAGGTGTTTCCGCAGTGTCCGCCAAGCGGTTCTGGCGTAGTTGGCAGGTGATTTTGGCATGACTGGCAGGTGGTTCCAGCAAGCCTGGCAGGTGATTCCAAAGTGTTCACCAACTGGTTGTGGCGTAGCCGGCAGGTGATTTTTGCGTGATCGGCAGGTGGTTCTGGCGAGTCGAGCAGGTGGTTCCGGCGTGCTCGGCTGGTGCTTCCGGGGTCATTGGCACGGGGTTCTGGCATGTCTGAGAGGTGGTTCCTGCATGCCCGGCAAGTGATTCCGGAGTGTTCGCCAAGTGGTTCTGGCATAGTCGGCAGGTGATTTTGGCATGTCCGGCAGGTGGTTCAGGCGAGTTGAGCAGGTGGTTCCAACGTGCTTGGCAGGTGCTTCCGGCGTCTCCGGCACGTGTTTCTGGCACATCTGACAGGTGGTTCCGGCATGCCCGAAAGGTGATTCCGGTCTGTCCGGTAGGTGGTTCAAGCCTGCACGGCATGTGGTTCTGGTACGTCTCAGAGGTGGTTGCGTATGCCCAACAGGTGATTCCGGACTGTCCGCCACGTGCTTCTGGCACGTCTGAGAGGTGGTTCCAACATGCCCGGCAGGTCATTTCGGAGAGTCGTCCAAGTGGTTCTGGCGTAGCCCGCAGGTGATTTTGGCGTGTCCGGCAGGTGGTTCCGCCGTGCTCGGCAGGTGGTTCAGGCATGGCCGTCACGTGGTTCCAGTCTGTCCAGGACGTGTTTCCAGCTTCTCCGGCAGGTGGGTCTGGTACGTCTGAGAGGTGGTTCCGCCATGGCTGGCAGGTGATCCCGGACTGTCCCCCAGGTGGTTCTGGCATAGCCAGCAGTTGATATTGGCCTGTCCGGCAGGTGGTTCCAGCGAGTCGAACAGGTGGCTCTGGCGTGCTTGGCAGGTGGTTCCGGTCTGTCCGGTAGGTGATTCTGGCTTGTCCGGCACGTGCTTCCGGCACGTCTGAGACGTGGTTCCGGCATGCGCGACAGGTGATTTCGGAGTGTCCGCCAGGTGGTTCTGGCGTACCCGGCAGGTGATTTTGGCGTGTCCGGCAGGTGTTTCTGGCGAGTCGAGCAGGTGGCTCCGGCATGCTCGCCAGGTGCTTCCGGCGTCTCCGGCACGTGGTTCTGGTGTGTCTGAGAGCTGGTTCCGGCATGTCCGGCAGATGATTCCGGAGTGTCCGCCAAGTGGTTCTGGCATACCCGGCTGGTGATTTGGGCATGTCAGGTAGGTGGTTCCGGCGAGTCGAGCAGGTGGCTCCGGCGTGCTCGGCAGGTTGTTCAGACGGGTCTGGCAGGTGTTTTCCGTCTGTTCGGGGTGTGGTTCCAGCATCTCATGCACATGGTTCTGGCACGTCTGAGATGTGGTTCCGGCCGGCCCGACAGGTGTTTCCACAGTGTCCGCCAAGTGGTACTGGCGTAGTTGGCAGGTGATTTTGGCATGACCGGCAGGTGGTTCCAGCAAGCCCGGCAGGTGATTCCGAAGTGTTCCCCAACTGGTTGTGGCATAGCCGGCAGGTGATTTTGGCGTGTCCGGCAGGTGGTTCTGGCGAGTCGAGCAGGTGGTTCCGGCGTGCTCGGCAGGTGCTTCCGGGGTCATTGGCACGTGGTTCTGGCATATCTGAGAGGTGGTTCCGGCATGCCCGGCAGGTGATTCCGGAGTGTTCGCCAAGCGTTTCCGGCGTAGCCGGCAGGTGATTTTGCATGTCCAGCGGTCATTCCGGCGGGTCGAGCCCGTGGTTCCGGCGTGTCTGGCAGGTGGTTCCGGTCTGTCCGGCAGGTGGTTCTGTGGTGTCCGGCACGAGGTTCAGTCTGAGAGGCTGTGCCGGCATGCCCCTCACGTGATTCCGGCTTGTCCCCGAAGTGGTGCTGGTGTAGCGGGCAGGTGATTTTGGCGTGTCCGGCAGGTGGTTCAGGCGAGTTGAGCAGGTGGTTGCGACGTGCTCGGCAGGTGCTTCCGGCGTCTCCGGCACGTGTTTCTGGCACATCTGACTGGTGGTTCCGGCATGCCCAAAAGTTGATTCCGGTCTGTCCGGTAGGTGGTTCCGGCGTGCACGGCACGTGGTTCTGGTACGTCTCAGAGGTGGTTGCGTATGCCCAACAGGTGATTCCGGACTGTCCGCCACGTGCTTCTGGCACGTCTGAGAGGTGGTTCCAACATGCCCGGCAGGTCATTTCGGAGAGTCGTCCAAGTGGTTCTGGCGTAGCCCGCAGGTGATTTTGGCGTGTCCGGCAGGTGGTTCCGCCGTGCTCGGCAGGTGGTTCAGGCATGGCCGTCACGTGGTTCCAGTCTGTCCAGGACGTGTTTCCAGCTTCTCCGGCAGGTGGTTCTGGTACGTCTGAGAGGTGGTTCCGCCATGGCTGGCAGGTGATCCCGGAATGTCCCCCAGGTGGTTCTGGCATAGCCTGCAGTTGATATTGGCCTGTCCGGCAGGTGGTTCCAGCGAGTCGAACATGTGGCTCTGGCGTGCTCGGCAGGTGGTTCCGGTCTGTCCGGTAGGTGATTCCTGCGTGTCCGGCACTTGCTTCCGGCACGTCTGAGAGGTGGTTCCGGCATGCGCGACAGGTGATTTCGGAGTGTCCGCCAGGTGGTTCTGGCGTACCCGGCAGGTGATTTTGGCTTGTCCGGCAGGTGTTTCTGGCGAGTCGAGCAGGTGGCTCCGGCATGCTCGGCAGGTGCTTCCGGTGTCTCCGGCACGTGGTTCTGGTGTGTCTGAGAGCTGGTTCCGGCATGTCCGGCAGATGATTCCGGAGTGTCCGCCAAGTGGTTCTGGCATACCCAGCAGGTGATTTTGGCGTGTCAGGGAGGTGGTACCTGTGAGTCGAGCAGGTGGTTCCGGCGTGCTCGGCAGGTGGTTCAGGCGGTTCTGGCAGGTGGTATCCGTCTGTTCGGGGTGTGGTTCCAGCATCTCATGAACACGTTTCTGGCACGTCTGAGATGTGGTTCCAGCCGGCCCGACAGGTGTTTCCGCAGTGTCCGCCAAGCGGTTCTGGCGTAGTTGGCAGGTGATTTTGGCATGACTGGCAGGTGGTTCCAGCAAGCCTGGCAGGTGATTCCAAAGTGTTCACCAACTGGTTGTGGCGTAGCCGGCAGGTGATTTTTGCGTGATCGGCAGGTGGTTCTGGCGAGTCGAGCAGGTGGTTCCGGCGTGCTCGGCTGGTGCTTCCGGGGTCATTGGCACGGGGTTCTGGCATGTCTGAGAGGTGGTTCCTGCATGCCCGGCAAGTGATTCCGGAGTGTTCGCCAAGTGGTTCTGGCATAGTCGGCAGGTGATTTTGGCATGTCCGGCAGGTGGTTCAGGCGAGTTGAGCAGGTGGTTCCAACGTGCTTGGCAGGTGCTTCCGGCGTCTCCGGCACGTGTTTCTGGCACATCTGACAGGTGGTTCCGGCATGCCCGAAAGGTGATTCCGGTCTGTCCGGTAGGTGGTTCCAGGCTGCACGGCACGTGGTTCTGGTACGTCTCAGAGGTGGTTGCGCACGCGCAACAGGTGATTCCGGACTGTCCGCCACATGGTTCTGGCACGTCTGAGAGGTGGTTCCGGCATGCCCGGCAGGTCATCCCAGAGAGTCCTCCAAGTGGTTCTGGCATAACACGCAGGTGATTTTGGCGTGTCTGGCAGGTTGTTCCGTTGTGCTTGGCAGGTGGTTCAGGCTTGGCCGGCAGGTGGTTCCAGACTGTCCAGGACGTATTTCCAGCTTCTCCGGCAGGTGGTTCTGGTACGTCTGAGAGGTGGTTCCGCCATGGCTGGCAGGTGATTCCGGACCGTCCCCCAGGTGGTTCTGGCATAGCCAGCAGTTGATATTGGCCTGTCCGGCAGGTGGTTCCAGCGAGTCGAACAGGTGGCTCCGGCGTGCTCGGCAGGTGGTTCCGGTCTGTCCGGTAGGTGATTCCGGCGTGTCCGGCACGTGCTTCCGGCACGTCTGAGAGGTGGTTCCGGCATGCGCGACAGGTGATTTCGGAGTGTCCGCCAGGTGGTTCTGGCGTACCCGGCAGGTGATTTTGGCGTGTCCAGCAGGTGTTTCTGGCGAGTCGAGCAGGTGGCTCCGGCATGCTCGGCAGGTGCTTCCGGCGTCTCCGGCACGTGGTTCTGGTGTGTCTGAGAGCTGGTTCCGGCATGTCCGGCAGATGATTCCGGAGTGTCCGCCAAGTGGTTCTGGCATACCCGGCTGGTGATTTGGGCATGTCAGGTAGGTGGTTCCGGCGAGTCGAGCAGGTGGCTCCGGCGTGCTCGGCAGGTTGTTCAGACGGGTCTGGCAGGTGTTTTCCGTCTGTTCGGGGTGTGGTTCCAGCATCTCATGCACATGGTTCTGGCACGTCTGAGATGTGGTTCCGGCAGGCCCGACAGGTGTTTCCACAGTGTCCGCCAAGTGGTACTGGCGTAGTTGGCAGGTGATTTTGGCATGACCGGCAGGTGGTTCCAGCAAGCCCGGCAGGTGATTCCGAAGTGTTCCCCAACTGGTTGTGGCGTAGCCGGCAGGTGATTTTTGCGTGTCCGGCAGGTGGTTCTGGCGAGTCGAGCAGGTGGTTCCGGCGTGCTCGGCAGGTGCTTCCGGGGTCATTGGCACGTGGTTCTGGCATATCTGAGAGGTGGTTCCGGCATGCCCGGCAGGTGATTCCGGAGTGTTCGCCAAGTGTTTCCGGCGTAGCCGGCAGGTGAGTTTGCATGTCCAGCGGTCGTTCCGGCGGGTCGAGCCGGTGGTTCCGGCATGTCCGGAAGGTGGTTCCGGTCTGTCCAGCAGGTGGTTCTGTGGTGTCCGGCACGAGGTTCAGTCTGAGAGGCTGTGCCGGCATGCCCCTCACGTGATTCCGGCTTGTCCCCGAAGTGGTGCTGGTGTAGCGGGCAGGTGATTTTGGCGTGTCCGGCAGGTGGTTCAGGCGAGTTGAGCAGGTGGTTGCGACGTGCTCGGCAGGTGCTTCCGGCGTCTCCGGCACGGGTTTCTGGCACATCTGACAGGTGGTTCCGGCATGCCCAAAAGTTGATTCCGGTCTGTCCGGTAGGTGGTTCCGGCGTGCACGGCACGTGGTTCTGGTACGTCTCAGAGGTGGTTGCGTATGCCCAACAGGTGATTCCGGACTGTCCGCCACGTGCTTCTGGCACGTCTGAGAGGTGGTTCCAACATGCCCGGCAGGTCATTTTGGAGAGTCGTCCAAGTGGTTCTGGCGTAGCCCGCAGGTGATTTTGGCGTGTCCGGCAGGTGGTTCCGCCGTGCTCGGCAGGTGGTTCAGGCATGGCCGTCACGTGGTTCCAGTCTGTCCAGGACGTGTTTCCAGCTTCTCCGGCACGTGGGTCTGGTACGTCTGAGAGGTGGTTCCGCCATGGCTGGCAGGTGATCCCGGACTGTCCCCCAGGTGGTTCTGGCATAGCCAGCAGTTGATATTGGCCTGTCCGGCAGGTGGTTCCAGCGAGTCGAACAGGTGGCTCCGGTGTTCTTGGCAGGTGGTTCCGGTCTGTCCGGTAGGTGATTCCGGCGTGTCTGGCACGTGCTTCCGGCATGCGTGGCAGGATATTCCGTAGTGTCCGCCAGGTGGTTCTGGCATACCCGGCAGGTGATTTTGGCGTGTCCGGCAGGTGTTTCTGGCGAGTCGAGCAGGTGGCTCCGGCGTGCTCGGCAGGTTGTTCAGACGGGTCTGGCAGGTGTTTTCCGTCTGTTCGGGGTGTGGTTCCAGCATCTCATGCACATGGTTCTGGCACGTCTGAGATGTGGTTCCGGCCGGCCCGACAGGTGTTTCCACAGTGTCCGCCAAGTTGTACTGGCGTAGTTGTCAGGTGATTTTGGCATGACCGGCAGGTGGTTCCAGCAAGCCTGGCAGGTGATTCCAAAGTGTTCACCAACTGGTTGTGGCGTAGCCGGCAGGTGATTTTTGCGTGATCGGCAGGTGGTTCTGGCGAGTCGAGCAGGTGGTTCTGGCGTGCTCGGCTCGTGCTTCCGGGGTCATTGGCACGGGGTTCTGGCATGTCTGAGAGGTGGTTCCTGCATGCCCGGCAAGTGATTCCGGAGTGTTCGCCAAGTGGTTCTGGCATACTCGGCAGGTGCTTTTGGCATGTCCGGCAGGAGGTTCAGGCGAGTTGAGCAGGTGGTTCCAACGTGCTTGGCAGGTGCTTCCGGCATCTCCGGCACGTGTTTCTGGCACATCTGACAGGTGGTTCCGGCATGCCCGAAAGGTGATTCCGGTCTGTCCGGTAGGTGGGTCCAGCCTGCACGGCATGTGGTTCTGGTACGTCTCAGAGATGGTTGCGCATGCCCAACAGGTGATTCCGGACTGTCCGCCACATGGTTCTGGCACGTCTGAGAGGTGGTTCCGTCATGCCCGGCAGGTCATCCCAGAGAGTCCTCCAAGTGGTTCTGGCATAACACGCAGGTGATTTTGGCATGTCTGGCAGGTTGTTCCGTTGTGCTTGGCAGGTGGTTCAGGCTTGGCCGGCAGGTGGTTCCAGACTGTCCAGGACGTGTTTCCAGCTTCACCGGCAGGTGGTTCTGGTACGTCTGAGAGGTGGTTCCGCCATGGCTGGCAGGTGATTCCGGACCGTCCCCGAGGTGGTTCTGGCATAGCCAGCAGTTGATATTGGCCTGTCCAGCAGGTGGTTCCAGCGAGTCGAACAGGTGGCTCCGGCGTGCTCGACAGGTGGTTCCGGTCTGTCCGGTAGGTGATTCCGGCGTGTCCGGCACGTGCTTCCGGCACGTCTGAGAGGTGGTTCCGGCATGCGCGACAGGTGATTTCGGAGTGTCCGCCAGGTGGTTCTGGCGTACCCGGCAGGTGATTTTGGCGTGTCCGGCAGGTGTTTCTGGCGAGTCGAGCAGGTCGCTCCGGCATGCTCGCCAGGTGCTTCCGGCGTCTCCGGCACGTGGTTCTGGTGTGTCTGAGAGCTGGTTCTGGCATGTCCGGCAGATGATTCCGGAGTGTCCGCCAAGTGGTTCTGGCATACCCGGCGGCTGATTTGGGCATGTCAGTTAGGTGGTTCCGGCGAGTCGAGCAGGTGGCTCCGGCGTGCTCGGCAGGTTGTTCAGACGGGTCTGGCAGGTGTTTTCCGTCTGTTCGGGGTGTGGTTCCAGCATCTCATGCACATGGTTCTGGCACGTCTGAGATGTGGTTCCAGCCGGCCCTACAGGTGTTTCCACAGTGTCCGCCAAGTGGTACTGGCGTAGTTGGCAGGTGATTTTGGCATGACCGGCAGGTGGTTCCAGCAAGCCCGGCAGGTGATTCCGAAGTGTTCCCCAACTCGTTGTGGCGTAGCCGGCAGGTGATTTTTGCGTGTCCGGCAGGTGGTTCTGGCGAGTCGAGCAGGTGGTTCCGGCGTGCTCGGCAGGTGCTTCCGGGGTCATTGGCACGTGGTTCTGGCATATCTGAGAGGTGGTTCCGGCATGCCCGGCAGGTGATTCTGGAGTGTTCGCCAAGTGTTTCCAGGGTAGCCGGCAGGTGAGTTTGCATGTCCAGCGGTCGTTCCGGCGGGTCGAGCCGGTGGTTCCGGCGTGTCCGGCAGGTGGTTCCGGTCTGTCCGGCAGGTGGTTCTGTGGTGTCCGGCACGAGGTTCAGTCTGAGAGGCTGTGCCGGCATGCCCCTCACGTGATTCCGGCTTGTCCCCGAAGTGGTGCTGGTGTAGCGGGCAGGTGATTTTGGCGTGTCCGGCAGGTGGTTCAGGCGAGTTGAGCAGGTGGTTGCGACGTGCTCGGCAGGTGCTTCCGGCGTCTCCGGCACGGGTTTCTGGCACATCTGACTGGTGGTTCCGGCATGCCCAAAAGTTGATTCCGGTCTGTCCGGTAGGTGGTTCCGGCGTGCACGGCACGTGGTTCTGGTACGTCTCAGAGGTGGTTGCGTATGCCCAACAGGTGATTCCGGACAGTCCGCCACGTGCTTCTGGCACGTCTGAGAGGTGGTTCCAACATGCCCGGCAGGTCATTTCGGAGAGTCGTCCAAGTGGTTCTGGCATAGCCCACAGGTGATTTTGGCGTGTCCGGCAGGTGGTTCCGCCGTGCTCGGCAGGTGGTTCAGGCATGGCCGTCACGTGGTTCCAGTCTGTCCAGGACGTGTTTCCAGCTTCTCCGGCAGGTGATTCTGGTACGTCTGAGAGGTGGTTCCGCCATGGCTGGCAGGTGATCCCGGACTGTCCCCCAGGTGGTTCTGGCATAGCCAGCAGTTGATATTGGCCTGTCCGGCAGGTGGTTCCAGCGAGTCGAACAGGTGGCTCCGGCGTTCTTGGCAGGTGGTTCCGGTCTGTCCGGTAGGTGTTTCCGGCGTGTCTGGCACGTGCTTCCGGCATGCGCGGCAGGTGATTCCGTAGTGTCCGCCAGGTGGTTCTGGCATACCCGGCAGGTGATTTTGGCGTGTCCGGCAGGTGTTTCTGGCGAGTCGAGCAGGTGGCTCCGGCATGCTCGGCAGGTGCTTCCGGCGTCTCCGGCACTTGGTTCTGGTGTGTCTGAGAGCTGGTTCCGGCATGTCCGGCAGATGATTCCGGAGTGTCCGCCAAGTGGTTCTGGCATACCCAGCAGGTGATTTTGGCGTGTCAGGGAGGTGGTACCGGTGAGTCGAGCAGGTGGTTCCGGCGTGCTCGGCAGGTTGTTCAGACGGGTCTGGCAGGTGTTTTCCGTCTGTTCGGGGTGTGGTTCCAGCATCTCATGCACATGGTTCTGGCACGTCTGAGATGTGGTTCCGGCCGGCCCGACAGGTGTTTCCACAGTGTCCGCCAAGTTGTACTGGCGTAGTTGTCAGGTGATTTTGGCATGACCGGCAGGTGGTTCCAGCAAGCCTGGCAGGTGATTCCAAAGTGTTCACCAACTGGTTGTGGCGTAGCCGGCAGGTGATTTTTGCGTGATCGGCAGGTGGTTCTGGCGAGTCGAGCAGGTGGTTCCGGCGTGCTCGGCTGGTGCTTCCGGGGTCATTGGCACGGGGTTCTGGCATGTCTGAGAGGTGGTTCCTGCATGCCCGGCAAGTGATTCCGGAGTGTTCGCCAAGTGGTTCTGGCATACTCGGCGGGTGCTTTTGGCATGTCCGGCAGGAGGTTCAGGCGAGTTGAGCAGGTGGTTCCAACGTGCTTGGCAGGTGCTTCCGGCATCTCCGGCACGTGTTTCTGGCACATCTGACAGGTGGTTCCGGCATGCCCGAAAGGTGATTCCGGTCTGTCCGGTAGGTGGGTCCAGCCTGCACGGCATGTGGTTCTGGTATGTCTCAGAGATGGTTGCGCATGCCCAACAGGTGATTCCGGACTGTCCGCCACATGGTTCTGGCACGTCTGAGAGGTGGTTCCGTCATGCCCGGCAGGTCATCCCAGAGAGTCCTCCAAGTGGTTCTGGCATAACACGCAGGTGATTTTGGCGTGTCTGGCAGGTTGTTCTGTTGTGCTTGGCAGGTGGTTCAGGCTTGGCAGGCAGGTGGTTCCAGACTGTCCAGGACGTGTTTCCAGCTTCACCGGCAGGTGGTTCTGGTACGTCTAAGAGGTGGTTCCGCCATGGCTGGCAGGTGATTCCGGACCGTCCCCGAGGTGGTTCTGGCATAGCCAGCAGTTGATATTGGCCTGTCCAGCAGGTGGTTCCAGCGAGTCGAACAGGTGGCTCCGGCGTGCTCGACAGGTGGTTCCGGTCTGTCCGGTAGGTGATTCCGGCGTGTCCGGCACGTGCTTCCGGCACGTCTGAGAGGTGGTTCCGGCATGCGCGACAGGTGATTTCGGAGTGTCCGCCAGGTGGTTCTGGCGTACCCGGCAGGTGATTTTGGCGTGTCCGGCAGGTGTTTCTGGCGAGTCGAGCAGGTCGCTCCGGCATGCTCGCCAGGTGCTTCCGGCGTCTCCGGCACGTGGTTCTGGTGTGTCTGAGAGCTGGTTCTGGCATGTCCGGCAGATGATTCCGGAGTGTCCGCCAAGTGGTTCTGGCATACCCGGCGGGTGATTTGGGCATGTCAGTTAGGTGGTTCCGGCGAGTCGAGCAGGTGGCTCCGGCGTGCTCGGCAGGTTGTTCAGACGGGTCTGGCAGGTGTTTTCCGTCTGTTCGGGGTGTGGTTCCAGCATCTCATGCACATGGTTGTGGCACGTCTGAGATGTGGTTCCGGCCGGCCCTACAGGTGTTTCCACAGTGTCCGCCAAGTGGTACTGGCGTAGTTGGCAGGTGATTTTGGCATGACCGGCAGGTGGTTCCAGCAAGCCCGGCAGGTGATTCCGAAGTGTTCCCCAACTGGTTGTGGCGTAGCCGGCAGGTGATTTTTGCGTGTCCGGCAGGTGGTTCTGGCGAGTCGAGCAGGTGGTTCCGGCGTGCTCGGCAGGTGCTTCCGGGGTCATTGGCACGTGGTTCTGGCATATCTGAGAGGTGGTTCCGGCATGCCCGGCAGGTGATTCTGGAGTGTTCGCCAAGTGTTTCCAGGGTAGCCGGCAGGTGAGTTTGCATGTCCAGCGGTCGTTCCGGCGGGTCGAGCCGGTGGTTCCGGCGTGTCCGGCAGGTGGTTCCGGTCTGTCCGGCAGGTGGTTCTGTGGTGTCCGGCACGAGGTTCAGTCTGAGAGGCTGTGCCGGGATGCCCCTCACGTGATTCCGGCTTGTCCCCGAAGTGGTGCTGGTGTAGCGGGCAGGTGATTTTGGCGTGTCCGGCAGGTGGTTCAGGCGAGTTGAGCAGGTGGTTGCGACGTGCTCGGCAGGTGCTTCCGGCGTCTCCGGCACGGGTTTCTGGCACATCTGACTGGTGGTTCCGGCATGCCCAAAAGTTGATTCCGGTCTGTCCGTTAGGTGGTTCCGGCGTGCACGGCACGTGGTTCTGGTACGTGTCAGAGGTGGTTGCGTATGCCCAACAGGTGATTCCGGACAGTCCGCCACGTGCTTCTGGCACGTCTGAGAGGTGGTTCCAACATGCCCGGCATGTCATTTCGGAGAGTCGTCCAAGTGGTTCTGGCATAGCCCACAGGTGATTTTGGCGTGTCCGGCAGGTGGTTCCGCCGTGCTCGGCAGGTGGTTCAGGCATGGCCGTCACGTGGTTCCAGTCTGTCCAGGACGTGTTTCCAGCTTCTCCGGCAGGTGGTTCTGGTACGTCTGAGAGGTGGTTCCGCCATGGCTGGCAGGTGATCCCGGACCGTCCCCCAGGTGGTTCTGGCATAGCCAGCAGTTGATATTGGCCTGTCCGGCAGGTGGTTCCAGCGAGTCGAACAGGTGGCTCCGGCGTTCTTGGCAGGTGGTTCCGGTCTGTCCGGTAGGTGTTTCCGGCGTGTCTGGCACGTGCTTCCGGCATGCGCGGCAGGTGATTCCGTAGTGTCCGCCAGGTGGTTCTGGCATACCCGGCAGGTGATTTTGGCGTGGCCGGCAGGTGTTTCTGGCGAGTCGAGCAGGTGGCTCCGGCATGCTCGGCAGGTGCTTCCGGCGTCTCCGGCACTTGGTTCTGGTGTGTCTGAGAGCTGGTTCCGGCATGTCCGGCAGATGATTCCGGAGTGTCCGCCAAGTGGTTCTGGCATACCCAGCAGGTGATTTTGGCGTGTCAGGGAGGTGGTACCGGTGAGTCGAGCAGGTGGTTCCGGCGTGCTCGGCAGGTGGTTCAGGCGGTTCTGGCAGGTGGTATCCGTCTGTTCGGGGTGTGGTTCCAGCATCTCATGAACACGTTTCTGGCACGTCTGAGATGTGGTTCCAGCCGGCCCGACAGGTGTTTCCGCAGTGTCCGCCAAGCGGTTCTGGCGTAATTGGCAGGTGATTTTGGCATGACTGGCAGGTGGTTCCAGCAAGCCTGGCAGGTGATTCCAAAGTGTTCACCAACTGGTTGTGGCGTAGCCGGCAGGTGATTTTTGCGTGATCGGCAGGTGGTTCTGGCGAGTCGAGCAGGTGGTTCCGGCGTGCTCGGCTGGTGCTTCCGGGGTCATTGGCACGGGGTTCTGGCATGTCTGAGAGGTGGTTCCTGCATGCCCGGCAAGTGATTCCGGAGTGTTCGCCAAGTGGTTCTGGCATAGTCGGCAGGTGATTTTGGCATGTCCGGCAGGTGGTTCAGGCGAGTTGAGCAGGTGGTTCCAACGTGCTTGGCAGGTGCTTCCGGCGTCTCCGGCACGTGTTTCTGGCACATCTGACAGGTGGTTCCGGCATGCCCGAAAGGTGATTCCGGTCTGTCCGGTAGGTGGTTCGAGCCTGCACGGCATGTGGTTCTGGTACGTCTCAGAGGTGGTTGCGTATGCCCAACAGGTGATTCCGGACTGTCCGCCACGTGCTTCTGGCACGTCTGAGAGGTGGTTCCAACATGCCCGGCAGGTCATTTCGGAGAGTCGTCCAAGTGGTTCTGGCGTAGCCCGCAGGTGATTTTGGCGTGTCCGGCAGGTGGTTCCGCCGTGCTCGGCAGGTGGTTCAGGCATGGCCGTCACGTGGTTCCAGTCTGTCCAGGACGTGTTTCCAGCTTCTCCGGCAGGTGGGTCTGGTACGTCTGAGAGGTGGTTCCGCCATGGCTGGCAGGTGATCCCGGACTGTCCCCCAGGTGGTTCTGGCATAGCCAGCAGTTGATATTGGCCTGTCTGGCAGGTGGTTCCAGCGAGTCGAACAGGTGGCTCCGGTGTTCTTGCCAGGTGGTTCCGGTCTGTCCGGTAGGTGATTCCGGCGTGTCTGGCACGTGCTTCCGGCATGCGCGGCAGGATATTCCGTAGTGTCCGCCAGGTGGTTCTGGCATACCCGGCAGGTGATTTTGGCGTGTCCGGCAGGTGTTTCTGGCGAGTCGAGCAGGTGGCTCCGGCGTGCTCGGCAGGTTGTTCAGACGGGTCTGGCAGGTGTTTTCCGTCTGTTCGGGGTGTGGTTCCAGCATCTCATGCACATGGTTCTGGCACGTCTGAGATGTGGTTCCGGCCGGCCCGACAGGTGTTTCCACAGTGTCCGCCAAGTTGTACTGGCGTAGTTGTCAGGTGATTTTGGCATGACCGGCAGGTGGTTCCAGCAAGCCTGGCAGGTGATTCCAAAGTGTTCACCAACTGGTTGTGGCGTAGCCGGCAGGTGATTTTTGCGTGATCGGCAGGTGGTTCTGGCGAGTCGAGCAGGTGGTTCCGGCGTGCTCGGCTGGTGCTTCCGGGGTCATTGGCACGGGGTTCTGGCATGTCTGAGAGGTGGTTCCTGCATGCCCGGCAAGTGATTCCGGAGTGTTCGCCAAGTGGTTCTGGCATACTCGGCAGGTGCTTTTGGCATGTCCGGCAGGAGGTTCAGGCGAGTTGAGCAGGTGGTTCCATCGTGCTTGGCAGGTGCTTCCGGCATCTCCGGCACGTGTTTCTGGCACATCTGACAGGTGGTTCCGGCATGCCCGAAAGGTGATTCCGGTCTGTCCGGTAGGTGGGTCCAGCCTGCACGGCATGTGGTTCTGGTTCGTCTCAGAGATGGTTGCGCATGCCCAACAGGTGATTCCGGACTGTCCGCCACATGGTTCTGGCACGTCTGAGAGGTGGTTCCGTCATGCCCGGCAGGTCATCCCAGAGAGTCCTCCAAGTGGTTCTGGCATAACACGCAGGTGATTTTGGCATGTCTGGCAGGTTGTTCTGTTGTGCTTGGCAGGTGGTTCAGCCTTGGCAGGCAGGTGGTTCCAGACTGTCCAGGACGTGTTTCCAGCTTCACCGGCAGGTGGTTCTGGTACGTCTGAGAGGTGGTTCCGCCATGGCTGGCAGGTGATTCCGGACCGTCCCCGAGGTGGTTCTGGCATAGCCAGCAGTTGATATTGGCCTGTCCAGCAGGTGGTTCCAGCGAGTCGAACAGGTGGCTCCGGCGTGCTCGACAGGTGGTTCCGGTCTGTCCGGTAGGTGATTCCGGCGTGTCCGGCACGTGCTTCCGGCACGTCTGAGAGGTGGTTCCGGCATGCGCGACAGGTGATTTCGGAGTGTCCGCCAGGTGGTTCTGGCGTACCCGGCAGGTGATTTTGGCGTGTCCGGCAGGTGTTTCTGGCGAGTCGAGCAGGTCGCTCCGGCATGCTCGCCAGGTGCTTCCGGCGTCTCCGGCACGTGGTTCTGGTGTGTCTGAGAGCTGGTTCTGGCATGTCCGGCAGATGATTCCGGAGTGTCCGCCAAGTGGTTCTGGCATACCCGGCGGGTGATTTGGGCATGTCAGTTAGGTGGTTCCGGCGAGTCGAGCAGGTGGCTCCGGCGTGCTCGGCAGGTTGTTCAGACGGGTCTGGCAGGTGTTTTCCGTCTGTTCGGGGTGTGGTTCCAGCATCTCATGCACATGGTTGTGGCACGTCTGAGATGTGGTTCCGGCCGGCCCTACAGGTGTTTCCACAGTGTCCGCCAAGTGGTACTGGCGTAGTTGGCAGGTGATTTTGGCATGACCGGCAGGTGGTTCCAGCAAGCCCGGCAGGTGATTCCGAAGTGTTCCCCAACTGGTTGTGGCGTAGCCGGCAGGTGATTTTTGCGTGTCCGGCAGGTGGTTCTGGCGAGTCGAGCAGGTGGTTCCGGCGTGCTCGGCAGGTGCTTCCGGGGTCATTGGCACGTGGTTCTGGCATATCTGAGAGGTGGTTCCGGCATGCCCGGCAGGTGATTCTGGAGTGTTCGCCAAGTGTTTCCAGGGTAGCCGGCAGGTGAGTTTGCATGTCCAGCGGTCGTTCCGGCGGGTCGAGCCGGTGGTTCCGGCGTGTCCGGCAGGTGGTTCCGGTCTGTCCGGCAGGTGGTTCTGTGGTGTCCGGCACGAGGTTCAGTCTGAGAGGCTGTGCCGGCATGCCCCTCACGTGATTCCGGCTTGTCCCCGAAGTGGTGCTGGTGTAGCGGGCAGGTGATTTTGGCGTGTCCGGCAGGTGGTTCAGGCGAGTTGAGCAGGTGGTTGCGACGTGCTCGGCAGGTGCTTCCGGCGTCTCCGGCACGTGTTTCTGGCACATCTGACTGGTGGTTCCGGCATGCCCAAAAGTTGATTCCGGTCTGTCCGGTAGGTGGTTCCGGCGTGCACGGCACGTGGTTCTGGTACGTCTCAGAGGTGGTTGCGTATGCCCAACAGGTGATTCCGGACTGTCCGCCACGTGCTTCTGGCACGTCTGAGAGGTGGTTCCAACATGCCCGGCAGGTCATTTCGGAGAGTCGTCCAAGTGGTTCTGGCGTAGCCCGCAGGTGATTTTGGCGTGTCCGGCAGGTGGTTCCGCCGTGCTCGGCAGGTGGTTCAGGCATGGCCGTCACGTGGTTCCAGTCTGTCCAGGACGTGTTTCCAGCTTCTCCGGCAGGTGGGTCTGGTACGTCTGAGAGGTGGTTCCGCCATGGCTGGCAGGTGATCCCGGACTGTCCCCCAGGTGGTTCTGGCATAGCCAGCAGTTGATATTGGCCTGTCTGGCAGGTGGTTCCAGCGAGTCGAACAGGTGGCTCCGGTGTTCTTGGCAGGTGGTTCCGGTCTGTCCGGTAGGTGATTCCGGCGTGTCTGGCACGTGCTTCCGGCATGCGCGGCAGGATATTCCGTAGTGTCCGCCAGGTGGTTCTGGCATACCCGGCAGGTGATTTTGGCGTGTCCGGCAGGTGTTTCTGGCGAGTCGAGCAGGTGGCTCCGGCGTGCTCGGCAGGTTGTTCAGACGGGTCTGGCAGGTGTTTTCCGTCTGTTCGGGGTGTGGTTCCAGCATCTCATGCACATGGTTCTGGCACGTCTGAGATGTGGTTCCGGCCGGCCCGACAGGTGTTTCCACAGTGTCCGCCAAGTTGTACTGGCGTAGTTGTCAGGTGATTTTGGCATGACCGGCAGGTGGTTCCAGCAAGCCTGGCAGGTGATTCCAAAGTGTTCACCAACTGGTTGTGGCGTAGCCGGCAGGTGATTTTTGCGTGATCGGCAGGTGGTTCTGGCGAGTCGAGCAGGTGGTTCCGGCATGCTCGGCTGGTGCTTCCGTGGTCATTGGCACGGGGTTCTGGCATGTCTGAGAGGTGGTTCCTGCATGCCCGGCAAGTGATTCCGGAGTGTTCGCCAAGTGGTTCTGGCATACTCGGCAGGTGCTTTTGGCATGTCCGGCAGGAGGTTCAGGCGAGTTGAGCAGGTGGTTCCAACGTGCTTGGCAGGTGCTTCCGGCATCTCCGGCACGTGTTTCTGGCACATCTGACAGGTGGTTCCGGCATGCCCGAAAGGTGATTCCGGTCTGTCCGGTAGGTGGGTCCAGCCTGCACGGCATGTGGTTCTGGTACGTCTCAGAGATGGTTGCGCATGCCCAACAGGTGATTCCGGACTGTCCGCCACATGGTTCTGGCACGTCTGAGAGGTGGTTCCGTCATGCCCGGCAGGTCATCCCAGAGAGTCCTCCAAGTGGTTCTGGCATAACACGCAGGTGATTTTGGCATGTCTGGCAGGTTGTTCTGTTGTGCTTGGCAGGTGGTTCAGCCTTGGCAGGCAGGTGGTTCCAGACTGTCCAGGACGTGTTTCCAGCTTCACCGGCAGGTGGTTCTGGTACGTCTGAGAGGTGGTTCCGCCATGGCTGGCAGGTGATTCCGGACCGTCCCCGAGGTGGTTCTGGCATAGCCAGCAGTTGATATTGGCCTGTCCAGCAGGTGGTTCCAGCGAGTCGAACAGGTGGCTCCGGCGTGCTCGACAGGTGGTTCCGGTCTGTCCGGTAGGTGATTCCGGCGTGTCCGGCACGTGCTTCCGGCACGTCTGAGAGGTGGTTCCGGCATGCGCGACAGGTGATTTCGGAGTGTCCGCCAGGTGGTTCTGGCGTACCCGGCAGGTGATTTTGGCGTGTCCGGCAGGTGTTTCTGGCGAGTCGAGCAGGTCGCTCCGGCATGCTCGCCAGGTGCTTCCGGCGTCTCCGGCACGTGGTTCTGGTGTGTCTGAGAGCTGGTTCTGGCATGTCCGGCAGATGATTCCGGAGTGTCCGCCAAGTGGTTCTGGCATACCCGGCTGGTGATTTGGGCATGTCAGGTAGGTGGTTCCGGCGAGTCGAGCAGGTGGCTCCGGCGTGCTCGGCAGGTTGTTCAGACGGGTCTGGCAGGTGTTTTCCGTCTGTTCGGGGTGTGGTTCCAGCATCTCATGCACATGGTTCTGGCACGTCTGAGATGTGGTTCCGGCCGGCCCGACAGGTGTTTCCACAGTGTCCGCCAAGTGGTACTGGCGTAGTTGGCAGGTGATTTTGGCATGACCGGCAGGTGGTTCCAGCAAGCCCGGCAGGTGATTCCGAAGTGTTCCCCAACTGGTTGTGGCGTAGCCGGCAGGTGATTTTTGCGTGTCCGGCAGGTGGTTCTGGCGAGTCGAGCAGGTGGTTCCGGCGTGCTCGGCAGGTGCTTCCGGGGTCATTGGCACGTGGTTCTGGCATATCTGAGAGGTGGTTCCGGCATGCCCGGCAGGTGATTCTGGAGTGTTCGCCAAGTGTTTCCAGGGTAGCCGGCAGGTGAGTTTGCATGTCCAGCGGTCGTTCCGGCGGGTCGAGCCGGTGGTTCCGGCGTGTCCGGCAGGTGGTTCCGGTCTGTCCGGCAGGTGGTTCTGTGGTGTCCGGCACGAGGTTCAGTCTGAGAGGCTGTGCCGGCATGCCCCTCACGTGATTCCGGCTTGTCCCCGAAGTGGTGCTGGTGTAGCGGGCAGGTGATTTTGGCGTGTCCGGCAGGTGGTTCAGGCGAGTTGAGCAGGTGGTTGCGACGTGCTCGGCAGGTGCTTCCGGCGTCTCCGGCACGTGTTTCTGGCACATCTGACTGGTGGTTCCGGCATGCCCAAAAGTTGATTCCGGTCTGTCCGTTAGGTGGTTCCGGCGTGCACGGCACGTGGTTCTGGTACGTGTCAGAGGTGGTTGCGTATGCCCAACAGGTGATTCCGGACAGTCCGCCACGTGCTTCTGGCACGTCTGAGAGGTGGTTCCAACATGCCCGGCATGTCATTTCGGAGAGTCGTCCAAGTGGTTCTGGCATAGCCCACAGGTGATTTTGGCGTGTCCGGCAGGTGGTTCCGCCGTGCTCGGCAGGTGGTTCAGGCATGGCCGTCACGTGGTTCCAGTCTGTCCAGGACGTGTTTCCAGCTTCTCTGGCAGGTGGTTCTGGTACGTCTGAGAGGTGGTTCCGCCATGGCTGGCAGGTGATCCCGGACCGTCCCCCAGGTGGTTCTGGCATAGCCAGCAGTTGATATTGGCCTGTCCGGCAGGTGGTTCCAGCGAGTTGAACAGGTGGCTCTGGCGTTCTTGGCAGGTGGTTCCGGTCTGTCCGGTAGGTGTTTCCGGCGTGTCTGGCACGTGCTTCCTGCATGCGCGGCAGGTGATTCCGTAGTGTCCGCCAGGTGGTTCTGGCATACCCGGCAGGTGATTTTGGCGTGGCCGGCAGGTGTTTCTGGCGAGTCGAGCAGGTGGCTCCGGCATGCTCGGCAGGTGCTTCCGGCGTCTCCGGCACTTGGTTCTGGTGTGTCTGAGAGCTGGTTCCGGCATGTCCGGCAGATGATTCCGGAGTGTCCGCCAAGTGGTTCTGGCATACCCAGCAGGTGATTTTGGCGTGTCAGGGAGGTGGTACCGGTGAGTCGAGCAGGTGGTTCCGGCGTGCTCGGCAGGTGGTTCAGGCGGTTCTGGCAGGTGGTATCCGTCTGTTCGGGGTGTGGTTCCAGCATCTCATGAACACGTTTCTGGCACGTCTGAGATGTGGTTCCAGCCGGCCCGACAGGTGTTTCCGCAGTGTCCGCCAAGCGGTTCTGGCGTAGTTGGCAGGTGATTTTGGCATGACTGGCAGGTGGTTCCAGCAAGCCTGGCAGGTGATTCCAAAGTGTTCACCAACTGGTTGTGGCGTAGCCGGCAGGTGATTTTTGCGTGATCGGCAGGTGGTTCTGGCGAGTCGAGCAGGTGGTTCCGGCGTGCTCGGCTGGTGCTTCCGGGGTCATTGGCACGGGGTTCTGGCATGTCTGAGAGGTGGTTCCTGCATGCCCGGCAAGTGATTCCGGAGTGTTCGCCAAGTGGTTCTGGCATAGTCGGCAGGTGATTTTGGCATGTCCGGCAGGTGGTTCAGGCGAGTTGAGCAGGTGGTTCCAACGTGCTTGGCAGGTGCTTCCGGCGTCTCCGGCACGTGTTTCTGGCACATCTGACAGGTGGTTCCGGCATGCCCGAAAGGTGATTCCGGTCTGTCCGGTAGGTGGTTCCAGCCTGCACGGCATGTGGTTCTGGTCCGTCTCAGAGGTGGTTGCGCATGCCCAACAGGTGATTCCGGACTGTCCGCCACATGGTTCTGGCACGTCTGAGAGGTGGTTGCGCACGCGCAACAGGTGATTCCGGACTGTCCGCCACATGGTTCTGGCACGTCTGAGAGGTGGTTCCGGCATGCCCGGCAGGTCATCCCAGAGAGTCCTCCAAGTGGTTCTGGCATAACACGCAGGTGATTTTGGCGTGTCTGGCAGGTTCCGTTGTGCTTGGCAGGTGGTTCAGGCTTGGCCGGCAGGTGGTTCCAGACTGTCCAGGACGTGTTTCCAGCTTCTCCGGCAGGTGGTTCTGGTACGTCTGAGAGGTGGTTCCGCCATGGCTGGCAGGTGATTCCGGACCGTCCCCCAGGTGGTTCTGGCATAGCCAGCAGTTGATATTGGCCTGTCCGGCAGGTGGTTCCAGCGAGTCGAACAGGTGGCTCCGGCGTGCTCGGCAGGTGGTTCCGGTCTGTCCGGTAGGTGATTCCGGCGTGTCCGGCACGTGCTTCCGGCACGTCTGAGAGGTGGTTCCGGCATGCGCGACAGGTGATTTCGGAGTGTCCGCCAGGTGGTTCTGGCGTACCCGGCAGGTGATTTTGGCGTGTCCGGCAGGTGTTTCTGGCGAGTCGAGCAGGTGGCTCCGGCATGCTCGGCAGGTGCTTCCGGCGTCTCCGGCACGTGGTTCTGGTGTGTCTGAGAGCTGGTTCCGGCATGTCCGGCAGATGATTCCGGAGTGTCCGCCAAGTGGTTCTGGCATACCCGGCTGGTGATTTGGGCATGTCAGGTAGGTGGTTCCGGCGAGTCGAGCAGGTGGCTCCGGCGTGCTCGGCAGGTTGTTCAGACGGGTCTGGCAGGTGTTTTCCGTCTGTTCGGGGTGTGGTTCCAGCATCTCATGCACATGGTTCTGGCACGTCTGAGATGTGGTTCCGGCCGGCCCGACAGGTGTTTCCACAGTGTCCGCCAAGTGGTACTGGCGTAGTTGGCAGGTGATTTTGGCATGACCGGCAGGTGGTTCCAGCAAGCCCGGCAGGTGATTCCGAAGTGTTCCCCAACTGGTTGCGGCGTAGCCGGCAGGTGATTTTTGCGTGTCCGGCAGGTGGTTCTGGCGAGTCGAGCAGGTGGTTCCGGCGTGCTCGGCAGGTGCTTCCGGGGTCATTGGCACGTGGTTCTGGCATATCTGAGAGGTGGTTCCGGCATGCCCGGCAGGTGATTCCGGAGTGTTCGCCAAGTGTTTCCGGCGTAGCCGGCAGGTGAGTTTGCATGTCCAGCGGTCGTTCCGGCGGGTCGAGCCGGTGGTTCCGGCATGTCCGGAAGGTGGTTCCGGGCTGTCCAGCAGGTGGTTCTGTGGTGTCCGGCACGAGGTTCAGTCTGAGAGGCTGTGCCGGCATGCCCCTCACGTGATTCCGGCTTGTCCCCGAAGTGGTGCTGGTGTAGCGGGCAGGTGATTTTGGCGTGTCCGGCAGGTGGTTCAGGCGAGTTGAGCAGGTGGTTGCGACGTGCTCGGCAGGTGCTTCCGGCGTCTCCGGCACGTGTTTCTGGCACATCTGACTGGTGGTTCCGGCATGCCCAAAAGTTGATTCCGGTCTGTCCGGTAGGTGGTTCCGGCGTGCACGGCACGTGGTTCTGGTCCGTCTCAGAGGTGGTTGCGTATGCCCAACAGGTGATTCCGGACTGTCCGCCACGTGCTTCTGGCACGTCTGAGAGGTGGTTCCAACATGCCCGGCAGGTCATTTCGGAGAGTCGTCCAAGTGGTTCTGGCGTAGCCCGCAGGTGATTTTGGCGTGTCCGGCAGGTGGTTCCGCCGTGCTCGGCAGGTGGTTCAGGCATGGCCGTCACGTGGTTCCAGTCTGTCCAGGACGTGTTTCCAGCTTCTCCGGCAGGTGGGTCTGGTACGTCTGAGAGGTGGTTCCGCCATGGCTGGCAGGTGATCCCGGACTGTCCCCCAGGTGGTTCTGGCATAGCCAGCAGTTGATATTGGCCTGTCCGGCAGGTGGTTCCAGCGAGTCGAACAGGTGGCTCCGGTGTTCTTGGCAGGTGGTTCCGGTCTGTCCGGTAGGTGATTCCGGCGTGTCTGGCACGTGTTTCCGGCATGCGCGGCAGGATATTCCGTAGTGTCCGCCAGGTGGTTCTGGCATACCCGGCAGGTGATTTTGGCGTGTCCGGCAGGTGTTTCTGGCGAGTCGAGCAGGTGGCTCCGGCGTGCTCGACAGGTGGTTCCGGTCTGTCCGGTAGGTGATTCCGGCGTGTCCAGCACGTGCTTCCGGCACGTCTGAGAGGTGGTTCCGGCATGCGCGACAGGTGATTTCGGAGTGTCTGCCAGGTGGTTCTGGCGTACCCGGCAGGTGATTTTGGCGTGTCTGGCAGGTGTTTCTGGCGAGTCGAGCAGGTGGCTCCGGCATGCTCGGCAGGTGCTTCCGGCGTCTCCGGCACGTGGTTCTGGTGTGTCTGAGAGCTGGTTCCGGCATGTCCGGCAGATGATTCCGGAGTGTCCGCCAAGTGGTTCTGGCATACCCGGCTGGTGATTTGGGCATGTCAGGTAGGTGGTTCCGGCGAGTCGAGCAGGTGGCTCCGGCGTGCTCGGCAGGTTGTTCAGACGGGTCTGGCAGGTGTTTTCCGTCTGTTCGGGGTGTGGTTCCAGCATCTCATGCACATGGTTCTGGCACGTCTGAGATGTGGTTCCGGCCGGCCCTACAGGTGTTTCCACAGTGTCCGCCAAGTGGTACTGGCGTAGTTGGCAGGTGATTTTGGCATGACCGGCAGATGGTTCCAGCAAGCCCGGCAGGTGATTCCAAAGTGTTCCCCAACTGGTTGCGGCGTAGCCGGCAGGTGATTTTTGCGTGTCCGGCAGGTGGTTCTGGCGAGTCGAGCAGGTGGTTCCGGCGTGCTCGGCAGGTGCTTCCGGGGTCATTGGCACGTGGTTCTGGCATATCTGAGAGGTGGTTCTGGCATGCCCGGCAGGTGATTCCGGAGTGTTCGCCAAGTGTTTCCGGCGTAGCCGGCAGGTGAGTTTGCATGTCCAGCAGTCGTTCCGGCGGGTCGAGCCGGTGGTTCCGGCATGTCCGGAAGGTGGTTCCGGTCTGTCCAGCAGGTGGTTCTGTGGTGTCCGGCACGAGGTTCAGTCTGAGAGGCTGTGCCGGCATGCCCCTCACGTGATTCCGGCTTGTCCCCGAAGTGGTGCTGGTGTAGCGGGCAGGTGATTTTGGCGTGTCCGGCAGGTGGTTCAGGCGACTTGAGCAGGTGGTTGCGACGTGCTCGGCAGGTGCTTCCGGCGCTCCGGCACGGGTTTCTGGCACATCTGACTGGTGGTTCCGGCATGCCCAAAAGTTGATTCCGGTCTGCCCGGTAGGTGGTTCCGGCGTGCACGGCACGTGGTTCTGGTACGTGTCAGAGGTGGTTGCGTATGCCCAACAGGTGATTCCGGACAGTCCGCCACGTGCTTCTGGCACGTCTGAGAGGTGGTTCCAACATGCCCGGCATGTCATTTCGGAGAGTCGTCCAAGTGGTTCTGGCATAGCCCACAGGTGATTTTGGCGTGTCCGGCAGGTGGTTCCGCCGTGCTCGGCAGGTGGTTCAGGCATGGCCGGCAGGTGGTTCCAGTCTGTCCAGGACGTGTTTCCAGCTTCTCCGGCAGGTGGTTCTGGTACGTCTGAGAGGTGGTTCCGCCATGGCTGGCAGGTGATCCCGGACCGTCCCCCAGGTGGTTCTGGCATAGCCAGCAGTTGATATTGGCCTGTCCGGCAGGTGGTTCCAGCGAGTCGAACAGGTGGCTCCGGCGTTCTTGGCAGGTGGTTCCGGACTGTCCGGTAGGTGTTTCCGGCGTGTCTGGCACGTGCTTCCGGCATGCTCGGCAGGTGCTTCCGGCGTCTCCGGCACTTGGTTCTGGTGTGTCTGAGAGCTGGTTCCGGCATGTCCGGCAGATGATTCCGGAGTGTCCGCCAAGTGGTTCTGGCATACCCAGCAGGTGATTTTGGCGTGTCAGGGAGGTGGTACCGGTGAGTCGAGCAGGTGGTTCCGGCGTGCTCGGCAGGTGGTTCAGGCGATTCTGGCAGGTGGTATCCGTCTGTTCGGGGTGTGGTTCCAGCATCTCATGAACACGTCTGGCACGTCTGAGATGTGGTTCCAGCCGGCCCGACAGGTGTTTCCGCAGTGTCCGCCAAGCGGTTCTGGCGTAGTTGGCAGGTGATTTTGGCATGACTGGCAGGTGGTTCCAGCAAGCCTGGCAGGTGATTCCAAAGTGTTCACCAACTGGTTGTGGCGTAGCCGGCAGGTGATTTTTGCGTGATCGGCAGGTGGTTCTGGCGAGTCGAGCAGGTGGTTCCGGCATGCTCGGCTGGTGCTTCCGGGGTCATTGGCACGGGGTTCTGGCATGTCTGAGAGGTGGTTCATGCATGCCCGGCAAGTGATTCCGGAGTGTTCGCCAAGTGGTTCTGGCATAGTCGGCAGGTGATTTTGGCATGTCCGGCAGGTGGTTCAGGCGAGTTGAGCAGGTGGTTCCAACGTGCTTGGCAGGTGCTTCCGGCGTCTCCGGCACGTGTTTCTGGCACATCTGACAGGTGGTTCCGGCATGCCCGAAAGGTGATTCCGGTCTGTCCGGTAGGTGGTTCCAGCCTGCACGGCATGTGGTTCTGGTACGTCTCAGAGGTGGTTGCGCATGCCCAACAGGTGATTCCGGACTGTCCGCCACATGGTTCTGGCACGTCTGAGAGGTGGTTCCGGCATGCCCGGCAGGTCATCCCAGAGAGTCCTCCAAGTGGTTCTGGCATAACACGCAGGTGATTTTGGCGTGTCTGGCAGGTTGTTCCGTTGTGCTTGGCAGGTGGTTCAGGCTTGGCCGGCAGGTGGTTCCAGACTGTCCAGGACGTGTTTCCAGCTTCTCCGGCAGGTGGTTCTGGTACGTCTGAGAGGTGGTTCCGCCATGGCTGGCAGGTGATTCCGGACCGTCCCCCAGGTGGTTCTGGCATAGCCAGCAGTTGATATTGGCCTGTCCGGCAGGTGGTTCCAGCGAGTCGAACAGGTGGCTCCGGCGTGCACGGCAGGTGGTTCCGGTCTGTCCGGTAGGTGATTCCGGCGTGTCCGGCACGTGCTTCCGGCACGTCTGAGCGGTGGTTCCGGCATGCGCGACAGGTGATTTCGGAGTGTCCGCCAGGTGGTTCTGGCGTACCCGGCAGGTGATTTTGGCGTGTCCGGCAGGTGTTTCTGGCGAGTCGAGCAGGTGGCTCCGGCATGCTCGGCAGGTGCTTCCGGCGTCTCCGGCACGTGGTTCTGGTGTGTCTGAGAGCTGGTTCCGGCATGTCCGGCAGATGATTCCGGAGTGTCCGCCAAGTGGTTCTGGCATACCCGGCTGGTGATTTGGGCATGTCAGGTAGGTGGTTCCGGCGAGTCGAGCAGGTGGCTCCGGCGTGCTCGGCAGGTTTTTCAGACGGGTCTGGCAGGTGTTTTCCGTCTGTTCGGGGTGTGGTTCCAGCATCTCATGCACATGGTTCTGGCACGTCTGAGATGTGGTTCCGGCCGGCCCGACAGGTGTTTCCACAGTGTCCGCCAAGTGGTACTGGCGTAGTTGGCAGGTGATTTTGGCATGACCGGCAGGTGGTTCCAGCAAGCCCGGCAGGTGATTCCGAAGTGTTCCCCAACTGGTTGTGGCATAGCCGGCAGGTGATTTTGGCGTGTCCGGCAGGTGGTTCTGGCGAGTCGAGCAGGTGGTTCCGGCGTGCTCGGCAGGTGCTTCCGGGGTCATTGGCACGTGGTTCTGGCATATCTGAGAGGTGGTTCCGGCGTGCCCGGCAGGTGATTCCGGAGTGTTCGCCAAGTGTTTCCGGCGTAGCCGGCAGGTGAGTTTGCATGTCCAGCGGTCGTTCCGGCGGGTCGAGCCGGTGGTTCCGGCGTGTCCGGCAGGTGGTTCCGGTCTGTCCGGCAGGTGGTTCTGTGGTGTCCGGCACGAGGTTCAGTCTGAGAGGCTGTGCCGGCATGCCCCTCACGTGATTCCGGCTTGTCCCCGAAGTGGTGCTGGTGTAGCGGGCAGGTGATTTTGGCGTGTCCGGCAGGTGGTTCAGGCGAGTTGAGCAGGTGGTTGCGACGTGCTCGGCAGGTGCTTCCGGCGTCTCCGGCACGGGTTTCTGGCACATCTGACTGGTGGTTCCGGCATGCCCAAAAGTTGATTCCGGTCTGTCCGGTAGGTGGTTCCGGCGTGCACGGCACGTGGTTCTGGTACGTGTCAGAGGTGGTTGCCTATGCCCAACAGGTGATTCCGGACTGTCCGCCACGTGCTTCTGGCACGTCTGAGAGGTGGTTCCAACATGCCCGGCAGGTCATTTCGGAGAGTCGTCCAAGTGGTTCTGGCATAGCCCACAGGTGATTTTGGCGTGCTCGGCAGGTGGTTCAGGCATGGCCGTCACGTGGTTCCAGTCTGTCCAGGACGTGTTTCCAGCTTCTCCGGCAGGTGGTTCTGGTACGTCTGAGAGGTGGTTCCGCCATGGCTGGCAGGTGATTCCGGACCGTCCCCCAGGTGGTTCTGGCATAGCCAGCAGTTGATATTGGCCTGTCCGGCAGGTGGTTCCAGCGAGTCGAACAGGTGGCTCCGGCGTTCTTGGCAGGTGGTTCCGGTCTGTCCGGTAGGTGTTTCCGGCGTGTCTGGCACGTGCTTCCGGCATGCGCGACAGGTTATTCCGTAGTGTCTGCCAGGTGGTTCTGGCATACCCGGCAGGTGATTTTGGTGTGTCCGGCAGGTGTTTCTGGCAAGTCGAGCGGGTGGCTCCGGCATGCTCGGCAGGTGCTTCCGGCGTCTCCGGCACTTGGTTCTGGTGTGTCTGAGAGCTGGTTCCGGCATGTCCGGCAGATGATTCCGGAGTGTCCGCCAAGTGGTTCTGGCATACCCAGCAGGTGATTTTGGCGTGTCAGGGAGGTGGTACCGGTGAGTCGAGCAGGTGGTTCCGGCGTGCTCGGCAGGTGGTTCAGGCGGTTCTGGCAGGTGGTATCCGTCTGTTCGGGGTGTGGTTCCAGCATCTCATGAACACGTTTCTGGCACGTCTGAGATGTGGTTCCAGCCGGCCCGACAGGTGTTTCCGCAGTGTCCGCCAAGCGGTTCTGGCGTAGTTGGCAGGTGATTGTGGCATGACTGGCAGGTGGTTCCAGCAAGCCTGGCAGGTGATTCCGAAGTGTTCCCCAACTGGTTGTGGCGTAGCCGGCAGGTGATTTTTGCGTGTCCGGCAGGTGGTTCTGGCGAGTCGAGCAGGTGGTTCCGGCGTGCTCGGCAGGTGCTTCCGGGGTCATTGGCACGTGGTTCTGGCATATCTGAGAGGTGGTTCCGGCATGCCCGGCAGGTGATTCCGGAGTGTTCGCCAAGTGTTTCCGGCGTAGCCGGCAGGTGAGTTTGCATGTCCAGCGGTCGTTCCGGCGGGTCGAGCCGGTGGTTCCGGCGTGTCCGGCAGGTGGTTCCGGTCTGTCCGGCAGGTGGTTCTGTGGTGTCCGGCACGAGGTTCAGTCTGAGAGGCTGTGCCGGCATGCCCCTCACGTGATTCCGGCTTGTCCCCGAAGTGGTGCTGGTGTAGCGGGCAGGTGATTTTGGCGTGTCCGGCAGGTGGTTCAGGCGAGTTGAGCAGGTGGTTGCGACGTGCTCGGCAGGTGCTTCCGGCGTCTCCGGCACGGGTTTCTGGCACATCTGACTGGTGGTTCCGGCATGCCCAAAAGTTGATTCCGGTCTGTCCGGTAGGTGGTTCCGGCGTGCACGGCACGTGGTTCCGGTACGTGTCAGAGGTGGTTGCGTATGCCCAACAGGTGATTCCGGACTGTCCGCCACGTGCTTCTGGCACGTCTGATAGGTGGTTCCAACATGCCCGGCAGGTCATTTCGGAGAGTCGTCCAAGTGGTTCTGGCATAGCCCACAGGTGATTTTGGCATGTCCGGCAGGGGGTTCCTCCGTGCTCGGCAGGTGGTTCAGGCATGGCCGTCACGTGGTTCCAGTCTGTCCAGGACGTGTTTCCAGCTTCTCCGGCAGGTGGTTCTGGTACGTCTGAGAGGTGGTTCCGCCATGGCTGGCAGGTGATCCCGGACCGTCCCCCAGGTGGTTCTGGCATAGCCAGCAGTTGATATTGGCCTGTCCGGCAGGTGGTTCCAGCGAGTCGAACAGGTGGCTCCGGCGTTCTTGGCAGGTGGTTCCGGTCTGTCCGGTAGGTGTTTCCGGCGTGTCTGGCACGTGCTTCCGGCATGCGCGGCAGGTGATTCCGTAGTGTCCGCCAGGTGGTTCTGGCATACCCGGCAGGTGATTTTGGCGTGTCCGGCAGGTGTTTCTGGCGAGTCGAGCAGGTGGCTCCGGCATGCTCGGCAGGTGCTTCCGGCGTCTCCGGCACTTGGTTCTGGTGTGTCTGAGAGCTGGTTCCGGCATGTCCGGCAGATGATTCCGGAGTGTCCGCCAAGTGGTTCTGGCATACCCAGCAGGTGATTTTGGCGTGTCAGGGAGGTGGTACCGGTGAGTCGAGCAGGTGGTTCCGGCGTGCTCGGCAGGTGGTTCAGGCGGTTCTGGCAGGTGGTATCCGTCTGTTCGGGGTGTGGTTCCAGCATCTCATGCACATGGTTCTGGCACGTCTGAGATGTGGTTCCGGCCGGCCCGACAGGTGTTTCCACAGTGTCCGCCAAGTTGCACTGGCGTAGTTGTCAGGTGATTTTGGCATGACTGGCAGGTGGTTCCAGCAAGCCTGGCAGGTGATTCCAAAGTGTTCACCAACTGGTTGTGGCGTAGCCGGCAGGTGATTTTTGCGTGATCGGCAGGTGGTTCTGGCGAGTCGAGCAGGTGGTTCCGGCGTGCTCGGCTGGTGCTTCCGGGGTCATTGGCACGTGGTGCTGGCATGTCTCCGAGGTGGTTCCTGCATGCCCGGCAAGTGATTCCGGAGTGTTCGCCAAGTGGTTCTGGCATACTCGGCAGGTGCTTTTGGCATGTCCGGCAGGTGGTTCAGGCGAGTTGAGCAGGTGGTTCCAACGTGCTTGGCAGGTGCTTCCGGCATCTCCGGCACGTGTTTCTGGCACATCTGACAGGTGGTTCCGGCATGCCCGAAAGGTGATTCCGGTCTGTCCGGTAGGTGGGTCTAGCCTGCACGGCATGTGGTTCTGGTACGTCTCAGAGATGGTTGCGCATGCCCAACAGGTGATTCCGGACTGTCCGCCACATGGTTCTGGCACGTCTGAGAGGTGGTTCCGTCATGCCCGGCAGGTCATCCCAGAGAGTCCTCCAAGTGGTTCTGGCATAACACGCAGGTGATTTTGGCGTGTCTGGCAGGTTGTTCCGTTGTGCTTGGCAGGTGGTTCAGGCTTGGCCGGCAGGTGGTTCCAGACTGTCCAGGACGTGTTTCCAGCTTCACCGGCAGGTGGTTCTGGTACGTCTGAGAGGTGGTTCCGCCATGGCTGGCAGGTGATTCCGGACCGTCCCCGAGGTGGTTCTGGAATAGCCAGCAGTTGATATTGGCCTGTCCAGCAGGTGGTTCCAGCGAGTCGAACAGGTGGCTCCGGCGTGCTCGACAGGTGGTTCCGGTCTGTCCGGTAGGTGATTCCGGCGTGTCCGGCACGTGCTTCCGGCACGTCTGAGAGGTGGTTCCGGCATGCGCGACAGGCGATTTCGGAGTGTCCGCCAGGTGGTTCTGGCGTACCCGGCAGGTGATTTTGGCGTGTCCGGCAGGTGTTTATGGCGAGTCGAGCAGGTGGCTCCGGCATGCTCGGCAGGTGCTTCCGGCGTCTCCGGCACGTGGTTCTGCTGTGTCTGAGAGCTGGTTCCGGCATGTCCGGCAGATGATTCCGGAGTGTCCGCCAAGTGGTTCTGGCATACCCGGCTGGTGATTTGGGCATGTCAGTTAGGTGGTTCCGGCGAGTCGAGCAGGTGGCTCCGGCGTGCTCGGCAGGTTGTTCAGACGGGTCTGGCAGGTGTTTTCCGTCTGTTCGGGGTGTGGTTCCAGCATCTCATGCACATGGTTCTGGCACGTCTGAGATGTGGTTCCGGCCGGCCCGACAGGTGTTTCCACAGTGTCCGCCAAGTGGTACTGGCGTAGTTGGCAGGTGATTTTGGCATGACCGGCAGGTGGTTCCAGCAAGCCCGGCAGGTGATTCCGAAGTGTTCCCCAACTGGTTGTGGCGTAGCCGGCAGGTGATTTTTGCGTGTCCGGCAGGTGGTTCTGGCGAGTCGAGCAGGTGGTTCCGGCGTGCTCGGCAGGTGCTTCCGGGGTCATTGGCACGTGGTTCTGGCATATCTGAGAGGTGGTTCCGGCATGCCCGGCAGGTGATTCCGGAGTGTTCGCCAAGTGTTTCCGGCGTAGCCGGCAGGTGAGTTTGCATGTCCAGCGGTCGTTCCGGCGGGTCGAGCCGGTGGTTCCGGCGTGTCCGGCAGGTGGTTCCGGTCTGTCCGGCAGGTGGTTCTGTGGTGTCCGGCACGAGGTTCAGTCTGAGAGGCTGTGCCGGCATGCCCCTCACGTGATTCCGGCTTGTCCCCGAAGTGGTGCTGGTGTAGCGGGCAGGTGATTTTGGCGTGTCCGGCAGGTGGTTCAGGCGAGTTGAGCAGGTGGTTGCGACGTGCTCGGCAGGTGCTTCCGGCGTCTCCGGCACGGGTTTTTGGCACATCTGACTGGTGGTTCCGGCATGCCCAAAAGTTGATTCCGGTCTGTCCGGTAGGTGGTTACGGCGTGCACGGCACGTGGTTCCGGTACGTGTCAGAGGTGGTTGCGTATGCCCAACAGGTGATTCCGGACTGTCCGCCACGTGCTTCTGGCACGTCTGATAGGTGGTTCCAACATGCCCGGCAGGTCATTTCGGAGAGTCGTCCAAGTGGTTCTGGCATAGCCCACAGGTGATTTTGGCATGTCCGGCAGGTGGTTCCGCCGTGCTCGGCAGGTGGTTCAGGCATGGCCGTCACGTGGTTCCAGTCTGTCCAGGACGTGTTTCCAGCTTCTCCGGCAGGTGGTTCTGGTACGTCTGAGAGGTGGTTCCGCCATGGCTGGCAGGTGATCCCGGACTGTCCCCCAGGTGGTTCTGGCATAGCCAGCAGTTGATATTGGCCTGTCCGGCAGGTGGTTCCAGCGAGTCGAACAGGTGGCTCCGGCGTTCTTGGCAGGTGGTTCCGGTCTGTCCGGTAGGTGTTTCCGGCGTGTCTGGCACGTGCTTCCGGCATGCGCGGCAGGTGATTCCGTAGTGTCCGCCAGGTGGTTCTGGCATACCCGGCAGGTGATTTTGGCGTGTCCGGCAGGTGTTTCTGGCGAGTCGAGCAGGTGGCTCCGGCATGCTCGGCAGGTGCTTCCGGCGTCTCCGGCACTTGGTTCTGGTGTGTCTGAGAGCTGGTTCCGGCATGTCCGGCAGATGATTCCGGAGTGTCCGCCAAGTGGTTCTGGCATACCCAGCAGGTGATTTTGGCGTGTCAGGGAGGTGGTACCGGTGAGTCGAGCAGGTGGTTCCGGCGTGCTCGGCAGGTGGTTCAGGCGGTTCTGGCAGGTGGTATCCGTCTGTTCGGGGTGTGGTTCCAGCATCTCATGAACACGTTTCTGGCACGTCTGAGATGTGGTTCCAGCCGGCCCGACAGGTGTTTCCGCAGTGTCCGCCAAGCGGTTCTGGCGTAGTTGGCAGGTGATTTTGGCATGACTGGCAGGTGGTTCCAGCAAGCCTGGCAGGTGATTCCAAAGTGTTCACCAACTGGTTGTGGCGTAGCCGGCAGGTGATTTTTGCGTGATCGGCAGGTGGTTCTGGCGAGTCGAGCAGGTGGTTCCGGCGTGCTCGGCTGGTGCTTCCGGGGTCATTGGCACGGGGTTCTGGCATGTCTGAGAGGTGGTTCCTGCATGCCCGGCAAGTGATTCCGGAGTGTTCGCCAAGTGGTTCTGGCATAGTCGGCAGGTGATTTTGGCATGTCCGGCAGGTGGTTCAGGCGAGTTGAGCAGGTGGTTCCAACGTGCTTGGCAGGTGCTTCCGGCGTCTCCGGCACGTGTTTCTGGCACATCTGACAGGTGGTTCCGGCATGCCCGAAAGGTGATTCCGGTCTGTCCGGTAGGTGGTTCCAGCCTGCACGGCATGTGGTTCTGGTACGTCTCAGAGGTGGTTGCGCATGCCCAACAGGTGATTCCGGACTGTCCGCCACATGGTTCTGGCACGTCTGAGAGGTGGTTCCGGCATGCCCGGCAGGTCATCCCAGAGAGTCCTCCAAGTGGTTCTGGCATAACACGCAGGTGATTTTGGCGTGTCTGGCAGGTTGTTCCGTTGTGCTTGGCAGGTGGTTCAGGCTTGGCCGGCAGGTGGTTCCAGACTGTCCAGGACGTGTTTCCAGCTTCTCCGGCAGGTGGTTCTGGTACGTCTGAGAGGTGGTTCCGCCATGGCTGGCAGGTGATTCCGGACCGTCCCCCAGGTGGTTCTGGCATAGCCAGCAGTTGATATTGGCCTGTCCGGCAGGTGGTTCCAGCGAGTTGAACAGGTGGCTCTGGCGTTCTTGGCAGGTGGTTCCGGTCTGTCCGGTAGGTGTTTCCGGCGTGTCTGGCACGTGCTTCCGGCATGCGCGGCAGGTGATTCCGTAGTGTCCGCCAGGTGGTTCTGGCATACCCGGCAGGTGATTTTGGCGTGTCCGGCAGGTGTTTCTGGCGAGTCGAGCAGGTGGCTCCGGCATGCTCGGCAGGTGCTTCCGGCGTCTCCGGCACTTGGTTCTGGTGTGTCTGAGAGCTGGTTCCGGCATGTCCGGCAGATGATTCCGGAGTGTCCGCCAAGTGGTTCTGGCATACCCAGCAGGTGATTTTGGCGTGTCAGGGAGGTGGTACCGGTGAGTCGAGCAGGTGGTTCCGGCGTGCTCGGCTGGTGCTTCCGGGGTCATTGGCACGGGGTTCTGGCATGTCTGAGAGGTGGTTCCTGCATGCCCGGCAAGTGATTCCGGAGTGTTCGCCAAGTGGTTCTGGCATAGTCGGCAGGTGATTTTGGCATGTCCGGCAGGTGGTTCAGGCGAGTTGAGCAGGTGGTTCCAACGTGCTTGGCAGGTGCTTCCGGCGTCTCCGGCATGTGTTTCTGGCACATCTGACAGGTGGTTCCGGCATGCCCGAAAGGTGATTCCGGTCTGTCCGGTAGGTGGTTCCAGCCTGCACGGCATGTGGTTCTGGTACGTCTCAGAGGTGGTTGCGCATGCCCAACAGGTGATTCCGGACTGTCCGCCACATGGTTCTGGCACGTCTGAGAGGTGGTTCCGGCATGCCTGGCAGGTCATCCCAGAGAGTCCTCCAAGTGGTTCTGGCATAACACGCAGGTGATTTTGGCGTGTCTGGCAGGTTGTTCCGTTGTGCTTGGCAGGTGGTTCAGGCTTGGCCGGCAGGTGGTTCCAGACTGTCCAGGACGTGTTTCCAGCTTCTCCGGCAGGTGGTTCTGGTACGTCTGAGAGGTGGTTCCGCCATGGCTGGCAGGTGATTCCGGACCGTCCCCCAGGTGGTTCTGGCATAGCCAGCAGTTGATATTGGCCTGTCCGGCAGGTGGTTCCAGCGAGTCGAACAGTTGGCTCCGGCGTGCTCGGCAGGTGGTTCCGGTCTGTCCGGTAGGTGATTCCGGCGTGTCCGGCACGTGCTTCCGGCACGTCTGAGAGGTGGTTCCGGCATGCGCGACAGGTGATTTCGGAGTGTCCGCCAGGTGGTTCTGGCGTACCCGGCAGGTGATTTTGGCGTGTCCGGCAGGTGTTTCTGGCGAGTCGAGCAGGTGGCTCCGGCATGCTCGGCAGGTGCTTCCGGCGTCTCCGGCACGTGGTTCTGGTGTGTCTGAGAGCTGGTTCCGGCATGTCCGGCAGATGATTCCGGAGTGTCCGCCAAGTGGTTCTGGCATACCCGGCTGGTGATTTGGGCATGTCAGGTAGGTGGTTCCGGCGAGTCGAGCAGGTGGCTCCGGCGTGCTCGGCAGGTTGTTCAGACGGGTCTGGCAGGTGTTTTCCGTCTGTTCGGGGTGTGGTTCCAGCATCTCATGCACATGGTTCTGGCACGTCTGAGATGTGGTTCCGGCCGGCCCGACAGGTGTTTCCACAGTGTCCGCCAAGTGGTACTGGCGTAGTTGGCAGGTGATTTTGGCATGACCGGCAGGTGGTTCCAGCAAGCCCGGCAGGTGATTCCGAAGTGTTCCCCAACTGGTTGTGGCGTAGCCGGCAGGTGATTTTTGAGTGTCCGGCAGGTGGTTCTGGCGAGTCGAGCAGGTGGTTCCGGCGTGCTCGGCAGGTGCTTCCGGGGTCATTGGCACGTGGTTCTGGCATATCTGAGAGGTGGTTCCGGCATGCCCGGCAGGTGATTCCGGAGTGTTCGCCAAGTGTTTCCGGCGTAGCCGACAGGTGATTTTGCATGTCCAGCGGTCGTTGCGGCGGGTCGAGCCGGTGGTTGCGGCGTGTCCGGCAGGTGGTTCCGGTCTGTCCGGCAGGTGGTTCTGTGGTGTCCGGCACGAGGTTCAGTCTGAGAGGCTGTGCCGGCATGCCCCTCACGTGATTCCGGCTTGTCCCCGAAGTGGTGCTGGTGTAGCGGGCAGGTGATTTTGGCGTGTCCGGCAGGTGGTTCAGGCGAGTTGAGCAGGTGGTTGCGACGTGCTCGGCAGGTGCTTCCGGCGTCTCCGGCACGTGTTTCTGGCACATCTGACTGGTGGTTCCGGCATGCCCAAAAGTTGATTCCGGTCTGTCCGGTAGGTGGTTCCGGCGTGCACGGCACGTGGTTCTGGTACGTGTCAGAGGTGGTTGCGTATGTCCAACAGGTGATTCCGGACTGTCCGCCACGTGCTTCAGGCACGTCTGAGAGGTGGTTCCAACATGCCCGGCAGGTCATTTCGGAGAGTCGTCCAAGTGGTTCTGGCATAGCCCGCAGGTGATTTTGGCGTGTCCGGCAGGTGGTTCCGCCGTGCTCGGCAGGTGGTTCAGGCATGGCCGTCACGTGGTTCCAGTCTGTGCAGGACGTGTTTCCAGCTTCTCCGGCAGGTGGTTCTGGTACGTCTGAGAGGTGGTTCTGCCATGGCTGGCAGGTGATCCCGGACTGTCTGCCAGGTGGTTCTGGCATAGCCAGCAGTTGATATTGGCCTGTCCGGCAGGTGGTTCCAGCGAGTCGAACAGGTGGCTCCGGCGTTCTTGGCAGGTGGTTCCGGTCTGTCCGGTAGGTGTTTCCGGCGTGTCTGGCACGTGCTTCCGGCACGTCTGAGGGGTGGTTCCGGCATGCGCGACAGGTGATTTCGGAGTGTCCGCCAGGTGGTTCTGGCGTACCCGGCAGGTGATTTTGGCGTGTCCGGCAGGTGTTTCTGGCGACTGGAGCAGGTGGCTCCGGCATGCTCGGCAGGTGCTTCTGGCGTCTCCGGCACTTGGTTCTGGTGTGTCTGAGAGCTGGTTCCGGCATGTCCGGCAGATGATTCCGGAGTGTCCGCCAAGTGGTTCTGGCATACACAGCAGGTGATTTTGGCATGTCAGGGAGGTGGTACCGGTGAGTCGAGCAGGTGGTTCCGGCGTGCTCAGCAGGTGGTTCAGGCAGTTCTGGCAGGTGGTATCCGTCTGTTCGGGGTGTGGTTCCAGCATCTCATGAACACGTTTCTGGCACGTCTGAGATGTGGTTCCAGCCGGCCCGACAGGTGTTTCCGCAGTGTCCGCCAAGCGGTTCTGGCGTAGTTGGCAGGTGATTTTGGCATGACTGGCAGGTGGTTCCAGCAAGCCTGGCAGGTGATTCCAAAGTGTTCACCAACTGGTTGTGGCGTAGCCGGCAGGTGATTTTTGCGTGATCGGCAGGTGGTTCTGGCGAGTCGAGCAGGTGGATCCGGCGTGCTCGGCTGGTGCTTCCGGGGTCATTGGCACGGGGTTCTGGCATGTCTGAGAGGTGGTTCCTGCATGCCCGGCAAGTGATTCCGGAGTGTTCGCCAAGTGGTTCTGGCATAGTCGGCAGGTGATTTTGGCATGTCCGGCAGGTGGTTCAGGCGAGTTGAGCAGGTGGTTCCAACGTGCTTGGCAGGTGCTTCCGGCGTCTCCGGCACGTGTTTCTGGCACATCTGACAGGTGGTTCCGGCATGCCCGAAAGGTGATTCCGGTCTGTCCGGTAGGTGGTTCCAGCCTGCACGGCATGTGGTTCTGGTACGTCTCAGAGGTGGTTGCGCATGCCCAACAGGTGATTCCGGACTGTCCGCCACATGGTTCTGGCACGTCTGAGAGGTGGTTCCGGCCTGCCCGGCAGGTCATCCCAGAGAGTCCTCCAAGTGGTTCTGGCATAACACGCAGGTGATTTTGGCGTGTCTGGCAGGTTGTTCCGTTGTGCTTGGCAGGTGGTTCAGGCTTGGCCGGCAGGTGGTTCCAGACTGTCCAGGACGTGTTTCCAGCTTCTCCGGCAGGTGGTTCTGGTACGTCTGAGAGGTGGTTCCGCCATGGCTGGCAGGTGATTCCGGACCGTCCCCCAGGTGGTTCTGGCATAGCCAGCAGTTGATATTGGCCTGTCCGGCAGGTGGTTCCAGCGAGTCGATCAGGTGGCTCCGGCGTGCTCGGCAGGTGGTTCCGGTCTGTCCGGTAGGTGTTTCCGGCGTGTCCGGCACGTGCTTCCGGCACGTCTGAGAGGTGGTTCCGGCATGCGCGACAGGTGATTTCGGAGTGTCCGCCAGGTGGTTCTGGAGTACCCGGCAGGTGATTTTGGCGTGTCCGGCAGGTGTTTCTGGCGAGTCGAGCAGGTGGCTCCGGCATGCTCGGCAGGTGCTTCCGGCGTCTCCGGCACGTGGTTCTGGTGTGTCTGAGAGCTGGTTCCGGCATGTCCGGCAGATGATTCCGGAGTGTCCGCCAAGTGGTTCTGGCATACCCGGCTGGTGATTTGGGCATGTCAGGTAGGTGGTTCCGGCGAGTCGAGCAGGTGGCTCCGGCGTGCTCGGCAGGTTGTTCAGACGGGTCTGGCAGGTGTTTTCCGTCTGTTCGGGGTGTGGTTCCAGCATCTCATGCACATGGTTCTGGCACGTCTGAGATGTGGTTCCGGCCGGCCCGACAGGTGTTTCCACAGTGTCCGCCAAGTGGTACTGGCGTAGTTGGCAGGTGATTTTGGCATGACCGGCAGGTGGTTCCAGCAAGCCCGGCAGGTGATTCCGAAGTGTTCCCCAACTGGTTGTGGCATAGCCGGCAGGTGATTTTGGCGTGTCCGGCAGGTGGTTCTGGCGAGTCGAGCAGGTGGTTCCGGCGTGCTCGGCAGGTGCTTCCGGGGTCATTGGCACGTGGTTCTGGCATATCTGAGAGGTGGTTCCGGCGTGCCCGGCAGGTGATTCCGGAGTGTTCGCCAAGTGTTTCCGGCGTAGCCGGCAGGTGAGTTTGCATGTCCAGCGGTCGTTCCGGCGGGTCGAGCCGGTGGTTCCGGCGTGTCCGGCAGGTGGTTCCGGTCTGTCCGGCAGGTGGTTCTGTGGTGTCCGGCACGAGGTTCAGTCTGAGAGGCTGTGCCGGCATGCCCCTCACGTGATTCCGGCTTGTCCCCGAAGTGGTGCTGGTGTAGCGGGCAGGTGATTTTGGCGTGTCCGGCAGGTGGTTCAGGCGAGTTGAGCAGGTGGTTGCGACGTGCTCGGCAGGTGCTTCCGGCGTCTCCGGCACGGGTTTCTGGCACATCTGACTGGTGGTTCCGGCATGCCCAAAAGTTGATTCCGGTCTGTCCGGTAGGTGGTTCCGGCGTGCACGGCACGTGGTTCTGGTACGTGTCAGAGGTGGTTGCCTATGCCCAACAGGTGATTCCGGACTGTCCGCCACGTGCTTCTGGCACGTCTGAGAGGTGGTTCCAACATGCCCGGCAGGTCATTTCGGAGAGTCGTCCAAGTGGTTCTGGCATAGCCCACAGGTGATTTTGGCGTGCTCGGCAGGTGGTTCAGGCATGGCCGTCACCTGGTTCCAGTCTGTCCAGGACGTGTTTCCAGCTTCTCCGGCAGGTGGTTCTGGTACGTCTGAGAGGTGGTTCCGCCATGGCTGGCAGGTGATCCCGGACTGTCCCCCAGGTGGTTCTGGCATAGCCAGCAGTTGATATTGGCCTGTCCGGCAGGTGGTTCCAGCGAGTCGAACAGGTGGCTCCGGCGTTCTTGGCAGGTGGTTCCGGTCTGTCCGGTAGGTGTTTCCGGCGTGTCTGGCACGTGCTTCCGGCATGCGCGGCAGGTGATTCCGTAGTGTCCGCCAGGTGGTTCTGGCATACCCGGCAGGTGATTTTGGCGTGTCCGGCAGGTGTTTCTGGCGAGTCGAGCAGGTGGCTCCGGCATGCTCGGCAGGTGCTTCCGGCGTCTCCGGCACTTGGTTCTGGTGTGTCTGAGAGCTGGTTCCGGCATGGCCGGCAGATGATTCCGGAGTGTCCGCCAAGTGGTTCTGGCATACCCAGCAGGTGATTTTGGCGTGTCAGGGAGGTGGTACCGGTGAGTCGAGCAGGTGGTTCCGGCGTGCTCGGCAGGTGGTTCAGGCGGTTCTGGCAGGTGGTATCCGTCTGTTCGGGGTGTGGTTCCAGCATCTCATGAACACGTTTCTGGCACGTCTGAGATGTGGTTCCAGCCGGCCCGACAGGTGTTTCCGCAGTGTCCGCCAAGCGGTTCTGGCGTAGTTGGCAGGTGATTTTGGCATGACTGGCAGGTGGTTCCAGCAAGCCTGGCAGGTGATTCCAAAGTGTTCACCAACTGGTTGTGGCGTAGCCGGCAGGTGATTTTTGCGTGATCGGCAGGTGGTTCTGGCGAGTCGAGCAGGTGGTTCCGGCGTGCTCGGCTGGTGCTTCCGGGGTCATTGGCACGGGGTTCTGGCATGTCTGAGAGGTGGTTCCTGCATGCCCGGCAAGTGATTCCGGAGTGTTCGCCAAGTGGTTCTGGCATAGTCGGCAGGTGATTTTGGCATGTCCGGCAGGTGGTTCAGGCGAGTTGAGCAGGTGGTTCCAACGTGCTTGGCAGGTGCTTCCGGCGTCTCCGGCATGTGTTTCTGGCACATCTGACAGGTGGTTCCGGCATGCCCGAAAGGTGATTCCGGTCTGTCCGGTAGGTGGTTCCAGCCTGCACGGCATGTGGTTCTGGTACGTCTCAGAGGTGGTTGCGCATGCCCAACAGGTGATTCCGGACTGTCCGCCACATGGTTCTGGCACGTCTGAGAGGTGGTTCCGGCATGCCCGGCAGGTCATCCCAGAGAGTCCTCCAAGTGGTTCTGGCATAACACGCAGGTGATTTTGGCGTGTCTGGCAGGTTGTTCCGTTGTGCTTGGCAGGTGGTTCAGGCTTGGCCGGCAGGTGGTTCCAGACTGTCCAGGACGTGTTTCCAGCTTCTCCGGCAGGTGGTTCTGGTACGTCTGAGAGGTGGTTCCGCCATGGCTGGCAGGTGATTCCGGACCGTCCCCCAGGTGGTTCTGGCATAGCCAGCAGTTGATATTGGCCTGTCCGGCAGGTGGTTCCAGCGAGTCGAACAGTTGGCTCCGGCGTGCTCGGCAGGTGGTTCCGGTCTGTCCGGTAGGTGATTCCGGCGTGTCCGGCACGTGCTTCCGGCACGTCTGAGAGGTGGTTCCGGCATGCGCGACAGGTGATTTCGGAGTGTCCGCCAGGTGGTTCTGGCGTACCCGGCAGGTGATTTTGGCGTGTCCGGCAGGTGTTTCTGGTGAGTCGAGCAGGTGGCTCCGGCATGCTCGCCAGGTGCTTCCGGCGTCTCCGGCACGTGGTTCTGGTGTGTCTGAGAGCTGGTTCCGGCATGTCCGGCAGATGATTCCGGAGTGTCCGCCAAGTGGTTCTGGCATACCCGGCTGGTGATTTGGGCATGTCAGGTAGGTGGTTCCGGCGAGTCGAGCAGGTGGCTCCGGCGTGCTCGGCAGGTTGTTCAGACGGGTCTGGCAGGTGTTTTCCGTCTGTTCGGGGTGTGGTTCCAGCATCTCATGCACATGGTTCTGGCACGTCTGAGATGTGGTTCCGGCCGGCCCGACAGGTGTTTCCACAGTGTCCGCCAAGTGGTACTGGCGTAGTTGGCAGGTGATTTTGGCATGACCGGCAGGTGGTTCCAGCAAGCCCGGCAGGTGATTCCGAAGTGTTCCCCAACTGGTTGTGGCGTAGCCGGCAGGTGATTTTTGCGTGTCCGGCAGGTGGTTCTGGCGAGTCGAGCAGGTGGTTCCGGCGTGCTCGGCAGGTGCTTCCGGGGTCATTGGCACGTGGTTCTGGCATATCTGAGAGGTGGTTCCGGCATGCCCGGCAGGTGATTCCGGAGTGTTCGCCAAGTGTTTCCGGCGTAGCCGGCAGGTGAGTTTGCATGTCCAGCGGTCGTTCCGGCGGGTCGAGCCGGTGGTTCCGGCGTGTCCGGCAGGTGGTTCCGGTCTGTCCGGCAGGTGGTTCTGTGGTGTCCGGCACGAGGTTCAGTCTGAGAGGCTGTGCCGGCATGCCCCTCACGTGATTCCGGCTTGTCCCCGAAGTGGTGCTGGTGTAGCGGGCAGGTGATTTTGGCGTGTCCGGCAGGTGGTTCAGGCGAGTTGAGCAGGTGGTTGCGACGTGCTCGGCAGGTGCTTCCGGCGTCTCCGGCACGGGTTTCTGGCACATCTGACTGGTGGTTCCGGCATGCCCAAAAGTTGATTCCGGTCTGTCCGTTAGGTGGTTCCGGCGTGCACGGCACGTGGTTCTGGTACGTGTCAGAGGTGGTTGCGTATGCCCAACAGGTGATTCCGGACTGTCCGCCACGTGCTTCTGGCACGTCTGAGAGGTGGTTCCAACATGCCCGGCAGGTCATTTCGGAGAGTCGTCCAAGTGGTTCTGGCATAGCCCACAGGTGATTTTGGTGTGTCCGGCAGGTGGTTCCGCCGTGCTCGGCAGGTGGTTCAGGCATGGCCGTCACGTGGTTCCAGTCTGTCCAGGACGTGTTTCCAGCTTCTCCGGCAGGTGGTTCTGGTACGTCTGAGAGGTGGTTCCGCCATGGCTGGCAGGTGATCCCGGACCGTCCCCCAGGTGGTTCTGGCATAGCCAGCAGTTGATATTGGCCTGTCCGGCAGGTGGTTCCAGCGAGTCGAACAGGTGGCTCCGGCGTTCTTGGCAGGTGGTTCCGGTCTGTCCGGTAGGTGTTTCCGGCGTGTCTGGCACGTGCTTCCGGCATGCACGGCAGGTGATTCCGTAGTGTCCGCCAGGTGGTTCTGGCATACCCGGCAGGTGATTTTGGCGTGTCCAGCAGGTGTTTCTGGCGAGTCGAGCAGGTGGCTCCGGCATGCTCGGCAGGTGCTTCCGGCGTCTCCGGCACTTGGTTCTGGTGTGTCTGAGAGCTGGTTCCGGCATGTCCGGCAGATGATTCCGGAGTGTCCGCCAAGTGGTTCTGGCATACCCAGCAGGTGATTTTGGCGTGTCAGGGAGGTGGTACCGGTGAGTCGAGCAGGTGGTTCCGGCGTGCTCGGCAGGTGGTTCAGGCGGTTCTGGCAGGTGGTATCCGTCTGTTCGGGGTGTGGTTCCAGCATCTCATGAACACGTTTCTGGCACGTCTGAGATGTGGTTCCAGCCGGCCCGACAGGTGTTTCCGCAGTGTCCGCCAAGCGGTTCTGGCGTAGTTGGCAGGTGATTTTGGCATGACTGGCAGGTGGTTCCAGCAAGCCTGGCAGGTGATTCCAAAGTGTTCACCAACTGGTTGTGGCGTAGCCGGCAGGTGATTTTTGCGTGATCGGCAGGTGGTTCTGGCGAGTCGAGCAGCTGGTTCCGGCGTGCTCGGCTGGTGCTTCCGGGGTCATTGGCACGGGGTTCTGGCATGTCTGAGAGGTGGTTCCTGCATGCCCGGCAAGTGATTCCGGAGTGTTCGCCAAGTGGTTCTGGCATAGTCGGCAGGTGATTTTGGCATGTCCGGCAGGTGGTTCAGGCGAGTTGAGCAGGTGGTTCCAACGTGCTTGGCAGGTGCTTCCGGCGTCTCCGGCACGTGTTTCTGGCACATCTGACAGGTGGTTCCGGCATGCCCGAAAGGTGATTCCGGTCTGTCCGGTAGGTGGTTCCAGCCTGCACGGCATGTGGTTCTGGTACGTCTCAGAGGTGGTTGCGCATGCCCAACAGGTGATTCCGGACTGTCCGCCACATGGTTCTGGCACGTCTGAGAGGTGGTTCCGGCATGCCCGGCAGGTCATCCCAGAGAGTCCTCCAAGTGGTTCTGGCATAACACGCAGGTGATTTTGGCGTGTCTGGCAGGTTGTTCCGTTGTGCTTGGCAGGTGGTTCAGGCTTGGCCGGCAGGTGGTTCCAGACTGTCCAGGACGTGTTTCCAGCTTCTCCGGCAGGTGGTTCTGGTACGTCTGAGAGGTGGTTCCGCCATGGCTGGCAGGTGATTCCGGACCGTCCCCCAGGTGGTTCTGGCATAGCCAGCAGTTGATATTGGCCTGTCCGGCAGGTGGTTCCAGCGAGTCGAACAGGTGGCTCCGGCGTGCTCGGCAGGTGGTTCCGGTCTGTCCGGTAGGTGATTCCGGCGTGTCCGGCACGTGCTTCCGGCACGTCTGAGAGGTGGTTCCGGCATGCGCGACAGGTGATTTCGGAGTGTCCGCCAGGTGGTTCTGGCGTACCCGGCAGGTGATTTTGGCGTGTCCGGCAGGTGTTTCTGGCGAGTCGAGCAGGTGGCTCCGGCATGCTCGGCAGGTGCTTCCGGCGTCTCCGTCACGTGGTTCTGGTGTGTCTGAGAGCTGGTTCCGGCATGTCCGGCAGATGATTCCGGAGTGTCCGCCAAGTGGTTCTGGCATACCCGGCTGGTGATTTGGGCATGTCAGGTAGGTGGTTCCGGCGAGTCGAGCAGGTGGCTCCGGCGTGCTCGGCAGGTTGTTCAGACGGGTCTGGCAGGTGTTTTCCGTCTGTTCGGGGTGTGGTTCCAGCATCTCATGCACATGGTTCTGGCACGTCTGAGATGTGGTTCCGGCCGGCCCGACAGGTGTTTCCACAGTGTCCGCCAAGTGGTACTGGCGTAGTTGGCAGGTGATTTTGGCATGACCGGCAGGTGGTTCCAGCAAGCCCGGCAGGTGATTCCGAAGTGTTCCCCAACTGGTTGTGGCGTAGCCGGCAGGTGATTTTTGCGTGTCCGGCAGGTGGTTCTGGCGAGACGAGCAGGTGGTTCCGGCGTGCTCGGCAGGTGCTTCCGGGGTCATTGGCACGTGGTTCTGGCATATCTGAGAGGTGGTTCCGGCATGCCCGGCAGGTGATTCCGGAGTGTTCGCCAAGTGTTTCCGGCATAGCCGGCAGGTGAATTTGCATGTCCAGCGGTCGTTCTGGTGGGTCGAGCCGGTGGTTCCGGCGTGTCTGGCAGGTGGTTCCGGTCTGTCCGGCAGGTGGTTCTGTGGTGTCCGGCACGAGGTTCAGTCTGAGAGGCTGTGCCGGCATGCCCCTCACGTGATTCCGGCTTGTCCCCGAAGTGGTGCTGGTGTAGCGGGCAGGTGATCTTGGCGTGTCCGGCAGGTGGTTCAGGCGAGTTGAGCAGGTGGTTGCGACGTGCTCGGCAGGTGCTTCCGGCGTCTCCGGCACGGGTTTCTGGCACATCTGACTGGTGGTTCCGGCATGCCCAAAAGTTGATTCCGGTCTGTCCGTTAGGTGGTTCCGGCGTGCACGGCACGTGGTTCTGGTACGTGTCAGAGGTGGTTGCGTATGCATAACAGGTGATTCCGGACTGTCCGCCGCCTGCTTCTGGCACGTCTGAGAGGTGGTTCCAACATGCCCGGCAGGTCATTTCGGAGAGTCGTCCAAGTGGTTCTGGCATAGCCCACAGGTGATTTTGGCGTGTCCGGCAGGTGGTTCCGCCGTGCTCGGCAGGTGGTTCAGGCATGGCCGTCACGTGGTTCCAGTCTGTCCAGGACGTGTTTCCAGCTTCTCCGGCAGGTGGTTCTGGTACGTCTGAGAGGTGGTTCCGCCATGGCTGGCAGGTGATCCCGGACCGTCCCCCAGGTGGTTCTGGCATAGCCAGCAGTTGATATTGGCCTGTCCGGCAGGTGGTTCCAGCGAGTCGAACAGGTGGCTCCGGCGTGCTTGGCAGGTGGTTCCGGTCTGTCCGGTAGGTGTTTCCGGCGTGTCTGGCACGTGCTTCCGGCATGCGCGGCAGGTGATTCCGTAGTGTCCGCCAGGTGGTTCTGGCATACCCGGCAGGTGATTTTGGCGTGTCCGGCAGGTGTTTCTGGCGAGTCGAGCAGGTGGCTCCGGCATGCTCGGCATGTGCTTCCGGCGTCTCCGGCACTTGGTTCTGGTGTGTCTGAGAGCTGGTTCCGGCATGTCCTGCAGATGATTCCGGAGTGTCCGCCAAGTGGTTCTGGCATACCCAGCAGGTGATTTTGGCGTGTCAGGGAGGTGGTACCGGTGAGTCGAGCAGGTGGTTCCGGCGTGCTCGGCAGGTGGTTCAGGCGGTTCTGGCAGGTGGTATCCGTCTGTTCGGGGTGTGGTTCCAGCATCTCATGAACACGTTTCTGGCACGTCTGAGATGTGGTTCCAGCCGGCCCGACAGGTGTTTCCGCAGTGTCCGCCAAGCGGTTCTGGCGTAGTTGGCAGGTGATTTTGGCATGACTGGCAGGTGGTTCCAGCAAGCCTGGCAGGTGATTCCAAAGTGTTCACCAACTGGTTGTGGCGTAGCCGGCAGGTGATTTTTGCGTGATCGGCAGGTGGTTCTGGCGAGTCGAGCAGCTGGTTCCGGCGTGCTCGGCTGGTGCTTCCGGGGTCATTGGCACGGGGTTCTGGCATGTCTGAGAGGTGGTTCCTGCATGCCCGGCAAGTGATTCCGGAGTGTTCGCCAAGTGGTTCTGGCATAGTCGGCAGGTGATTTTGGCATGTCCGGCAGGTGGTTCAGGCGAGTTGAGCAGGTGGTTCCAACGTGCTTGGCAGGTGCTTCCGGCGTCTCTGGCACGTGTTTCTGGCACATCTGACAGGTGGTTCCGGCATGCCCGAAAGGTGATTCCGGTCTGTCCGGTAGGTGGTTCCAGCCTGCACGGCATGTGGTTCTGGTACGTCTCAGAGGTGGTTGCGCATGCCCAACAGGTGATTCCGGACTGTCCGCCACATGGTTCTGGCACGTCTGAGAGGTGGTTCCGGCATGCCCGGCAGGTCATCCCAGAGAGTCCTCCAAGTGGTTCTGGCATAACACGCAGGTGATTTTGGCGTGTCTGGCAGGTTGTTCCGTTGTGCTTGGCAGGTGGTTCAGGCTTGGCCGGCAGGTGGTTCCAGACTGTCCAGGACGTGTTTCCAGCTTCTCCGGCAGGTGGTTCTGGTACGTCTGAGAGGTGGTTCCGCCATGGCTGGCAGGTGATTCCGGACCGTCCCCCAGGTGGTTCTGGCATAGCCAGCAGTTGATATTGGCCTGTCCGGCAGGTGGTTCCAGCGAGTCGAACAGGTGGCTCCGGCGTGCTCGGCAGGTGGTTCCGGTCTGTCCGGTAGGTGATTCCGGCGTGTCCGGCACGTGCTTCCGGCACGTCTGAGAGGTGGTTCCGGCATGCGCGACAGGTGATTTCGGAGTGTCCGCCAGGTGGTTCTGGCGTACCCGGCAGGTGATTTTGGCGTGTCCGGCAGGTGTTTCTGGCGAGTCGAGCAGGTGGCTCCGGCATGCTCGGCAGGTGCTTCCGGCGTCTCCGGCACGTGGTTCTGGTGTGTCTGAGAGCTGGTTCCGGCATGTCCGGCAGATGATTCCGGAGTGTCCGCCAAGTGGTTCTGGCATACCCGGCTGGTGATTTGGGCATGTCAGGTAGGTGGTTCCGGCGAGTCGAGCAGGTGGCTCCGGCGTGCTCGGCAGGTTGTTCAGACGGGTCTGGCAGGTGTTTTCCGTCTGTTCGGGGTGTGGTTCCAGCATCTCATGCACATGGTTCTGGCACGTCTGAGATGTGGTTCCGGCCGGCCCGACAGGTGTTTCCACAGTGTCCGCCAAGTGGTACTGGCGTAGTTGGCAGGTGATTTTGGCATGACCGGCAGGTGGTTCCAGCAAGCCCGGCAGGTGATTCCGAAGTGTTCCCCAACTGGTTGTGGCGTAGCCGGCAGGTGATTTTTGCGTGTCCGGCAGGTGGTTCTGGCGAGACGAGCAGGTGGTTCCGGCGTGCTCGGCAGGTGCTTCCGGGGTCATTGGCACGTGGTTCTGGCATATCTGAGAGGTGGTTCCGGCATGCCCGGCAGGTGATTCCGGAGTGTTCACCAAGTGTTTCCGGCATAGCCGGCAGGTGAGTTTGCATGTCCAGCGGTCGTTCCGGTGGGTCGAGCCGGTGGTTCCGGCGTGTCTGGCAGGTGGTTCCGGTCTGTCCGGCAGGTGGTTCTGTGGTGTCCGGCACGAGGTTCAGTCTGAGAGGCTGTGCCGGCATGCCCCTCACGTGATTCCGGCTTGTCCCCGAAGTGGTGCTGGTGTAGCGGGCAGGTGATCTTGGCGTGTCCGGCAGGTGGTTCAGGCGAGTTGAGCAGGTGGTTGCGACGTGCTCGGCAGGTGCTTCCGGCGTCTCCGGCACGGGTTTCTGGCACATCTGACTGGTGGTTCCGGCATGCCCAAAAGTTGATTCCGGTCTGTCCGTTAGGTGGTTCCGGCGTGCACGGCACGTGGTTCTGGTACGTGTCAGATGTGGTTGCGTATGCATAACAGGTGATTCCGGACTGTCCGCCACCTGCTTCTGGCACGTCTGAGAGGTGGTTCCAACATGCCCGGCAGGTCATTTCGGAGAGTCGTCCAAGTGGTTCTGGCATAGCCCACAGGTGATTTTGGCGTGTCCGGCAGGTGGTTCCGCCGTGCTCGGCAGGTGGTTCAGGCATGGCCGTCACGTGGTTCCAGTCTGTCCAGGACGTGTTTCCAGCTTCTCCGGCAGGTGGTTCTGGTACGTCTGAGAGGTGGTTCCGCCATGGCTGGCAGGTGATCCCGGACCGTCCCCCAGGTGGTTCTGGCATAGCCAGCAGTTGATATTGGCCTGTCCGGCAGGTGGTTCCAGCGAGTCGAACAGGTGGCTCCGGCGTTCTTGGCAGGTGGTTCCGGTCTGTCCGGTAGGTGTTTCCGGCGTGTCTGGCACGTGCTTCCGGCATGCGCGGCAGGTGATTCCGTAGTGTCCGCCAGGTGGTTCTGGCATACCCGGCAGGTGATTTTGGCGTGTCCGGCAGGTGTTTCTGGCGAGTCGAGCAGGTGGCTCCGGCATGCTCGGCATGTGGTTCCGGCGTCTCCGGCACTTGGTTCTGGTGTGTCTGAGAGCTGGTTCCGGCATGTCCTGCAGATGATTCCGGAGTGTCCGCCAAGTGGTTCTGGCATACCCAGCAGGTGATTTTGGCGTGTCAGGGAGGTGGTACCGGTGAGTCGAGCAGGTGGTTCCGGCGTGCTCGGCAGGTGGTTCAGGCGGTTCTGGCACGTGGTATCCGTCTGTTCGGGGTGTGGTTCCAGCATCTCATGAACACGTTTCTGGCACGTCTGAGATGTGGTTCCAGCCGGCCCGACAGGTGTTTCCGCAGTGTCCGCCAAGCGGTTCTGGCGTAGTTGGCAGGTGATTTTGGCATGACTGGCAGGTGGTTCCAGCAAGCCTGGCAGGTGATTCCAAAGTGTTCACCAACTGGTTGTGGCGTAGCCGGCAGGTGATTTTTGCGTGATCGGCAGGTGGTTCTGGCGAGTCGAGCAGCTGGTTCCGGCGTGCTCGGCTGGTGCTTCCGGGGTCATTGGCACGGGGTTCTGGCATGTCTGAGAGGTGGTTCCTGCATGCCCGGCAAGTGATTCCGGAGTGTTCGCCAAGTGGTTCTGGCATAGTCGGCAGGTGATTTTGGCATGTCCGGCAGGTGGTTCAGGCGAGTTGAGCAGGTGGTTCCAACGTGCTTGGCAGGTGCTTCCGGCGTCTCCGGCACGTGTTTCTGGCACATCTGACAGGTGGTTCCGGCATGCCAGAAAGGTGATTCCGGTCTGTCCGGTAGGTGGTTCCAGCCTGCACGGCATGTGGTTCTGGTACGTCTCAGAGGTGGTTGCGCATGCCCAACAGGTGATTCCGGACTGTCCGCCACATGGTTCTGGCACGTCTGAGAGGTGGTTCCGGCATGCCCGGCAGGTCATCCCAGAGAGTCCTCCAAGTGGTTCTGGCATAACACGCAGGTGATTTTGGCGTGTCTGGCAGGTTGTTCCGTTGTGCTTGGCAGGTGGTTCAGTCTTGGCCGGCAGGTGGTTCCAGACTGTCCAGGACGTGTTTCCAGCTTCTCCGGCAGGTGGTTCTGGTACGTCTGAGAGGTGGTTCCGCCATGGCTGGCAGGTGATTCCGGACCGTCCCCCAGGTGGTTCTGGCATAGCCAGCAGTTGATATTGGCCTGTCCGGCAGGTGGTTCCAGCGAGTCGAACAGGTGGCTCCGGCGTGCTCGGCAGGTGGTTCCGGTCTGTCCGGTAGGTGATTCCGGCGTGTCCGGCACGTGCTTCCGGCACGTCTGAGAGGTGGTTCCGGCATGCGCGACAGGTGATTTCGGAGTGTCCGCCAGGTGGTTCTGGCGTACCCGGCAGGTGATTTTGGCGTGTCCGGCAGGTGTTTCTGGCGAGTCGAGCAGGTGGCTCCGGCATGCTCGGCAGGTGCTTCCGGCATCTCCGGCACGTGGTTCTGGTGTGTCTGAGAGCTGGTTCCGGCATGTCCGGCAGATGATTCCGGAGTGTCCGCCAAGTGGTTCTGGCATACCCGGCTGGTGATTTGGGCATGTCAGGTAGGTGGTTCCGGCGAGTCGAGCAGGTGGCTCCGGCGTGCTCGGCAGGTTGTTCAGACGGGTCTGGCAGGTGTTTTCCGTCTGTTCGGGGTGTGGTTCCAGCATCTCATGCACATGGTTCTGGCACGTCTGAGATGTGGTTCCGGCCGGCCCGACAGGTGTTTCCACAGTGTCCGCCAAGTGGTACTGGCGTAGTTGGCAGGTGATTTTGGCATGACCGGCAGGTGGTTCCAGCAAGCCCGGCAGGTGATTCCGAAGTGTTCCCCAACTGGTTGTGGCGTAGCCGGCAGGTGATTTTTGCGTGTCCGGCAGGTGGTTCTGGCGAGTCGAGCAGGTGGTTCCGGCGTGCTCGGCAGGTGCTTCCGGGGTCATTGGCACGTGGTTCTGGCATATCTGAGAGGTGGTTCCTGCATGCCCGGCAGGTGATTCCGGAGTGTTCGCCAAGTGTTTCCGGCGTAGCCGGCAGGTGAGTTTGCATGTCCAGCGGTCGTTCCGGCGGGTCGAGCCGGTGGTTCCGGCGTGTCCGGCAGGTGGTTCCGGTCTGTCCGGCAGGTGGTTCTGTGGTGTCCGGCACGAGGTTCAGTCTGAGAGGCTGTGCCGGCATGCCCCTCACGTGATTCCGGCTTGTCCCCGAAGTGGTGCTGGTGTAGCGGGCAGGTGATCTTGGCGTGTCCGGCAGGTGGTTCAGGCGAGTTGAGCAGGTGGTTGCGACGTGCTCGGCAGGTGCTTCCGGCGTCTCCGGCACGGGTTTCTGGCACATCTGACTGGTGGTTCCGGCATGCCCAAAGGTTGATTCCGGTCTGTCCGGTAGGTGGTTCCGGCGTGCACGGCACGTGGTTCTGGTACGTGTCAGAGGTGGTTGCCTATGCCCAACAGGTGATTCCGGACTGTCCGCCACGTGCTTCTGGCACGTCTGAGAGGTGGTTCCAACATACCCGGCAGGTCATTTCGGAGAGTCGTCCAAGTGGTTCTGGCATAGCCCACAGGTGATTTTGGCGTGTCCGGCAGGTGGTTCCGCCGTGCTCGGCAGGTGGTTGAGGCATGGCCGTCACGTGGTTCCAGTCTGTCCAGGACGTGTTTCCAGCTTCTCCGGCAGGTGGTTCTGGTACGTCTGAGAGGTGGTTCCGCCATGGCTGGCAGGTGATTCCGGACCGTCCCCCAGGTGGTTCTGGCATAGCCAGCAGTTGATATTGGCCTGTCCGGCAGGTGGTTCCAGCGAGTCGAACAGGTGGCTCCGGCGTTCTTGGCAGGTGGTTCCGGTCTGTCCGGTAGGTGTTTCCGGCGTGTCTGGCACGTGCTTCCGGCATGCGCGGCAGGTGATTCCGTAGTGTCCGCCAGGTGGTTCTGGCATACCCGGCAGGTGATTTTGGCGTGTCCGGCAGGTGTTTCTGGCGAGTCGAGCAGGTTGCTCCGGCATGCTCGGCAGGTGCTTCCGGCGTCTCCGGCACTTGGTTCTGGTGTGTCTGAGAGCTGGTTCCGGCATGTCCGGCAGATGATTCCGGAGTGTCCGCCAAGTGGTTCTGGCATACCCAGCAGGTGATTTTGGCGTGTCAGGGAGGTGGTACCAGTGAGTCGAGCAGGTGGTTCCGGCGTGCTCGGCAGGTGGTTCAGGCGGTTCTGGCAGGTGGTATCCGTCTGTTCGGGGTGTGGTTCCAGCATCTCATGAACACGTTTCTGGCACGTCTGAGATGTGGTTCCAGCCGGCCCGACAGGTGTTTCCGCAGTGTCCGCCAAGCGGTTCTGGCGTAGTTGGCAGGTGATTTTGGCATGACTGGCAGGTGGTTCCAGCAAGCCTGGCAGGTGATTCCAAAGTGTTCACCAACTGGTTGTGGCGTAGCCGGCAGGTGATTTTTGCGTGATCGGCAGGTGGTTCTGGCGAGTCGAGCAGGTGGTTCCGGCGTGCTCGGCTGGTGCTTCCGGGGTCATTGGCACGGGGTTCTGGCATGTCTGAGAGGTGGTTCCTGCATGCCCGGCAAGTGATTCCGGAGTGTTCGCCAAGTGGTTCTGGCATAGTCGGCAGGTGATTTTGGCATGTCCGGCAGGTGGTTCAGGCGAGTTGAGCAGGTGGTTCCAACGTGCTTGGCAGGTGCTTCCGGCATCTCCGGCACGTGTTTCTGGCACATCTGACAGGTGGTTCCGGCATGCCCGAAAGGTGATTCCGGTCTGTCCGGTAGGTGGGTCCAGCCTGCACGGCATGTGGTTCTGGTACGTCTCAGAGGTGGTTGCGCATGCCCAACAGGTGATTCCGGACTGTCCGCCACATGGTTCTGGCACGTCTGAGAGGTGGTTCCGGCATGCCCGGCAGGTCATCCCAGAGAGTCCTCCAAGTGGTTCTGGCATAACACGCAGGTGATTTTGGCGTGTCTGGCAGGTTGTTCCGTTGTGCTTGGCAGGTGGTTCAGGCTTGGCCGGCAGGTGGTTCCAGACTGTCCAGGACGTGTTTCCAGCTTCTCCGGCAGGTGGTTCTGGTACGTCTGAGAGGTGGTTCCGCCATGGCTGGCAGGTGATTCCGGACCGTCCCCCAGGTGGTTCTGGCATAGCCAGCAGTTGATATTGGCCTGTCCGGCAGGTGGTTCCAGCGAGTCGAACAGGTGGCTCCGGCGTGCTCGGCAGGTGGTTCCGGTCTGTCCGGTAGGTGATTCCGGCGTGTCCGGCACGTGCTTCCGGCACGTCTGAGAGGTGGTTCCGGCATGCGCGACAGGTGATTTCGGAGTGTCCGCCAGGTGGTTCTGGCGTACCCGGCAGGTGATTTTGGCGTGTCCGGCAGGTGTTTCTGGCGAGTCGAGCAGGTGGCTCCGGCATGCTCGCCAGGTGCTTCCGGCGTCTCCGGCACGTGGTTCTGGTGTGTCTGAGAGCTGGTTCCGGCATGTCCGGCAGATGATTCCGGAGTGTCCGCCAAGTGGTTCTGGCATACCCGGCTGGTGATTTGGGCATGTCAGGTAGGTGGTTCCGGCGAGTCGAGCAGGTGGCTCCGGCGTGCTCGGCAGGTTGTTCAGACGGGTCTGGCAGGTGTTTTCCGTCTGTTCGGGGTGTGGTTCCAGCATCTCATGCACATGGTTGTGGCACGTCTGAGATGTGGTTCCGGCCGGCCCGACAGGTGTTTCCACAGTGTCCGCCAAGTGGTACTGGCGTAGTTGGCAGGTGATTTTGGCATGACCGGCAGGTGGTTCCAGCAAGCCCGGCAGGTGATTCCGAAGTGTTCCCCAACTGGTTGTGGCGTAGCCGGCAGGTGATTTTTGCGTGTCCGGCAGGTGGTTCTGGCGAGTCGAGCAGGTGGTTCCGGCGTGCTCGGCAGGTGCTTCCGGGGTCATTGGCACGTGGTTCTGGCATATCTGAGAGGTGGTTCCGGCATGCCCGGCAGGTGATTCCGGAGTGTTCGCCAAGTGTTTCCGGCGTAGCCGGCAGGTGAGTTTGCATGTCCAGCGGTCGTTCCGGCGGGTCGAGCCGGTGGTTCCGGCATGTCCGGAAGGTGGTTCCGGTCTGTCCAGCAGGTGGTTCTGTGGTGTCCGGCACGAGGTTCAGTCTGAGAGGCTGTGCCGGCATGCCCCTCACGTGATTCCGGCTTGTCCCCGAATTGGTGCTGGTGTAGCGGGCAGGTGATTTTGGCATGTCCAGCAGGTGGTTCAGGCGAGTTGAGCAGGTGGTTGCGACGTGCTCGGCAGGTGCTTCCGGCGTCTCCGGCACGTGTTTCTGGCACATCTGACTGGTGGTTCCGGCATGCCCAAAAGTTGATTCCGCTCTGTCCGGTAGGTGGTTCCGGCGTGCACGGCACGTGGTTCTGGTACGTCTCAGAGGTGGTTGCGTATGCCCAACAGGTGATTCCGGACTGTCCGCCACGTGCTTCTGGCACGTCTGAGAGGTGGTTCCAACATGCCCGGCAGGTCATTTCGGAGAGTCGTCCAAGTGGTTCTGGCGTAGCCCGCAGGTGATTTTGGCGTGTCCGGCAGGTGGTTCCGCCGTGCTCGGCAGGTGGTTCAGACATGGCCGTCACGTGGTTCCAGTCTGTCCAGGACGTGTTTCCAGCTTCTCCGGCAGGTGGGTCTGGTACGTCTGAGAGGTGGTTCCGCCATGGCTGGCAGGTGATTCCGGACCGTCCCCGAGGTGGTTCTGGCATAGCCAGCAGTTGATATTGGCCTGTCCGGCAGGTGGTTCCAGCGAGTCGAACAGGTGGCTCCGGCGTGCTCGACAGGTGGTTCCGGTCTGTCCGGTAGGTGATTCCGGCGTGTCCGGCACGTGCTTCCGGCACGTCTGAGACGTGGTTCCGGCATGCGCGACAGGTGATTTCGGAGTGTCCGCCAGGTGGTTCTGGCGTACCCGGCAGGTGATTTTGGCGTGTCCGGCAGGTGTTTCTGGCGAGTCGAGCAGGTCGCTCCGGCATGCTCGCCAGGTGCTTCCGGCGTCTCCGGCACGTGGTTCTGGTGTGTCTGAGAGCTGGTTCTGGCATGTCCGGCAGATGATTCCGGAGTGTCCGCCAAGTGGTTCTGGCATACCCGGCGGCTGATTTGGGCATGTCAGTTAGGTGGTTCCGGCGAGTCGAGCAGGTGGCTCCGGCGTGCTCGGCAGGTTGTTCAGACGGGTCTGGCAGGTGTTTTCCGTCTGTTCGGGGTGTGGTTCCAGCATCTCATGCACATGGTTGTGGCACGTCTGAGATGTGGTTCCGGCCGGACCTACAGGTGTTTCCACAGTGTCCGCCAAGTGGTACTGGCGTAGTTGGCAGGTGATTTTGGCATGACCGGCAGGTGGTTCCAGCAAGCCCGGCAGGTGATTCCGAAGTGTTCCCCAACTCGTTGTGGCGTAGCCGGCAGGTGATTTTTGCGTGTCCGGCAGGTGGTTCTGGCGAGTCGAGCAGGTGGTTCCGGCGTGCTCGGCAGGTGCTTCCGGGGTCATTGGCACGTGGTTCTGGCATATCTGAGAGGTGGTTCCGGCATGCCCGGCAGGTGATTCTGGAGTGTTCGCCAAGTGTTTCCAGGGTAGCCGGCAGGTGAGTTTGCATGTCCAGCGGTCGTTCCGGCGGGTCGAGCCGGTGGTTCCGGCGTGTCCGGCAGGTGGTTCCGGTCTGTCCGGCAGGTGGTTCTGTGGTGTCCGGCACGAGGTTCAGTCTGAGAGGCTGTGCCGGCATGCCCCTCACGTGATTCCGGCTTGTCCCCGAAGTGGTGCTGGTGTAGCGGGCAGGTGATTTTGGCGTGTCCGGCAGGTGGTTCAGGCGAGTTGAGCAGGTGGTTGCGACGTGCTCGGCAGGTGCTTCCGGCGTCTCCGGCACGGGTTTCTGGCACATCTGACTGGTGGTTCCGGCATGCCCAAAAGTTGATTCCGGTCTGTCCGTTAGGTGGTTCCGGCGTGCACGGCACGTGGTTCCGGTACGTGTCAGAGGTGGTTGCGTATGCCCAACAGGTGATTCCGGACAGTCCGCCACGTGCTTCTGGCACGTCTGAGAGGTGGTTCCAACATGCCCGGCATGTCATTTCGGAGAGTCGTCCAAGTGGTTCTGGCATAGCCCACAGGTGATTTTGGCGTGTCCGGCAGGTGGTTCCGCCGTGCTCGGCAGGTGGTTCAGGCATGGCCGTCACGTGGTTCCAGTCTGTCCAGGACGTGTTTCCAGCTTCTCCGGCAGGTGGTTCTGGTACGTCTGAGAGGTGGTTCCGCCATGGCTGTCCGATGATCCCGGACCGTCCCCCAGGTGGTTCTGGCATAGCCAGCAGTTGATATTGGCCTGTCCAGCAGGTGGTTCCAGCGAGTCGAACAGGTGGCTCCGGCGTTCTTGGCAGGTGGTTCCGGTCTGTCCGGTAGGTGTTTCCGGCGTGTCTGGCACGTGCTTCCGGCATGCGCGGCAGGTGATTCCGTAGTGTCCGCCAGGTGGTTCTGGCATACCCGGCAGGTGATTTTGGCGTGTCCGGCAGGTGTTTCTGGCGAGTCGAGCAGGTGGCTCCGGCATGCTCGGCAGGTGCTTCCGGCGTCTCCGGCACTTGGTTCTGGTGTGTCTGAGAGCTGGTTCCGGCATGTCCGGCAGATGATTCCGGAATGTCCGCCAAGTGGTTCTGGCATACCCAGCAGGTGATTTTGGCGTGTCAGGGAGGTGGTACCGGTGAGTCGAGCAGGTGGTTCCGGCGTGCTCGGCAGGTGGTTCAGGCGGTTCTGGCAGGTGGTATCCGTCTGTTCGGGGTGTGGTTCCAGCATCTCATGAACACGTTTCTGGCACGTCTGAGATGTGGTTCCAGCCGGCCCGACAGGTGTTTCCGCAGTGTCCGCCAAGCGGTTCTGGCGTAGTTGGCAGGTGATTTTGGCATGACTGGCAGGTGGTTCCAGCAAGCCTGGCAGGTGATTCCAAAGTGTTCACCAACTGGTTGTGGCGTAGCCGGCAGGTGATTTTTGCGTGATCGGCAGGTGGTTCTGGCGAGTCGAGCAGGTGGTTCCGGCGTGCTTGGCTGGTGCTTCCGGGGTCATTGGCACGGGGTTCTGGCATGTCTGAGAGGTGGTTCCTGCATGCCCGGCAAGTGATTCCGGAGTGTTCGCCAAGTGGTTCTGGCATAGTCGGCAGGTGATTTTGGCATGTCCGGCAGGTGGTTCAGGCGAGTTGAGCAGGTGGTTCCAACGTGCTTGGCAGGTGCTTCCGGCGTCTCCGGCACGTGTTTCTGGCACATCTGACAGGTGGTTCCGGCATGCCCGAAAGGTGATTCCGGTCTGTCCGGTAGGTGGTTCCAGCCTGCACGGCATGTGGTTCTGGTACGTCTCAGAGGTGGTTGCGCATGCCCAACAGGTGATTCCGGACTGTCCGCCACATGGTTCTGGCACGTCTGAGAGGTGGTTCCGGCATGCCCGGCAGGTCATCCCAGAGAGTCCTCCAAGTGGTTCTGGCATAACACGCAGGTGATTTTGGCGTGTCTGGCAGGTTGTTCCGTTGTGCTTGGCAGGTGGTTCAGGCTTGGCCGGCAGGTGGTTCCAGACTGTCCAGGACGTGTTTCCAGCTTCTCCGGCAGGTGGTTCTGGTACGTCTGAGAGGTGGTTCCGCCATGGCTGGCAGGTGATTCCGGACCGTCCCCCAGGTGGTTCTGGCATAGCCAGCAGTTGATATTGGCCTGTCCGGCAGGTGGTTCCAGCGAGTCGAACAGGTGGCTCCGGCGTGCTCGACAGGTGGTTCCGGTCTGTCCGGTAGGTGATTCCGGCGTGTCCGGCACGTGCTTCCGGCACGTCTGAGAGTTGGTTCCGGCATGCGCGACAGGTGATTTCGGAGTGTCCGCCAGGTGGTTCTGGCGTACCCGGCAGGTGATTTTGGCATGCCCGGCAGGTGTTTCTGGCGAGTCGAGCAGGTGGCTCCGGCATGCTCGGCAGGTGCTTCCGGCGTCTCCGTCACGTGGTTCTGGTGTGTCTGAGAGCTGGTTCCGGCATGTCCGGCAGATGATTCCGGAGTGTCCGCCAAGTGGTTCTGGCATACCCGGCTGGTGATTTGGGCATGTCAGGTAGGTGGTTCCGGCGAGTCGAGCAGGTGGTTCCGGCGTGCTCGGCAGGTGGTTCAGGCGGTTCTGGCAGGTGGTATCCGTCTGTTCGGAGTGTGGTTCCAGCATCTCATGAACACGTTTCTGGCACGTCTGAGATGTGGTTCCAGCCGGCCCGACAGGTGTTTCCGCAGTGTCCGCCAAGCGTTTTTGGCGTAGTAGTCAGGTGATTTTGGCATGACCGGCAGGTGGTTCCAGCAAGCCCGGCAGGTGATTCCGAAGTGTTCCCCAACTGGTTGTGGCGTAGCCGGCAGGTGATTTTTGCGTGTCCGGCAGGTGGTTCTGGCGAGTCGAGCAGGTGGTTCCGGCGTGCTCGGCAGGTGCTTCCGGGGTCATTGGCATGTGGTTCTGGCATATCTGAGAGGTGGTTCCGGCATGCCCGGCAGGTGATTCTGGAGTGTTCGCCAAGTGTTTCCGGCGTAGCCGGCAGGTGAGTTTGCATGTCCAGCGGTCGTTCCGGCGGGTCGAGCCGGTGGTTCCTGCGTGTCCGGGAGGTGGTTCCGGTCTGTCCGGCAGGTGGTTCTGTGGTGTCCGGCACGAGGTTCAGTCTGAGAGGCTGTGCCGGCATGCCCCTCACGTGATTCCGGCTTGTCCCCGAAGTGGTGCTGGTGTAGCGGGCAGGTGATTTTGGCGTGTCCGGCAGGTGGTTCAGGCGAGTTGAGCAGGTGGTTGCGACGTGCTCGGCAGGTGCTTCCGGCGTCTCCGGCACGGGTTTCTGGCACATCTGACTGGTGGTTCCGGAATGCCCAAAAGTTGATTCCAGTCTGTCCGGTAGGTGGTTCCGGCGTGCACGGCACGTGGTTCTGGTACGTGTCAGAGGTGGTTGCCTATGCCCAACAGGTGATTCCGGACTGTCCGCCACGTGCTTCTGGCACGTCTGAGAGGTGGTTCCAACATGCCCGGCAGGTCATTTCGGAGAGTCGTCCAAGTGGTTCTGGCATAGCCCACAGGTGATTTTTGCGTGCTCGGCAGGTGGTTCAGGCATGGCCGTCACGTGGTTCCAGTCTGTCCAGGACGTGTTTCCAGCTTCTCCGGCAGGTGGTTCTGGTACGTCTGAGAGGTGGTTCCGCCATGGCTGGCAGGTGATTCCGGACCGTCCCCCAGGTGGTTCTGGCATAGCCAGCAGTTGATATTGGCCTGTCCGGCAGGTGGTTCCAGCGAGTCGAACAGGTGGCTCCGGCGTTCTTGGCAGGTGGTTCCGGTCTGTCCTGTAGGTGTTTCCGGCGTGTCTGGCACGTTCTTCCGGCATGCACGGCAGGTGATTCCGTAGTGTCCGCCAGGTGGTTCTGGCATACCCAGCAGGTGATTTTGGCGTGTCAGGGAGGTGGTACCGGTGAGTCGAGCAGGTGGTTCCGGCGTGCTCGGCAGGTTGTTCAGACGGGTCTGGCAGGTGTTTTCCGTCTGTTCGGGGTGTGGTTCCAGCATCTCATGCACATGGTTCTGGCACGTCTGAGATGTGGTTCCGGCCGGCCCGACAGGTGTTTCCACAGTGTCCGCCAAGTTGTACTGGAGTAGTTGTCAGGTGATTTTGGCATGACAGGCAGGTGGTTCCAGCAAGCCTGGCAGGTGATTCCAAAGTGTTCACCAACTGGTTGTGGCGTAGCCGGCAGGTGATTTTTGCGTGATCGGCAGGTGGTTCTGGCGAGTCGAGCAGGTGGTTCCGGCGTGCTCGGCTGGTGCTTCCGGGGTCATTGGCACGTGGTTCTGGCATGTCTGAGAGGTGGTTCCTGCATGCCCGGCAAGTGATTCCGGAGTGTTCGCCAAGTGGTTCTGGCATACTCGGCAGGTGCTTTTGGCATGTCCGGCAGGTGGTTCAGGCGAGTTGAGCAGGTGGTTCCAACGTGCTTGGCAGGTGCTTCCGGCATCTCCGGCACGTGTTTCTGGCACATCTGACAGGTGGTTCCGGCATGCCCGAAAGGTGATTCCGGTCTGTCCGGTAGGTGGGTCCAGCCTGCACGGCATGTGGTTCTGGTACGTCTCAGAGATGGTTGCGCATGCCCAACAGGTGATTCCGGACTGTCCGCCACATGGTTCTGGCACGTCTGAGAGGTGGTTCCGTCATGCCCGGCAGGTCATCCCAGAGAGTCCTCCAAGTGGTTCTGGCATAACACGCAGGTGATTTTGGCGTGTCTGGCAGGTTGTTCCGTTGTGCTTGGCTGGTGGTTCAGGCTTGGCCGGCAGGTGGTTCCAGACTGTCCAGGACGTGTTTCCAGCTTCTCCGGCAGGTGGTTCTGGTACGTCTGAGAGGTGGCTCCGCCATGGCTGGCAGGTGATTCCGGACCGTCCCCGAGGTGGTTCTGGCATAGCCAGCAGTTGATATTGGCCTGTCCGGCAGGTGGTTCCAGCGAGTCGAACAGGTGGCTCCGGCGTGCACGGCAGGTGGTTCCGGTCTGTCCGGTAGGTGATTCCGGCGTGTCCGGCACGTGCTTCCGGCATGCGCGGCAGGTGATTCCGTAGTGTCCGCCAGGTGGTTCTGGCATACCCGGCAGGTGATTTTGGTGTGGCCGGCAGGTGTTTCTGGCGAGTCGAGCAGGTGGCTCCGGCATGCTCGGCAGGTGCTTCCGGCGTCTCCGGCACTTGGTTCTGGTGTGTCTGAGAGCTGGTTCCGGCATGTCCGGCAGATGATTCCGGAGTGTCCGCCAAGTGGTTCTGGCATACCCAGCAGGTGATTTTGGCGTGTCAGGGAGGTGGTACCGGTGAGTCGAGCAGGTGGTTCCGGCGTGCTCGGCAGGTGGTTCAGGCGGTTCTGGCAGGTGGTATCCGTCTGTTCGGGGTGTGGTTCCAGCATCTCATGAACACGTTTCTGGCACGTCTGATCTGTGGTTCCAGCCGGCCCGACAGGTGTTTCCGCAGTGTCCGCCAAGCGGTTCTGGCGTAGTTGGCAGGTGATTTTGGCATGACTGGCACGTGGTTCCAGCAAGCCTGGCAGGTGATTCCAAAGTGTTCACCAACTGGTTGTGGCGTAGCCGGCAGGTGATTTTTGCGTGATCGGCAGGTGGTTCTGGCGAGTCGAGCAGGTGGTTCCGGCGTGCTCGGCTGGTGCTTCCGGGGTCATTGGCACGGGGTTCTGGCATGTCTGTCAGGTGGTTCCTGCATGCCCGGCAAGTGATTCCGGAGTGTTCGCCAAGTGGTTCTGGCATAGTCGGCAGGTGATTTTGGCATGTCCGGCAGGTGGTTCAGGCGAGTTGAGCAGGTGGTTCCAACGTGCTTGGCAGGTGCTTCCGGCGTCTCCGGCATGTGTTTCTGGCACATCTGACAGGTGGTTCCGGCATGCCCGAAAGGTGATTCCGGTCTGTCCGGTAGGTGGTTCCAGCCTGCACGGCATGTGGTTCTGGTACGTCTCAGAGGTGGTTGCGCATGCCCAACAGGTGATTCCGGACTGTCCGCCACATGGTTCTGGCACGTCTGAGAGGTGGTTCCGGCATGCCCGGCAGGTCATCCCAGAGAGTCCTCCAAGTGGTTCTGGCATAACACGCAGGTGATTTTGGCGTGTCTGGCAGGTTGTTCCGTTGTGCTTGGCAGGTGGTTCAGGCTTGGCCGGCAGGTGGTTCCAGACTGTCCAGGACGTGTTTCCAGCTTCTCTGGCAGGTGGTTCTGGTACGTCTGAGAGGTGGTTCCGCCATGGCTGGCAGGTGATTCCGGACCGTCCCCCAGGTGGTTCTGGCATAGCCAGCAGTTGATATTGGCCTGTCCGGCAGGTGGTTCCAGCGAGTCGAACAGGTGGCTCCGGCGTGCTCGGCAGGTGGTTCCGGTCTGTCCGGTAGGTGATTCCGGCGTGTCCGGCACGTGCTTCCGGCACGTCTGAGAGGTGGTTCCGGCATGCGCGACAGGTGATTTCGGAGTGTCCGCCAGGTCGTTCTGGCGTACCCGGCAGGTGATTTTGGCGTGTCCGGCAGGTGTTTCTGGCGAGTCGAGCAGGTGGCTCCGGCATGCTCGGCAGGTGCTTCCGGCGTCTCCGGCACGTGGTTCTGGTGTGTCTGAGAGCTGGTTCCGGCATGTCCGGCAGATGATTCCGGAGTGTCCGCCAAGTGGTTCTGGCATACCCGGCTGGTGATTTGGGCATGTCAGTTAGGTGGTTCCGGCGAGTCGAGCAGGTGGCTCCGGCGTGCTCGGCAGGTTGTTCAGACGGGTCTGGCAGGTGTTTTCCGTCTGTTCGGGGTGTGGTTCCAGCATCTCATGCACATGGTTCTGGCACGTCTGAGATGTGGTTCCGGCCGGCCCGACAGGTGTTTCCACAGTGTCCGCCAAGTGGTACTGGCGTAGTTGGCAGGTGATTTTGGCATGACCGGCAGGTGGTTCCAGCAAGCCCGGCAGGTGATTCCGAAGTGTTCCCCAACTGGTTGTGGCGTAGCCGGCAGGTGATTTTTGCGTGTCCGGCAGGTGGTTCTGGCGAGTCGAGCAGGTGGTTCCGGCGTGCTCGGCAGGTGCTTCCGGGGTCATTGGCACGTGGTTCTGGCATATCTGAGAGGTGGTTCCGGCATGCCCGGCAGGTGATTCCGGAGTGTTCGCCAAGTGTTTCCGGCGTAGCCGGCAGGTGAGTTTGCATGTCCAGCGGTCGTTCCGGCGGGTCGAGCCGGTGGTTCCGGCGTGTCCGGCAGGTGGTTCCGGTCTGTCCGGCAGGTGGTTCTGTGGTGTCCGGCACGAGGTTCAGTCTGAGAGGCTGTGCCGGCATGCCCCTCACGTGATTCCGGCTTGTCCCCGAAGTGGTGCTGGTGTAGCGGGCAGGTGATTTTGGCGTGTCCGGCAGGTGGTTCAGGCGAGTTGAGCAGGTGGTTGCGACGTGCTCGGCAGGGGCTTCCGGCGTCTCCGGCACGGGTTTCTGGCACATCTGACTGGTGGTTCCGGCATGCCCAAAAGTTGATTCCGGTCTGTCCGGTAGGTGGTTCCGGCGTGCACGGCACGTGGTTCTGGTACGTGTCAGAGGTGGTTGCGTATGCCCAACAGGTGATTCCGGACTGTCCGCCACGTGCTTATGGCACGTCTGAGAGGTGGTTCCAACATGCCCGGCAGGTCATTTCGGAGAGTCGTCCAAGTGGTTCTGGCATAGCCCACAGCTGATTTTGGCGTGTCCGGCAGGTGGTTCCGCCGTGCTCGGCAGGTGGTTCAGGCATGGCCGTCACGTGGTTCCAGTCTGTCCAGGACGTGTTTCCAGCTTCTCCGGCAGGTGGTTCTGGTACGTCTGAGAGGTGGTTCCGCCATGGCTGGCAGGTGATCCCGGACTGTCCCCCAGGTGGTTCTGGCATAGCCAGCAGTTGATATTGGCCTGTCCGGCAGGTGGTTCCAGCGAGTCGAACAGGTGGCTCCGGCGTTCTTGGCAGGTGGTTCCGGTCTGTCCGGTAGGTGTTTGCGGCGTGTCTGGCACGTGCTTCCGGCATGCGCGGCAGGTGATTCCGTACTGTCCGCCAGGTGGTTCTGGCATACCCGGCAGGTGATTTTGGCGTGTCCGGCAGGTGTTTCTGGAGAGTCGAGCAGGTGGCTCCGGCATGCTCGGCAGGTGCTTCCGGCGTCTCCGGCACTTGGTTCTGGTGTGTCTGAGAGCTGGTTCTGGCATGTCCGGCAGATGATTCCGGAGTGTCCGCCAAGTGGTTCTGGCATACCCAGCAGGTGATTTTGGCGTGTCAGGGAGGTGGTACCGGTGAGTCGAGCAGGTGGTTCCGGCGTGCTCGGCAGGTGGTTCAGGCGGTTCTGGCAGGTGGTATCCGTCTGTTCGGGGTGTGGTTCCAGCATCTCATGAACACGTTTCTGGCACGTCTGAGATGTGGTTCCAGCCGGCCCGACAGGTGTTTCCGCAGTGTCCGCCAAGCGGTTCTGGCGTAGTTGGCAGGTGATTTTGGCATGACTGGCACGTGGTTCCAGCAAGCCTGGCAGGTGATTCCAAAGTGTTCACCAACTGGTTGTGGCGTAGCCGGCAGGTGATTTTTGCGTGATCGGCAGGTGGTTCTGGCGAGTCGAGCAGGTGGTTCCGGCGTGCTCGGCTGGTGCTTCCGGGGTCATTGGCACGGGGTTCTGGCATGTCTGAGAGGTGGTTCCTGCATGCCCGGCAAGTGATTCCGGAGTGTTCGCCAAGTGGTTCTGGCATAGTCGGCAGGTGATTTTGGCATGTCCGGCAGGTGGTTCAGGCGAGTTGAGCAGGTGGTTCCAACGTGCTTGGCAGGTGCTTCCGGCGTCTCCGACACGTGTTTCTGGCACATCTGACAGGTGGTTCTGGCATGCCCGAAAGGTGATTCCGGTCTGTCCGGTAGGTGGTTCCAGCCTGCACGGCATGTGGTTCTGGTACGTCTCAGAGGTGGTTGCGCATGCCCAACAGGTGATTCCGGACTGTCCGCCACATGGTTCTGGCACGTCTGAGAGGTGGTTCCGGCATGCCCGGCAGGTCATCCCAGAGAGTCCTCCAAGTGGTTCTGGCATAACACGCAGGTGATTTTGGCGTGTCTGGCAGGTTGTTCCGTTGTGCTTGGCAGGTGGTTCAGGCTTGGCCGGCAGGTGGTTCCAGACTGTCCAGGACATGTTTCCAGCTTCTCCGGCAGGTGGTTCTGGTACGTCTGAGAGGTGGTTCCGCCATGGCTGGCAGGAGATTCCGGACCGTCCCCCAGGTGGTTCTGGCATAGCCAGCAGTTGATATTGGCCTGTCCGGCAGGTGGTTCCAGCGAGTCGAACAGCTGGCTCCGGTGTGCTCGGCAGGTGGTTCCGGTCTGTCCGGTAGGTGATTCCGGCGTGTCCGGCACGTGCTTCCGGCACGTCTGAGAGGTGGTTCCGGCATGCGCGACAGGTGATTTCGGAGTGTCCGCCAGGTGGTTCTGGCGTACCCGGCAGGTGATTTTGGCGTGTCCGGCAGGTGTTTCTGGCGAGTCGAGCAGGTGGCTCCGGCATGCTCGGCAGGTGCTTCCGGCGTCTCCGGCACGTGGTTCTGGTGTGTCTGAGAGCTGGTTCCGGCATGTCCGGCAGATGATTCCGGAGTGTCCGCCAAGTGGTTCTGGCATACCCGGCTGGTGATTTGGGCATGTCAGGTAGGTGGTTCCGGCGAGTCGAGCAGGTGGCTCCGGCGTGCTCGGCAGGTTGTTCAGACGGGTCTGGCAGGTGTTTTCCGTCTGTTCGGGGTGTGGTTCCAGCATCTCATGCACATGGTTCTGGCACGTCTGAGATGTGGTTCCGGCCGGCCCGACAGGTGTTTCCACAGTGTCCGCCAAGTGGTACTGGCGTAGTTGGCAGGTGATTTTGGCATGACCGGCAGGTGGTTCCAGCAAGCCCGGCAGGTGATTCCGAAGTGTTCCCCAACTGGTTGTGGCGTAGCCGGCAGGTGATTTTTGCGTGTCCGGCAGGTGGTTCTGGCGAGTCGAGCAGGTGGTTCCGGCGTGCTCGGCAGGTGCTTCCGGGGTCATTGGCACGTGGTTCTGGCATATCTGAGAGGTGGTTCCGGCATGCCCGGCAGGTGATTCCGGAGTGTTCGCCAAGTGTTTCCGGCGTAGCCGGCAGGTGAGTTTGCATGTCCAGCGGTCGTTCCGGCGGGTCGAGCCGGTGGTTCCGGCGTGTCCGGCAGGTGGTTCCGGTCTGTCCGGCAGGTGGTTCTGTGGTGTCCGGCACGAGGTTCAGTCTGAGAGGCTGTGCCGGCATGCCCCTCACGTGATTCCGGCTTGTCCCCGAAGTGGTGCTGGTGTAGCGGGCAGGTGATTTTGGCGTGTCCGGCAGGTGGTTCAGGCGAGTTGAGCAGGTGGTTGCGACGTGCTCGGCAGGTGCTTCCGGCGTCTCCGGCACGGGTTTCTGGCACATCTGACTGGTGGTTCCGGCATGCCCAAAAGTTGATTCCGGTCTGTCCGGTAGGTGGTTCCGGCGTGCACGGCACGTGGTACTGGTACGTGTCAGAGGTGGTTGCGTATGCCCAACAGGTGATTCCGGACTGTCCGCCACGTGCTTATGGCACGTCTGAGAGGTGGTTCCAACATGCCCGGCAGGTCATTTCGGAGAGTCGTCCAAGTGGTTCTGGCATAGCCCACAGGTGATTTTGGCGTGTCCGGCAGGTGGTTCCGCCGTGCTCGGCAGGTGGTTCAGGCATGGCCGTCACGTGGTTCCAGTCTGTCCAGGACGTGTTTCCAGCTTCTCCGGCAGGTGGTTCTGGTACGTCTGAGAGGTGGTTCCGCCATGGCTGGCAGGTGATCCCGGACTGTCCCCCAGGTGGTTCTGGCATAGCCAGCAGTTGATATTGGCCTGTCCGGCAGGTGGTTCCAGCGAGTCGAACAGGTGGCTCCGGCGTTCTTGGCAGGTGGTTCCGGTCTGTCCGGTAGGTGTTTGCGGCGTGTCTGGCACGTGCTTCCGGCATGCGCGGCAGGTGATTCCGTACTGTCCGCCAGGTGGTTCTGGCATACCCGGCAGGTGATTTTGGCGTGTCCGGCAGGTGTTTCTGGCGAGTCGAGCAGGTGGCTCCGGCATGCTCGGCAGGTGCTTCCGGCGTCTCCGGCACTTGGTTCTGGTGTGTCTGAGAGCTGGTTCTGGCATGTCCGGCAGATGATTCCGGAGTGTCCGCCAAGTGGTTCTGGCATACCCAGCAGGTGATTTTGGCGTGTCAGGGAGGTGGTACCGGTGAGTCGAGCAGGTGGTTCCGGCGTGCTCGGCAGGTGGTTCAGGCGGTTCTGGCAGGTGGTATCCGTCTGTTCGGGGTGTGGTTCCAGCATCTCATGAACACGTTTCTGGCACGTCTGAGATGTGGTTCCAGCCGGCCCGACAGGTGTTTCCGCAGTGTCCGCCAAGCGGTTCTGGCGTAGTTGGCAGGTGATTTTGGCATGACTGGCACGTGGTTCCAGCAAGCCTGGCAGGTGATTCCAAAGTGTTCACCAACTGGTTGTGGCGTAGCCGGCAGGTGATTTTTGCGTGATCGGCAGGTGGTTCTGGCGAGTCGAGCAGGTGGTTCCGGCGTGCTCGGCTGGTGCTTCCGGGGTCATTGGCACGGGGTTCTGGCATGTCTGAGAGGTGGTTCCTGCATGCCCGGCAAGTGATTCCGGAGTGTTCGCCAAGTGGTTCTGGCATAGTCGGCAGGTGATTTTGGCATGTCCGGCAGGTGGTTCAGGCGAGTTGAGCAGGTGGTTCCAACGTGCTTGGCAGGTGCTTCCGGCGTCTCCGGCACGTGTTTCTGGCACATCTGACAGGTGGTTCTGGCATGCCCGAAAGGTGATTCCGGTCTGTCCGGTAGGTGGTTCCAGCCTGCACGGCATGTGGTTCTGGTACGTCTCAGAGGTGGTTGCGCATGCCCAACAGGTGATTCCGGACTGTCCGCCACATGGTTCTGGCACGTCTGAGAGGTGGTTCCGGCATGCCCGGCAGGTCATCCCAGAGAGTCCTCCAAGTGGTTCTGGCATAACACGCAGGTGATTTTGGCGTGTCTGGCAGGTTGTTCCGTTGTGCTTGGCAGGTGGTTCAGGCTTGGCCGGCAGGTGGTTCCAGACTGTCCAGGACATGTTTCCAGCTTCTCCGGCAGGTGGTTCTGGTACGTCTGAGAGGTGGTTCCGCCATGGCTGGCAGGAGATTCCGGACCGTCCCCCAGGTGGTTCTGGCATAGCCAGCAGTTGATATTGGCCTGTCCGGCAGGTGGTTCCAGCGAGTCGAACAGCTGGCTCCGGTGTGCTCGGCAGGTGGTTCCGGTCTGTCCGGTAGGTGATTCCGGCGTGTCCGGCACGTGCTTCCGGCACGTCTGAGAGGTGGTTCCGGCATGCGCGACAGGTGATTTCGGAGTGTCCGCCAGGTGGTTCTGGCGTACCCGGCAGGTGATTTTGGCGTGTCCGGCAGGTGTTTCTGGCGAGTCGAGCAGGTGGCTCCGGCATGCTCGGCAGGTGCTTCCGGCGTCTCCGGCACGTGGTTCTGGTGTGTCTGAGAGCTGGTTCCGGCATGTCCGGCAGATGATTCCGGAGTGTCCGCCAAGTGGTTCTGGCATACCCGGCTGGTGATTTGGGCATGTCAGGTAGGTGGTTCCGGCGAGTCGAGCAGGTGGCTCCGGCGTGCTCGGCAGGTTGTTCAGACGGGTCTGGCAGGTGTTTTCCGTCTGTTCGGGGTGTGGTTCCAGCATCTCATGCACATGGTTCTGGCACGTCTGAGATGTGGTTCCGGCCGGCCCGACAGGTGTTTCCACAGTGTCCGCCAAGTGGTACTGGCGTAGTTGGCAGGTGATTTTGGCATGACCGGCAGGTGGTTCCAGCAAGCCCGGCAGGTGATTCCGAAGTGTTCCCCAACTGGTTGTGGCGTAGCCGGCAGGTGATTTTTGCGTGTCCGGCAGGTGGTTCTGGCGAGTCGAGCAGGTGGTTCCGGCGTGCTCGGCAGGTGCTTCCGGGGTCATTGGCACGTGGTTCTGGCATATCTGAGAGGTGGTTCCGGCATGCCCGGCAGGTGATTCCGGAGTGTTCGCCAAGTGTTTCCGGCGTAGCCGGCAGGTGAGTTTGCATGTCCAGCGGTCGTTCCGGCGGGTCGAGCCGGTGGTTCCGGCGTGTCCGGCAGGTGGTTCCGGTCTGTCCGGCAGGTGGTTCTGTGGTGTCCGGCACGAGGTTCAGTCTGAGAGGCTGTGCCGGCATGCCCCTCACGTGATTCCGGCTTGTCCCCGAAGTGGTGCTGGTGTAGCGGGCAGGTGATTTTGGCGTGTCCGGCAGGTGGTTCAGGCGAGTTGAGCAGGTGGTTGCGACGTGCTCGGCAGGTGCTTCCGGCGTCTCCGGCACGGGTTTCTGGCACATCTGACTGGTGGTTCCGGCATGCCCAAAAGTTGATTCCGGTCTGTCCGGTAGGTGGTTCCGGCGTGCACGGCACGTGGTTCTGGTACGTGTCAGAGGTGGTTGCGTATGCCCAACAGGTGATTCCGGACTGTCCGCCACGTGCTTATGGCACGTCTGAGAGGTGGTTCCAACATGCCCGGCAGGTCATTTCGGAGAGTCGTCCAAGTGGTTCTGGCATAGCCCACAGGTGATTTTGGCGTGTCCGGCAGGTGGTTCCGCCGTGCTCGGCAGGTGGTTCAGGCATGGCCGTCACGTGGTTCCAGTCTGTCCAGGACGTGTTTCCAGCTTCTCCGGCAGGTGGTTCTGGTACGTCTGAGAGGTGGTTCCGCCATGGCTGGCAGGTGATCCCGGACTGTCCCCCAGGTGGTTCTGGCATAGCCAGCAGTTGATATTGGCCTGTCCGGCAGGTGGTTCCAGCGAGTCGAACAGGTGGCTCCGGCGTTCTTGGCAGGTGGTTCCGGTCTGTCCGGTAGGTGTTTGCGGCGTGTCTGGCACGTGCTTCCGGCATGCGCGGCAGGTGATTCCGTACTGTCCGCCAGGTGGTTCTGGCATACCCGGCAGGTGATTTTGGCGTGTCCGGCAGGTGTTTCTGGCGAGTCGAGCAGGTGGCTCCGGCATGCTCGGCAGGTGCTTCCGGCGTCTCCGGCACTTGGTTCTGGTGTGTCTGAGAGCTGGTTCTGGCATGTCCGGCAGATGATTCCGGAGTGTCCGCCAAGTGGTTCTGGCATACCCAGCAGGTGATTTTGGCGTGTCAGGGAGGTGGTACCGGTGAGTCGAGCAGGTGGTTCCGGCGTGCTCGGCAGGTGGTTCAGGCGGTTCTGGCAGGTGGTATCCGTCTGTTCGGGGTGTGGTTCCAGCATCTCATGAACACGTTTCTGGCACGTCTGAGATGTGGTTCCAGCCGGCCCGACAGGTGTTTCCGCAGTGTCCGCCAAGCGGTTCTGGCGTAGTTGGCAGGTGATTTTGGCATGACTGGCACGTGGTTCCAGCAAGCCTGGCAGGTGATTCCAAAGTGTTCACCAACTGGTTGTGGCGTAGCCGGCAGGTGATTTTTGCGTGATCGGCAGGTGGTTCTGGCGAGTCGAGCAGGTGGTTCCGGCGTGCTCGGCTGGTGCTTCCGGGGTCATTGGCACGGGGTTCTGGCATGTCTGAGAGGTGGTTCCTGCATGCCCGGCAAGTGATTCCGGAGTGTTCGCCAAGTGGTTCTGGCATAGTCGGCAGGTGATTTTGGCATGTCCGGCAGGTGGTTCAGGCGAGTTGAGCAGGTGGTTCCAACGTGCTTGGCAGGTGCTTCCGGCGTCTCCGGCACGTGTTTCTGGCACATCTGACAGGTGGTTCTGGCATGCCCGAAAGGTGATTCCGGTCTGTCCGGTAGGTGGTTCCAGCCTGCACGGCATGTGGTTCTGGTACGTCTCAGAGGTGGTTGCGCATGCCCAACAGGTGATTCCGGACTGTCCGCCACATGGTTCTGGCACGTCTGAGAGGTGGTTCCGGCATGCCCGGCAGGTCATCCCAGAGAGTCCTCCAAGTGGTTCTGGCATAACACGCAGGTGATTTTGGCGTGTCTGGCAGGTTGTTCCGTTGTGCTTGGCAGGTGGTTCAGGCTTGGCCGGCAGGTGGTTCCAGACTGTCCAGGACATGTTTCCAGCTTCTCCGGCAGGTGGTTCTGGTACGTCTGAGAGGTGGTTCCGCCATGGCTGGCAGGAGATTCCGGACCGTCCCCCAGGTGGTTCTGGCATAGCCAGCAGTTGATATTGGCCTGTCCGGCAGGTGGTTCCAGCGAGTCGAACAGCTGGCTCCGGTGTGCTCGGCAGGTGGTTCCGGTCTGTCCGGTAGGTGATTCCGGCGTGTCCGGCACGTGCTTCCGGCACGTCTGAGAGGTGGTTCCGGCATGCGCGACAGGTGATTTCGGAGTGTCCGCCAGGTGGTTCTGGCGTACCCGGCAGGTGATTTTGGCGTGTCCGGCAGGTGTTTCTGGCGAGTCGTGCAGGTGGCTCCGGCATGCTCGGCAGGTGCTTCCGGCGTCTCCGGCACGTGGTTCTGGTGTGTCTGAGAGCTGGTTCCGGCATGTCCGGCAGATGATTCCGGAGTGTCCGCCAAGTGGTTCTGGCATACCCGGCTGGTGATTTGGGCATGTCAGGTAGGTGGTTCCGGCGAGTCGAGCAGGTGGCTCCGGCGTGCTCGGCAGGTTGTTCAGACGGGTCTGGCAGGTGTTTTCCGTCTGTTCGGGGTGTGGTTCCAGCATCTCATGCACATGGTTCTGGCACGTCTGAGATGTGGTTCCGGCCGGCCCGACAGGTGTTTCCACAGTGTCCGCCAAGTGGTACTGGCGTAGTTGGCAGGTGATTTTGGCATGACCGGCAGGTGGTTCCAGCAAGCCCGGCAGGTGATTCCGAAGTGTTCCCCAACTGGTTGTGGCGTAGCCGGCAGGTGATTTTTGCGTGTCCGGCAGGTGGTTCTGGCGAGTCGAGCAGGTGGTTCCGGCGTGCTCGGCAGGTGCTTCCGGGGTCATTGGCACGTGGTTCTGGCATATCTGAGAGGTGGTTCCGGCATGCCCGGCAGGTGATTCCGGAGTGTTCGCCAAGTGTTTCCGGCGTAGCCGGCAGGTGAGTTTGCATGTCCAGCGGTCGTTCCGGCGGGTCGAGCCGGTGGTTCCGGCGTGTCCGGCAGGTGGTTCCGGTCTGTCCGGCAGGTGGTTCTGTGGTGTCCGGCACGAGGTTCAGTCTGAGAGGCTGTGCCGGCATGCCCCTCACGTGATTCCGGCTTGTCCCCGAAGTGGTGCTGGTGTAGCGGGCAGGTGATTTTGGCGTGTCCGGCAGGTGGTTCAGGCGAGTTGAGCAGGTGGTTGCGACGTGCTCGGCAGGTGCTTCCGGCGTCTCCGGCACGGGTTTCTGGCACATCTGACTGGTGGTTCCGGCATGCCCAAAAGTTGATTCCGGTCTGTCCGGTAGGTGGTTCCGGCGTGCACGGCACGTGGTTCTGGTACGTGTCAGAGGTGGTTGCGTATGCCCAACAGGTGATTCCGGACTGTCCGCCACGTGCTTATGGCACGTCTGAGAGGTGGTTCCAACATGCCCGGCAGGTCATTTCGGAGAGTCGTCCAAGTGGTTCTGGCATAGCCCACAGCTGATTTTGGCGTGTCCGGCAGGTGGTTCCGCCGTGCTCGGCAGGTGGTTCAGGCATGGCCGTCACGTGGTTCCAGTCTGTCCAGGACGTGTTTCCAGCTTCTCCGGCAGGTGGTTCTGGTACGTCTGAGAGGTGGTTCCGCCATGGCTGGCAGGTGATCCCGGACTGTCCCCCAGGTGGTTCTGGCATAGCCAGCAGTTGATATTGGCCTGTCCGGCAGGTGGTTCCAGCGAGTCGAACAGGTGGCTCCGGCGTTCTTGGCAGGTGGTTCCGGTCTGTCCGGTAGGTGTTTGCGGCGTGTCTGGCACGTGCTTCCGGCATGCGCGGCAGGTGATTCCGTACTGTCCGCCAGGTGGTTCTGGCATACCTGGCAGGTGATTTTGGCGTGTCCGGCAGGTGTTTCTGGCGAGTCGAGCAGGTGGCTCCGGCATGCTCGGCAGGTGCTTCCGGCGTCTCCGGCACTTGGTTCTGGTGTGTCTGAGAGCTGGTTCTGGCATGTCCGGCAGATGATTCCGGAGTGTCCGCCAAGTGGTTCTGGCATACCCAGCAGGTGATTTTGGCGTGTCAGGGAGGTGGTACCGGTGAGTCGAGCAGGTGGTTCCGGCGTGCTCGGCAGGTGGTTCAGGCGGTTCTGGCAGGTGGTATCCGTCTGTTCGGGGTGTGGTTCCAGCATCTCATGAACACGTTTCTGGCACGTCTGAGATGTGGTTCCAGCCGGCCCGACAGGTGTTTCCGCAGTGTCCGCCAAGCGGTTCTGGCGTAGTTGGCAGGTGATTTTGGCATGACTGGCACGTGGTTCCAGCAAGCCTGGCAGGTGATTCCAAAGTGTTCACCAACTGGTTGTGGCGTAGCCGGCAGGTGATTTTTGCGTGATCGGCAGGTGGTTCTGGCGAGTCGAGCAGGTGGTTCCGGCGTGCTCGGCTGGTGCTTCCGGGGTCATTGGCACGGGGTTCTGGCATGTCTGAGAGGTGGTTCCTGCATGCCCGGCAAGTGATTCCGGAGTGTTCGCCAAGTGGTTCTGGCATAGTCGGCAGGTGATTTTGGCATGTCCGGCAGGTGGTTCAGGCGAGTTGAGCAGGTGGTTCCAACGTGCTTGGCAGGTGCTTCCGGCGTCTCCGGCACGTGTTTCTGGCACATCTGACAGGTGGTTCTGGCATGCCCGAAAGGTGATTCCGGTCTGTCCGGTAGGTGGTTCCAGCCTGCACGGCATGTGGTTCTGGTACGTCTCAGAGGTGGTTGCGCATGCCCAACAGGTGATTCCGGACTGTCCGCCACATGGTTCTGGCACGTCTGAGAGGTGGTTCCGGCATGCCCGGCAGGTCATCCCAGAGAGTCCTCCAAGTGGTTCTGGCATAACACGCAGGTGATTTTGGCGTGTCTGGCAGGTTGTTCCGTTGTGCTTGGCAGGTGGTTCAGGCTTGGCCGGCAGGTGGTTCCAGACTGTCCAGGACATGTTTCCAGCTTCTCCGGCAGGTGGTTCTGGTACGTCTGAGAGGTGGTTCCGCCATGGCTGTCAGGAGATTCCGGACCGTCCCCCAGGTGGTTCTGGCATAGCCAGCAGTTGATATTGGCCTGTCCGGCAGGTGGTTCCAGCGAGTCGAACAGCTGGCTCCGGTGTGCTCGGCAGGTGGTTCCGGTCTGTCCGGTAGGTGATTCCGGCGTGTCCGGCACGTGCTTCCGGCACGTCTGAGAGGTGGTTCCGGCATGCGCGACAGGTGATTTCGGAGTGTCCGCCAGGTGGTTCTGGCGTACCCGGCAGGTGATTTTGGCGTGTCCGGCAGGTGTTTCTGGCGAGTCGAGCAGGTGGCTCCGGCATGCTCGGCAGGTGCTTCCGGCGTCTCCGGCACGTGGTTCTGGTGTGTCTGAGAGCTGGTTCCGGCATGTCCGGCAGATGATTCCGGAGTGTCCGCCAAGTGGTTCTGGCATACCCGGCTGGTGATTTGGGCATGTCAGGTAGGTGGTTCCGGCGAGTCGAGCAGGTGGCTCCGGCGTGCTCGGCAGGTTGTTCAGACGGGTCTGGCAGGTGTTTTCCGTCTGTTCGGGGTGTGGTTCCAGCATCTCATGCACATGGTTCTGGCACGTCTGAGATGTGGTTCCGGCCGGCCCGACAGGTGTTTCCACAGTGTCCGCCAAGTGGTACTGGCGTAGTTGGCAGGTGATTTTGGCATGACCGGCAGGTGGTTCCAGCAAGCCCGGCAGGTGATTCCGAAGTGTTCCCCAACTGGTTGTGGCGTAGCCGGCAGGTGATTTTTGAGTGTCCGGCAGGTGGTTCTGGCGAGTCGAGCAGGTGGTTCCGGCGTGCTCGGCAGGTGCTTCCGGGGTCATTGGCACGTGGTTCTGGCATATCTGAGAGGTGGTTCCGGCATGCCCGGCAGGTGATTCCGGAGTGTTCGCCAAGTGTTTCCGGCATAGCCGGCAGGTGAGTTTGCATGTCCAGCGGTCGTTCCGGCGGGTCGAGCCGGTGGTTCCGGCGTGTCCGGCAGGTGGTTCCGGTCTGTCCGGCAGGTGGTTCTGTGGTGTCCGGCACGAGGTTCAGTCTGAGAGGCTGTGCCGGCATGCCCCTCACGTGATTCCGGCTTGTCCCCGAAGTGGTGCTGGTGTAGCGGGCAGGTGATTTTGGCGTGTCTGGCAGGTGGTTCAGGCGAGTTGAGCAGGTGGTTGCGAAGTGCTCGGCAGGTGCTTCCGGCGTCTCCGGCACGTGTTTCTGGCACATCTGACTGGTGGTTCCGGCATGCCCAAAAGTTGATTCCGGTCTGTCCGGTAGGTGGTTCCGGCGTGCACGGCACGTGGTTCTGGTACGTGTCAGAGGTGGTTGCGTATGCCCAACAGGTGATTCCGGACTGTCCGCCACCTGCTTCTGGCACGTCTGAGAGGAGGTTCCAACATGCCCGGCAGGTCATTTCGGAGAGTCGTCCAAGTGGTTCTGGCATAGCCCACAGGTGATTTTGGCGTGTCCGGCAGGTGGTTCCGCCGTGCTCGGCAGGTGGTTCAGGCACGGCCGTCACGTGGTTCCAGTCTGTCCAGGACGTGTTTCCAGCTTCTCCGGCAGGTGGTTCTGGTACGTCTGAGAGGTGGTTCCGCCATGGCTGGCAGGTGATTCCGGACCGTCCCCCAGGTGGTTCTGGCATAGCCAGCAGTTGATATTGGCCTGTCCGGCAGGTGGTTCCAGCGAGTCGAACAGGTGGCTCCGGCGTTCTTGGCAGGTGGTTCCGGTCTGTCCGGTAGGTGTTTCCGGCGTGTCTGGCACGTGCTTCCGGCATGCGCGGCAGGTGATTCCGTAGTGTCCGCCAGGTGGTTCTGGCATACCCGGCAGGTGATTTTGGCGTGTCCGGCAGGTGTTTCTGGCGAGTCGAGCAGGTGGCTCCGGCATGCTCGGCAGGTGCTTCCGGCGTCTCCGGCACTTGGTTCTGGTGTGTCTGAGAGCTGGTTCCGGCATGTCCGGCAGATGATTCCGGAGTGTCCGCCAAGTGGTTCTGGCATACCCAGCAGGTGATTTTGGCGTGTCAGGGAGGTGGTACCGGTGAGTCGAGCAGGTGGTTCCGGCGTGCTCGGCAGGTGGTTCAGGCGGTTCTGGCAGGTGGTATCCGTCTGTTCGGGGTGTGGTTCCAGCATCTCATGAACACGTTTCTGGCACGTCTGAGATGTGGTTCCAGCCGGCCCGACAGGTGTTTCCGCAGTGTCCGCCAAGCGGTTCTGGCGTAGTTGGCAGGTGATTTTGGCATGACTGGCAGGTGGTTCCAGCAAGCCTGGCAGGTGATTCCAAAGTGTTCACCAACTGGTTGTGGCGTAGCCGGCAGGTGATTTTTGCGTGATCGGCAGGTGGTTCTGGCGAGTCGAGCAGGTGGTTCCGGCGTGCTCGGCTGGTGCTTCCGGGGTCATTGGCACGGGGTTCTGGCATGTCTGAGAGGTGGTTCCTGCATGCCCGGCAAGTGATTCCGGAGTGTTCGCCAAGTGGTTCTGGCATAGTCGGCAGGTGATTTTGGCATGTCCGGCAGGTGGTTCAGGCGAGTTGAGCAGGTGGTTCCAACGTGCTTGGCAGGTGCTTCCGGCGTCTCCGGCACGTGTTTCTGGCACATCTGACAGGTGGTTCCGGCATGCCCGAAAGGTGATTCCGGTCTGTCCGGTAGGTGGTTCCAGCCTGCACGGCATGTGGTTCTGGTACGTCTCAGAGGTGGTTGCGCATGCCCAACAGGTGATTCCGGACTGTCCGCCACATGGTTCTGGCACGTCTGAGAGGTGGTTCCGGCATGCCCGGCAGGTCATCCCAGAGAGTCCTCCAAGTGGTTCTGGCATAACACGCAGGTGATTTTGGCGTGTCTGGCAGGTTGTTCCGTTGTGCTTGGCAGGTGGTTCAGGCTTGGCCGGCAGGTGGTTCCAGACTGTCCAGGACGTGTTTCCAGCTTCTCCGGCAGGTGGTTCTGGTACGTCTGAGAGGTGGTTCCGCCATGGCTGGCAGGTGATTCCGGACCGTCCCCCAGGTGGTTCTGGCATAGCCAGCAGTTGATATTGGCCTGTCCGGCAGGTGGTTCCAGCGAGTCGAACAGGTGGCTCCGGCGTGCTCGGCAGGTGGTTCCGGTCTGTCCGGTAGGTGATTCCGGCGTGTCCGGCACGTGCTTCCGGCACGTCTGAGAGGTGGTTCCGGCATGCGCGACAGGTGATTTCGGAGTGTCCGCCAGGTGGTTCTGGCGTACCCGGCAGGTGATTTTGGCGTGTCCGGCAGGTGTTTCTGGCGAGTCGTGCAGGTGGCTCCGGCATGCTCGGCAGGTGCTTCCGGCGTCTCCGGCACGTGGTTCTGGTGTGTCTGAGAGCTGGTTCCGGCATGTCCGGCAGATGATTCCGGAGTGTCCGCCAAGTGGTTCTGGCATACCCGGCTGGTGATTTGGGCATGTCAGGTAGGTGGTTCCGGCGAGTCGAGCAGGTGGCTCCAGCGTGCTCGGCAGGTTGTTCAGACGGGTCTGGCAGGTGTTTTCCGTCTGTTCGGGGTGTGGTTCCAGCATCTCATGCACATGGTTCTGGCACGTCTGAGATGTGGTTCCGGCCGGCCCGACAGGTGTTTCCACAGTGTCCGCCAAGTGGTACTGGCGTAGTTGGCAGGTGATTTTGGCATGACCGGCAGGTGGTTCCAGCAAGCCCGGCAGGTGATTCCGAAGTGTTCCCCAACTGGTTGTGGCGTAGCCAGCAGGTGATTTTTGCGTGTCCGGCAGGTGGTTCTGGCGAGTCGAGCAGGTGGTTCCGGCGTGCTCGGCAGGTGCTTCCGGGGTCATTGGCACGTGGTTCTGGCATATCTGAGAGGTGGTTCCGGCATGCCCGGCAGGTGATTCCGGAGTGTTCGCCAAGTGTTTCCGGCGTAGCCGGCAGGTGAGTTTGCATGTCCAGCGGTCGTTCCGGCGGGTCGAGCCGGTGGTTCCGGCGTGTCCGGCAGGTGGTTCCGGTCTGTCCGGCAGGTGGTTCTGTGGTGTCCGGCACGAGGTTCAGTCTGAGAGGCTGTGCCGGCATGCCCCTCACGTGATTCCGGCTTGTCCCCGAAGTGGTGCTGGTGTAGCGGGCAGGTGATTTTGGCGTGTCCGGCAGGTGGTTCAGGCGAGTTGAGCAGGTGGTTGCGACGTGCTCGGCAGGTGCTTCCGGCGTCTCCGGCACGGGTTTCTGGCACATCTGACTGGTGGTTCCGGCATGCCCAAAAGTTGATTCCGGTCTGTCCAGTAGGTGGTTCCGGCGTGCACGGCACGTGGTTCTGGTACGTGTCAGAGGTGGTTGCCTATGCCCAACAGGTGATTCCGGACTGTCCGCCACGTGCTTCTGGCACGTCTGAGAGGTGGTTCCAACATGCCCGGCAGGTCATTTCGGAGAGTCGTCCAAGTGGTTCTGGCATAGCCCACAGGTGATTTTGGCGTGTCCGGCAGGTGGTTCCGCCGTGCTCGGCAGGTGGTTCAGGCATGGCCGTCACGTGGTTCCAGTCTGTCCAGGACGTGTTTCCAGCTTCTCCGGCAGGTGGTTCTGGTACGTCTGAGAGGTGGTTCCGCCATGGCTGGCAGGTGATTCCGGACCGTCCCCCAGGTGGTTCTGGCATAGCCAGCAGTTGATATTGGCCTGTCCGGCAGGTGGTTCCAGCGAGTCGAACAGGTGGCTCCGGCGTTCTTGGCAGGTGGTTCCGGTCTGTCCGGTAGGTGTTTGCGGCGTGTCTGGCACGTGCTTCCGGCATGCGCGGCAGGTGATTCCGTAGTGTCCGCCAGGTGGTTCTGGCATACCCGGCAGGTGATTTTGGCGTGTCCGGCAGGTGTTTCTGGCGAGTCGAGCAGGTGGCTCCGGCATGCTCGGCAGGTGCTTCCGGCGTCTCCGGCACTTGGTTCTGGTGTGTCTGAGAGCTGGTTCCGGCATGTCCGGCAGATGATTCCGGAGTGTCCGCCAAGTGGTTCTGGCATACCCAGCAGGTGATTTTGGCGTGTCAGGGAGGTGGTACCGGTGAGTCGAGCAGGTGGTTCCGGCGTGCTCGGCAGGTGGTTCAGGCGGTTCTGGCAGGTGGTATCCGTCTGTTCGGGGTGTGGCTCCAGCATCTCATGAACACGTTTCTGGCACGTCTGAGATGTGGTTCCAGCCGGCCCGACAGGTGTTTCCGCAGTGTCCGCCAAGCGGTTCTGGCGTAGTTGGCAGGTGATTTTGGCATGACTGGCAGGTGGTTCCAGCAAGCCTGGCAGGTGATTCCAAAGTGTTCACCAACTGGTTGTGGCGTAGCCGGCAGGTGATTTTTGCGTGATCGGCAGGTGGTTCTGGCGAGTCGAGCAGGTGGTTCCGGCGTGCTCGGCTGGTGCTTCCGGGGTCATTGGCACGGGGTTCTGGCATGTCTGAGAGGTGGTTCCTGCATGCCCGGCAAGTGATTCCGGAGTGTTCGCCAAGTGGTTCTGGCATAGTCGGCAGGTGATTTTGGCATGTCCGGCAGGTGGTTCAGGCGAGTTGAGCAGGTGGTTCCAACGTGCTTGGCAGGTGCTTCCGGCGTCTTCGGCACGTGTTTCTGGCACATCTGACAGGTGGTTCCGGCAGGCCCGAAAGGTGATTCCGGTCTGTCCGGTAGGTGGTTCCAGCCTGCACGGCATGTGGTTCTGGTACGTCTCAGAGGTGGTTGCGCATGCCCAACAGGTGATTCCGGACTGTCCGCCACATGGTTCTGGCACGTCTGAGAGGTGGTTCCGGCATGCCCGGCAGGTCATCCCAGAGAGTCCTCCAAGTGGTTCTGGCATAACACGCAGGTGATTTTGGCGTGTCTGGCAGGTTGTTCCGTTGTGCTTGGCAGGTGGTTCAGGCTTGGCCGGCAGGTGGTTCCAGACTGTCCAGGACGTGTTTCCAGCTTCTCCGGCAGGTGGTTCTGGTACGTCTGAGAGGTGGTTCCGCCATGGCTGGCAGGTGATTCCGGACCGTCCCCCAGGTGGTTCTGGCATAGCCAGCAGTTGATATTGGCCTGTCCGGCAGGTGGTTCCAGCGAGTCGAACAGGTGGCTCCGGCGTGCTCGGCAGGTGGTTCCGGTCTGTCCGGTAGGTGATTCCGGCGTGTCCGGCACGTGCTTCCGGCACGTCTGAGAGGTGGTTCCGGCATGCGCGACAGGTGATTTCGGAGTGTCCGCCAGGTGGTTCTGGCGTACCCGGCAGGTGATTTTGGCGTGTCCGGCAGGTGTTTCTGGCGAGTCGAGCAGGTGGCTCCGGCATGCTCGCCAGGTGCTTCCGGCGTCTCCGACACGTGGTTCTGGTGTGTCTGAGAGCTGGTTCCGGCATGTCCGGCAGATGATTCCGGAGTGTCCGCCAAGTGGTTCTGGCATACCCGGCTGGTGATTTGGGCATGTCAGGTAGGTGGTTCCGGCGAGTCGAGCAGGTGGCTCCGGCGTGCTCGGCAGGTTGTTCAGACGGGTCTGGCAGGTGTTTTCCGTCTGTTCGGGGTGTGGTTCCAGCATCTCATGCACATGGTTCTGGCACGTCTGAGATGTGGTTCCGGCCGGCCCGACAGGTGTTTCCACAGTGTCCGCCAAGTGGTACTGGCGTAGTTGGCAGGTGATTTTGGCATGACCGGCAGGTGGTTCCAGCAAGCCCGGCAGGTGATTCCGAAGTGTTCCCCAACTGGTTGTGGCGTAGCCGGCAGGTGATTTTTGCGTGTCCGGCAGGTGGTTCTGGCGAGTCGAGCAGGTGGTTCCGGCGTGCTCGGCAGGTGCTTCCGGGGTCATTGGCACGTGGTTCTGGCATATCTGAGAGGTGGTTCCGGCATGCCCGGCAGGTGATTCCGGAGTGTTCGCCAAGTGTTTCCGGCGTAGCCGGCAGGTGAGTTTGCATGTCCAGCGGTCGTTCCGGCGGGTCGAGCCGGTGGTTCCGGCGTGTCCGGCAGGTGGTTCCGGTCTGTCCGGCAGGTGGTTCTGTGGTGTCCGGCACGAGGTTCAGTCTGAGAGGCTGTGCCGGCATGCCCCTCACGTGATTCCGGCTTGTCCCCGAAGTGGTGCTGGTGTAGCGGGCAGGTGATTTTGGCGTGTCCGGCAGGTGGTTCAGGCGAGTTGAGCAGGTGGTTGCGACGTGCTCGGCAGGTGCTTCCGGCGTCTCCGGCACGGGTTTCTGGCACATCTGACTGGTGGTTCCGGCATGCCCAAAAGTTGATTCCGGTCTGTCCGGTAGGTGGTTCCGGCGTGCACGGCACGTGGTTCTGGTACGTGTCAGAGGTGGTTGCCTATGCCCAACAGGTGATTCCGGACTGTCCGCCACGTGCTTCTGGCACGTCTGAGAGGTGGTTCCAACATGCCCGGCAGGTCATTTCGGAGAGTCGTCCAAGTGGTTCTGGCATAGCCCACAGGTGATTTGGGCGTGTCCGGCAGGTGGTTCCGCCGTGCTCGGCAGGTGGTTCAGGCATGGCCGTCACGTGGTTCCAGTCTGTCCAGGACGTGTTTCCAGCTTCTCCGGCAGGTGGTTCTGGTACGTCTGAGAGGTGGTTCCGCCATGGCTGGCAGGTGATTCCGGACCGTCCCCCAGGTGGTTCTGGCATAGCCAGCAGTTGATATTGGCCTGTCCGGCAGGTGGTTCCAGCGAGTCGAACAGGTGGCTCCGGCGTTCTTGGCAGGTGGTTCCGGTCTGTCCGGTAGGTGTTTCCGGCGTGTCTGGCACGTGCTTCCGGCATGCGCGGCAGGTGATTCCGTAGTGTCCGCCAGGTGGTTCTGGCATACCCGGCAGGTGATTTTGGCGTGTCCGGCAGGTGTTTCTGGCGAGTCGAGCAGGTGGCTCCGGCATGCTCGGCAGGTGCTTCCGGCGTCTCCGGCACTTGGTTCTGGTGTGTCTGAGAGCTGGTTCCGGCATGTCCGGCAGATGATTCCGGAGTGTCCGCCAAGTGGTTCTGGCATACCCAGCAGGTGATTTTGGCGTGTCAGGGAGGTGGTACCGGTGAGTCGAGCAGGTGGTTCCGGCGTGCTCGGCAGGTGGTTCAGGCGGTTCTGGCAGGTGGTATCCGTCTGTTCGGGGTGTGGCTCCAGCATCTCATGAACACGTTTCTGGCACGTCTGAGATGTGGTTCCAGCCGGCCCGACAGGTGTTTCCGCAGTGTCCGCCAAGCGGTTCTGGCGTAGTTGGCAGGTGATTTTGGCATGACTGGCAGGTGGTTCCAGCAAGCCTGGCAGGTGATTCCAAAGTGTTCACCAACTGGTTGTGGCGTAGCCGGCAGGTGATTTTTGCGTGATCGGCAGGTGGTTCTGGCGAGTCGAGCAGGTGGTTCCGGCGTGCTCGGCTGGTGCTTCCGGGGTCATTGGCACGGGGTTCTGGCATGTCTGAGAGGTGGTTCCTGCATGCCCGGCAAGTGATTCCGGAGTGTTCGCCAAGTGGTTCTGGCATAGTCGGCAGGTGATTTTGGCATGTCCGGCAGGTGGTTCAGGCGAGTTGAGCAGGTGGTTCCAACGTGCTTGGCAGGTGCTTCCGGCGTCTCCGGCACGTGTTTCTGGCACATCTGACAGGTGGTTCCGGCATGCCCGAAAGGTGATTCCGGTCTGTCCGGTAGGTGGTTCCAGCCTGCACGGCATGTGGTTCTGGTACGTCTCAGAGGTGGTTGCGCATGCCCAACAGGTGATTCCGGACTGTCTGCCACATGGTTCTGGCACGTCTGAGAGGTGGTTCCGGCATGCCCGGCAGGTCATCCCAGAGAGTCCTCCAAGTGGTTCTGGCATAACACGCAGGTGATTTTGGCGTGTCTGGCAGGTTGTTCCGTTGTGCTTGGCAGGTGGTTCAGGCTTGGCCGGCAGGTGGTTCCAGACTGTCCAGGACGTGTTTCCAGCTTCTCCGGCAGGTGGTTCTGGTACGTCTGAGAGGTGGTTCCGCCATGGCTGGCAGGTGATTCCGGACCGTCCCCCAGGTGGTTCTGGCATAGCCAGCAGTTGATATTGGCCTGTCCGGCAGGTGGTTCCAGCGAGTCGAACAGGTGGCTCCGGCGTGCTCGGCAGGTGGTTCCGGTCTGTCCGGTAGGTGATTCCGGCGTGTCCGGCACGTGCTTCCGGCACGTCTGAGAGGTGGTTCCGGCATGCGCGACAGGTGATTTCGGAGTGTCCGCCAGGTGGTTCTGGCGTACCCGGCAGGTGATTTTGGCGTGTCCGGCAGGTGTTTCTGGCGAGTCGAGCAGGTGGCTCCGGCATGCTCGGCAGGTGCTTCCGGCGTCTCCGGCACGTGGTTCTGGTGTGTCTGAGAGCTGGTTCCGGCATGTCCGGCAGATGATTCCGGAGTGTCCGCCAAGTGGTTCTGGCATACCCGGCTGGTGATTTGGGCATGTCAGGTAGGTGGTTCCGGCGAGTCGAGCAGGTGGCTCCGGCGTGCTCGGCAGGTTGTTCAGACGGGTCTGGCAGGTGTTTTCCGTCTGTTCGGGGTGTGGTTCCAGCATCTCATGCACATGGTTGTGGCACGTCTGAGATGTGGTTCCGGCCGGCCCGACAGGTGTTTCCACAGTGTCCGCCAAGTGGTACTGGCGTAGTTGGCAGGTGATTTTGGCATGACCGGCAGGTGGTTCCAGCAAGCCCGGCAGGTGATTCCGAAGTGTTCCCCAACTCGTTGTGGCGTAGCCGGCAGGTGATTTTTGCGTGTCCGGCAGGTGGTTCTGGCGAGTCGAGCAGGTGGTTCCGGCGTGCTCGGCAGGTGCTTCCGGGGTCATTGGCACGTGGTTCTGGCATATCTGAGACGTGGTTCCGGCATGCCCGGCAGGTGATTCCGGAGTGTTCGCCAAGTGTTTCCGGCGTAGCCGGCAGGTGAGTTTGCATGTCCAGCGGTCGTTCCGGCGGGTCGAGCCGGTGGTTCCGGCGTGTCCGGCAGGTGGTTCCGGTCTGTCCGGCAGGTGGTTCTGTGGTGTCCGGCACGAGGTTCAGTCTGAGAGGCTGTGCCGGCATGCCCCTCACGTGATTCCGGCTTGTCCCCGAAGTGGTGCTGGTGTAGCGGGCAGGTGATTTTGGCGTGTCCGGCAGGTGGTTCAGGCGAGTTGAGCAGGTGGTTGCGACGTGCTCGGCAGGTGCTTCCGGCGTCTCCGGCACGGGTTTCTGGCACATCTGACTGGTGGTTCCGGCATGCCCAAAAGTTGATTCCGGTCTGTCCGGTAGGTGGTTCCGGCGTGCACGGCACGTGGTTCTGGTACGTGTCAGAGGTGGTTGCCTATGCCCAACAGGTGATTCCGGACTGTCCGCCACGTGCTTCTGGCACGTCTGAGAGGTGGTTCCAACATGCCCGGCAGGTCATTTCGGAGAGTCGTCCAAGTGGTTCTGGCATAGCCCACAGGTGATTTGGGCGTGTCCGGCAGGTGGTTCCGCCGTGCTCGGCAGGTGGTTCAGGCATGGCCGTCACGTGGTTCCAGTCTGTCCAGGACGTGTTTCCAGCTTCTCCGGCAGGTGGTTCTGGTACGTCTGAGAGGTGGTTCCGCCATGGCTGGCAGGTGATTCCGGACCGTCCCCCAGGTGGTTCTGGCATAGCCAGCAGTTGATATTGGCCTGTCCGGCAGGTGGTTCCAGCGAGTCGAACAGGTGGCTCCGGCGTTCTTGGCAGGTGGTTCCGGTCTGTCCGGTAGGTGTTTCCGGCGTGTCTGGCACGTGCTTCCGGCATGCGCGGCAGGTGATTCCGTAGTGTCCGCCAGGTGGTTCTGGCATACCCGGCAGGTGATTTTGGCGTGTCCGGCAGGTGTTTCTGGCGAGTCGAGCAGGTGGCTCCGGCATGCTCGGCAGGTGCTTCCGGCGTCTCCGGCACTTGGTTCTGGTGTGTCTGAGAGCTGGTTCCGGCATGTCCGGCAGATGATTCCGGAGTGTCCGCCAAGTGGTTCTGGCATACCCAGCAGGTGATTTTGGCGTGTCAGGGAGGTGGTACCGGTGAGTCGAGCAGGTGGTTCCGGCGTGCTCGGCAGGTGGTTCAGGCGGTTCTGGCAGGTGGTATCCGTCTGTTCGGGGTGTGGCTCCAGCATCTCATGAACACGTTTCTGGCACGTCTGAGATGTGGTTCCAGCCGGCCCGACAGGTGTTTCCGCAGTGTCCGCCAAGCGGTTCTGGCGTAGTTGGCAGGTGATTTTGGCATGACTGGCAGGTGGTTCCAGCAAGCCTGGCAGGTGATTCCAAAGTGTTCACCAACTGGTTGTGGCGTAGCCGGCAGGTGATTTTTGCGTGATCGGCAGGTGGTTCTGGCGAGTCGAGCAGGTGGTTCCGGCGTGCTCGGCTGGTGCTTCCGGGGTCATTGGCACGGGGTTCTGGCATGTCTGAGAGGTGGTTCCTGCATGCCCGGCAAGTGATTCCGGAGTGTTCGCCAAGTGGTTCTGGCATAGTCGGCAGGTGATTTTGGCATGTCCGGCAGGTGGTTCAGGCGAGTTGAGCAGGTGGTTCCAACGTGCTTGGCAGGTGCTTCCGGCGTCTCCGGCACGTGTTTCTGGCACATCTGACAGGTGGTTCCGGCATGCCCGAAAGGTGATTCCGGTCTGTCCGGTAGGTGGTTCCAGCCTGCACGGCATGTGGTTCTGGTACGTCTCAGAGGTGGTTGCGCATGCCCAACAGGTGATTCCGGACTGTCTGCCACATGGTTCTGGCACGTCTGAGAGGTGGTTCCGGCATGCCCGGCAGGTCATCCCAGAGAGTCCTCCAAGTGGTTCTGGCATAACACGCAGGTGATTTTGGCGTGTCTGGCAGGTTGTTCCGTTGTGCTTGGCAGGTGGTTCAGGCTTGGCCGGCAGGTGGTTCCAGACTGTCCAGGACGTGTTTCCAGCTTCTCCGGCAGGTGGTTCTGGTACGTCTGAGAGGTGGTTCCGCCATGGCTGGCAGGTGATTCCGGACCGTCCCCCAGGTGGTTCTGGCATAGCCAGCAGTTGATATTGGCCTGTCCGGCAGGTGGTTCCAGCGAGTCGAACAGGTGGCTCCGGCGTGCTCGGCAGGTGGTTCCGGTCTGTCCGGTAGGTGATTCCGGCGTGTCCGGCACGTGCTTCCGGCACGTCTGAGAGGTGGTTCCGGCATGCGCGACAGGTGATTTCGGAGTGTCCGCCAGGTGGTTCTGGCGTACCCGGCAGGTGATTTTGGCGTGTCCGGCAGGTGTTTCTGGCGAGTCGAGCAGGTGGCTCCGGCATGCTCGGCAGGTGCTTCCGGCGTCTCCGGCACGTGGTTCTGGTGTGTCTGAGAGCTGGTTCCGGCATGTCCGGCAGATGATTCCGGAGTGTCCGCCAAGTGGTTCTGGCATACCCGGCTGGTGATTTGGGCATGTCAGGTAGGTGGTTCCGGCGAGTCGAGCAGGTGGCTCCGGCGTGCTCGGCAGGTTGTTCAGACGGGTCTGGCAGGTGTTTTCCGTCTGTTCGGGGTGTGGTTCCAGCATCTCATGCACATGGTTGTGGCACGTCTGAGATGTGGTTCCGGCCGGCCCGACAGGTGTTTCCACAGTGTCCGCCAAGTGGTACTGGCGTAGTTGGCAGGTGATTTTGGCATGACCGGCAGGTGGTTCCAGCAAGCCCGGCAGGTGATTCCGAAGTGTTCCCCAACTCGTTGTGGCGTAGCCGGCAGGTGATTTTTGCGTGTCCGGCAGGTGGTTCTGGCGAGTCGAGCAGGTGGTTCCGGCGTGCTCGGCAGGTGCTTCCGGGGTCATTGGCACGTGGTTCTGGCATATCTGAGACGTGGTTCCGGCATGCCCGGCAGGTGATTCCGGAGTGTTCGCCAAGTGTTTCCGGCGTAGCCGGCAGGTGAGTTTGCATGTCCAGCGGTCGTTCCGGCGGGTCGAGCCGGTGGTTCCGGCGTGTCCGGCAGGTGGTTCCGGTCTGTCCGGCAGGTGGTTCTGTGGTGTCCGGCACGAGGTTCAGTCTGAGAGGCTGTGCCGGCATGCCCCTCACGTGATTCCGGCTTGTCCCCGAAGTGGTGCTGGTGTAGCGGGCAGGTGATTTTGGCGTGTCCGGCAGGTGGTTCAGGCGAGTTGAGCAGGTGGTTGCGACGTGCTCGGCAGGTGCTTCCGGCGTCTCCGGCACGGGTTTCTGGCACATCTGACTGGTGGTTCCGGCATGCCCAAAAGTTGATTCCGGTCTGTCCGGTAGGTGGTTCCGGCGTGCACGGCACGTGGTTCTGGTACGTGTCAGAGGTGGTTGCCTATGCCCAACAGGTGATTCCGGACTGTCCGCCACGTGCTTCTGGCACGTCTGAGAGGTGGTTCCAACATGCCCGGCAGGTCATTTCGGAGAGTCGTCCAAGTGGTTCTGGCATAGCCCACAGGTGATTTGGGCGTGTCCGGCAGGTGGTTCCGCCGTGCTCGGCAGGTGGTTCAGGCATGGCCGTCACGTGGTTCCAGTCTGTCCAGGACGTGTTTCCAGCTTCTCCGGCAGGTGGTTCTGGTACGTCTGAGAGGTGGTTCCGCCATGGCTGGCAGGTGATTCCGGACCGTCCCCCAGGTGGTTCTGGCATAGCCAGCAGTTGATATTGGCCTGTCCGGCAGGTGGTTCCAGCGAGTCGAACAGGTGGCTCCGGCGTTCTTGGCAGGTGGTTCCGGTCTGTCCGGTAGGTGTTTCCGGCGTGTCTGGCACGTGCTTCCGGCATGCGCGGCAGGTGATTCCGTAGTGTCCGCCAGGTGGTTCTGGCATACCCGGCAGGTGATTTTGGCGTGTCCGGCAGGTGTTTCTGGCGAGTCGAGCAGGTGGCTCCGGCATGCTCGGCAGGTGCTTCCGGCGTCTCCGGCACTTGGTTCTGGTGTGTCTGAGAGCTGGTTCCGGCATGTCCGGCAGATGATTCCGGAGTGTCCGCCAAGTGGTTCTGGCATACCCAGCAGGTGATTTTGGCGTGTCAGGGAGGTGGTACCGGTGAGTCGAGCAGGTGGTTCCGGCGTGCTCGGCAGGTGGTTCAGGCGGTTCTGGCAGGTGGTATCCGTCTGTTCGGGGTGTGGTTCCAGCATCTCATGAACACGTTTCTGGCACGTCTGAGATGTGGTTCCAGCCGGCCCGACAGGTGTTTCCGCAGTGTCCGCCAAGCGGTTCTGGCGTAGTTGGCAGGTGATTTTGGCATGACTGGCAGGTGGTTCCAGCAAGCCTGGCAGGTGATTCCAAAGTGTTCACCAACTGGTTGTGGCGTAGCCGGCAGGTGATTTTTGCGTGATCGGCAGGTGGTTCTGGCGAGTCGAGCAGGTGGTTCCGGCGTGCTCGGCTGGTGCTTCCGGGGTCATTGGCACGGGGTTCTGGCATGTCTGAGAGGTGGTTCCTGCATGCCCGGCAAGTGATTCCGGAGTGTTCGCCAAGTGGTTCTGGCATAGTCGGCAGGTGATTTTGGCATGTCCGGCAGGTGGTTCAGGCGAGTTGAGCAGGTGGTTCCAACGTGCTTGGCAGGTGCTTCCGGCGTCTCCGGCACGTGTTTCTGGCACATCTGACAGGTGGTTCCGGCATGCCCGAAAGGTGATTCCGGTCTGTCCGGTAGGTGGTTCCAGCCTGCACGGCATGTGGTTCTGGTACGTCTCAGAGGTGGTTGCGCATGCCCAACAGGTGATTCCGGACTGTCTGCCACATGGTTCTGGCACGTCTGAGAGGTGGTTCCGGCATGCCCGGCAGGTCATCCCAGAGAGTCCTCCAAGTGGTTCTGGCATAACACGCAGGTGATTTTGGCGTGTCTGGCAGGTTGTTCCGTTGTGCTTGGCAGGTGGTTCAGGCTTGGCCGGCAGGTGGTTCCAGACTGTCCAGGACGTGTTTCCAGCTTCTCCGGCAGGTGGTTCTGGTACGTCTGAGAGGTGGTTCCGCCATGGCTGGCAGGTGATTCCGGACCGTCCCCCAGGTGGTTCTGGCATAGCCAGCAGTTGATATTGGCCTGTCCGGCAGGTGGTTCCAGCGAGTCGAACAGGTGGCTCCGGCGTGCTCGGCAGGTGGTTCCGGTCTGTCCGGTAGGTGATTCCGGCGTGTCCGGCACGTGCTTCCGGCACGTCTGAGAGGTGGTTCCGGCATGCGCGACAGGTGATTTCGGAGTGTCCGCCAGGTGGTTCTGGCGTACCCGGCAGGTGATTTTGGCGTGTCCGGCAGGTGTTTCTGGCGAGTCGTGCAGGTGGCTCCGGCATGCTCGGCAGGTGCTTCCGGCGTCTCCGGCACGTGGTTCTGGTGTGTCTGAGAGCTGGTTCCGGCATGTCCGGCAGATGATTCCGGAGTGTCCGCCAAGTGGTTCTGGCATACCCGGCTGGTGATTTGGGCATGTCAGGTAGGTGGTTCCGGCGAGTCGAGCAGGTGGCTCCGGCGTGCTCGGCAGGTTGTTCAGACGGGTCTGGCAGGTGTTTTCCGTCTGTTCGGGGTGTGGTTCCAGCATCTCATGCACATGGTTCTGGCACGTCTGAGATGTGGTTCCGGCCGGCCCGACAGGTGTTTCCACAGTGTCCGCCAAGTGGTACTGGCGTAGTTGGCAGGTGATTTTGGCATGACCGGCAGGTGGTTCCAGCAAGCCCGGCAGGTGATTCCGAAGTGTTCCCCAACTGGTTGTGGCGTAGCCGGCAGGTGATTTTTGCGTGTCCGGCAGGTGGTTCTGGCGAGTCGAGCAGGTGGTTCCGGCGTGCTCGGCAGGTGCTTCCGGGGTCATTGGCACGTGGTTCTGGCATATCTGAGAGGTGGTTCCGGCATGCCCGGCAGGTGATTCCGGAGTGTTCGCCAAGTGTTTCCGGCGTAGCCGGCAGGTGAGTTTGCATGTCCAGCGGTCGTTCCGGCGGGTCGAGCCGGTGGTTCCGGCGTGTCCGGCAGGTGGTTCCGGTCTGTCCGGCAGGTGGTTCTGTGGTGTCCGGCACGAGGTTCAGTCTGAGAGGCTGTGCCGGCATGCCCCTCACGTGATTCCGGCTTGTCCCCGAAGTGGTGCTGGTGTAGCGGGCAGGTGATTTTGGCGTGTCCGGCAGGTGGTTCAGGCGAGTTGAGCAGGTGGTTGCGACGTGCTCGGCAGGTGCTTCCGGCGTCTCCGGCACGGGTTTCTGGCACATCTGACTGGTGGTTCCGGCATGCCCAAAAGTTGATTCCGGTCTGTCCGGTAGGTGGTTCCGGCGTGCACGGCACGTGGTTCTGGTACGTGTCAGAGGTGGTTGCCTATGCCCAACAGGTGATTCCGGACTGTCCGCCACGTGCTTCTGGCACGTCTGAGAGGTGGTTCCAACATGCCCGGCAGGTCATTTCGGAGAGTCGTCCAAGTGGTTCTGGCATAGCCCACAGGTGATTTTGGCGTGTCCGGCAGGTGGTTCCGCCGTGCTCGGCAGGTGGTTCAGGCATGGCCGTCACGTGGTTCCAGTCTGTCCAGGACGTGTTTCCAGCTTCTCCGGCAGGTGGTTCTGGTACGTCTGAGAGGTGGTTCCGCCATGGCTGGCAGGTGATCCTGGACCGTCCCCCAGGTGGTTCTGGCATAGCCAGCAGTTGATATTGGCCTGTCCGGCAGGTGGTTCCAGCGAGTCGAACAGGTGGCTCCGGCGTTCTTGGCAGGTGGATCCGGTCTGTCCGGTAGGTGTTTGCGGCGTGTCTGGCACGTGCTTCCGGCATGCGCGGCAGGTGATTCCGTAGTGTCCGCCAGGTGGTTCTGGCATACCCGGCAGGTGATTTTGGCGTGTCTGGCAGGTGTTTCTGGCGAGTCGAGCAGGTGGCTCCGGCATGCTCGGCAGGTGCTTCCGGCGTCTCCGGCACTTGGTTCTGGTGTGTCTGAGAGCTGGTTCCGGCATGTCCGGCAGATGATTCCGGAGTGTCCGCCAAGTGGTTCTGGCATACCCAGCAGGTGATTTTGGCGTGTCAGGGAGGTGGTACCGGTGAGTCGAGCAGGTGGTTCCGGCGTGCTCGGCAGGTGGTTCAGGCGGTTCTGGCAGGTGGTATCCGTCTGTTCGGGGTGTGGTTCCAGCATCTCATGAACACGTTTCTGGCACGTCTGAGATGTGGTTCCAGCCGGCCCGACAGGTGTTTCCGCAGTGTCCGCCAAGCGGTTCTGGCGTAGTTGGCAGGTGATTTTGGCATGACTGGCAGGTGGTTCCAGCAAGCCTGGCAGGTGATTCCAAAGTGTTCACCAACTGGTTGTGGCGTAGCCGGCAGGTGATTTTTGCGTGATCGGCAGGTGGTTCTGGCGAGTCGAGCAGGTGGTTCCGGCGTGCTCGGCTGGTGCTTCCGGGGTCATTGGCATGGGGTTCTGGCATGTCTGAGAGGTGGTTCCTGCATGCCCGGCAAGTGATTCCGGAGTGTTCGCCAAGTGGTTCTGGCATAGTCGGCAGGTGATTTTGGCATGTCCGGCAGGTGGTTCAGGCGAGTTGAGCAGGTGGTTCCAACGTGCTTGGCAGGTGCTTCCGGCGTCTCCGGCACGTGTTTCTGGCACATCTGACAGGTGGTTCCGGCATGCCCGAAAGGTGATTCCGGTCTGTCCGGTAGGTGGTTCCAGCCTGCACGGCATGTGGTTCTGGTACGTCTCAGAGGTGGTTGCGCATGCCCAACAGGTGATTCCGGACTGTCCGCCACATGGTTCTGGCACGTCTGAGAGGTGGTTCCGGCATGCCCGGCAGGTCATCCCAGAGAGTCCTCCAAGTGGTTCTGGCATAACACGCAGGTGATTTTGGCGTGTCTGGCAGGTTGTTCCGTTGTGCTTGGCAGGTGGTTCAGGCTTGGCCGGCAGGTGGTTCCAGACTGTCCAGGACGTGTTTCCAGCTTCTCCGGCAGGTGGTTCTGGTACGTCTGAGAGGTGGTTCCGCCATGGCTGGCAGGTGATTCCGGACCGTCCCCCAGGTGGTTCTGGCATAGCCAGCAGTTGATATTGGCCTGTCCGGCAGGTGGTTCCAGCGAGTCGAACAGGTGGCTCCGGCGTGCTCGGCAGGTGGTTCCGGTCTGTCCGGTAGGTGATTCCGGCGTGTCCGGCACGTGCTTCCGGCACGTCTGAGAGGTGGTTCCGGCATGCGCGACAGGTGATTTCGGAGTGTCCGCCAGGTGGTTCTGGCGTACCCGGCAGGTGATTTTGGCGTGTCCGGCAGGTGTTTCTGGCGAGTCGAGCAGGTGGCTCCGGCATGCTCGGCAGGTGCTTCCGGCGTCTCCGGCACGTGGTTCTGGTGTGTCTGAGAGCTGGTTCCGGCATGTCCGGCAGATGATTCCGGAGTGTCCGCCAAGTGGTTCTGGCATACCCGGCTGGTGATTTGGGCATGTCAGGTAGGTGGTTCCGGCGAGTCGAGCAGGTGGCTCCGGCGTGCTCGGCAGGTTGTTCAGACGGGTCTGGCAGGTGTTTTCCGTCTGTTCGGGGTGTGGTTCCAGCATCTCATGCACATGGTTCTGGCACGTCTGAGATGTGGTTCCGGCCGGCCCGACAGGTGTTTCCACAGTGTCCGCCAAGTGGTACTGGCGTAGTTGGCAGGTGATTTTGGCATGACCGGCAGGTGGTTCCAGCAAGCCCGGCAGGTGATTCCGAAGTGTTCCCCAACTGGTTGTGGCGTAGCCGGCAGGTGATTTTTGCGTGTCCGGCAGGTGGTTCTGGCGAGTCGAGCAGGTGGTTCCGGCGTGCTCGGCAGGTGCTTCCGGGGTCATTGGCACGTGGTTCTGGCATATCTGAGAGGTGGTTCCGGCATGCCCGGCAGGTGATTCCGGAGTGTTCGCCAAGTGTTTCCGGCGTAGCCGGCAGGTGAGTTTGCATGTCCAGCGGTCGTTCCGGCGGGTCGAGCCGGTGGTTCCGGCGTGTCCGGCAGGTGGTTCCGGTCTGTCCGGCAGGTGGTTCTGTGGTGTCCGGCACGAGGTTCAGTCTGAGAGGCTGTGCCGGCATGCCCCTCACGTGATTCCGGCTTGTCCCCGAAGTGGTGCTGGTGTAGCGGGCAGGTGATTTTGGCGTGTCCGGCAGGTGGTTCAGGCGAGTTGAGCAGGTGGTTGCGACGTGCTCGGCAGGTGCTTCCGGCGTCTCCGGCACGGGTTTCTGGCACATCTGACTGGTGGTTCCGGCATGCCCAAAAGTTGATTCCGGTCTGTCCGGTAGGTGGTTCCGGCGTGCACGGCACGTGGTTCTGGTACGTGTCAGAGGTGGTTGCCTATGCCCAACAGGTGATTCCGGACTGTCCGCCACGTGCTTCTGGCACGTCTGAGAGGTGGTTCCAACATGCCCGGCAGGTCATTTCGGAGAGTCGTCCAAGTGGTTCTGGCATAGCCCACAGGTGATTTGGGCGTGTCCGGCAGGTGGTTCCGCCGTGCTCGGCAGGTGGTTCAGGCATGGCCGTCACGTGGTTCCAGTCTGTCCAGGACGTGTTTCCAGCTTCTCCGGCAGGTGGTTCTGGTACGTCTGAGAGGTGGTTCCGCCATGGCTGGCAGGTGATTCCGGACCGTCCCCCAGGTGGTTCTGGCATAGCCAGCAGTTGATATTGGCCTGTCCGGCAGGTGGTTCCAGCGAGTCGAACAGGTGGCTCCGGCGTTCTTGGCAGGTGGTTCCGGTCTGTCCGGTAGGTGTTTCCGGCGTGTCTGGCACGTGCTTCCGGCATGCGCGGCAGGTGATTCCGTAGTGTCCGCCAGGTGGTTCTGGCATACCCGGCAGGTGATTTTGGCGTGTCCGGCAGGTGTTTCTGGCGAGTCGAGCAGGTGGCTCCGGCATGCTCGGCAGGTGCTTCCGGCGTCTCCGGCACTTGGTTCTGGTGTGTCTGAGAGCTGGTTCCGGCATGTCCGGCAGATGATTCCGGAGTGTCCGCCAAGTGGTTCTGGCATACCCAGCAGGTGATTTTGGCGTGTCAGGGAGGTGGTACCGGTGAGTCGAGCAGGTGGTTCCGGCGTGCTCGGCAGGTGGTTCAGGCGGTTCTGGCAGGTGGTATCCGTCTGTTCGGGGTGTGGCTCCAGCATCTCATGAACACGTTTCTGGCACGTCTGAGATGTGGTTCCAGCCGGCCCGACAGGTGTTTCCGCAGTGTCCGCCAAGCGGTTCTGGCGTAGTTGGCAGGTGATTTTGGCATGACTGGCAGGTGGTTCCAGCAAGCCTGGCAGGTGATTCCAAAGTGTTCACCAACTGGTTGTGGCGTAGCCGGCAGGTGATTTTTGCGTGATCGGCAGGTGGTTCTGGCGAGTCGAGCAGGTGGTTCCGGCGTGCTCGGCTGGTGCTTCCGGGGTCATTGGCACGGGGTTCTGGCATGTCTGAGAGGTGGTTCCTGCATGCCCGGCAAGTGATTCCGGAGTGTTCGCCAAGTGGTTCTGGCATAGTCGGCAGGTGATTTTGGCATGTCCGGCAGGTGGTTCAGGCGAGTTGAGCAGGTGGTTCCAACGTGCTTGGCAGGTGCTTCCGGCGTCTCCGGCACGTGTTTCTGGCACATCTGACAGGTGGTTCCGGCATGCCCGAAAGGTGATTCCGGTCTGTCCGGTAGGTGGTTCCAGCCTGCACGGCATGTGGTTCTGGTACGTCTCAGAGGTGGTTGCGCATGCCCAACAGGTGATTCCGGACTGTCTGCCACATGGTTCTGGCACGTCTGAGAGGTGGTTCCGGCATGCCCGGCAGGTCATCCCAGAGAGTCCTCCAAGTGGTTCTGGCATAACACGCAGGTGATTTTGGCGTGTCTGGCAGGTTGTTCCGTTGTGCTTGGCAGGTGGTTCAGGCTTGGCCGGCAGGTGGTTCCAGACTGTCCAGGACGTGTTTCCAGCTTCTCCGGCAGGTGGTTCTGGTACGTCTGAGAGGTGGTTCCGCCATGGCTGGCAGGTGATTCCGGACCGTCCCCCAGGTGGTTCTGGCATAGCCAGCAGTTGATATTGGCCTGTCCGGCAGGTGGTTCCAGCGAGTCGAACAGGTGGCTCCGGCGTGCTCGGCAGGTGGTTCCGGTCTGTCCGGTAGGTGATTCCGGCGTGTCCGGCACGTGCTTCCGGCACGTCTGAGAGGTGGTTCCGGCATGCGCGACAGGTGATTTCGGAGTGTCCGCCAGGTGGTTCTGGCGTACCCGGCAGGTGATTTTGGCGTGTCCGGCAGGTGTTTCTGGCGAGTCGAGCAGGTGGCTCCGGCATGCTCGGCAGGTGCTTCCGGCGTCTCCGGCACGTGGTTCTGGTGTGTCTGAGAGCTGGTTCCGGCATGTCCGGCAGATGATTCCGGAGTGTCCGCCAAGTGGTTCTGGCATACCCGGCTGGTGATTTGGGCATGTCAGGTAGGTGGTTCCGGCGAGTCGAGCAGGTGGCTCCGGCGTGCTCGGCAGGTTGTTCAGACGGGTCTGGCAGGTGTTTTCCGTCTGTTCGGGGTGTGGTTCCAGCATCTCATGCACATGGTTCTGGCACGTCTGAGATGTGGTTCCGGCCGGCCCGACAGGTGTTTCCACAGTGTCCGCCAAGTGGTACTGGCGTAGTTGGCAGGTGATTTTGGCATGACCGGCAGGTGGTTCCAGCAAGCCCGGCAGGTGATTCCGAAGTGTTCCCCAACTCGTTGTGGCGTAGCCGGCAGGTGATTTTTGCGTGTCCGGCAGGTGGTTCTGGCGAGTCGAGCAGGTGGTTCCGGCGTGCTCGGCAGGTGCTTCCGGGGTCATTGGCACGTGGTTCTGGCATATCTGAGAGGTGGTTCCGGCATGCCCGGCAGGTGATTCCGGAGTGTTCGCCAAGTGTTTCCGGCGTAGCCGGCAGGTGAGTTTGCATGTCCAGCGGTCGTTCCGGCGGGTCGAGCCGGTGGTTCCGGCGTGTCCGGCAGGTGGTTCCGGTCTGTCCGGCAGGTGGTTCTGTGGTGTCCGGCACGAGGTTCAGTCTGAGAGGCTGTGCCGGCATGCCCCTCACGTGATTCCGGCTTGTCCCCGAAGTGGTGCTGGTGTAGCGGGCAGGTGATTTTGGCGTGTCCGGCAGGTGGTTCAGGCGAGTTGAGCAGGTGGTTGCGACGTGCTCGGCAGGTGCTTCCGGCGTCTCCGGCACGGGTTTCTGGCACATCTGACTGGTGGTTCCGGCATGCCCAAAAGTTGATTCCGGTCTGTCCGGTAGGTGGTTCCGGCGTGCACGGCACGTGGTTCTGGTACGTGTCAGAGGTGGTTGCCTATGCCCAACAGGTGATTCCGGACTGTCCGCCACGTGCTTCTGGCACGTCTGAGAGGTGGTTCCAACATGCCCGGCAGGTCATTTCGGAGAGTCGTCCAAGTGGTTCTGGCATAGCCCACAGGTGATTTGGGCGTGTCCGGCAGGTGGTTCCGCCGTGCTCGGCAGGTGGTTCAGGCATGGCCGTCACGTGGTTCCAGTCTGTCCAGGACGTGTTTCCAGCTTCTCCGGCAGGTGGTTCTGGTACGTCTGAGAGGTGGTTCCGCCATGGCTGGCAGGTGATTCCGGACCGTCCCCCAGGTGGTTCTGGCATAGCCAGCAGTTGATATTGGCCTGTCCGGCAGGTGGTTCCAGCGAGTCGAACAGGTGGCTCCGGCGTTCTTGGCAGGTGGTTCCGGTCTGTCCGGTAGGTGTTTCCGGCGTGTCTGGCACGTGCTTCCGGCATGCGCGGCAGGTGATTCCGTAGTGTCCGCCAGGTGGTTCTGGCATACCCGGCAGGTGATTTTGGCGTGTCCGGCAGGTGTTTCTGGCGAGTCGAGCAGGTGGCTCCGGCATGCTCGGCAGGTGCTTCCGGCGTCTCCGGCACTTGGTTCTGGTGTGTCTGAGAGCTGGTTCCGGCATGTCCGGCAGATGATTCCGGAGTGTCCGCCAAGTGGTTCTGGCATACCCAGCAGGTGATTTTGGCGTGTCAGGGAGGTGGTACCGGTGAGTCGAGCAGGTGGTTCCGGCGTGCTCGGCAGGTGGTTCAGGCGGTTCTGGCAGGTGGTATCCGTCTGTTCGGGGTGTGGTTCCAGCATCTCATGAACACGTTTCTGGCACGTCTGAGATGTGGTTCCAGCCGGCCCGACAGGTGTTTCCGCAGTGTCCGCCAAGCGGTTCTGGCGTAGTTGGCAGGTGATTTTGGCATGACTGGCAGGTGGTTCCAGCAAGCCTGGCAGGTGATTCCAAAGTGTTCACCAACTGGTTGTGGCGTAGCCGGCAGGTGATTTTTGCGTGATCGGCAGGTGGTTCTGGCGAGTCGAGCAGGTGGTTCCGGCGTGCTCGGCTGGTGCTTCCGGGGTCATTGGCACGGGGTTCTGGCATGTCTGAGAGGTGGTTCCTGCATGCCCGGCAAGTGATTCCGGAGTGTTCGCCAAGTGGTTCTGGCATAGTCGGCAGGTGATTTTGGCATGTCCGGCAGGTGGTTCAGGCGAGTTGAGCAGGTGGTTCCAACGTGCTTGGCAGGTGCTTCCGGCGTCTCCGGCACGTGTTTCTGGCACATCTGACAGGTGGTTCCGGCATGCCCGAAAGGTGATTCCGGTCTGTCCGGTAGGTGGTTCCAGCCTGCACGGCATGTGGTTCTGGTACGTCTCAGAGGTGGTTGCGCATGCCCAACAGGTGATTCCGGACTGTCTGCCACATGGTTCTGGCACGTCTGAGAGGTGGTTCCGGCATGCCCGGCAGGTCATCCCAGAGAGTCCTCCAAGTGGTTCTGGCATAACACGCAGGTGATTTTGGCGTGTCTGGCAGGTTGTTCCGTTGTGCTTGGCAGGTGGTTCAGGCTTGGCCGGCAGGTGGTTCCAGACTGTCCAGGACGTGTTTCCAGCTTCTCCGGCAGGTGGTTCTGGTACGTCTGAGAGGTGGTTCCGCCATGGCTGGCAGGTGATTCCGGACCGTCCCCCAGGTGGTTCTGGCATAGCCAGCAGTTGATATTGGCCTGTCCGGCAGGTGGTTCCAGCGAGTCGAACAGGTGGCTCCGGCGTGCTCGGCAGGTGGTTCCGGTCTGTCCGGTAGGTGATTCCGGCGTGTCCGGCACGTGCTTCCGGCACGTCTGAGAGGTGGTTCCGGCATGCGCGACAGGTGATTTCGGAGTGTCCGCCAGGTGGTTCTGGCGTACCCGGCAGGTGATTTTGGCGTGTCCGGCAGGTGTTTCTGGCGAGTCGAGCAGGTGGCTCCGGCATGCTCGGCAGGTGCTTCCGGCGTCTCCGGCACGTGGTTCTGGTGTGTCTGAGAGCTGGTTCCGGCATGTCCGGCAGATGATTCCGGAGTGTCCGCCAAGTGGTTCTGGCATACCCGGCTGGTGATTTGGGCATGTCAGGTAGGTGGTTCCGGCGAGTCGAGCAGGTGGCTCCGGCGTGCTCGGCAGGTTGTTCAGACGGGTCTGGCAGGTGTTTTCCGTCTGTTCGGGGTGTGGTTCCAGCATCTCATGCACATGGTTCTGGCACGTCTGAGATGTGGTTCCGGCCGGCCCGACAGGTGTTTCCACAGTGTCCGCCAAGTGGTACTGGCGTAGTTGGCAGGTGATTTTGGCATGACCGGCAGGTGGTTCCAGCAAGCCCGGCAGGTGATTCCGAAGTGTTCCCCAACTCGTTGTGGCGTAGCCGGCAGGTGATTTTTGCGTGTCCGGCAGGTGGTTCTGGCGAGTCGAGCAGGTGGTTCCGGCGTGCTCGGCAGGTGCTTCCGGGGTCATTGGCACGTGGTTCTGGCATATCTGAGAGGTGGTTCCGGCATGCCCGGCAGGTGATTCCGGAGTGTTCGCCAAGTGTTTCCGGCGTAGCCGGCAGGTGAGTTTGCATGTCCAGCGGTCGTTCCGGCGGGTCGAGCCGGTGGTTCCGGCGTGTCCGGCAGGTGGTTCCGGTCTGTCCGGCAGGTGGTTCTGTGGTGTCCGGCACGAGGTTCAGTCTGAGAGGCTGTGCCGGCATGCCCCTCACGTGATTCCGGCTTGTCCCCGAAGTGGTGCTGGTGTAGCGGGCAGGTGATTTTGGCGTGTCCGGCAGGTGGTTCAGGCGAGTTGAGCAGGTGGTTGCGACGTGCTCGGCAGGTGCTTCCGGCGTCTCCGGCACGGGTTTCTGGCACATCTGACTGGTGGTTCCGGCATGCCCAAAAGTTGATTCCGGTCTGTCCGGTAGGTGGTTCCGGCGTGCACGGCACGTGGTTCTGGTACGTGTCAGAGGTGGTTGCCTATGCCCAACAGGTGATTCCGGACTGTCCGCCACGTGCTTCTGGCACGTCTGAGAGGTGGTTCCAACATGCCCGGCAGGTCATTTCGGAGAGTCGTCCAAGTGGTTCTGGCATAGCCCACAGGTGATTTGGGCGTGTCCGGCAGGTGGTTCCGCCGTGCTCGGCAGGTGGTTCAGGCATGGCCGTCACGTGGTTCCAGTCTGTCCAGGACGTGTTTCCAGCTTCTCCGGCAGGTGGTTCTGGTACGTCTGAGAGGTGGTTCCGCCATGGCTGGCAGGTGATTCCGGACCGTCCCCCAGGTGGTTCTGGCATAGCCAGCAGTTGATATTGGCCTGTCCGGCAGGTGGTTCCAGCGAGTCGAACAGGTGGCTCCGGCGTTCTTGGCAGGTGGTTCCGGTCTGTCCGGTAGGTGTTTCCGGCGTGTCTGGCACGTGCTTCCGGCATGCGCGGCAGGTGATTCCGTAGTGTCCGCCAGGTGGTTCTGGCATACCCGGCAGGTGATTTTGGCGTGTCCGGCAGGTGTTTCTGGCGAGTCGAGCAGGTGGCTCCGGCATGCTCGGCAGGTGCTTCCGGCGTCTCCGGCACTTGGTTCTGGTGTGTCTGAGAGCTGGTTCCGGCATGTCCGGCAGATGATTCCGGAGTGTCCGCCAAGTGGTTCTGGCATACCCAGCAGGTGATTTTGGCGTGTCAGGGAGGTGGTACCGGTGAGTCGAGCAGGTGGTTCCGGCGTGCTCGGCAGGTGGTTCAGGCGGTTCTGGCAGGTGGTATCCGTCTGTTCGGGGTGTGGTTCCAGCATCTCATGAACACGTTTCTGGCACGTCTGAGATGTGGTTCCAGCCGGCCCGACAGGTGTTTCCGCAGTGTCCGCCAAGCGGTTCTGGCGTAGTTGGCAGGTGATTTTGGCATGACTGGCAGGTGGTTCCAGCAAGCCTGGCAGGTGATTCCAAAGTGTTCACCAACTGGTTGTGGCGTAGCCGGCAGGTGATTTTTGCGTGATCGGCAGGTGGTTCTGGCGAGTCGAGCAGGTGGTTCCGGCGTGCTCGGCTGGTGCTTCCGGGGTCATTGGCACGGGGTTCTGGCATGTCTGAGAGGTGGTTCCTGCATGCCCGGCAAGTGATTCCGGAGTGTTCGCCAAGTGGTTCTGGCATAGTCGGCAGGTGATTTTGGCATGTCCGGCAGGTGGTTCAGGCGAGTTGAGCAGGTGGTTCCAACGTGCTTGGCAGGTGCTTCCGGCGTCTCCGGCACGTGTTTCTGGCACATCTGACAGGTGGTTCCGGCATGCCCGAAAGGTGATTCCGGTCTGTCCGGTAGGTGGTTCCAGCCTGCACGGCATGTGGTTCTGGTACGTCTCAGAGGTGGTTGCGCATGCCCAACAGGTGATTCCGGACTGTCTGCCACATGGTTCTGGCACGTCTGAGAGGTGGTTCCGGCATGCCCGGCAGGTCATCCCAGAGAGTCCTCCAAGTGGTTCTGGCATAACACGCAGGTGATTTTGGCGTGTCTGGCAGGTTGTTCCGTTGTGCTTGGCAGGTGGTTCAGGCTTGGCCGGCAGGTGGTTCCAGACTGTCCAGGACGTGTTTCCAGCTTCTCCGGCAGGTGGTTCTGGTACGTCTGAGAGGTGGTTCCGCCATGGCTGGCAGGTGATTCCGGACCGTCCCCCAGGTGGTTCTGGCATAGCCAGCAGTTGATATTGGCCTGTCCGGCAGGTGGTTCCAGCGAGTCGAACAGGTGGCTCCGGCGTGCTCGGCAGGTGGTTCCGGTCTGTCCGGTAGGTGATTCCGGCGTGTCCGGCACGTGCTTCCGGCACGTCTGAGAGGTGGTTCCGGCATGCGCGACAGGTGATTTCGGAGTGTCCGCCAGGTGGTTCTGGCGTACCCGGCAGGTGATTTTGGCGTGTCCGGCAGGTGTTTCTGGCGAGTCGTGCAGGTGGCTCCGGCATGCTCGGCAGGTGCTTCCGGCGTCTCCGGCACGTGGTTCTGGTGTGTCTGAGAGCTGGTTCCGGCATGTCCGGCAGATGATTCCGGAGTGTCCGCCAAGTGGTTCTGGCATACCCGGCTGGTGATTTGGGCATGTCAGGTAGGTGGTTCCGGCGAGTCGAGCAGGTGGCTCCGGCGTGCTCGGCAGGTTGTTCAGACGGGTCTGGCAGGTGTTTTCCGTCTGTTCGGGGTGTGGTTCCAGCATCTCATGCACATGGTTCTGGCACGTCTGAGATGTGGTTCCGGCCGGCCCGACAGGTGTTTCCACAGTGTCCGCCAAGTGGTACTGGCGTAGTTGGCAGGTGATTTTGGCATGACCGGCAGGTGGTTCCAGCAAGCCCGGCAGGTGATTCCGAAGTGTTCCCCAACTCGTTGTGGCGTAGCCGGCAGGTGATTTTTGCGTGTCCGGCAGGTGGTTCTGGCGAGTCGAGCAGGTGGTTCCGGCGTGCTCGGCAGGTGCTTCCGGGGTCATTGGCACGTGGTTCTGGCATATCTGAGAGGTGGTTCCGGCATGCCCGGCAGGTGATTCCGGAGTGTTCGCCAAGTGTTTCCGGCGTAGCCGGCAGGTGAGTTTGCATGTCCAGCGGTCGTTCCGGCGGGTCGAGCCGGTGGTTCCGGCGTGTCCGGCAGGTGGTTCCGGTCTGTCCGGCAGGTGGTTCTGTGGTGTCCGGCACGAGGTTCAGTCTGAGAGGCTGTGCCGGCATGCCCCTCACGTGATTCCGGCTTGTCCCCGAAGTGGTGCTGGTGTAGCGGGCAGGTGATTTTGGCGTGTCCGGCAGGTGGTTCAGGCGAGTTGAGCAGGTGGTTGCGACGTGCTCGGCAGGTGCTTCCGGCGTCTCCGGCACGGGTTTCTGGCACATCTGACTGGTGGTTCCGGCATGCCCAAAAGTTGATTCCGGTCTGTCCGGTAGGTGGTTCCGGCGTGCACGGCACGTGGTTCTGGTACGTGTCAGAGGTGGTTGCCTATGCCCAACAGGTGATTCCGGACTGTCCGCCACGTGCTTCTGGCACGTCTGAGAGGTGGTTCCAACATGCCCGGCAGGTCATTTCGGAGAGTCGTCCAAGTGGTTCTGGCATAGCCCACAGGTGATTTGGGCGTGTCCGGCAGGTGGTTCCGCCGTGCTCGGCAGGTGGTTCAGGCATGGCCGTCACGTGGTTCCAGTCTGTCCAGGACGTGTTTCCAGCTTCTCCGGCAGGTGGTTCTGGTACGTCTGAGAGGTGGTTCCGCCATGGCTGGCAGGTGATTCCGGACCGTCCCCCAGGTGGTTCTGGCATAGCCAGCAGTTGATATTGGCCTTTCCGGCAGGTGGTTCCAGCGAGTCGAACAGGTGGCTCCGGCGTTCTTGGCAGGTGGTTCCGGTCTGTCCGGTAGGTGTTTCCGGCGTGTCTGGCACGTGCTTCCGGCATGCGCGGCAGGTGATTCCGTAGTGTCCGCCAGGTGGTTCTGGCATACCCGGCAGGTGATTTTGGCGTGTCCGGCAGGTGTTTCTGGCGAGTCGAGCAGGTGGCTCCGGCATGCTCGGCAGGTGCTTCCGGCGTCTCCGGCACTTGGTTCTGGTGTGTCTGAGAGCTGGTTCCGGCATGTCCGGCAGATGATTCCGGAGTGTCCGCCACGTGGTTCTGGCATACCCAGCAGGTGATTTTGGCGTGTCAGGGAGGTGGTACCGGTGAGTCGAGCAGGTGGTTCCGGCGTGCTCGGCAGGTGGTTCAGGCGGTTCTGGCAGGTGGTATCCGTCTGTTCGGGGTGTGGCTCCAGCATCTCATGAACACGTTTCTGGCACGTCTGAGATGTGGTTCCAGCCGGCCCGACAGGTGTTTCCGCAGTGTCCGCCAAGCGGTTCTGGCGTAGTTGGCAGGTGATTTTGGCATGACTGGCAGGTGGTTCCAGCAAGCCTGGCAGGTGATTCCAAAGTGTTCACCAACTGGTTGTGGCGTAGCCGGCAGGTGATTTTTGCGTGATCGGCAGGTGGTTCTGGCGAGTCGAGCAGGTGGTTCCGGCGTGCTCGGCTGGTGCTTCCGGGGTCATTGGCATGGGGTTCTGGCATGTCTGAGAGGTGGTTCCTGCATGCCCGGCAAGTGATTCCGGAGTGTTCGCCAAGTGGTTCTGGCATAGTCGGCAGGTGATTTTGGCATGTCCGGCAGGTGGTTCAGGCGAGTTGAGCAGGTGGTTCCAACGTGCTTGGCAGGTGCTTCCGGCGTCTCCGGCACGTGTTTCTGGCACATCTGACAGGTGGTTCCGGCATGCCCGAAAGGTGATTCCGGTCTGTCCGGTAGGTGGTTCCAGCCTGCACGGCATGTGGTTCTGGTACGTCTCAGAGGTGGTTGCGCATGCCCAACAGGTGATTCCGGACTGTCCGCCACATGGTTCTGGCACGTCTGAGAGGTGGTTCCGGCATGCCCGGCAGGTCATCCCAGAGAGTCCTCCAAGTGGTTCTGGCATAACACGCAGGTGATTTTGGCGTGTCTGGCAGGTTGTTCCGTTGTGCTTGGCAGGTGGTTCAGGCTTGGCCGGCAGGTGGTTCCAGACTGTCCAGGACGTGTTTCCAGCTTCTCCGGCAGGTGGTTCTGGTACGTCTGAGAGGTGGTTCCGCCATGGCTGGCAGGTGATTCCGGACCGTCCCCCAGGTGGTTCTGGCATAGCCAGCAGTTGATATTGGCCTGTCCGGCAGGTGGTTCCAGCGAGTCGAACAGGTGGCTCCGGCGTGCTCGGCAGGTGGTTCCGGTCTGTCCGGTAGGTGATTCCGGCGTGTCCGGCACGTGCTTCCGGCACGTCTGAGAGGTGGTTCCGGCATGCGCGACAGGTGATTTCGGAGTGTCCGCCAGGTGGTTCTGGCGTACCCGGCAGGTGATTTTGGCGTGTCCGGCAGGTGTTTCTGGCGAGTCGAGCAGGTGGCTCCGGCATGCTCGCCAGGTGCTTCCGGCGTCTCCGGCACGTGGTTCTGGTGTGTCTGAGAGCTGGTTCCGGCATGTCCGGCAGATGATTCCGGAGTGTCCGCCAAGTGGTTCTGGCATACCCGGCTGGTGATTTGGGCATGTCAGGTAGGTGGTTCCGGCGAGTCGAGCAGGTGGCTCCGGCGTGCTCGGCAGGTTGTTCAGACGGGTCTGGCAGGTGTTTTCCGTCTGTTCGGGGTGTGGTTCCAGCATCTCATGCACATGGTTCTGGCACGTCTGAGATGTGGTTCCGGCCGGCCCGACAGGTGTTTCCACAGTGTCCGCCAAGTGGTACTGGCGTAGTTGGCAGGTGATTTTGGCATGACCGGCAGGTGGTTCCAGCAAGCCCGGCAGGTGATTCCGAAGTGTTCCCCAACTGGTTGTGGCGTAGCCGGCAGGTGATTTTTGCGTGTCCGGCAGGTGGTTCTGGCGAGTCGAGCAGGTGGTTCCGGCGTGCTCGGCAGGTGCTTCCGGGGTCATTGGCACGTGGTTCTGGCATATCTGAGAGGTGGTTCCGGCATGCCCGGCAGGTGATTCCGGAGTGTTCGCCAAGTGTTTCCGGCGTAGCCGGCAGGTGAGTTTGCATGTCCAGCGGTCGTTCCGGCGGGTCGAGCCGGTGGTTCCGGCGTGTCCGGCAGGTGGTTCCGGTCTGTCCGGCAGGTGGTTCTGTGGTGTCCGGCACGAGGTTCAGTCTGAGAGGCTGTGCCGGCATGCCCCTCACGTGATTCCGGCTTGTCCCCGAAGTGGTGCTGGTGTAGCGGGCAGGTGATTTTGGCGTGTCCGGCAGGTGGTTCAGGCGAGTTGAGCAGGTGGTTGCGACGTGCTCGGCAGGTGCTTCCGGCGTCTCCGGCACGGGTTTCTGGCACATCTGACTGGTGGTTCCGGCATGCCCAAAAGTTGATTCCGGTCTGTCCGGTAGGTGGTTCCGGCGTGCACGGCACGTGGTTCTGGTACGTGTCAGAGGTGGTTGCCTATGCCCAACAGGTGATTCCGGACTGTCCGCCACGTGCTTCTGGCACGTCTGAGAGGTGGTTCCAACATGCCCGGCAGGTCATTTCGGAGAGTCGTCCAAGTGGTTCTGGCATAGCCCACAGGTGATTTTGGCGTGTCCGGCAGGTGGTTCCGCCGTGCTCGGCAGGTGGTTCAGGCATGGCCGTCACGTGGTTCCAGTCTGTCCAGGACGTGTTTCCAGCTTCTCCGGCAGGTGGTTCTGGTACGTCTGAGAGGTGGTTCCGCCATGGCTGGCAGGTGATCCTGGACCGTCCCCCAGGTGGTTCTGGCATAGCCAGCAGTTGATATTGGCCTGTCCGGCAGGTGGTTCCAGCGAGTCGAACAGGTGGCTCCGGCGTTCTTGGCAGGTGGATCCGGTCTGTCCGGTAGGTGTTTGCGGCGTGTCTGGCACGTGCTTCCGGCATGCGCGGCAGGTGATTCCGTAGTGTCCGCCAGGTGGTTCTGGCATACCCGGCAGGTGATTTTGGCGTGTCTGGCAGGTGTTTCTGGCGAGTCGAGCAGGTGGCTCCGGCATGCTCGGCAGGTGCTTCCGGCGTCTCCGGCACTTGGTTCTGGTGTGTCTGAGAGCTGGTTCCGGCATGTCCGGCAGATGATTCCGGAGTGTCCGCCAAGTGGTTCTGGCATACCCAGCAGGTGATTTTGGCGTGTCAGGGAGGTGGTACCGGTGAGTCGAGCAGGTGGTTCCGGCGTGCTCGGCAGGTGGTTCAGGCGGTTCTGGCAGGTGGTATCCGTCTGTTCGGGGTGTGGTTCCAGCATCTCATGAACACGTTTCTGGCACGTCTGAGATGTGGTTCCAGCCGGCCCGACAGGTGTTTCCGCAGTGTCCGCCAAGCGGTTCTGGCGTAGTTGGCAGGTGATTTTGGCATGACTGGCAGGTGGTTCCAGCAAGCCTGGCAGGTGATTCCAAAGTGTTCACCAACTGGTTGTGGCGTAGCCGGCAGGTGATTTTTGCGTGATCGGCAGGTGGTTCTGGCGAGTCGAGCAGGTGGTTCCGGCGTGCTCGGCTGGTGCTTCCGGGGTCATTGGCATGGGGTTCTGGCATGTCTGAGAGGTGGTTCCTGCATGCCCGGCAAGTGATTCCGGAGTGTTCGCCAAGTGGTTCTGGCATAGTCGGCAGGTGATTTTGGCATGTCCGGCAGGTGGTTCAGGCGAGTTGAGCAGGTGGTTCCAACGTGCTTGGCAGGTGCTTCCGGCGTCTCCGGCACGTGTTTCTGGCACATCTGACAGGTGGTTCCGGCATGCCCGAAAGGTGATTCCGGTCTGTCCGGTAGGTGGTTCCAGCCTGCACGGCATGTGGTTCTGGTACGTCTCAGAGGTGGTTGCGCATGCCCAACAGGTGATTCCGGACTGTCCGCCACATGGTTCTGGCACGTCTGAGAGGTGGTTCCGGCATGCCCGGCAGGTCATCCCAGAGAGTCCTCCAAGTGGTTCTGGCATAACACGCAGGTGATTTTGGCGTGTCTGGCAGGTTGTTCCGTTGTGCTTGGCAGGTGGTTCAGGCTTGGCCGGCAGGTGGTTCCAGACTGTCCAGGACGTGTTTCCAGCTTCTCCGGCAGGTGGTTCTGGTACGTCTGAGAGGTGGTTCCGCCATGGCTGGCAGGTGATTCCGGACCGTCCCCCAGGTGGTTCTGGCATAGCCAGCAGTTGATATTGGCCTGTCCGGCAGGTGGTTCCAGCGAGTCGAACAGGTGGCTCCGGCGTGCTCGGCAGGTGGTTCCGGTCTGTCCGGTAGGTGATTCCGGCGTGTCCGGCACGTGCTTCCGGCACGTCTGAGAGGTGGTTCCGGCATGCGCGACAGGTGATTTCGGAGTGTCCGCCAGGTGGTTCTGGCGTACCCGGCAGGTGATTTTCGCGTGTCCGGCAGGTGTTTCTGGCGAGTCGAGCAGGTGGCTCCGGCATGCTCGCCAGGTGCTTCCGGCGTCTCCGGCACGTGGTTCTGGTGTGTCTGAGAGCTGGTTCCGGCATGTCCGGCAGATGATTCCGGAGTGTCCGCCAAGTGGTTCTGGCATACCCGGCTGGTGATTTGGGCATGTCAGGTAGGTGGTTCCGGCGAGTCGAGCAGGTGGCTCCGGCGTGCTCGGCAGGTTGTTCAGACGGGTCTGGCAGGTGTTTTCCGTCTGTTCGGGGTGTGGTTCCAGCATCTCATGCACATGGTTCTGGCACGTCTGAGATGTGGTTCCGGCCGGCCCGACAGGTGTTTCCACAGTGTCCGCCAAGTGGTACTGGCGTAGTTGGCAGGTGATTTTGGCATGACCGGCAGGTGGTTCCAGCAAGCCCGGCAGGTGATTCCGAAGTGTTCCCCAACTGGTTGTGGCGTAGCCGGCAGGTGATTTTTGCGTGTCCGGCAGGTGGTTCTGGCGAGTCGAGCAGGTGGTTCCGGCGTGCTCGGCAGGTGCTTCCGGGGTCATTGGCACGTGGTTCTGGCATATCTGAGAGGTGGTTCCGGCATGCCCGGCAGGTGATTCCGGAGTGTTCGCCAAGTGTTTCCGGCGTAGCCGGCAGGTGAGTTTGCATGTCCAGCGGTCGTTCCGGCGGGTCGAGCCGGTGGTTCCGGCGTGTCCGGCAGGTGGTTCCGGTCTGTCCGGCAGGTGGTTCTGTGGTGTCCGGCACGAGGTTCAGTCTGAGAGGCTGTGCCGGCATGCCCCTCACGTGATTCCGGCTTGTCCCCGAAGTGGTGCTGGTGTAGCGGGCAGGTGATTTTGGCGTGTCCGGCAGGTGGTTCAGGCGAGTTGAGCAGGTGGTTGCGACGTGCTCGGCAGGTGCTTCCGGCGTCTCCGGCACGGGTTTCTGGCACATCTGACTGGTGGTTCCGGCATGCCCAAAAGTTGATTCCGGTCTGTCCGGTAGGTGGTTCCGGCGTGCACGGCACGTGGTTCTGGTACGTGTCAGAGGTGGTTGCCTATGCCCAACAGGTGATTCCGGACTGTCCGCCACGTGCTTCTGGCACGTCTGAGAGGTGGTTCCAACATGCCCGGCAGGTCATTTCGGAGAGTCGTCCAAGTGGTTCTGGCATAGCCCACAGGTGATTTTGGCGTGTCCGGCAGGTGGTTCCGCCGTGCTCGGCAGGTGGTTCAGGCATGGCCGTCACGTGGTTCCAGTCTGTCCAGGACGTGTTTCCAGCTTCTCCGGCAGGTGGTTCTGGTACGTCTGAGAGGTGGTTCCGCCATGGCTGGCAGGTGATCCTGGACCGTCCCCCAGGTGGTTCTGGCATAGCCAGCAGTTGATATTGGCCTGTCCGGCAGGTGGTTCCAGCGAGTCGAACAGGTGGCTCCGGCGTTCTTGGCAGGTGGATCCGGTCTGTCCGGTAGGTGTTTGCGGCGTGTCTGGCACGTGCTTCCGGCATGCGCGGCAGGTGATTCCGTAGTGTCCGCCAGGTGGTTCTGGCATACCCGGCAGGTGATTTTGGCGTGTCTGGCAGGTGTTTCTGGCGAGTCGAGCAGGTGGCTCCGGCATGCTCGGCAGGTGCTTCCGGCGTCTCCGGCACTTGGTTCTGGTGTGTCTGAGAGCTGGTTCCGGCATGTCCGGCAGATGATTCCGGAGTGTCCGCCAAGTGGTTCTGGCATACCCAGCAGGTGATTTTGGCGTGTCAGGGAGGTGGTACCGGTGAGTCGAGCAGGTGGTTCCGGCGTGCTCGGCAGGTGGTTCAGGCGGTTCTGGCAGGTGGTATCCGTCTGTTCGGGGTGTGGTTCCAGCATCTCATGAACACGTTTCTGGCACGTCTGAGATGTGGTTCCAGCCGGCCCGACAGGTGTTTCCGCAGTGTCCGCCAAGCGGTTCTGGCGTAGTTGGCAGGTGATTTTGGCATGACTGGCAGGTGGTTCCAGCAAGCCTGGCAGGTGATTCCAAAGTGTTCACCAACTGGTTGTGGCGTAGCCGGCAGGTGATTTTTGCGTGATCGGCAGGTGGTTCTGGCGAGTCGAGCAGGTGGTTCCGGCGTGCTCGGCTGGTGCTTCCGGGGTCATTGGCATGGGGTTCTGGCATGTCTGAGAGGTGGTTCCTGCATGCCCGGCAAGTGATTCCGGAGTGTTCGCCAAGTGGTTCTGGCATAGTCGGCAGGTGATTTTGGCATGTCCGGCAGGTGGTTCAGGCGAGTTGAGCAGGTGGTTCCAACGTGCTTGGCAGGTGCTTCCGGCGTCTCCGGCACGTGTTTCTGGCACATCTGACAGGTGGTTCCGGCATGCCCGAAAGGTGATTCCGGTCTGTCCGGTAGGTGGTTCCAGCCTGCACGGCATGTGGTTCTGGTACGTCTCAGAGGTGGTTGCGCATGCCCATCAGGTGATTCCGGACTGTCCGCCACATGGTTCTGGCACGTCTGAGAGGTGGTTCCGGCATGCCCGGCAGGTCATCCCAGAGAGTCCTCCAAGTGGTTCTGGCATAACACGCAGGTGCTTTCGGCGTGTCTGGCAGGTTGTTCCGTTGTGCTTGGCAGGTGGTTCAGGCTTGGCCGGCAGGTGGTTCCAGACTGTCCAGGACGTGTTTCCAGCTCCTCCTGCAGGTGGTTCTGGTACGTCTGAGAGGTGGTTCCGCCATGGCTGGCAGGTGATTCCGGACCGTCCCCCAGGTGGTTCTGGCATAGCCAGCAGTTGATATTGGCCTGTCCGGCAGGTGGTTCCAGCGAGTCGAACAGGTGGCTCCGGCGTGCTCGGCAGGTGGTTCCGGTCTGTCCGGTAGGTGATTCCGGCGTGTCCGGCACGTGCTTCCGGCACGTCTGAGAGGTGGTTCCGGCATGCGCGACAGGTGATTTCGGAGTGACCGCCGGGTGGTTCTGGCGTACCCAGCAGGCGATTTTGGCGTGTCCGGCAGGTGTTTCTGGCGAGTCGAGCAGGTGGCTCCGGCATGCTCGGCAGGTGCTTCCGGCGTCTCCGGCACGTGGTTCTGGTGTGTCTGAGAGCTGGTTCCGGCATGTCTGGCAGATGATTCCGGAGTGTCCGCCAAGTGGTTCTGGCATACCCGGCTGGTGATTTGGGCATGTCAGGTAGGTGGTTCCGGCGAGTCGAGCAGGTGGCTCCGGCGTGCTCGGCAGGTTGTTCAGACGGGTCTGGCAGGTGTTTTCCATCTGTTCGGGGTGTGGTTCCAGCATCTCATGCACATGGTTCTGGCACGTCTGAGATGTGGTTCCGGCCGGCCCGACAGGTGTTTCCACAGTGTCCGCCAAGTGGTACTGGCGTAGTTGGCAGGTGATTTTGGCATGACCGGCAGGTGGTTCCAGCAAGCCCGGCAGGTGATTCCGAAGTGTTCCCCAACTGGTTGTGGCGTAGCCGGCAGGTGATTTTTGCGTGTCCGGCAGGTGGTTCTGGCGAGTCGAGCAGGTGGTTCCGGCGTGCTCGGCAGGTGCTTCCGGGGTCATTGGCACGTGGTTCTGGCATATCTGAGAGGTGGTTCCGGCATGCCCGGCAGGTGATTCCGGAGTGTTCGCCAAGTGTTTGCGGCGTAGCCGGCAGGTGAGTTTGCATGTCCAGCGGTCGTTCCGGCGGGTCGAGCCGGTGGTTCCGGCGTGTCCGGCAGGTGGTTCCGGTCTGTCCGGCAGGTGGTTCTGTGGTGTCCGGCACGAGGTTCAGTCTGAGAGGCTGTGCCGGCATGCCCCTCACGTGATTCCGGCTTGTCCCCGAAGTGGTGCTGGTGTAGCGGGCAGGTGATTTTGGCGTGTCCGGCAGGTGGTTCAGGCGAGTTGAGCAGGTGGTTGCGACGTGCTCGGCAGGTGCTTCCGGCGTCTCCGGCACGGGTTTCTGGCACATCTGACTGGTGGTTCCGGCATGCCCAAAAGTTGATTCCGGTCTGTCCGGTAGGTGGTTCCGGCGTGCACGGCACATGGTTCCGGTACGTGTCAGAGGTGGTTGCGTATGCCCAACAGGTGATTCCGGACTGTCCGCCACGTGCTTCTGGCACGTCTGATAGGTGGTTCCAACATGCCCGGCAGGTCATTTCGGAGAGTCGTCCAAGTGGTTCTGGCATAGCCCACAGGTGATTTGGGCGTGTCCGGCAGGTGGTTCCGCCGTGCTCGGCAGGTTGTTCAGGAATGGCAGTCACGTGGTTCCAGTCTGTCCAGGACGTGTTTCCAGCTTCTCCGGCAGGTGGTTCTGGTACGTCTGAGAGGTGGTTCCGCCATGGCTGGCAGGTGATTCCGGACCGTCCCCCAGGTGGTTCTGGCATAGCCAGCAGTTGATATTGGCCTGTCCGGCAGGTGGTTCCAGCGAGTCGAACAGGTGGCTCCGGCGTGCTCGGCAGGTGGTTCCGGTCTGTCCGGTAGGTGATTCCGGCGTGTCCGGCACGTGCTTCCGGCACGTCTGAGAGGTGTTTCCGGCATGCGCGACAGGTGATTTCGGAGTGTCCGCCAGGTGGTTCTGGCGTACCCGGCAGGTGATTTTGGCGTGTCCGGCAGGTGTTTCTGGCGAGTCGAGCAGGTGGCTCCGGCATGCTCGGCAGGTGCTTCCGGCGTCTCCGGCACGTGGTTCTGGTGTGTCTGAGAGCTGGTTCCGGCATGTCCGGCAGATGATTCCGGAGTGTCCGCCAAGTGGTTCTGGCATACCCGGCTGGTGATTTGGGCATGTCAGGTAGGTGGTTCCGGCGAGTCGAGCAGGTGGCTCCGGCGTGCTCGGCAGGTTGTTCAGACGGGTCTGGCAGGTGTTTTCCGTCTGTTCGGGGTGTGGTTCCAGCATCTCATGCACATGGTTGTGGCACGTCTGAGATGTGGTTCCGGCCGGCCCGACAGGTGTTTCCACAGTGTCCGCCAAGTGGTACTGGCGTAGTTGGCAGGTGATTTTGGCATGACCGGCAGGTGGTTCCAGCAAGCCCGGCAGGTGATTCCGAAGTGTTCCCCAACTGGTTGTGGCGTAGCCGGCAGGTGATTTTTGCGTGTCCGCCAGGTGGTTCTGGCGAGTCGAGCAGGTGGTACCGGCGTGCTCGGCAGGTGCTTCCGGGGTCATTGGCACGTGGTTCTGGCATATCTGAGAGGTGGTTCCGGCATGCCCGGCAGGTGATTCCGGAGTGTTCGCCAAGTGTTTCCGGCGTAGCCGGCAGGTGAGTTTGCATGTCCAGCGGTCGTTCCGGCGGGTCGAGCCGGTGGTTCCGGCGTGTCCGGCAGGTGGTTCCGGGCTGTCCGGCAGGTGGTTCTGTGGTGTCCGGCACGAGGTTCAGTCTGAGAGGCTGTGCCGGCATGCCCCTCACGTGATTCCGGCTTGTCCCCGAAGTGGTGCTGGTGTAGCGGGCAGGTGATTTTGGCGTGTCCGGCAGGTGGTTCAGGCGAGTTGAGCAGGTGGTTGCGACGTGCTCGGCAGGTGCTTCCGGCGTCTCCGGCACGGGTTTCTGGCACATCTGACTGGTGGTTCCGGCATGCCCAAAAGTTGATTCCGGTCTGTCCGGTAGGTGGTTCCGGCGTGCACGGCACGTGGTTCTGGTACGTGTCAGAGGTGGTTGCCTATGCCCAACAGGTGATTCCGGACTGTCCGCCACGTGCTTCTGGCACGTCTGAGAGGTGGTTCCAACATGCCCGGCAGGTCATTTCGGAGAGTCGTCCAAGTGGTTCTGGCATAGCCCACAGGTGATTTTGGCGTGTCCGGCAGGTGGTTCCGCCGTGCTCGGCAGGTGGTTCAGGCATGGCCGTCACGTGGTTCCAGTCTGTCCAGGACGTGTTTCCAGCTTCTCCGGCAGGTGGTTCTGGTACGTCTGAGAGGTGGTTCCGCCATGGCTGGCAGGTGATTCCGGACCGTCCCCCAGGTGGTTCTGGCATAGCCAGCAGTTGATATTGGCCTGTCCGGCAGGTGGTTCCAGCGAGTCGAACAGGTGGCTCCGGCGTTCTTGGCAGGTGGATCCGGTCTGTCCGGTAGGTGTTTCCGGCGTGTCTGGCACGTGCTTCCGGCATGCGCGGCAGGTGATTCCGTAGTGTCCGCCAGGTGGTTCTGGCATACCCGGCAGGTGATTTTGGCGTGTCCGGCAGGTGTTTCTGGCGAGTCGAGCAGGTGGCTCCGGCATGCTCGGCAGGTGCTTCCGGCGTCTCCGGCACTTGGTTCTGGTGTGTCTGAGAGCTGGTTCCGGCATGTCCGGCAGATGATTCCGGAGTGTCCGCCAAGTGGTTCTGGCATACCCAGCAGGTGATTTTGGCGTGTCAGGGAGGTGGTACCGGTGAGTCGAGCAGGTGGTTCCGGCGTGCTCGGCAGGTGGTTCAGGCGGTTCTGGCAGGTGGTATCCGTCTGTTCGGGGTGTGGTTCCAGCATCTCATGAACACGTTTCTGGCACGTCTGAGATGTGGTTCCAGCCGGCCCGACAGGTGTTTCCGCAGTGTCCGCCAAGCGGTTCTGGCGTAGTTGGCAGGTGATTTTGGCATGACTGGCAGGTGGTTCCAGCAAGCCTGGCAGGTGATTCCAAAGTGTTCACCAACTGGTTGTGGCGTAGCCGGCAGGTGATTTTTGCGTGATCGGCAGGTGGTTCTGGCGAGTCGAGCAGGTGGTTCCGGCGTGCTCGGCTGGTGCTTCCGGGGTCATTGGCATGGGGTTCTGGCATGTCTGAGAGGTGGTTCCTGCATGCCCGGCAAGTGATTCCGGAGTGTTCGCCAAGTGGTTCTGGCATAGTCGGCAGGTGATTTTGGCATGTCCGGCAGGTGGTTCAGGCGAGTTGAGCAGGTGGTTCCAACGTGCTTGGCAGGAGCTTCCGGCGTCTCCGGCACGTGTTTCTGGCACATCTGACAGGTGGTTCCGGCATGCCCGAAAGGTGATTCCGGTCTGTCCGGTAGGTGGTTCCAGCCTGCACGGCATGTTCTTCTGGTACGTCTCAGAGGTGGTTGCTCATGCCCATCAGGTGATTCCGGACTGTCCGCCACATGCTTCTGGCACGTCTGAGAGGTGGTTCCGGCATGCCCGGCAGGTCATCCCAGAGAGTCCTCCAAGTGGTTCTGGCATAACACGCAGGTGCTTTCGGCGTGTCTGGCAGGTTGTTCCGTTGTGCTTGGCAGGTGGTTCAGGCTTGGCCGGCAGGTGGTTCCAGACTGTCCAGGACGTGTTTCCAGCTTCTCCGGCAGGTGGTTCTGGTACGTCTGAGAGGTGGTTCCGCCATGGCTGGCAGGTGATTCCGGACCGTCCCCCAGGTGGTTCTGGCATAGCCAGCAGTTGATATTGGCCTGTCCGGCAGGTGGTTCCAGCGAGTCGAACAGGTGGCTCCGGCGTGCTCGGCAGGTGGTTCCGGTCTGTCCGGTAGGTGATTCCGGCGTGTCCGGCACGTGCTTCCGGCACGTCTGAGAGGTGGTTCCGGCATGCGCGACAGGTGATTTCGGAGTGTCCGCCAGGTGGTTCTGGCGTACCCAGCAGGCGATTTTGGCGTGTCCGGCAGGTGTTTCTGGCGAGTCGAGCAGGTGGCTCCGGCATGCTCGGCAGGTGCTTCCGGCGTCTCCGGCACGTGGTTCTGGTGTGTCTGAGAGCTGGTTCCGGCATGTCCGGCAGATGATTCCGGAGTGTCCGCCAAGTGGTTCTGGCATACCCGGCTGGTGATTTGGGCATGTCAGGTAGGTGGTTCCGGCGAGTCGAGCAGGTGGCTCCGGCGTGCTCGGCAGGTTGTTCAGACGGGTCTGGCAGGTGTTTTCCATCTGTTCGGGGTGTGGTTCCAGCATCTCATGCACATGGTTCTGGCACGTCTGAGATGTGGTTCCGGCCGGCCCGACAGGTGTTTCCACAGTGTCCGCCAAGTGGTACTGGCGTAGTTGGCAGGTGATTTTGGCATGACCGGCAGGTGGTTCCAGCAAGCCCGGCAGGTGATTCCGAAGTGTTCCCCAACTGGTTGTGGCGTAGCCGGGAGGTGATTTTTGCGTGTCCGGCAGGTGGTTCTGGCGAGTCGAGCAGGTGGTTCCGGCGTGCTCGGCAGGTGCTTCCGGGGTCATTGGCACGTGGTTCTGGCATATCTGAGAGGTGGTTCCGGCATGCCCGGCAGGTGATTCCGGAGTGTTCGCCAAGTGTTTGCGGCGTAGCCGGCAGGTGAGTTTGCATGTCCAGCGGTCGTTCCGGCGGGTCGAGCCGGTGGTTCCGGCGTGTCCGGCAGGTGGTTCCGGTCTGTCCGGCAGGTGGTTCTGTGGTGTCCGGCACGAGGTTCAGTCTGAGAGGCTGTGCCGGCATGCCCCTCACGTGATTCCGGCTTGTCCCCGAAGTGGTGCTGGTGTAGCGGGCAGGTGATTTTGGCGTGTCCGGCAGGTGGTTCAGGCGAGTTGAGCAGGTGGTTGCGACGTGCTCGGCAGGTGCTTCCGGCATCTCCGGCACGGGTTTCTGGCACATCTGACTGGTGGTTCCGGCATGCCCAAAAGTTGATTCCGGTCTGTCCGGTAGGTGGTTCCGGCGTGCACGGCACGTGGTTCCGGTACGTGTCAGAGGTGGTTGCGTATGCCCAACAGGTGATTCCGGACTGTCCGCCACGTGCTTCTGGCACGTCTGATAGGTGGTTCCAACATGCCCGGCAGGTCATTTCGGAGAGTCGTCCAAGTGGTTCTGGCATAGCCCACAGGTGATTTGGGCGTGTCCGGCAGGTGGTTCCGCCGTGCTCGGCAGGTGGTTCAGGAATGGCCGTCACGTGGTTCCAGTCTGTCCAGGACGTGTTTCCAGCTTCTCCGGCAGGTGGTTCTGGTACGTCTGAGAGGTGGTTCCGCCATGGCTGGCAGGTGATTCCGGACCGTCCCCCAGGTGGTTCTGGCATAGCCAGCAGTTGATATTGGCCTGTCCGGCAGGTGGTTCCAGCGAGTCGAACATGTGGCTCCGGCGTGCTCGGCAGGTGGTTCCGGTCTGTCCGGTAGGTGATTCCGGCGTGTCCGGCACGTGCTTCCGGCACGTCTGAGAGGTGTTTCCGGCATGCGCGACAGGTGATTTCGGAGTGTCCGCCAGGTGGTTCTGGCGTACCCGGCAGGTGATTTTGGCGTGTCCGGCAGGTGTTTCTGGCGAGTCGAGCAGGTGGCTCCGGCATGCTCGGCAGGTGCTTCCGGCGTCTCCGGCACGTGGTTCTGGTGTGTCTGAGAGCTGGTTCCGGCATGTCCGGCAGATGATTCCGGAGTGTCCGCCAAGTGGTTCTGGCATACCCGGCTGGTGATTTGGGCATGTCAGGTAGGTGGTTCCGGCGAGTCGAGCAGGTGGCTCCGGCGTGCTCGGCAGGTTGTTCAGACGGGTCTGGCAGGTGTTTTCCGTCTGTTCGGGGTGTGGTTCCAGCATCTCATGCACATGGTTGTGGCACGTCTGAGATGTGGTTCCGGCCGGCCCGACAGGTGTTTCCACAGTGTCCGCCAAGTGGTACTGGCGTAGTTGGCAGGTGATTTTGGCATGACCGGCAGGTGGTTCCAGCAAGCCCGGCAGGTGATTCCGAAGTGTTCCCCAACTGGTTGTGGCGTAGCCGGCAGGTGATTTTTGCGTGTCCGCCAGGTGGTTCTGGCGAGTCGAGCAGGTGGTTCCGGCGTGCTCGGCAGGTGCTTCCGGGGTCATTGGCACGTGGTTCTGGCATATCTGAGAGGTGGTTCCGGCATGCCCGGCAGGTGATTCCGGAGTGTTCGCCAAGTGTTTCCGGCGTAGCCGGCAGGTGAGTTTGCATGTCCAGTGGTCGTTCCGGCGGGTCGAGCCGGTGGTTCCGGCGTGTCCGGCAGGTGGTTCCGGGCTGTCCGGCAGGTGGTTCTGTGGTGTCCGGCACGAGGTTCAGTCTGAGAGGCTGTGCCGGCATGCCCCTCACGTGATTCCGGCTTGTCCCCGAAGTGGTGCTGGTGTAGCGGGCAGGTGATTTTGGCGTGTCCGGCAGGTGGTTCAGGCGAGTTGAGCAGGTGGTTGCGACGTGCTCGGCAGGTGCTTCCGGCGTCTCCGGCACGGGTTTCTGGCACATCTGACTGGTGGTTCCGGCATGCCCAAAAGTTGATTCCGGTCTGTCCGGTAGGTGGTTCCGGCGTGCACGGCACGTGGTTCTGGTACGTGTCAGAGGTGGTTGCGTATGCCCAACAGGTGATTCCGGACTGTCCGCCACGTGCTTCTGGCACGTCTGAGAGGTGGTTCCAACATGCCCGGCAGGTCATTTCGGAGAGTCGTCCAAGTGGTTCTGGCATAGCCCACAGGTGATTTTGGCGTGTCCGGCAGGTGGTTCCGCCGTGCTCGGCAGGTGGTTCAGGCATGGCCGTCACGTGGTTCCAGTCTGTCCAGGACGTGTTTCCAGCTTCTCCGGCAGGTGGTTCTGGTACGTCTGAGAGGTGGTTCCGCCATGGCTGGCAGGTGATTCCGGACCGTCCCCCAGGTGGTTCTGGCATAGCCAGCAGTTGATATTGGCCTGTCCGGCAGGTGGTTCCAGCGAGTCGAACAGGTGGCTCCGGCGTTCTTGGCAGGTGGTTCCGGTCTGTCCGGTAGGTGTTTCCGGCGTGTCTGGCACGTGCTTCCGGCATGCGCGGCAGGTGATTCCGTAGTGTCCGCCAGGTGGTTCTGGCATACCCGGCAGGTGATTTTGGCGTGTCCGGCAGGTGTTTCTGGCGAGTCGAGCAGGTGGCTCCGGCATGCTCGGCAGGTGCTTCCGGCGTCTCCGGCACTTGGTTCTGGTGTGTCTGAGAGCTGGTTCCGGCATGTCCGGCAGATGATTCCGGAGTGTCCGCCAAGTGGTTCTGGCATACCCAGCAGGTGATTTTGGCGTGTCAGGGAGGTGGTACCGGTGAGTCGAGCAGGTGGTTCCGGCGTGCTCGGCAGGTGGTTCAGGCGGTTCTGGCAGGTGGTATCCGTCTGTTCGGGGTGTGGTTCCAGCATCTCATGAACACGTTTCTGGCACGTCTGAGATGTGGTTCCAGCCGGCCCGACAGGTGTTTCCGCAGTGTCCGCCAAGCGGTTCTGGCGTAGTTGGCAGGTGATTTTGGCATGACTGGCAGGTGGTTCCAGCAAGCCTGGCAGGTGATTCCAAAGTGTTCACCAACTGGTTGTGGCGTAGCCGGCAGGTGATTTTTGCGTGATCGGCAGGTGGTTCTGGCGAGTCGAGCAGGTGGTTCCGGCGTGCTCGGCTGGTGCTTCCGGGGTCATTGGCACGGGGTTCTGGCATGTCTGAGAGGTGGTTCCTGCATGCCCGGCAAGTGATTCCGGAGTGTTCGCCAAGTGGTTCTGGCATAGTCGGCAGGTGATTTTGGCATGTCCGGCAGGTGGTTCAGGCGAGTTGAGCAGGTGGTTCCAACGTGCTTGGCAGGTGCTTCTGGCGTCTCCGGCACGTGTTTCTGGCACATCTGACAGGTGGTTCCGGCATGCCCGAAAGGTGATTCCGGTCTGTCCGGTAGGTGGTTCCAGCCTGCACGGCATGTGGTTCTGGTACGTCTCAGAGGTGGTTGCGCATGCCCAACAGGTGATTCCGGACTGTCCGCCACATGGTTCTGGCACGTCTGAGAGGTGGTTCCGGCATGCCCGGCAGGTCATCCCAGAGAGTCCTCCAAGTGGTTCTGGCATAACACGCAGGTGATTTTGGCGTGTCTGGCAGGTTGTTCCGTTGTGCTTGGCAGGTGGTTCAGGCTTGGCCGGCAGGTGGTTCCAGACTGTCCAGGACGTGTTTCCAGCTTCTCCGGCAGGTGGTTCTGGTACGTCTGAGAGGTGGTTCCGCCATGGCTGGCAGGTGATTCCGGACCGTCCCCCAGGTGGTTCTGGCATAGCCAGCAGTTGATATTGGCCTGTCCGGCAGGTGGTTCCAGCGAGTCGAACAGGTGGCTCCGGCGTGCTCGGCAGGTGGTTCCGGTCTGTCCGGTAGGTGATTCCGGCGTGTCCGGCACGTGCTTCCGGCACGTCTGAGAGGTGGTTCCGGCATGCGCGACAGGTGATTTCGGAGTGTCCGCCAGGTGGTTCTGGCGTACCCGGCAGGTGATTTTGGCGTGTCCGGCAGGTGTTTCTGGCGAGTCGAGCAGGTGGCTCCGGCATGCTCGGCAGGTGCTTCCGGCGTCTCCGGCACGTGGTTCTGGTGTGTCTGAGAGCTGGTTCCGGCATGTCCGGCAGATGATTCCGGAGTGTCCGCCAAGTGGTTCTGGCATACCCGGCTGGTGATTTGGGCATGTCAGGTAGGTGGTTCCGGCGAGTTGAGCAGGTGGCTCCGGCGTGCTCGGCAGGTTGTTCAGACGGGTCTGGCAGGTGTTTTCCGTCTGTTCGGGGTGTGGTTCCAGCATCTCATGCACATGGTTCTGGCACGTCTGAGATGTGGTTCCGGCCGGCCCGACAGGTGTTTCCACAGTGTCCGCCAAGTGGTACTGGCGTAGTTGGCAGGTGATTTTGGCATGACCGGCAGGTGGTTCCAGCAAGCCCGGCAGGTGATTCCGAAGTGTTCCCCAACTGGTTGTGGCGTAGCCGGCAGGTGATTTTTGCGTGTCCGGCAGGTGGTTCTGGCGAGTCGAGCAGGTGGTTCCGGCGTGCTCGGCAGGTGCTTCCGGGGTCATTGGCACGTGGTTCTGGCATATCTGAGAGGTGGTTCCGGCATGCCCGGCAGGTGATTCCGGAGTGTTCGCCAAGTGTTTCCGGCGTAGCCGGCAGGTGAGTTTGCATGTCCAGCGGTCGTTCCGGCGGGTCGAGCCGGTGGTTCCGGCGTGTCCGGCAGGTGGTTCCGGTCTGTCCGGCAGGTGGTTCTGTGGTGTCCGGCACGAGGTTCAGTCTGAGAGGCTGTGCCGGCATGCCCCTCACGTGATTCCGGCTTGTCCCCGAAGTGGTGCTGGTGTAGTGGGCAGGTGATTTTGGCGTGTCCGGCAGGTGGTTCAGGCGAGTTGAGCAGGTGGTTGCGACGTGCTCGGCAGGTGCTTCCGGCGTCTCCGGCACGGGTTTCTGGCACATCTGACTGGTGGTTCCGGCATGCCCAAAAGTTGATTCCGGTCTGTCCGGTAGGTGGTTCCGGCGTGCACGGCACGTGGTTCTGGTACGTGTCAGAGGTGGTTGCCTATGCCCAACAGGTGATTCCGGACTGTCCGCCACGTGCTTCTGGCACGTCTGAGAGGTGGTTCCAACATGCCCGGCAGGTCATTTCGGAGAGTCGTCCAAGTGGTTCTGGCATAGCCCACAGGTGATTTTGGCGTGTCCGGCAGGTGGTTCCGCCGTGCTCGGCAGGTGGTTCAGGCATGGCCGTCACGTGGTTCCAGTCTGTCCAGGACGTGTTTCCAGCTTCTCCGGCAGGTGGTTCTGGTACGTCTGAGAGGTGGTTCCGCCATGGCTGGCAGGTGATTCCGGACCGTCCCCCAGGTGGTTCTGGCATAGCCAGCAGTTGATATTGGCCTGTCCGGCAGGTGGTTCCAGCGAGTCGAACAGGTGGCTCCGGCGTTCTTGGCAGGTGGTTCCGGTCTGTCCGGTAGGTGTTTCCGGCGTGTCTGGCACGTGCTTCCGGCATGCGCGGCAGGTGATTCCGTAGTGTCCGCCAGGTGGTTCTGGCATACCCGGCAGGTGATTTTGGCGTGTCCGGCAGGTGTTTCTGGCGAGTCGAGCAGGTGGCTCCGGCATGCTCGGCAGGTGCTTCCGGCGTCTCCGGCACTTGGTTCTGGTGTGTCTGAGAGCTGGTTCCGGCATGTCCGGCAGATGATTCCGGAGTGTCCGCCAAGTGGTTCTGGCATACCCAGCAGGTGATTTTGGCGTGTCAGGGAGGTGGTACCGGTGAGTCGAGCAGGTGGTTCCGGCGTGCTCGGCAGGTGGTTCAGGCGGTTCTGGCAGGTGGTATCCGTCTGTTCGGGGTGTGGTTCCAGCATCTCATGAACACGTTTCTGGCACGTCTGAGATGTGGTTCCAGCCGGCCCGACAGGTGTTTCCGCAGTGTCCGCCAAGCGGTTCTGGCGTAGTTGGCAGGTGATTTTGGCATGACTGGCAGGTGGTTCCAGCAAGCCTGGCAGGTGATTCCAAAGTGTTCACCAACTGGTTGTGGCGTAGCCGGCAGGTGATTTTTGCGTGATCGGCAGGTGGTTCTGGCGAGTCGAGCAGGTGGTTCCGGCGTGCTCGGCTGGTGCTTCCGGGGTCATTGGCACGGGGTTCTGGCATGTCTGAGAGGTGGTTCCTGCATGCCCGGCAAGTGATTCCGGAGTGTTCGCCAAGTGGTTCTGGCATAGTCGGCAGGTGATTTTGGCATGTCCGGCAGGTGGTTCAGGCGAGTTGAGCAGGTGGTTCCAACGTGCTTGGCAGGTGCTTCCGGCGTCTCCGGCACGTGTTTCTGGCACATCTGACAGGTGGTTCCGGCAGGCCCGAAAGGTGATTCCGGTCTGTCCGGTAGGTGGTTCCAGCCTGCACGGCATGTGGTTCTGGTACGTCTCAGAGGTGGTTGCGCATGCCCAACAGGTGATTCCGGACTGTCCGCCACATGGTTCTGGCACGTCTGAGAGGTGGTTCCGGCATGCCCGGCAGGTCATCCCAGAGAGTCCTCCAAGTGGTTCTGGCATAACACGCAGGTGATTTTGGCATGTCTGGCAGGTTGTTCCGTTGTGCTTGGCAGGTGGTTCAGGCTTGGCCGGCAGGTGGTTCCAGACTGTCCAGGACGTGTTTCCAGCTTCTCCGGCAGGTGGTTCTGGTACGTCTGAGAGGTGGTTCCGCCATGGCTGGCAGGTGATTCCGGACCGTCCCCCAGGTGGTTCTGGCATAGCCAGCAGTTGATATTGGCCTGTCCGGCAGGTGGTTCCAGCGAGTCGAACAGGTGGCTCCGGCGTGCTCGGCAGGTGGTTCCGGTCTGTCCGGTAGGTGATTCCGGCGTGTCCGGCACGTGCTTCCGGCACGTCTGAGAGGTGGTTCCGGCATGCGCGACAGGTGATTTCGGAGTGTCCGCCAGGTGGTTCTGGCGTACCCGGCAGGTGATTTTGGCGTGTCCGGCAGGTGTTTCTGGCGAGTCGAGCAGGTGGCTCCGGCATGCTCGGCAGGTGCTTCCGGCGTCTCCGGCACGTGGTTCTGGTGTGTCTGAGAGCTGGTTCCGGCATGTCCGGCAGATGATTCCGGAGTGTCCGCCAAGTGGTTCTGGCATACCCGGCTGGTGATTTGGGCATGTCAGGTAGGTGGTTCCGGCGAGTCGAGCAGGTGGCTCCGGCGTGCTCGGCAGGTTGTTCAGACGGGTCTGGCAGGTGTTTTCCGTCTGTTCGGGGTGTGGTTCCAGCATCTCATGCACATGGTTCTGGCACGTCTGAGATGTGGTTCCGGCCGGCCCGACAGGTGTTTCCACAGTGTCCGCCAAGTGGTACTGGCGTAGTTGGCAGGTGATTTTGGCATGACCGGCAGGTGGTTCCAGCAAGCCCGGCAGGTGATTCCGAAGTGTTCCACAACTGGTTGTGGCGTAGCCGGCAGGTGATTTTTGCGTGTCCGGCAGGTGGTTCTGGCGAGTCGAGCAGGTGGTTCCGGCGTGCTCGGCAGGTGCTTCCGGGGTCATTGGCACGTGGTTCTGGCATATCTGAGAGGTGGTTCCGGCATGCCCGGCAGGTGATTCCGGAGTGTTCGCCAAGTGTTTCCGGCGTAGCCGGCAGGTGAGTTTGCATGTCCAGCGGTCGTTCCGGCGGGTCGAGCCGGTGGTTCCGGCGTGTCCGGCAGGTGGTTCCGGTCTGTCCGGCAGGTGGTTCTGTGGTGTCCGGCACGAGGTTCAGTCTGAGAGGCTGTGCCGGCATGCCCCTCACGTGATTCCGGCTTGTCCCCGAAGTGGTGCTGGTGTAGCGGGCAGGTGATTTTGGCGTGTCCGGCAGGTGGTTCAGGCGAGTTGAGCAGGTGGTTGCGACGTGCTCGGCAGGTGCTTCCGGCGTCTCCGGCACGGGTTTCTGGCACATCTGACTGGTGGTTCCGGCATGCCCAAAAGTTGATTCCGGTCTGTCCGGTAGGTGGTTCCGGCGTGCACGGCACGTGGTTCTGGTACGTGTCAGAGGTGGTTGCCTATGCCCAACAGGTGATTCCGGACTGTCCGCCACGTGCTTCTGGCACGTCTGAGAGGTGGTTCCAACATGCCCGGCAGGTCATTTCGGAGAGTCGTCCAAGTGGTTCTGGCATAGCCCACAGGTGATTTTGGCGTGTCCGGCAGGTGGTTCCGCCGTGCTCGGCAGGTGGTTCAGGCATGGCCGTCACGTGGTTCCAGTCTGTCCAGGACGTGTTTCCAGCTTCTCCGGCAGGTGGTTCTGGTACGTCTGAGAGGTGGTTCCGCCATGGCTGGCAGGTGATTCCGGACCGTCCCCCAGGTGGTTCTGGCATAGCCAGCAGTTGATATTGGCCTGTCCGGCAGGTGGTTCCAGCGAGTCGAACAGGTGGCTCCGGCGTTCTTGGCAGGTGGTTCCGGTCTGTCCGGTAGGTGTTTCCGGCGTGTCTGGCACGTGCTTCCGGCATGCGCGGCAGGTGATTCCGTAGTGTCCGCCAGGTGGTTCTGGCATACCCGGCAGGTGATTTTGGCGTGTCCGGCAGGTGTTTCTGGCGAGTCGAGCAGGTGGCTCCGGCATGCTCGGCAGGTGCTTCCGGCGTCTCCGGCACTTGGTTCTGGTGTGTCTGAGAGCTGGTTCCGGCATGTCCGGCAGATGATTCCGGAGTGTCCGCCAAGTGGTTCTGGCATACCCAGCAGGTGATTTTGGCGTGTCAGGGAGGTGGTACCGGTGAGTCGAGCAGGTGGTTCCGGCGTGCTCGGCAGGTGGTTCAGGAGGTTCTGGCAGGTGGTATCCGTCTGTTCGGGGTGTGGTTCCAGCATCTCATGAACACGTTTCTGGCACGTCTGAGATGTGGTTCCAGCCGGCCCGACAGGTGTTTCCGCAGTGTCCGCCAAGCGGTTCTGGCGTAGTTGGCAGGTGATTTTGGCATGACTGGCAGGTGGTTCCAGCAAGCCTGGCAGGTGATTCCAAAGTGTTCACCAACTGGTTGTGGCGTAGCCGGCAGGTCATTTTTGCGTGATCGGCAGGTGGTTCTGGCGAGTCGAGCAGGTGGTTCCGGCGTGCTCGGCTGGTGCTTCCGGGGTCATTGGCACGGGGTTCTGGCATGTCTGAGAGGTGGTTCCTGCATGCCCGGCAAGTGATTCCGGAGTGTTCGCCAAGTGGTTCTGGCATAGTCGGCAGGTGATTTTGGCATGTCCGGCAGGTGGTTCAGGCGAGTTGAGCAGGTGGTTCCAACGTGCTTGGCAGGTGCTTCCGGCGTCTCCGGCACGTGTTTCTGGCACATCTGACAGGTGGTTCCGGCATGCCCGAAAGGTGATTCCGGTCTGTCCGGTAGGTGGTTCCAGCCTGCACGGCATGTGGTTCTGGTACGTCTCAGAGGTGGTTGCGCATGCCCAACAGGTGATTCCGGACTGTCCGCCACATGGTTCTGGCACGTCTGAGAGGTGGTTCCGGCATGCCCGGCAGGTCATCCCAGAGAGTCCTCCAAGTGGTTCTGGCATAACGCGCAGGTGATTTTGGCGTGTCCGGCAGGTGGTTCCGCCGTGCTCGGCAGGTGGTTCAGGCATGGCCGTCACGTGGTTCCAGTCTGTCCAGGACGTGTTTCCAGCTTCTCCGGCAGGTGGTTCTGGTACGTCTGAGAGGTGGTTCCGCCATGGCTGGCAGGTGATTCCGGACCGTCCCCCAGGTGGTTCTGGCATAGCCAGCAGTTGATATTGGCCTGTCCGGCAGGTGGTTCCAGCGAGTCGAACAGGTGGCTCCGGCGTTCTTGGCAGGTGGTTCCGGTCTGTCCGGTAGGTGTTTCCGGCGTGTCTGGCACGTGCTTCCGGCATGCGCGGCAGGTGATTCCGTAGTGTCCGCCAGGTGGTTCTGGCATACCCGGCAGGTGATTTTGGCGTGTCCGGCAGGTGTTTCTGGCGAGTCGAGCAGGTGGCTCCGGCATGCTCGGCAGGTGCTTCCGGCGTCTCCGGCACTTGGTTCTGGTGTGTCTGAGAGCTGGTTCCGGCATGTCCGGCAGATGATTCCGGAGTGTCCGCCAAGTGGTTCTGGCATACCCAGCAGGTGATTTTGGCGTGTCAGGGAGGTGGTACCGGTGAGTCGAGCAGGTGGTTCCGGCGTGCTCGGCAGGTGGTTCAGGCGGTTCTGGCAGGTGGTATCCGTCTGTTCGGGGTGTGGTTCCAGCATCTCATGAACACGTTTCTGGCACGTCTGAGATGTGGTTCCAGCCGGCCCGACAGGTGTTTCCGCAGTGTCCGCCAAGCGGTTCTGGCGTAGTTGGCAGGTGATTTTGGCATGACTGGCAGGTGGTTCCAGCAAGCCTGGCAGGTGATTCCAAAGTGTTCACCAACTGGTTGTGGCGTAGCCGGCAGGTGATTTTTGCGTGATCGGCAGGTGGTTCTGGCGAGTCGAGCAGGTGGTTCCGGCGTGCTCGGCTGGTGCTTCCGGGGTCATTGGCACGGGGTTCTGGCATGTCTGAGAGGTGGTTCCTGCATGCCCGGCAAGTGATTCCGGAGTGTTCGCCAAGTGGTTCTGGCATAGTCGGCAGGTGATTTTGGCATGTCCGGCAGGTGGTTCAGGCGAGTTGAGCAGGTGGTTCCAACGTGCTTGGCAGGTGCTTCCGGCGTCTCCGGCACGTGTTTCTGGCACATCTGACAGGTGGTTCCGGCAGGCCCGAAAGGTGATTCCGGTCTGTCCGGTAGGTGGTTCCAGCCTGCACGGCATGTGGTTCTGGTACGTCTCAGAGGTGGTTGCGCATGCCCAACAGGTGATTCCGGACTGTCCGCCACATGGTTCTGGCACGTCTGAGAGGTGGTTCCGTCATGCCCGGCAGGTCATCCCAGAGAGTCCTCCAAGTGGTTCTGGCATAACACGCAGGTGATTTTGGCGTGTCTGGCAGGTTGTTCCGTTGTGCTTGGCAGGTGGTTCAGGCTTGGCCGGCAGGTGGTTCCAGACTGTCCAGGACGTGTTTCCAGCTTCTCCGGCAGGTGGTTCTGGTACGTCTGAGAGGTGGTTCCGCCATGGCTGGCAGGTGATTCCGGACCGTCCCCCAGGTGGTTCTGGCATAGCCAGCAGTTGATATTGGCCTGTCCGGAAGGTGGTTCCAGCGAGTCGAACAGGTGGCTCCGGCGTGCTCGGCAGGTGGTTCCGGTCTGTCCGGTAGGTGATTCCGGCGTGTCCGGCACGTGCTTCCGGCACGTCTGAGAGGTGGTTCCGGCATGCGCGACAGGTGATTTCGGAGTGTCCGCCAGGTGGTTCTGGCGTACCCGGCAGGTGATTTTGGCGTGTCCGGCAGGTGTTTCTGGCGAGTCGAGCAGGTGGCTCCGGCATGCTCGGCAGGTGCTTCCGGCGTCACCGGCACGTGGTTCTGGTGTGTCTGAGAGCTGGTTCCGGCATGTCCGGCAGATGATTCCGGAGTGTCCGCCAAGTGGTTCTGGCATACCCGGCTGGTGATTTGGGCATGTCAGGTAGGTGGTTCCGGCGAGTCGAGCAGGTGGCTCCGGCGTGCTCGGCAGGTTGTTACGACGGGTCTGGCAGGTGATTTCCGTCTGTTCGGGGTGTGGTTCCAGCATCTCATGCACATGGTTCTGGCACGTCTGAGATGTGGTTACGGCCGGCCCGACAGGTGTTTCCACAGTGTCCGCCAAGTGGTACTGGCGTAGTTGGCAGGTGATTTTGGCATGACCGGCAGGTGGTTCCAGCAAGCCCGGCAGGTGATTCCGAAGTGTTCCCCAACTGGTTGTGGTGTAGCCGGCAGGTGATTTTTGCGTGTCCGGCAGGTGGTTCTGGCGAGTCGAGCAGGTGGTTCCGGCGTGCTCGGCAGGTGCTTCCGGGGTCATTGGCACGTGGTTCTGGCATATCTGAGAGGTGGTTCCGGCATGCCCGGCAGGTGATTCCGGAGTGTTCGCCAAGTGTTTCCGGCGTAGCCGGCAGGTGAGTTTGCATGTCCAGCGGTCGTTCCGGCGGGTCGAGCCGGTGGTTCCGGCGTGTCCGGCAGGTGGTTCCGGTCTGTCCGGCAGGTGGTTCTGTGGTGTCCGGCACGAGGTTCAGTCTGAGAGGCTGTGCCGGCATGCCCCTCACGTGATTCCGGCTTGTCCCCGAAGTGGTGCTGGTGTAGCGGGCAGGTGATTTTGGCGTGTCCGGCAGGTGGTTCAGGCGAGTTGAGCAGGTGGTTGCGACGTGCTCGGCAGGTGCTTCCGGCGTCTCCGGCACGGGTTTCTGGCACATCTGACTGGTGGTTCCGGCATGCCCAAAAGTTGATTCCGGTCTGTCCGGTAGGTGGTTCCGGCGTGCACGGCACGTGGTTCTGGTACGTGTCAGAGGTGGTTGCCTATGCCCAACAGGTGATTCCGGACTGTCCGCCACGTGCTTCTGGCACGTCTGAGAGGTGGTTCCAACATGCCCGGCAGGTCATTTCGGAGAGTCGTCCAAGTGGTTCTGGCATAGCCCACAGGTGATTTTGGCGTGTCCGGCAGGTGGTTCCGCCGTGCTCGGCAGGTGGTTCAGGCATGGCCGTCACGTGGTTCCAGTCTGTCCAGGACGTGTTTCCAGCTTCTCCGGCAGGTGGTTCTGGTACGTCTGAGAGGTGGTTCCGCCATGGCTGGCAGGTGATTCCGGACCGTCCCCCAGGTGGTTCTGGCATAGCCAGCAGTTGATATTGGCCTGTCCGGCAGGTGGTTCCAGCGAGTCGAACAGGTGGCTCCGGCGTTCTTGGCAGGTGGTTCCGGTCTGTCCGGTAGGTGTTTCCGGCGTGTCTGGCACGTGCTTCCGGCATGCGCGGCAGGTGATTCCGTAGTGTCCGCCAGGTGGTTCTGGCATACCCGGCAGGTGATTTTGGCGTGTCCGGCAGGTGTTTCTGGCGAGTCGAGCAGGTGGCTCCGGCATGCTCGGCAGGTGCTTCCGGCGTCTCCGGCACTTGGTTCTGGTGTGTCTGAGAGCTGGTTCCGGCATGTCCGGCAGATGATTCCGGAGTGTCCGCCAAGTGGTTCTGGCATACCCAGCAGGTGATTTTGGCGTGTCAGGGAGGTGGTACCGGTGAGTCGAGCAGGTGGTTCCGGCGTGCTCGGCAGGTGGTTCAGGCGGTTCTGGCAGGTGGTATCCGTCTGTTCGGGGTGTGGTTCCAGCATCTCATGAACACGTTTCTGGCACGTCTGAGATGTGGTTCCAGCCGGCCCGACAGGTGTTTCCGCAGTGTCCGCCAAGCGGTTCTGGCGTAGTTGGCAGGTGATTTTGGCATGACTGGCAGGTGGTTCCAGCAAGCCTGGCAGGTGATTCCAAAGTGTTCACCAACTGGTTGTGGCGTAGCCGGCAGGTGATTTTTGCGTGATCGGCAGGTGGTTCTGGCGAGTCGAGCAGGTGGTTCCGGCGTGCTCGGCTGGTGCTTCCGGGGTCATTGGCACGGGGTTCTGGCATGTCTGAGAGGTGGTTCCTGCATGCCCGGCAAGTGATTCCGGAGTGTTCGCCAAGTGGTTCTGGCATAGTCGGCAGGTGATTTTGGCATGTCCGGCAGGTGGTTCAGGCGAGTTGAGCAGGTGGTTCCAACGTGCTTGGCAGGTGCTTCCGGCGTCTCCGGCACGTGTTTCTGGCACATCTGACAGGTGGTTCCGGCATGCCCGAAAGGTGATTCCGGTCTGTCCGGTAGGTGGTTCCAGCCTGCACGGCATGTGGTTCTGGTACGTCTCAGAGGTGGTTGCGCATGCCCAACAGGTGATTCCGGACTGTCCGCCACATGGTTCTGGCACGTCTGAGAGGTGGTTCCGGCATGCCCGGCAGGTCATCCCAGAGAGTCCTCCAAGTGGTTCTGGCATAACACGCAGGTGATTTTGGCGTGTCTGGCAGGTTGTTCCGTTGTGCTTGGCAGGTGGTTCAGGCTGGGCAGCAGGTGGTTCCAGACTGTCCAGGACGTGTTTCCAGCTTCTCCGGCAGGTGGTTCTGGTACGTCTGAGAGGTGGTTCCGCCATGGCTGGCAGGTGATTCCGGACCGTCCCCCAGGTGGTTCTGGCATAGCCAGCAGTTGATATTGGCCTGTCCGTCAGGTGGTTCCAGCGAGTCGAACAGGTGGCTCCGGCGTTCTTGGCAGGTGGTTCCGGTCTGTCCGGTAGGTGTTTCCGGCGTGTCTGGCACGTGCTTCCGGCATGCGCGGCAGGTGATTCCGTAGTGTCCGCCAGGTGGTTCTGGCATACCCGGCAGGTGATTTTGGCGTGTCCGGCAGGTGTTTCTGGCGAGTCGAGCAGGTGGCTCCGGCATGCTCGGCAGGTGCTTCCGGCGTCTCCGGCACTTGGTTCTGGTGTGTCTGAGAGCTGGTTCCGGCATGTCCGGCAGATGATTCCGGAGTGTCCGCCAATTGGTTCTGGCATACCCAGCAGGTGATTTTGGCGTGTCAGGGAGGTGGTACCGGTGAGTCGAGCAGGTAGTTCCGGCGTGCTCGGCAGGTGGTTCAGGCGGTTCTGGCAGGTGGTATCCGTCTGTTCGGGGTGTGGTTCCAGCATCTCATGAACACGTTTCTGGCACGTCTGAGATGTGGTTCCAGCCGGCCCGACAGGTGTTTCCGCAGTGTCCGCCAAGCGGTTCTGGCGTAGTTGGCAGGTGATTTTGGCATGACTGGCAGGTGGTTCCAGCAAGCCTGGCAGGTGATTCCAAAGTGTTCACCAACTGGTTGTGGCGTAGCCGGCAGGTGATTTTTGCATGATCGGCAGGTGGTTCTGGCGAGTCGAGCAGGTGGTTCCGGCGTGCTCGGCTGGTGCTTCCGGGGTCATTGGCACGGGGTTCTGGCATGTCTGAGAGGTGGTTCCTGCATGCCCGGCAAGTGATTCCGGAGTGTTCGCCAAGTGGTTCTGGCATAGTCGGCAGGTGATTTTGGCATGTCCGGCAGGTGGTTCAGGCGAGTTGAGCAGGTGGTTCCAACGTGCTTGGCAGGTGCTTCCGGCGTCTCCGGCACGTGTTTCTGGCACATCTGACAGGTGGTTCCGGCAGGCCCGAAAGGTGATTCCGGTCTGTCCGGTAGGTGGTTCCAGCCTGCACGGCATGTGGTTCTGGTACGTCTCAGAGGTGGTTGCGCATGCCCAACAGGTGATTCCGGACTGTCCGCCACATGGTTCTGGCACGTCTGAGAGGTGGTTCCGGCATGCCCGGCAGGTCATCCCAGAGAGTCCTCCAAGTGGTTCTGGCATAACACGCAGGTGATTTTGGCGTGTCTGGCAGGTTGTTCCGTTGTGCTTGGCAGGTGGTTCAGGCTTGGCCGGCAGGTGGTTCCAGACTGTCCAGGACGTGTTTCCAGCTTCTCCGGCAGGTGGTTCTGGTACGTCTGAGAGGTGGTTCCGCCATGGCTGGCAGGTGATTCCGGACCGTCCCCCAGGTGGTTCTGGCATAGCCAGCAGTTGATATTGGCCTGTCCGGAAGGTGGTTCCAGCGAGTCGAACAGGTGGCTCCGGCGTGCTCGGCAGGTGGTTCCGGTCTGTCCGGTAGGTGATTCCGGCGTGTCCGGCACGTGCTTCCGGCACGTCTGAGAGGTGGTTCCGGCATGCGCGACAGGTGATTTCGGAGTGTCCGCCAGGTGGTTCTGGCGTACCCGGCAGGTGATGTTGGCGTGTCCGTCAGGTGTTTCTGGCGAGTCGAGCAGGTGGCTCCGGCATGCTCGGCAGGTGCTTCCGGCGTCTCCGGCACGTGGTTCTGGTGTGTCTGAGAGCTGGTTCCGGCATGTCCGGCAGATGATTCCGGAGTGTCCGCCAAGTGGTTCTGGCATACCCGGTTGGTGATTTGGGCATGTCAGGTAGGTGGTTCCGGCGAGTCGAGCAGGTGGCTCCGGCGTGCTCGGCAGGTTGTTCAGACGGGTCTGGCAGGTGTTTTCCGTCTGTTCGGGGTGTGGTTCCAGCATCTCATGCACGTGGTTCTGGCACGTCTGAGATGTGCTTCCGGCCGGCCCGACAGGTGTTTCCACAGTGTCCGCCAAGTGGTACTGGCGTAGTTGGCAGGTGATTTTGGCATGACCGGCAGGTGGTTCCAGCAAGCCCGGCAGGTGATTCCGAAGTGTTCCCCAACTGGTTGTGGCGTAGCCGGCAGGTGATTTTTGCGTGTCCGGCAGGTGGTTCTGGCGAGTTGAGCAGGTGGTTCCGGCGTGCTCGGCAGGTGCTTCCGGGGTCATTGGCACGTGGTTCTGGCATATCTGAGAGGTGGTTCCGGCATGCCCGGCAGGTGATTCCGGAGTGTTCGCCAAGTGTTTCCGGCGTAGCCGGCAGGTGAGTTTGCATGTCCAGCGGTCGTTCCGGCGGGTCGAGCCGGTGGTTCCGGCGTGTCCGGCAGGTGGTTCCGGTCTGTCCGGCAGGTGGTTCTGTGGTGTCCGGCACGAGGTTCAGTCTGAGAGGCTGTGCCGGCATGCCCCTCACGTGATTCCGGCTTGTCCCCGAAGTGGTGCTGGTGTAGCGGGCAGGTGATTTTGGCGTGTCCGGCAGGTGGTTCAGGCGAGTTGAGCAGGTGGTTGCGACGTGCTCGGCAGGTGCTTCCGGCGTCTCCGGCACGGGTTTCTGGCACATCTGACTGGTGGTTCCGGCATGCCCAAAAGTTGATTCCGGTCTGTCCGGTAGGTGGTTCCGGCGTGCACGGCACGTGGTTCTGGTACGTGTCAGAGGTGGTTGCGTATGCCCAACAGGTGATTCCGGACTGTCCGCCACGTGCTTCTGGCACGTCTGAGAGGTGGTTCCAACATGCCCGGCAGGTCATTTCGGAGAGTCGTCCAAGTGGTTCTGGCATAGCCCACAGGTGATTTGGGCGTGTCCGGCAGGTGGTTCCGCCGTGCTCGGCAGGTGGTTCAGGCATGGCCGTCACGTGGTTCCAGTCTGTCCAGGACGTGTTTCCAGCTTCTCCGGCAGGTGGTTCTGGTACGTCTGAGAGGTGGTTCCGCCATGGCTGGCAGGTGATTCCGGACCGTCCCCCAGGTGGTTCTGGCATAGCCAGCAGTTGATATTGGCCTGTCCGGCAGGTGGTTCCAGCGAGTCGAACAGGTGGCTCCGGCGTTCTTGGCAGGTGGTTCCGGTCTGTCCGGTAGGTGTTTCCGGCGTGTCTGGCACGTGCTTCCGGCATGCGCGGCAGGTGATTCCGTAGTGTCCGCCAGGTGGTTCTGGCATACCCGGCAGGTGATTTTGGCGTGTCCGGCAGGTGTTTCTGGCGAGTCGAGCAGGTGGCTCCGGCATGCTCGGCAGGTGCTTCCGGCGTCTCCGGCACTTGGTTCTGGTGTGTCTGAGAGCTGGTTCCGGCATGTCCGGCAGATGATTCCGGAGTGTCCGCCAAGTGGTTCTGGCATACCCAGCAGGTGATTTTGGCGTGTCAGGGAGGTGGTACCGGTGAGTCGAGCAGGTGGTTCCGGCGTGCTCGGCAGGTGGTTCAGGCGGTTCTGGCAGGTGGTATCCGTCTGTTCGGGGTGTGGTTCCAGCATCTCATGAACACGTTTCTGGCACGTCTGAGATGTGGTTCCAGCCGGCCCGACAGGTGTTTCCGCAGTGTCCGCCAAGCGGTTCTGGCGTAGTTGGCAGGTGATTTTGGCATGACTGGCAGGTGGTTCCAGCAAGCCTGGCAGGTGATTCCAAAGTGTTCACCAACTGGTTGTGGCGTAGCCGGCAGGTGATTTTTGCATGATCGGCAGGTGGTTCTGGCGAGTCGAGCAGGTGGTTCCGGCGTGCTCGGCTGGTGCTTCCGGGGTCATTGGCACGGGGTTCTGGCATGTCTGAGAGGTGGTTCCTGCATGCCCGGCAAGTGATTCCGGAGTGTTCGCCAAGTGGTTCTGGCATAGTCGGCAGGTGATTTTGGCATGTCCGGCAGGTGGTTCAGGCGAGTTGAGCAGGTGGTTCCAACGTGCTTGGCAGGTGCTTCCGGCGTCTCCGGCACGTGTTTCTGGCACATCTGACAGGTGGTTCCGGCAGGCCCGAAAGGTGATTCCGGTCTGTCCGGTAGGTGGTTCCAGCCTGCACGGCATGTGGTTCTGGTACGTCTCAGAGGTGGTTGCGCATGCCCAACAGGTGATTCCGGACTGTCCGCCACATGGTTCTGGCACGTCTGAGAGGTGGTTCCGGCATGCCCGGCAGGTCATCCCAGAGAGTCCTCCAAGTGGTTCTGGCATAACACGCAGGTGATTTTGGCGTGTCTGGCAGGTTGTTCCGTTGTGCTTGGCAGGTGGTTCAGGCTTGGCCGGCAGGTGGTTCCAGACTGTCCAGGACGTGTTTCCAGCTTCTCCGGCAGGTGGTTCTGGTACGTCTGAGAGGTGGTTCCGCCATGGCTGGCAGGTGATTCCGGACCGTCCCCCAGGTGGTTCTGGCATAGCCAGCAGTTGATATTGGCCTGTCCGGAAGGTGGTTCCAGCGAGTCGAACAGGTGGCTCCGGCGTGCTCGGCAGGTGGTTCCGGTCTGTCCGGTAGGTGATTCCGGCGTGTCCGGCACGTGCTTCCGGCACGTCTGAGAGGTGGTTCCGGCATGCGCGACAGGTGATTTCGGAGTGTCCGCCAGGTGGTTCTGGCGTACCCGGCAGGTGATGTTGGCGTGTCCGGCAGGTGTTTCTGGCGAGTCGAGCAGGTGGCTCCGGCATGCTCGGCAGGTGCTTCCGGCGTCTCCGGCACGTGGTTCTGGTGTGTCTGAGAGCTGGTTCCGGCATGTCCGGCAGATGATTCCGGAGTGTCCGCCAAGTGGTTCTGGCATACCCGGTTGGTGATTTGGGCATGTCAGGTAGGTGGTTCCGGCGAGTCGAGCAGGTGGCTCCGGCGTGCTCGGCAGGTTGTTCAGACGGGTCTGGCAGGTGTTTTCCGTCTGTTCGGGGTGTGGTTCCAGCATCTCATGCACGTGGTTCTGGCACGTCTGAGATGTGCTTCCGGCCGGCCCGACAGGTGTTTCCACAGTGTCCGCCAAGTGGTACTGGCGTAGTTGGCAGGTGATTTTGGCATGACCGGCAGGTGGTTCCAGCAAGCCCGGCAGGTGATTCCGAAGTGTTCCCCAACTGGTTGTGGCGTAGCCGGCAGGTGATTTTTGCGTGTCCGGCAGGTGGTTCTGGCGAGTTGAGCAGGTGGTTCCGGCGTGCTCGGCAGGTGCTTCCGGGGTCATTGGCACGTGGTTCTGGCATATCTGAGAGGTGGTTCCGGCATGCCCGGCAGGTGATTCCGGAGTGTTCGCCAAGTGTTTCCGGCGTAGCCGGCAGGTGAGTTTGCATGTCCAGCGGTCGTTCCGGCGGGTCGAGCCGGTGGTTCCGGCGTGTCCGGCAGGTGGTTCCGGTCTGTCCGGCAGGTGGTTCTGTGGTGTCCGGCACGAGGTTCAGTCTGAGAGGCTGTGCCGGCATGCCCCTCACGTGATTCCGGCTTGTCCCCGAAGTGGTGCTGGTGTAGCGGGCAGGTGATTTTGGCGTGTCCGGCAGGTGGTTCAGGCGAGTTGAGCAGGTGGTTGCGACGTGCTCGGCAGGTGCTTCCGGCGTCTCCGGCACGGGTTTCTGGCACATCTGACTGGTGGTTCCGGCATGCCCAAAAGTTGATTCCGGTCTGTCCGGTAGGTGGTTCCGGCGTGCACGGCACGTGGTTCTGGTACGTGTCAGAGGTGGTTGCCTATGCCCAACAGGTGATTCCGGACTGTCCGCCACGTGCTTCTGGCACGTCTGAGAGGTGGTTCCAACATGCCCGGCAGGTCATTTCGGAGAGTCGTCCAAGTGGTTCTGGCATAGCCCACAGGTGATTTTGGCGTGTCCGGCAGGTGGTTCCGCCGTGCTCGGCAGGTGGTTCAGGCATGGCCGTCACGTGGTTCCAGTCTGTCCAGGACGTGTTTCCAGCTTCTCCGGCAGGTGGTTCTGGTACGTCTGAGAGGTGGTTCCGCCATGGCTGGCAGGTGATTCCGGACCGTCCCCCAGGTGGTTCTGGCATAGCCAGCAGTTGATATTGGCCTGTCCGGCAGGTGGTTCCAGCGAGTCGAACAGGTGGCTCCGGCGTTCTTGGCAGGTGGTTCCGGTCTGTCCGGTAGGTGTTTCCGGCGTGTCTGGCACGTGCTTCCGGCATGCGCGGCAGGTGATTCCGTAGTGTCCGCCAGGTGGTTCTGGCATACCCGGCAGGTGATTTTGGCGTGTCCGGCAGGTGTTTCTGGCGAGTCGAGCAGGTGGCTCCGGCATGCTCGGCAGGTGCTTCCGGCGTCTCCGGCACTTGGTTCTGGTGTGTCTGAGAGCTGGTTCCGGCATGTCCGGCAGATGATTCCGGAGTGTCCGCCAAGTGGTTCTGGCATACCCAGCAGGTGATTTTGGCGTGTCAGGGAGGTGGTACCGGTGAGTCGAGCAGGTGGTTCCGGCGTGCTCGGCAGGTGGTTCAGGCGGTTCTGGCAGGTGGTATCCGTCTGTTCGGGGTGTGGTTCCAGCATCTCATGAACACGTTTCTGGCACGTCTGAGATGTGGTTCCAGCCGGCCCGACAGGTGTTTCCGCAGTGTCCGCCAAGCGGTTCTGGCGTAGTTGGCAGGTGATTTTGGCATGACTGGCACGTGGTTCCAGCAAGCCTGGCAGGTGATTCCAAAGTGTTCACCAACTGGTTGTGGCGTAGCCGGCAGGTGATTTTTGCGTGATTGGCAGGTGGTTCTGGCGAGTCGAGCAGGTGGTTCCGGCGTGCTCGGCTGGTGCTTCCGGGGTCATTGGCACGGGGTTCTGGCATGTCTGAGAGGTGGTTCCTGCATGCCCGGCAAGTGATTCCGGAGTGTTCGCCAAGTGGTTCTGGCATAGTCGGCAGGTGATTTTGGCATGTCCGGCAGGTGGTTCAGGCGAGTTGAGCAGGTGGTTCCAACGTGCTTGGCAGGTGCTTCCGGCGTCTCCGGCACGTGTTTCTGGCACATCTGACAGGTGGTTCCGGCATGCCCGAAAGGTGATTCCGGTCTGTCCGGTAGGTGGTTCCAGCCTGCACGGCATGTGGTTCTGGTACGTCTCAGAGGTGGTTGCGCATGCCCAACAGGTGATTCCGGACTGTCCGCCACATGGTTCTGGCACGTCTGAGAGGTGGTTCCGGCATGCCCGGCAGGTCATCCCAGAGAGTCCTCCAAGTGGTTCTGGCATAACACGCAGGTGATTTTGGCGTGTCTGGCAGGTTGTTCCGTTGTGCTTGGCAGGTGGTTCAGGCTGGGCCGGCAGGTGGTTCCAGACTGTCCAGGACGTGTTTCCAGCTTCTCCGGCAGGTGGTTCTGGTACTTCTGAGAGGTGGTTCCGACATGGCTGGCAGGTGATTCCGGACCGTCCCCCAGGTGGTTCTGGCATAGCCAGCAGTTGATATTGGCCTGTCCGGCAGGTGGTTCCAGCGAGTCGAACAGGTGGCTCCGGCGTGCTCGGCAGGTGGTTCCAGTCTGTCCGGTAGGTGATTCCGGCGTGTCCGGCACGTGCTTCCGGCACGTCTGAGCGGTGGTTCCGGCATGCGCGACAGGTGATTTCGGAGTGTCCGCCAGGTGGTTCTGGCGTACCCGGCAGGTGATTTTTGCGTGTCCGGCAGGTGTTTCTGGCGAGTCGAGCAGGTGGCTCCGGCATGCTCGGCAGGTGCTTCCGGCGTCTCCGGCACATGGTTCTGGTGTGTCTGAGAGCTGGTTCCGGCATGTCCGGCAGATGATTCCGGAGTGTCCGCCAAGTGGTTCTGGCATACCCGGCTGGTGATTTGGGCATGTCAGGTAGGTGGTTCCGGCGAGTCGAGCAGGTGGCTCCGGCGTGCTCGGCAGGTTGTTCAGACGGGTCTGGCAGGTGTTTTCCGTCTGTTCGGGGTGTGGTTCCAGCATCTCATGCACATGGTTGTGGCACGTCTGAGATGTGGTTCCGGCCGGCCCGACAGGTGTTTCCACAGTGTCCGCCAAGTGGTACTGGCGTAGTTGGCAGGTGATTTTGGCATGACCGGCAGGTGGTTCCAGCAAGCCCGGCAGGTGATTCCGAAGTGTTCCCCAACTGGTTGTGGCGTAGCCGGCAGGTGATTTTTGCGTGTCCGGCAGGTGGTTCTGGCGAGTCGAGCAGGTGGTTCCGGCGTGCTCGGCAGGTGCTTCCGGGGTCATTGGCACGTGGTTCTGGCATATCTGAGGGGTGGTTCCGGCATGCCCGGCAGGTGATTCCGGAGTGTTCGCCAAGTGCTTCCGGCGTAGCCGGCAGGTGATTTTGCATGTCCAGCGGTCGTTCGGGCGGGTCGAGCCGGTGGTTCCGGCGTGTCCGGCAGGTGGTTCCGGTCTGTCCGGCAGGTGGTTCTGTGGTGTCCGGCACGAGGTTCAGTCTGAGAGGCTGTACCGGCATGATCCTCACGTGATTCCGGCTTGTCCCCGAAGTGGTGCTGGTGTAGCGGGCAGGTGATTTTGGCGTGTCCGGCAGGTGGTTCAGGCGAGTTGAGCAGGTGGTTGCGACGTGCTCGGCAGGTGCTTCCGGCGTCTCCGGCACGGGTTTCTGGCACATCTGACTGGTGGTTCCGGCATGCCCAAAAGTTGATTCCGGTCTGTCCGGTAGGTGGTTCCGGCGTGCACGGCACGTGGTTCTGGTACGTGTCAGAGGTGGTTGCCTATGCCCAACAGGTGAATCCGGACTGTCCGCCACGTGCTTTTGGCACCTCTGAGAGGTGGTTCCAACATGCCCGGCAGGTCATTTCGGAGAGTCGTCCAAGTGGTTCTGGCATAGCCCACAGGTGATTTTGGCGTGTCCGGCAGGTGGTTCCGCCGTGCTCGGCAGGTGGTTCAGGCATGGCCGTCACGTGGTTCCAGTCTGTCCAGGACGTGTTTCCAGCTTCTCCGGCAGGTGGTTCTGGTACGTCTGAGAGGTGGTTCCGCCATGGCTGGCAGGTGATTCCGGACCGTCCCCCAGGTGGTTCTGGCATAGCCAGCAGTTGATATTGGCCTGTCCGGCAGGTGGTTCCAGCGAGTCGAACAGGTGGCTCCGGCGTTCTTGGCAGGTGGTTCCGGTCTGTCCGGTAGGTGTTTGCGGCGTGTCTGGCACGTGCTTCCGGCATGCGCGGCAGGTGATTCCGTAGTGTCCGCCAGGTGGTTCTGGCATACCCGGCAGGTGATTTTGGCGTGTCCGGCAGGTGTTTCTGGCGAGTCGAGCAGGTGGCTCCGGCATGCTCGGCAGGTGCTTCCGGCGTCTCCGGCACTTGGTTCTGGTGTGTCTGAGAGCTGGTTCCGGCATGTCCGGCAGATGATTCCGGAGTGTCCGCCAAGTGGTTCTGGCATACCCAGCAGGTGATTTTGGCGTGTCAGGGAGGTGGTACCGGTGAGTCGAGCAGGTGGTTCCGGCGTGCTCGGCAGGTGGTTCAGGCGGTTCTGGCAGGTGGTATCCGTCTGTTCGGGGTGTGGTTCCAGCATCTCATGAACACGTTTCTGGCACGTCTGAGATGTGGTTCCAGCCGGCCCGACAGGTGTTTCCGCAGTGTCCGCCAAGCGGTTCTGGCGTAGTTGGCAGGTGATTTTGGCATGACTGGCAGGTGGTTCCAGCAAGCCTGGCAGGTGATTCCAAAGTGTTCACCAACTGGTTGTGGCGTAGCCGGCAGGTGATTTTTGCGTGATCGGCAGGTGGTTCTGGCGAGTCGAGCAGGTGGTTCCGGCGTGCTCGGCTGGTGCTTCCGGGGTCATTGGCACGGGGTTCTGGCATGTCTGAGAGGTGGTTCCTGCATGCCCGGCAAGTGATTCCGGAGTGTTCGCCAAGTGGTTCTGGCATAGTCGGCAGGTGATTTTGGCATGTCCGGCAGGTGGTTCAGGCGAGTTGAGCAGGTGGTTCCAACGTGCTTGGCAGGAGCTTCCGGCGTCTCCGGCACGTGTTTCTGGCACATCTGACAGGTGGTTCCGGCATGCCCGAAAGGTGATTCCGGTCTGTCCGGTAGGTGGTTCCAGCCTGCACGGCATGTGGTTCTGGTACGTCTCAGAGGTGGTTGCGCATGCCCAACAGGTGATTCCGGACTGTCCGCCACATGGTTCTGGCACGTCTGAGAGGTGGTTCCGGCATGCCCGGCAGGTCATCCCAGAGAGTCCTCCAAGTGGTTCTGGCATAACACGCAGGTGATTTTGGCGTGTCTGGCAGGTTGTTCCGTTGTGCTTGGCAGGTGGTTCAGGCTTGGCCGGCAGGTGGTTCCAGACTGTCCAGGACGTGTTTCCAGCTTCTGCGGCAGGTGGTTCTGGTACGTCTGAGAGGTGGTTCCGCCATGGCTGGCAGGTGATTCCGGACCGTCCCCCAGGTGGTTCTGGCATAGCCAGCAGTTGATATTGGCCTGTCCGGAAGGTGGTTCCAGCGAGTCGAACAGGTGGCTCCGGCGTGCTCGGCAGGTGGTTCCGGTCTGTCCGGTAGGTGATTCCGGCGTGTCCGGCACGTGCTTCCGGCACGTCTGAGAGGTGGTTCCGGCATGCGCGACAGGTGATTTCGGAGTGTCCGCCAGGTGGTTCTGGCGTACCCGGCAGGTGATTTTGGCGTGTCCGGCAGGTGTTTCTGGCGAGTCGAGCAGGTGGCTCCGGCATGCTCGGCAGGTGCTTCCGGCGTCTCCGGCACGTGGTTCTGGTGTGTCTGAGAGCTGGTTCCGGCATGTCCGGCAGATGATTCCGGAGTGTCCGCCAAGTGGTTCTGGCATACCCGGCTGGTGATTTGGGCATGTCAGGTAGGTGGTTCCGGCGAGTCGAGCAGGTGGCTCCGGCGTGCTCGGCAGGTTGTTCAGACGGGTCTGGCAGGTGTTTTCCGTCTGTTCGGGGTGTGGTTCCAGCATCTCATGCACATGGTTGTGGCTCGTCTGAGATGTGGTTCCGGCCGGCCCGACAGGTGTTTCCACAGTGTCCGCCAAGTGGTACTGGCGTAGTTGGCAGGTGATTTTGGCATGACCGGCAGGTGGTTCCAGCAAGCCCAGCAGGTGATTCCGAAGTGTTCCCCAACTGGTTGTGGCGTAGCCGGCAGGTGATTTTGGCGTGTCCGGCAGGTGGTTCTGGCGAGTCGAGCAGGTGGTTCCGGCGTGCTCGGCAGGTGCTTCCGGGTTCATTGGCACGTGGTTCTGGCATATCTGAGGGGTGGTTCCGGCATGCCCGGCAGGTGATTCCGGAGTGTTCGCCAAGTGTTTCCGGCGTAGCCGGCAGGTGAGTTTGCATGTCCAGCGGTCGTTCCGGCGGGTCGAGCCGGTGGTTCCGGCGTGTCCGGCAGGTGGTTCCAGTCTGTCCGGCAGGTGGTTCTGTGGTGTCCGGCACGAGGTTCAGTCTGAGAGGCTGTGCCGGCATGATCCTCACGTGATTCCGGCTTGTCCCCGAAGTGGTGCTGGTGTAGCGGGCAGGTGATTTTGGCGTGTCCGGCAGGTGGTTCAGGCGAGTTGAGCAGGTGGTTGCGACGTGCTCGGCAGGTGCTTCCGGCGTCTCCGGCACGGGTTTCTGGCACATCTGACTGGTGGTTCCGGCATGCCCAAAAGTTGATTCCGGTCTGTCCGGTAGGTGGTTCCGGCGTGCACGGCACGTGGTTCTGGTACGTGTCAGAGGTGGTTGCCTATGCCCAACAGGTGAAGCCGGACTGTCCGCCACGTGCTTTTGGCACCTCTGAGAGGTGGTTCCAACATGCCCGGCAGGTCATTTCGGAGAGTCGTCCAAGTGGTTCTGGCATAGCCCACAGGTGATTTTGGCGTGTCCGGCAGGTGGTTCCGCCGTGCTCGGCAGGTGGTTCAGGCATGGCCGTCACGTGGTTCCAGTCTGTCCAGGACGTGTTTCCAGCTTCTCCGGCAGGTGGTTCTGGTACGTCTGAGAGGTGGTTCCGCCATGGCTGGCAGGTGATTCCGGACCGTCCCCCAGGTGGTTCTGGCATAGCCAGCAGTTGATATTGGCCTGTCCGGCAGGTGGTTCCAGCGAGTCGAACAGGTGGCTCCGGCGTTCTTGGCAGGTGGTTCCGGTCTGTCCGGTAGGTGTTTGCGGCGTGTCTGGCACGTGCTTCCGGCATGCGCGGCAGGTGATTCCGTAGTGTCCGCCAGGTGGTTCTGGCATACCCGGCAGGTGATTTTGGCGTGTCCGGCAGGTGTTTCTGGCGAGTCGAGCAGGTGGCTCCGGCATGCTCGGCAGGTGCTTCCGGCGTCTCCGGCACTTGGTTCTGGTGTGTCTGAGAGCTGGTTCCGGCATGTCCGGCAGATGATTCCGGAGTGTCCGCCAAGTGGTTCTGGCATACCCAGCAGGTGATTTTGGCGTGTCAGGGAGGTGGTACCGGTGAGTCGAGCAGGTGGTTCCGGCGTGCTCGGCAGGTGGTTCAGGCGGTTCTGGCAGGTGGTATCCGTCTGTTCGGGGTGTGGTTCCAGCATCTCATGAACACGTTTCTGGCACGTTTGAGATGTGGTTCCAGCCGGCCCGACAGGTGTTTCCGCAGTGTCCGCCAAGCGGTTCTGGCGTAGTTGGCAGGTGATTTTGGCATGACTGGCACGTGGTTCCAGCAAGCCTGGCAGGTGATTCCAAAGTGTTCACCAACTGGTTGTGGCGTAGCCGGCAGGTGATTTTTGCGTGATCGGCAGGTGGTTCTGGCGAGTCGAGCAGGTGGTTCCGGCGTGCTCGGCTGGTGCTTCCGGGGTCATTGGCACGGGGTTCTGGCATGTCTGAGAGGTGGTTCCTGCATGCCCGGCAAGTGATTCCGGAGTGTTCGCCAAGTGGTTCTGGCATACTCGGCAGGTGCTTTTGGCATGTCCGGCAGGTGGTTCAGGCGAGTTGAGCAGGTGGTTCCAACGTGCTTGGCAGGTGCTTCCGGCGTCTCCGGCACGTGTTTCTGGCACATCTGACAGGTGGTTCCGGCATGCCCGAAAGGTGATTCCGGTCTGTCCGGTAGGTGGTTCCAGCCTGCACGGCATGTGGTTCTGGTACGTCTCAGAGGTGGTTGCGCATGCCCAACAGGTGATTCCGGACTGTCCGCCACATGGTTCTGGCACGTCTGAGAGGTGGTTCCGGCATGCCCGGCAGGTCATCCCAGAGAGTCCTCCAAGTGGTTCTGGCATAACACGCAGGTGATTTTGGCGTGTCTGGCAGGTTGTTCCGTTGTGCTTGGCAGGTGGTTCAGGCTTGGCCGGCAGGTGGTTCCAGACTGTCCAGGACGTGTTTCCAGCTTCTGCGGCAGGTGGTTCTGGTACGTCTGAGAGGTGGTTCCGCCATGGCTGGCAGGTGATTCCGGACCGTCCCCCAGGTGGTTCTGGCATAGCCAGCAGTTGATATTGGCCTGTCCGGAAGGTGGTTCCAGCGAGTCGAACAGGTGGCTCCGGCGTGCTCGGCAGGTGGTTCCGGTCTGTCCGGTAGGTGATTCCGGCGTGTCCGGCACGTGCTTCCGGCACGTCTGAGAGGTGGTTCCGGCATGCGCGACAGGTGATTTCGGAGTGTCCGCCAGGTGGTTCTGGCGTACCCGGCAGGTGATTTTGGCGTGTCCGGCAGGTGTTTCTGGCGAGTCGAGCAGGTGGCTCCGGCATGCTCGGCAGGTGCTTCCGGCGTCTCCGGCACGTGGTTCTGGTGTGTCTGAGAGCTGGTTCCGGCATGTCCGGCAGATGATTCCGGAGTGTCCGCCAAGTGGTTCTGGCATACCCGGCTGGTGATTTGGGCATGTCAGGTAGGTGGTTCCGGCGAGTCGAGCAGGTGGCTCCGGCGTGCTCGGCAGGTTGTTCAGACGGGTCTGGCAGGTGTTTTCCGTCTGTTCGGGGTGTGGTTCCAGCATCTCATGCACATGGTTGTGGCTCGTCTGAGATGTGGTTCCGGCCGGCCCGACAGGTGTTTCCACAGTGTCCGCCAAGTGGTACTGGCGTAGTTGGCAGGTGATTTTGGCATGACCGGCAGGTGGTTCCAGCAAGCCCAGCAGGTGATTCCGAAGTGTTCCCAAACTGGTTGTGGCGTAGCCGGCAGGTGATTTTGGCGTGTCCGGCAGGTGGTTCTGGCGAGTCGAGCAGGTGGTTCCGGCGTGCTCGGCAGGTGCTTCCGGGGTCATTGGCACGGGGTTCTGGCATGTCTGAGAGGTGGTTCCTGCATGCCCGGCAAGTGATTCCGGAGTGTTCGCCAAGTGGTTCTGGCATACTCGGCAGGTGCTTTTGGCATGTCCGGCAGGTGGTTCAGGCGAGTTGAGCAGGTGGTTCCAACGTGCTTGGCAGGTGCTTCCGGCGTCTCCGGCACGTGTTTCTGGCACATCTGACAGGTGGTTCCGGCATGCCCGAAAGGTGATTCCGGTCTGTCCGGTAGGTGGTTCCAGCCTGCACGGCATGTGGTTCTGGTACGTCTCAGAGGTGGTTGCGCATGCCCAACAGGTGATTCCGGACTGTCCGCCACATGGTTCTGGCACGTCTGAGAGGTGGTTCCGGCATGCCCGGCAGGTCATCCCAGAGAGTCCTCCAAGTGGTTCTGGCATAACACGCAGGTGATTTTGGCGTGTCTGGCAGGTTGTTCCGTTGTGCTTGGCAGGTGGTTCAGGCTTGGCCGGCAGGTGGTTCCAGACTGTCCAGGACGTGTTTCCAGCTTCTGCGGCAGGTGGTTCTGGTACGTCTGAGAGCTGGTTCCGCCATGGCTGGCAGGTGATTCCGGACCGTCCCCCAGGTGGTTCTGGCATAGCCAGCAGTTGATATTGGCCTGTCCGGAAGGTGGTTCCAGCGAGTCGAACAGGTGGCTCCGGCGTGCTCGGCAGGTGGTTCCGGTCTGTCCGGTAGGTGATTCCGGCGTGTCCGGCACGTGCTTCCGGCACGTCTGAGAGGTGGTTCCGGCATGCGCGACAGGTGATTTCGGAGTGTCCGCCAGGTGGTTCTGGCGTACCCGGCAGGTGATTTTGGCGTGTCCGGCAGGTGTTTCTGGCGAGTCGAGCAGGTGGCTCCGGCATGCTCGGCAGGTGCTTCCGGCGTCTCCGGCACGTGGTTCTGGTGTGTCTGAGAGCTGGTTCCGGCATGTCCGGCAGATGATTCCGGAGTGTCCGCCAAGTGGTTCTGGCATACCCGGCTGGTGATTTGGGCATGTCAGGTAGGTGGTTCCGGCGAGTCGAGCAGGTGGCTCCGGCGTGCTCGGCAGGTTGTTCAGACGGGTCTGGCAGGTGTTTTCCGTCTGTTCGGGGTGTGGTTCCAGCATCTCATGCACATGGTTGTGGCTCGTCTGAGATGTGGTTCCGGCCGGCCCGACAGGTGTTTCCACAGTGTCCGCCAAGTGGTACTGGCGTAGTTGGCAGGTGATTTTGGCATGACCGGCAGGTGGTTCCAGCAAGCCCAGCAGGTGATTCCGAAGTGTTCCCCAACTGGTTGTGGCGTAGCCGGCAGGTGATTTTGGCGTGTCCGGCAGGTGGTTCTGGCGAGTCGAGCAGGTGGTTCCGGCGTGCTCGGCAGGTGCTTCCGGGTTCATTGGCACGTGGTTCTGGCATATCTGAGGGGTGGTTCCGGCATGCCCGGCAGGTGATTCCGGAGTGTTCGCCAAGTGTTTCCGGCGTAGCCGGCAGGTGAGTTTGCATGTCCAGCGGTCGTTCCGGCGGGTCGAGCCGGTGGTTCCGGCGTGTCCGGCAGGTGGTTCCAGTCTGTCCGGCAGGTGGTTCTGTGGTGTCCGGCACGAGGTTCAGTCTGAGAGGCTGTGCCGGCATGATCCTCACGTGATTCCGGCTTGTCCCCGAAGTGGTGCTGGTGTAGCGGGCAGGTGATTTTGGCGTGTCCGGCAGGTGGTTCAGGCGAGTTGAGCAGGTGGTTGCGACGTGCTCGGCAGGTGCTTCCGGCGTCTCCGGCACGGGTTTCTGGCACATCTGACTGGTGGTTCCGGCATGCCCAAAAGTTGATTCCGGTCTGTCCGGTAGGTGGTTCCGGCGTGCACGGCACGTGGTTCTGGTACGTGTCAGAGGTGGTTGCCTATGCCCAACAGGTGAAGCCGGACTGTCCGCCACGTGCTTTTGGCACCTCTGAGAGGTGGTTCCAACATGCCCGGCAGGTCATTTCGGAGAGTCGTCCAAGTGGTTCTGGCATAGCCCACAGGTGATTTTGGCGTGTCCGGCAGGTGGTTCCGCCGTGCTCGGCAGGTGGTTCAGGCATGGCCGTCACGTGGTTCCAGTCTGTCCAGGACGTGTTTCCAGCTTCTCCGGCAGGTGGTTCTGGTACGTCTGAGAGGTGGTTCCGCCATGGCTGGCAGGTGATTCCGGACCGTCCCCCAGGTGGTTCTGGCATAGCCAGCAGTTGATATTGGCCTGTCCGGCAGGTGGTTCCAGCGAGTCGAACAGGTGGCTCCGGCGTTCTTGGCAGGTGGTTCCGGTCTGTCCGGTAGGTGTTTCCGGCGTGTCTGGCACGTGCTTCCGGCATGCGCGGCAGGTGATTCCGTAGTGTCCGCCAGGTGGTTCTGGCATACCCGGCAGGTGATTTTGGCGTGTCCGGCAGGTGTTTCTGGCGAGTCGAGCAGGTGGCTCCGGCATGCTCGGCAGGTGCTTCCGGCGTCTCCGGCACTTGGTTCTGGTGTGTCTGAGAGCTGGTTCCGGCATGTCCGGCAGATGATTCCGGAGTGTCCGCCAAGTGGTTCTGGCATACCCAGCAGGTGATTTTGGCGTGTCAGGGAGGTGGTACCGGTGAGTCGAGCAGGTGGTTCCGGCGTGCTCGGCAGGTGGTTCAGGCGGTTCTGGCAGGTGGTATCCGTCTGTTCGGGGTGTGGTTCCAGCATCTCATGAACACGTTTCTGGCACGTCTGAGATGTGGTTCCAGCCGGCCCGACAGGTGTTTCCGCAGTGTCCGCCAAGCGGTTCTGGCGTAGTTGGCAGGTGATTTTGGCATGACTGGCACGTGGTTCCAGCAAGCCTGGCAGGTGATTCCAAAGTGTTCACCAACTGGTTGTGGCGTAGCCGGCAGGTGATTTTTGCGTGATCGGCAGGTGGTTCTGGCGAGTCAAGCAGGTGGTTCCGGCGTGCTCGGCTGGTGCTTCCGGGGTCATTGGCACGGGGTTCTGGCATGTCTGAGAGGTGGTTCCTGCATGCCCGGCAAGTGATTCCGGAGTGTTCGCCAAGTGGTTCTGGCATACTCGGCAGGTGCTTTTGGCATGTCCGGCAGGTGGTTCAGGCGAGTTGAGCAGGTGGTTCCAACGTGCTTGGCAGGTGCTTCCGGCGTCTCCGGCACGTGTTTCTGGCACATCTGACAGGTGGTTCCGGCATGCCCGAAAGGTGATTCCGGTCTGTCCGGTAGGTGGTTCCAGCCTGCACGGCATGTGGTTCTGGTACGTCTCAGAGGTGGTTGCGCATGCCCAACAGGTGATTCCGGACTGTCCGCCACATGGTTCTGGCACGTCTGAGAGGTGGTTCCGGCATGCCCGGCAGGTCATCCCAGAGAGTCCTCCAAGTGGTTCTGGCATAACACGCAGGTGATTTTGGCGTGTCTGGCAGGTTGTTCCGTTGTGCTTGGCAGGTGGTTCAGGCTTGGCCGGCAGGTGGTTCCAGACTGTCCAGGACGTGTTTCCAGCTTCTCCGGCAGGTGGTTCTGGTACGTCTGAGAGGTGGTTCCGCCATGGCTGGCAGGTGATTCCGGACCGTCCCCCAGGTGGTTCTGGCATAGCCAGCAGTTGATATTGGCCTGTCCGGCAGGTGGTTCCAGCGAGTCGAACAGGTGGCTCCGGCGTGCTCGACAGGTGGTTCCGGTCTGTCCGGTAGGTGATTCCGGCGTGTCCGGCACGTGCTTCCGGCACGTCTGAGAGTTGGTTCCGGCATGCGCGACAGGTGATTTCGGAGTGTCCGCCAGGTGGTTCTGGCGTACCAGGCAGGTGATTTTGGCATGTCCGGCAGGTGTTTCTGGCGAGTCGAGCAGGTGGCTCCGGCATGCTCGGCAGGTGCTTCCGGCGTCTCCGGCACTTGGTTCTGGTGTGTCTGAGAGCTGGTTCCGGCATGTCCGGCAGATGATTCCGGAGTGTCCGCCAAGTGGTTCTGGCATACCCAGCAGGTGATTTTGGCGTGTCAGGGAGGTGGTACCGGTGAGTCGAGCAGGTGGTTCCGGCGTGCTCGGCAGGTGGTTCAGGCGGTTCTGGCAGGTGGTATCCGTCTGTTCGCGGTGTGGTTCCAGCATCTCATGAACACGTTTCTGGCACGTCTGAGATGTGGTTCCAGCCGGCCCGACAGGTGTTTCCGCAGTGTCCGCCAAGCGGTTCTGGCGTAGTTGGCAGGTGATTTTGGCATGACTGGCAGGTGGTTCCAGCAAGCCTGGCAGGTGATTCCAAAGTGTTCACCAACTGGTTGTGGCGTAGCCGGCAGGTGATTTTTGCGTGATCGGCAGGTGGTTCTGGCGAGTCGAGCAGGTGGTTCCGGCGTGCTCGGCTGGTGCTTCCGGGGTCATTGGCACGGGGTTCTGGCATGTCTGAGAGGTGGTTCCTGCATGCCCGGCAAGTGATTCCGGAGTGTTCGCCAAGTGGTTCTGGCATAGTCGGCAGGTGATTTTGGCATGTCCGGCAGGTGGTTCAGGCGAGTTGAGCAGGTGGTTCCAACGTGCTTGGCAGGTGCTTCCGGCGTCTCCGGCACGTGTTTCTGGCACATCTGACAGGTGGTTCCGGCATGCCCGAAAGGTGATTCCGGTCTGTCCGGTAGGTGGTTCCAGCCTGCACGGCATGTGGTTCTGGTACGTCTCAGAGGTGGTTGCGCATGCCCAACAGGTGATTCCGGACTGTCCGCCACATGGTTCTGGCACGTCTGAGAGGTGGTTCCGGCATGCCCGGCAGGTCATCCCAGAGAGTCCTCCAAGTGGTTCTGGCATAACACGCAGGTGATTTTGGCGTGTCTGGCAGGTTGTTCCGTTGTGCTTGGCAGGTGGTTCAGGCTTGGCCGGCAGGTGGTTCCAGACTGTCCAGGACGTGTTTCCAGCTTCTGCGGCAGGTGGTTCTGGTACGTCTGAGAGGTGGTTCCGCCATGGCTGGCAGGTGATTCCGGACCGTCCCCCAGGTGGTTCTGGCATAGCCAGCAGTTGATATTGGCCTGTCCGGAAGGTGGTTCCAGCGAGTCGAACAGGTGGCTCCGGCGTGCTCGGCAGGTGGTTCCGGTCTGTCCGGTAGGTGATTCCGGCGTGTCCGGCACGTGCTTCCGGCACGTCTGAGAGGTGGTTCCGGCATGCGCGACAGGTGATTTCGGAGTGTCCGCCAGGTGGTTCTGGCGTACCCGGCAGGTGATTTTGGCGTGTCCGGCAGGTGTTTCTGGCGAGTCGAGCAGGTGGCTCCGGCATGCTCGGCAGGTGCTTCCGGCGTCTCCGGCACTTGGTTCTGGTGTGTCTGAGAGCTGGTTCCGGCATGTCCGGCAGATGATTCCGGAGTGTCCGCCAAGTGGTTCTGGCATACCCGGCTGGTGATTTGGGCATGTCAGGTAGGTGGTTCCGGCGAGTCGAGCAGGTGGCTCTGGCGTGCTCGGCAGGTTGTTCAGACGGGTCTGGCAGGTGTTTTCCGTCTGTTCGGGGTGTGGTTCCAGCATCTCATGCACATGGTTGTGGCTCGTCTGAGATGTGGTTCCGGCCGGCCCGACAGGTGTTTCCACAGTGTCCGCCAAGTGGTACTGGCGTAGTTGGCAGGTGATTTTGGCATGACCGGCAGGTGGTTCCAGCAAGCCCAGCAGGTGATTCCGAAGTGTTCCCCAACTGGTTGTGGCGTAGCCGGCAGGTGATTTTGGCGTGTCCGGCAGGTGGTTCTGGCGAGTCGAGCAGGTGGTTCCGGCGTGCTCGGCAGGTGCTTCCGGGTTCATTGGCACGTGGTTCTGGCATATCTGAGGGGTGGTTCCGGCATGCCCGGCAGGTGATTCCGGAGTGTTCGCCAAGTGTTTCCGGCGTAGCCGGCAGGTGAGTTTGCATGTCCAGCGGTCGTTCCGGCGGGTCGAGCCGGTGGTTCCGGCGTGTCCGGCAGGTGGTTCCGGTCTGTCCGGCAGGTGGTTCTGTGGTGTCCGGCACGAGGTTCAGTCTGAGAGGCTGTGCCGGCATGATCCTCACGTGATTCCGGCTTGTCCCCGAAGTGGTGCTGGTGTAGCGGGCAGGTGATTTTGGCGTGTCCGGCAGGTGGTTCAGGCGAGTTGAGCAGGTGGTTGCGACGTGCTCGGCAGGTGCTTCCGGCGTCTCCGGCACGGGTTTCTGGCACATCTGACTGGTGGTTCCGGCATGCCCAAAAGTTGATTCCGGTCTGTCCGGTAGGTGGTTCCGGCGTGCACGGCACGTGGTTCTGGTACGTGTCAGAGGTGGTTGCCTATGCCCAACAGGTGAATCCGGACTGTCCGCCACGTGCTTTTGGCACCTCTGAGAGGTGGTTCCAACATGCCCGGCAGGTCATTTCGGAGAGTCGTCCAAGTGGTTCTGGCATAGCCCACAGCTGATTTTGGCGTGTCCGGCAGGTGGTTCCGCCGTGCTCGGCAGGTGGTTCAGGCATGGCCGTCACGTGGTTCCAGTCTGTCCAGGACGTGTTTCCAGCTTCTCCGGCAGGTGGTTCTGGTACGTCTGAGAGGTGGTTCCGCCATGGCTGGCAGGTGATTCCGGACCGTCCCCCAGGTGGTTCTGGCATAGCCAGCAGTTGATATTGGCCTGTCCGGCAGGTGGTTCCAGCGAGTCGAACAGGTGGCTCCGGCGTTCTTGGCAGGTGGTTCCGGTCTGTCCGGTAGGTGTTTCCGGCGTGTCTGGCACGTGCTTCCGGCATGCGCGGCAGGTGATTCCGTAGTGTCCGCCAGGTGGTTCTGGCATACCCGGCAGGTGATTTTGGCGTGTCCGGCAGGTGTTTCTGGCGAGTCGAGCAGGTGGCTCCGGCATGCTCGGCAGGTGCTTCCGGCGTCTCCGGCACTTGGTTCTGGTGTGTCTGAGAGCTGGTTCCGGCATGTCCGGCAGATGATTCCGGAGTGTCCGCCAAGTGGTTCTGGCATACCCAGCAGGTGATTTTGGCGTGTCAGGGAGGTGGTACCGGTGAGTCGAGCAGGTGGTTCCGGCGTGCTCGGCAGGTGGTTCAGGCGGTTCTGGCAGGTGGTATCCGTCTGTTCGGGGTGTGGTTCCAGCATCTCATGAACACGTTTCTGGCACGTCTGAGATGTGGTTCCAGCCGGCCCGACAGGTGTTTCCGCAGTGTCCGCCAAGCGGTTCTGGCGTAGTTGGCAGGTGATTTTGGCATGACTGGCAGGTGGTTCCAGCAAGCCTGGCAGGTGATTCCAAAGTGTTCACCAACTGGTTGTGGCGTAGCCGGCAGGTGATTTTTGCGTGATCGGCAGGTGGTTCTGGCGAGTCGAGCAGGTGGTTCCGGCGTGCTCGGCTGGTGCTTCCGGGGTCATTGGCACGGGGTTCTGGCATGTCTGAGAGGTGGTTCCTGCATGCCCGGCAAGTGATTCCGGAGTGTTCGCCAAGTGGTTCTGGCATACTCGGCAGGTGCTTTTGGCATGTCCGGCAGGTGGTTCAGGCGAGTTGAGCAGGTGGTTCCAACGTGCTTGGCAGGTGCTTCAGGCGTCTCCGGCACGTGTTTCTGGCACATCTGACAGGTGGTTCCGGCATGCCCGAAAGGTGATTCCGGTCTGTCCGGTAGGTGGTTCCAGCCTGCACGGCATGTGGTTCTGGTACGTCTCAGAGGTGGTTGCGCATGCCCAACAGGTGATTCCGGACTGTCCGCCACATGGTTCTGGCACGTCTGAGAGGTGGTTCCGGCATGCCCGGCAGGTCATCCCAGAGAGTCCTCCAAGTGGTTCTGGCATAACACGCAGGTGATTTTGGCGTGTCTGGCAGGTTGTTCCGTTGTGCTTGGCAGGTGGTTCAGGCTTGGCCGGCAGGTGGTTCCAGACTGTCCAGGACGTGTTTCCAGTTTCTCCGGCAGGTGGTTCTGGTACGTCTGAGAGGTGGTTCCGCCATGGCTGGCAGGTGATTCCGGACCGTCCCCCAGGTGGTTCTGGCATAGCCAGCAGTTGATATTGGCCTGTCCGGCAGGTGGTTCCAGCGAGTCGAACAGGTGGCTCCGGCGTGCTCGGCAGGTGGTTCCGGTCTGTCCGGTAGGTGTTTCCGGCGTGTCCGGCACGTGCTTCCGGCACGTCTGAGAGGTGGTTCCGGCATGCGCGACAGGTGATTTCGGAGTGTCCGCCAGGTGGTTCTGGCGTACCCGGCAGGTGATTTTGGCGTGTCCGGCAGGTGTTTCTGGCGAGTCGAGCAGGTGGCTCCGGCATGCTCGGCAGGTGCTTCCGGCGTCTCCGGCACGTGGTTCTGGTGTGTCTGAGAGCTGGTTCCGGCATGTCCGGCAGATGATTCCGGAGTGTCCGCCAAGTGGTTCTGGCATACCCGGCTGGTGATTTGGGCATGTCAGGTAGGTGGTTCCGGCAAGTCGAGCAGGTGGCTCCGGCGTGCTCGGCAGGTTGTTCAGACGGGTCTGGCAGGTGATTTCCGTCTGTTCGGGGTGTGGTTCCAGCATCTCATGCACATGGTTCTGGCACGTCTGAGATGTGGTTCCGGCCGGCCCGACAGGTGTTTCCACAGTGTCCGCCAAGTGGTACTGGCGTAGTTGGCAGGTGATTTTGGCTTGACCGGCAGGTGGTTCCAGCAAGCCCGGCAGGTGATTCCGAAGTGTTCCCCAACTGGTTGTGGCGTAGCCGGCAGGTGATTTTTGCGTGTCCGGCAGGTGGTTCTGGCGAGTCGAGCAGGTGGTTCCGGCGTGCTCGGCAGGTGCTTCCGGGGTCATTGGCACGTGGTTCTGGCATATCTGAGAGGTGGTTCCGGCATGCCCGGCAGGTGATTCCGGAGTGTTCGCCAAGTGTTTCCGGCGTAGCCGGCAGGTGAGTTTGCATGTCCAGCGGTCGTTCCGGCGGGTCGAGCCGGTGGTTCCGGCGTGTCCGGCAGGTGGTTCCGGTCTGTCCGGCAGGTGGTTCTGTGGTGTCTGGCACGAGGTTCAGTCTGAGAGGCTGTGCCGGCATGCCCCTCACGTGATTCCGGCTTGTCCCCGAAGTGGTGCTGGTGTAGCGGGCAGGTGATTTTGGCGTGTCCGGCAGGTGGTTCAGGCGAGTTGAGCAGGTGGTTGCGACGTGCTCGGCAGGTGCTTCCGGCGTCTCCGGCACGGGTTTCTGGCACATCTGACTGGTGGTTCCGGCATGCCCAAAAGTTGATTCCGGTCTGTCCGGTAGGTGGTTCCGGCGTGCACGGCACGTGGTTCTGGTACGTGTCAGAGGTGGTTGCCTATGCCCAACAGGTGATTCCGGACTGTCCGCCACGTGCTTCTGGCACGTCTGAGAGGTGGTTCCAACATGCCCGGCAGGTCATTTCGGAGAGTCGTCCAAGTGGTTCTGGCATAGCCCACAGGTGATTTTGGCGTGTCCGGCAGGTGGTTCCGCCGTGCTCGGCAGGTGGTTCAGGCATGGCCGTCACGTGGTTCCAGTCTGTCCAGGACGTGTTTCCAGCTTCTCCGGCAGGTGGTTCTGGTACGTCTGAGAGGTGGTTCCGCCATGGCTGGCAGGTGATCCCGGACTGTCCCCCAGGTGGTTCTGGCATAGCCAGCAGTTGATATTGGCCTGTCCGGCAGGTGGTTCCAGCGAGTCGAACAGGTGGCTCCGGCGTTCTTGGCAGGTGGTTCCGGTCTGTCCGGTAGGTGTTTCCGGCGTGTCTGGCACGTGCTTCCGGCATGCGCGGCAGGTGATTCCGTAGTGTCCGCCAGGTGGTTCTGGCATACCCGGCAGGTGATTTTGGCGTGGCCGGCAGGTGTTTCTGGCGAGTCGAGCAGGTGGCTCCGGCATGCTCGGCAGGTGCTTCCGGCGTCTCCGGCACTTGGTTCTGGTGTGTCTGAGAGCTGGTTCCGGCATGTCCGGCAGATGATTCCAGAGTGTCCGCCAAGTGGTTCTGGCATACCCAGCAGGTGATTTTGGCGTGTCAGGGAGGTGGTACCGGTGAGTCGAGCAGGTGGTTCTGGCGTGCTCGGCAGGTGGTTCAGGCGGTTCTGGCAGGTGGTATCCGTCTGTTCGGGGTGTGGTTCCAGCATCTCATGAACACGTTTCTGGCACGTCTGAGATGTGGTTCCAGCCGGCCCGACAGGTGTTTCCGCAGTGTCCGCCAAGCGGTTCTGGCGTAGTTGGCAGGTGATTTTGGCATGACTGGCAGGTGGTTCCAGCAAGCCTGGCAGGTGATTCCAAAGTGTTCACCAACTGGTTGTGGCGTAGCCGGCAGGTGATTTTTGCGTGATCGGCAGGTGGTTCTGGCGAGTCGAGCAGGTGGTTCCGGCGTGCTCGGCTGGTGCTTCCGGGGTCATTGGCACGGGGTTCTGGCATGTCTGAGAGGTGGTTCCTGCATGCCCGGCAAGTGATTCCGGAGTGTTCGCCAAGTGGTTCTGGCATAGTCGGCAGGTGATTTTGGCATGTCCGGCAGGTGGTTCAGGCGAGTTGAGCAGGTGGTTCCAACGTGCTTGGCAGGTGCTTCCGGCGTCTCCGGCACGTGTTTCTGGCACATCTGACAGGTGGTTCCGGCATGCCCGAAAGGTGATTCCGGTCTGTCCGGTAGGTGGTTCCAGCCTGCACGGCATGTGGTTCTGGTACGTCTCAGAGGTGGTTGCGCATGCCCAACAGGTGATTCCGGACTGTCCGCCACATGGTTCTGGCACGTCTGAGAGGTGGTTCCGGCATGCCCGGCAGGTCATCCCAGAGAGTCCTCCAAGTGGTTCTGGCATAACACGCAGGTGATTTTGGCGTGTCTGGCAGGTTGTTCCGTTGTGCTTGGCAGGTGGTTCAGGCTTGGCCGGCAGGTGGTTCCAGACTGTCCAGGACGTGTTTCCAGCTTCTCCGGCAGGTGGTTCTGGTACGTCTGAGAGGTGGTTCCGCCATGGCTGGCAGGTGATTCCGGACCGTCCCCCAGGTGGTTCTGGCATAGCCAGCAGTTGATATTGGCCTGTCCGGCAGGTGGTTCCAGCGAGTCGAACAGGTGGCTCCGGCGTGCTCGGCAGGTGGTTCCGGTCTGTCCGGTAGGTGATTCCGGCGTGTCCGGCACGTGCTTCCGGCACGTCTGAGAGGTGGTTCCGGCATGCGCGACAGGTGATTTCGGAGTGTCCGCCAGGTGGTTCTGGCGTACCCGGCAGGTGATTTTGGCGTGTCCGGCAGGTGTTTCTGGCGAGTCGAGCAGGTGGCTCCGGCATGCTCGGCAGGTGCTTCCGGCGTCTCCGGCACGTGGTTCTGGTGTGTCTGAGAGCTGGTTCCGGCATGTCCGGCAGATGATTCCGGAGTGTCCGCCAAGTGGTTCTGGCATACCCGGCTGGTGATTTGGGCATGTCAGGTAGGTGGTTCCGGCGAGTCGAGCAGGTGGCTCCGGCGTGCTCGGCAGGTTGTTCAGACGGGTCTGGCAGGTGTTTTCCGTCTGTTCGGGGTGTGGTTCCAGCATCTCATGCACATGGTTCTGGCACGTCTGAGATGTGGTTCCGGCCGGCCCGACAGGTGTTTCCACAGTGTCCGCCAAGTGGTACTGGCGTAGTTGGCAGGTGATTTTGGCATGACCGGCAGGTGGTTCCAGCAAGCCCGGCAGGTGATTCCGAAGTGTTCCCCAACTCGTTGTGGCGTAGCCGGCAGGTGATTTTTGCGTGTCCGGCAGGTGGTTCTGGCGAGTCGAGCAGGTGGTTCCGGCGTGCTCGGCAGGTGCTTCCGGGGTCATTGGCACGTGGTTCTGGCATATCTGAGAGGTGGTTCCGGCATGCCCGGCAGGTGATTCTGGAGTGTTCGCCAAGTGTTTCCAGGGTAGCCGGCAGGTGAGTTTGCATGTCCAGCGGTCGTTCCGGCGGGTCGAGCCGGTGGTTCCGGCGTGTCCGGCAGGTGGTTCCGGTCTGTCCGGCAGGTGGTTCTGTGGTGTCCAGCACGAGGTTCAGTCTGAGAGGCTGTGCCGGCATGCCCCTCACGTGATTCCGGCTTGTCCCCGAAGTGGTGCTGGTGTAGCGGGCAGGTGATTTTGGCGTGTCCGGCAGGTGGTTCAGGCGAGTTGAGCAGGTGGTTGCGACGTGCTCGGCAGGTGCTTCCGGCGTCTCCGGCACGGGTTTCTGGCACATCTGACTGGTGGTTCCGGCATGCCCAAAAGTTGATTCCGGTCTGTCCGTTAGGTGGTTCCGGCGTGCACGGCACGTGGTTCTGGTACGTGTCAGAGGTGGTTGCGTATGCCCAACAGGTGATTCCGGACAGTCCGCCACGTGCTTCTGGCACGTCTGAGAGGTGGTTCCAACATGCCCGGCATGTCATTTCGGAGAGTCGTCCAAGTGGTTCTGGCATAGCCCACAGGTGATTTTGGCGTGTCCGGCAGGTGGTTCCGCCGTGCTCGGCAGGTGGTTCAGGCATGGCCGTCACGTGGTTCCAGTCTGTCCAGGACGTGTTTCCAGCTTCTCCGTCAGGTGGTTCTGGTACGTCTGAGAGGTGGTTCCGCCATGGCTGGCAGGTGATCCCGGACCGTCCCCCAGGTGGTTCTGGCATAGCCAGCAGTTGATATTGGCCTGTCCGGCAGGTGGTTCCAGCGAGTCGAACAGGTGGCTCCGGCGTGCTCGACAGGTGGTTCCGGTCTGTCCGGTAGGTGATTCCGGCGTGTCCGGCACGTGCTTCCGGCACGTCTGAGAGTTGGTTCCGGCATGCGCGACAGGTGATTTCGGAGTGTCCGCCAGGTGGTTCTGGCGTACCCGGCAGGTGATTTTGGCATGTCCGGCAGGTGTTTCTGGCGAGTCGAGCAGGTGGCTCCGGCATGCTCGGCAGGTGCTTCCGGCGTCTCCGGCACGTTGTTCTGGTGTGTCTGAGAGCTGGTTCCGGCATGTCCGGCAGATGATTCCGGAGTGTCCGCCAAGTGGTTCTGGCATACCCGGCTGGTGATTTGGGCATGTCAGGTAGGTGGTTCCGGCGAGTCGAGCAGGTGGTTCCGGCGTGCTCGGCAGGTGCTTCCGGGGTCATTGGCACGTGGTTCTGGCATATCTGAGAGGTGGTTCCGGCATGCCCGGCAGGTGATTCCGGAGTGTTCGCCAAGTGTTTCCGGCGTAGCCGGCAGGTGAGTTTGCATGTCCAGCGGTCGTTCCGGCGGGTCGAGCCGGTGGTTCCGGCATGTCCGGAAGGTGGATCCGGTCTGTCCAGCAGGTGGTTCTGTGGTGTCCGGCACGAGGTTCAGTCTGAGAGGCTGTGCCGGCATGCCCCTCACGTGATTCCGGCTTGTCCCCGAAGTGGTGCTGGTGTAGCGGGCAGGTGATTTTGGCGTGTCCGGCAGGTGGTTCAGGCGAGTTGAGCAGGTGGTTGCGACGTGCTCGGCAGGTGCTTCCGGCGTCTCCGGCACGTGTTTATGGCACATCTGACTGGTGGTTCCGGCATGCCCAAAAGTTGATTCCGGTCTGTCCGGTAGGTGGTTCCGGCGTGCACGGCACGTGGTTCTGGTACGTCTCTGAGGTGGTTGCATATGCCCAACAGGTGATTCCGGACTGTCCGCCACGTGCTTCTGGCACGTCTGAGAGGTGGTTCCAACATGCCCGGCAGGTCATTTCGGAGAGTCGTCCAAGTGGTTCTGGCGTAGCCCACAGGTGATTTTGGCGTGTCCGGCAGGTGGTTCCGCCGTGCTCGGCAGGTGGTTCAGGCATGGCCGTCACGTGGTTCCAGTCTGTCCAGGACGTGTTTCCAGCTTCTCCGGCAGGTGGTTCTGGTACGTCTGAGAGGTGGTTCCGCCATGGCTGGCAGGTGATTACGGACCGTCCCCCAGGTGGTTCTGGCATAGCCAGCAGTTGATATTGGCCTGTCCGGCAGGTGGTTCCAGCGAGTCGAACAGGTGGCTCCGGCGTTCTTGGCAGGTGGTTCCGGTCTGTCCGGTAGGTGTTTCCGGCGTGTCTGGCACGTGCTTCCGGCATGCACGGCAGGTGATTCCGTAGTGTCCGCCAGGTGGTTCTGGCGTACCCGGCAGGTGATTTTGGCGTGTCCGGCAGGTGTTTCTGGCGAGTCGAGCAGGTGGCTCCGGCATGCTCGGCAGGTGCTTCCGGCGTCTCCGGCACGTGGTTCTGGTGTGTCTGAGAGCTGGTTCTGGCATGTCCGGCAGATGATTCCGGAGTGTCCGCCAAGTGGTTCTGGCATACCCGGCTGGTGATTTGGGCATGTCAGTTAGGTGGTTCCGGCGAGTCGAGCAGGTGGCTCCGGCGTGCTCGGCAGGTTGTTCAGACGGGTCTGGCAGGTGTTTTCCGTCTGTTCGGGGTGTGGTTCCAGCATCTCATGCACATGGTTCTGGCACGTCTGAGATGTGGTTCCGGCCGGCCCGACAGGTGTTTCCACAGTGTCCGCCAAGTGGTACTGGCGTAGTTGGCAGGTGATTTTGGCATGACCGGCAGGTGGTTCCAGCAAGCCCGGCAGGTGATTCCGAAGTGTTCCCCAACTGGTTGTGGCGTAGCCGGCAGGTGATTTTTGCGTGTCCGGCAGGTGGTTCTGGCGAGTCGAGCAGGTGGTTCCGGCGTGCTCGGCAGGTGCTTCCGGGGTCATTGGCACGTGGTTCTGGCATATCTGAGAGGTGGTTCCGGCATGCCCGGCAGGTGATTCTGGAGTGTTCGCCAAGTGTTTCCGGCGTAGCCGGCAGGTGAGTTTGCATGTCCAGCGGTCGTTCCGGCGGGTCGAGCCGGTGGTTCCGGCGTGTCCGGCAGGTGGTTCCGGTCTGTCCGGCAGGTGGTTCTGTGGTGTCCGGCACGAGGTTCAGTCTGAGAGGCTGTGCCGGCATGCCCCTCACGTGATTCCGGCTTGTCCCCGAAGTGGTGCTGGTGTAGCGGGCAGGTGATTTTGGCGTGTCCGGCAGGTGGTTCAGGCGAGTTGAGCAGGTGGTTGCGACGTGCTCGGCAGGTGCTTCCGGCGTCTCCGGCACGGGTTTCTGGCACATCTGACTGGTGGTTCGGGCATGCCCAAAAGTTGATTCCGGTCTGTCCGGTAGGTGGTTCCGGCGTGCACGGCACGTGGTTCTGGTACGTGTCAGAGGTGGTTGCGTATGCCCAACAGGTGATTCCGGACTGTCCGCCACGTGCTTCTGGCACGTCTGAGAGGTGGTTCCAACATGCCCGGCAGGTCATTTCGGAGAGTCGTCCAAGTGGTTCTGGCATAGCCCACAGGTGATTTGGGCGTGTCCGGCAGGTGGTTCCGCCGTGCTCGGCAGGTGGTTCAGGCATGGCCGTCACGTGGTTCCAGTCTGTCCAGGACGTGTTTCCAGCTTCTCCGGCAGGTGGTTCTGGTACGTCTGAGAGGTGGTTCCGCCATGGCTGGCAGGTGATCCCGGACTGTCCCCCAGGTGGTTCTGGCATAGCCAGCAGTTGATATTGGCCTGTCCGGCAGGTGGTTCCAGCGAGTCGAACAGGTGGCTCCGGCGTTCTTGGCAGGTGGTTCCGGTCTGTCCGGTAGGTGTTTGCGGCGTGTCTGGCACGTGCTTCCGGCATGCGCGGCAGGTGATTCCGTAGTGTCCGCCAGGTGGTTCTGGCGTACCCGGCAGGTGATTTTGGCGTGGCCGGCAGGTGTTTCTGGCGAGTCGAGCAGGTGGCTCCGGCATGCTCGGCAGGTGCTTCCGGCGTCTCCGGCACTTGGTTCTGGTGTGTCTGAGAGCTGGTTCCGGCATGTCCGGCAGATGATTCCGGAGTGTCCGCCAAGTGGTTCTGGCATGCCCAGCAGGTGATTTTGGCGTGTCAGGGAGGTGGTACCGGTGAGTCGAGCAGGTGGTTCCGGCGTGCTCGGCAGGTGGTTCAGGCGGTTCTGGCAGGTGGTATCCGTCTGTTCGGAGTGTGGTTCCAGCATCTCATGAACACGTTTCTGGCACGTCTGAGATGTGGTTCCAGCCGGCCCGACAGGTGTTTCCGCAGTGTCCGCCAAGCGTTTTTGGCGTAGTAGTCAGGTGATTTTGGCATGACCGGCAGGTGGTTCCAGCAAGCCCGGCAGGTGATTCCGAAGTGTTCCCCAACTGGTTGTGGCGTAGCCGGCAGGTGATTTTTGCGTGTCCGGCAGGTGGTTCTGGCGAGTCGAGCAGGTGGTTCCGGCGTGCTCGGCTGGTGCTTCCGGGGTCATTGGCATGTGGTTCTGGCATATCTGAGAGGTGGTTCCGGCATGCCCGGCAGGTGATTCTGGAGTGTTCGCCAAGTGTTTCCGGCGTAGCCGGCAGGTGAGTTTGCATGTCCAGCGGTCGTTCCGGCGGGTCGAGCCGGTGGTTCCTGCGTGTCCGGGAGGTGGTTCCGGTCTGTCCGGCAGGTGGTTCTGTGGTGTCCGGCACGAGGTTCAGTCTGAGAGGCTGTGCCGGCATGCCCCTCACGTGATTCCGGCTTGTCCCCGAAGTGGTGCTGGTGTAGCGGGCAGGTGATTTTGGCGTGTCCGGCAGGTGGTTCAGGTGAGTTGAGCAGGTGGTTGCGACGTGCTCGGCAGGTGCTTCCGGCGTCTCCGGCACGGGTTTCTGGCACATCTGACTGGTGGTTCCGGCATGCCCAAAAGTTGATTCCAGTCTGTCCGGTAGGTGGTTCCGGCGTGCACGGCACGTGGTTCTGGTACGTGTCAGAGGTGGTTGCCTATGCCCAACAGGTGATTCCGGACTGTCCGCCACGTGCTTCTGGCACGTCTGAGAGGTGGTTCCAACATGCCCGGCAGGTCATTTCGGAGAGTCGTCCAAGTGGTTCTGGCATAGCCCACAGGTGATTTTTGCGTGCTCGGCAGGTGGTTCAGGCATGGCCGTCACGTGGTTCCAGTCTGTCCAGGACGTGTTTCCAGCTTCTCCGGCAGGTGGTTCTGGTACGTCTGAGAGGTGGTTCCGCCATGGCTGGCAGGTGATTCCGGACCGTCCCCCAGGTGGTTCTGGCATAGCCAGCAGTTGATATTGGCCTGTCCGGCAGGTGGTTCCAGCGAGTCGAACAGGTGGCTCCGGCGTTCTTGGCAGGTGGTTCCGGTCTGTCCGGTAGGTGTTTCCGGCGTGTCTGGCACGTGCTTCCGGCATGCGCGGCAGGTGATTCCGTAGTGTCCGCCAGGTGGTTCTGGCATACCCGGCAGGTGATTTTGGCGTGTCCGGCAGGTGTTTCTGGCGAGTCGAGCAGGTGGCTCCGGCATGCTCGGCAGGTGCTTCCGGCGTCTCCGGCACTTGGTTCTGGTGTGTCTGAGAGCTGGTTCCGGCATGTCCGGCAGATGATTCCGGAGTGTCCGCCAAGTGGTTCTGGCATACCCGGCTGGTGATTTGGGCATGTCAGTTAGGTGGTTCCGGCGAGTCGAGCAGGTGGCTCCGGCGTGCTCGGCAGGTTGTTCAGACGGGTCTGGCAGGTGTTTTCCGTCTGTTCGGGGTGTGGTTCCAGCATCTCATGCACATGGTTGTGGCACGTCTGAGATGTGGTTCCGGCCGGCCCGACAGGTGTTTCCACAGTGTCCGCCAAGTGGTACTGGCGTAGTTGGCAGGTGATTTTGGCATGACCGGCAGGTGGTTCCAGCAAGCCCGGCAGGTGATTCCGAAGTGTTCCCCAACTGGTTGTGGCGTAGCCGGCAGGTGATTTTTGCGTGTCCGGCAGGTGGTTCTGGCGAGTCGAGCAGGTGGTTCCGGCGTGCTCGGCAGGTGCTTCCGGGGTCATTGGCACGTGGTTCTGGCATATCTGAGAGGTGGTTCCGGCATGCCCGGCAGGTGATTCCGGAGTGTTCGCCAAGTGTTTCCGGCGTAGCCGGCAGGTGAGTTTGCATGTCCAGCGGTCGTTCCGGCGGGTCGAGCCGGTGGTTCCGGCGTGTCCGGCAGGTGGTTCCGGTCTGTCCGGCAGGTGGTTCTGTGGTGTCCGGCACGAGGTTCAGTCTGAGAGGCTGTGCCGGCATGCCCCTCACGTGATTCCGGCTTGTCCCCGAAGTGGTGCTGGTGTAGCGGGCAGGTGATTTTGGCGTGTCCGGCAGGTGGTTCAGGCGAGTTGAGCAGGTGGTTGCGACGTGCTCGGCAGGTGCTTCCGGCGTCTCCGGCACGGGTTTCTGGCACATCTGACTGGTGGTTCGGGCATGCCCAAAAGTTGATTCCGGTCTGTCCGGTAGGTGGTTCCGGCGTGCACGGCACGTGGTTCTGGTACGTGTCAGAGGTGGTTGCGTATGCCCAACAGGTGATTCCGGACAGTCCGCCACGTGCTTCTGGCACGTCTGAGAGGTGGTTCCAACATGCCCGGCAGGTCATTTCGGAGAGTCGTCCAAGTGGTTCTGGCATAGCCCACAGGTGATTTGGGCGTGTCCGGCAGGTGGTTCCGCCGTGCTCGGCAGGTGGTTCAGGCATGGCCGTCACGTGGTTCCAGTCTGTCCAGGACGTGTTTCCAGCTTCTCCGGCAGGTGGTTCTGGAACGTCTGAGAGGTGGTTCCGCCATGGCTGGCAGGTGATCCCGGACTGTCCCCCAGGTGGTTCTGGCATAGCCAGCAGTTGATATTGGCCTGTCCGGCAGGTGGTTCCAGCGAGTCGAACAGGTGGCTCCGGCGTTCTTGGCAGGTGGTTCCGGTCTGTCCGGTAGGTGTTTGCGGCGTGTCTGGCACGTGCTTCCGGCATGCGCGGCAGGTGATTCCGTAGTGTCCGCCAGGTGGTTCTGGCATACCCGGCAGGTGATTTTGGCGTGTCCGGCAGGTGTTTCTGGCAAGTCGAGCAGGTGGCTCTGACATGCTCGGCAGGTGCTTCCGGCGTCTCCGGCACTTGGTTCTGGTGTGTCTGAGAGCTGGTTCCGGCATGTCCGGCAGATGATTCCGGAGTGTCCGCCAAGTGGTTCTGGCATACCCAGCAGGTGATTTTGGCGTGTCAGGGAGGTGGTACCGGTGAGTCGAGCAGGTGGTTCCGGCGTGCTCGGCAGGTGGTTCAGGCGGTTCTGGCAGGTGGTATCCGTCTGTTCGCGGTGTGGTTCCAGCATCTCATGAACACGTTTCTGGCACGTCTGAGATGTGGTTCCAGCCGGCCCGACAGGTGTTTCCGCAGTGTCCGCCAAGCGGTTCTGGCGTAGTTGGCAGGTGATTTTGGCATGACTGGCAGGTGGTTCCAGCAAGCCTGGCAGGTGATTCCAAAGTGTTCACCAACTGGTTGTGGCGTAGCCGGCAGGTGATTTTTGCGTGATCGGTAGGTGGTTCTGGCGAGTCGAGCAGGTGGTTCCGGCGTGCTCGGCTGGTGCTTCCGGGGTCATTGGCACGGGGTTCTGGCATGTCTGAGAGGTGGTTCCTGCATGCCCGGCAAGTGATTCCGGAGTGTTCGCCAAGTGGTTCTGGCATAGTCGGCAGGTGATTTTGGCATGTCCGGCAGGTGGTTCAGGCGAGTTGAGCAGGTGGTTCCAACGTGCTTGGCAGGTGCTTCCGGCGTCTCCGGCACGTGTTTCTGGCACATCTGACAGGTGGTTCCGGCAGGCCCGAAAGGTGATTCCGGTCTGTCCGGTAGGTGGTTCCAGCCTGCACGGCATGTGGTTCTGGTACGTCTCAGAGGTGGTTGCGCATGCCCAACAGGTGATTCCGGACTGTCCGCCACATGGTTCTGGCACGTCTGAGAGGTGGTTCCGTCATGCCCGGCAGGTCATCCCAGAGAGTCCTCCAAGTGGTTCTGGCATAACACGCAGGTGATTTTGGCATGTCTGGCAGGTTGTTCCGTTGTGCTTGCAGGTGGTTCAGGCTTGGCCGGCAGGTGGTTCCAGACTGTCCAGGACGTGTTTCCAGCTTCACCGGCAGGTGGTTCTGGTATGTCTGAGAGGTGGTTCCGCCATGGCTGGCAGGTGATTCCGGACCGTCCCCGAGGTGGTTCTGGCATAGCCAGCAGTTGATATTGGCCTGTCCAGCAGGTGGTTCCAGCGAGTCGAACAGGTGGCTCCGGCGTGCTCGACAGGTGGTTCCGGTCTGTCCGGTAGGTGATTCCGGCGTGTCCGGCACGTGCTTCCGGCACGTCTGAGAGGTGGTTCCGGCATGCGCGACAGTGATTTCGGAGTGTCCGCCAGGTGGTTCTGGCGTACCCGGCAGGTGATTTTGGCGTGTCCGGCAGGTGTTTCTGGCGAGTCGAGCAGGTGGCTCCGGCATGCTCGCCAGGTGCTTCCGGCGTCTCCGGCACGTGGTTCTGGTGTGTCTGAGAGCTGGTTCTGGCATGTCCGGCAGATGATTCCGGAGTGTCCGCCAAGTGGTTCTGGCATACCCGGCTGGTGATTTGGGCATGTCAGTTAGGTGGTTCCGGCGAGTCGAGCAGGTGGCTCCGGCGTGCTCGGCAGGTTGTTCAGACGGGTCTGGCAGGTGTTTTCCGTCTGTTCGGGGTGTGGTTCCAGCATCTCATGCACATGGTTCTGGCACGTCTGAGATGTGGTTCCGGCCGGCCCGACAGGTGTTTCCACAGTGTCCGCCAAGTGGTACTGGCGTAGTTGGCAGGTGATTTTGGCATGACCGGCAGGTGGTTCCAGCAAGCCCGGCAGGTGATTCCGAAGTGTTCCCCAACTGGTTGTGGCGTAGCCGGCAGGTGATTTTTGCGTGTCCGGCAGGTGGTTCTGGCGAGTCGAGCAGGTGGTTCCGGCGTGCTCGGCAGGTGCTTCCGGGGTCATTGGCACGTGGTTCTGGCATATCTGAGAGGTGGTTCCGGCATGCCCGGCAGGTGATTCCGGAGTGTTCGCCAAGTGTTTCCGGCGTAGCCGGCAGGTGAGTTTGCATGTCCAGCGGTCGTTCCGGCGGGTCGAGCCGGTGGTTCCGGCGTGTCCGGCAGGTGGTTCCGGTCTGTCCGGCAGGTGGTTCTGTGGTGTCCGGCACGAGGTTCAGTCTGAGAGGCTGTGCCGGCATGCCCCTCACGTGATTCCGGCTTGTCCCCGAAGTGGTGCTGGTGTAGCGGGCAGGTGATTTTGGCGTGTCCGGCAGGTGGTTCAGGCGAGTTGAGCAGGTGGTTGCGACGTGCTCGGCAGGTGCTTCCGGCGTCTCCGGCACGGGTTTCTGGCACATCTGACTGGTGGTTCCGGCATGCCCAAAAGTTGATTCCGGTCTGTCCGGTAGGTGGTTCCGGCGTGCACGGCACGTGGTTCTGGTACGTGTCAGAGGTGGTTGCGTATGCCCAACAGGTGATTCCGGACTGTCCGCCACGTGCTTCTGGCACGTCTGAGAGGTGGTTCCAACATGCCCCGCAGGTCATTTCGGAGAGTCGTCCAAGTGGTTCTGGCATAGCCCACAGGTGATTTTTGCGTGCTCGGCAGGTGGTTCAGGCACGGCCGTCACGTGGTTCCAGTCTGTCCAGGACGTGTTTCCCGCTTCTCCGGCAGGTGGGTCTGGTACGTCTGAGAGGTGGTTCCGCCATGGCTGGCAGGTGATCCCGGACCGTCCCCCAGGTGGTTCTGGCATAGCCAGCAGTTGATATTGGCCTGTCCGGCAGGTGGTTCCAGCGAGTCGAACAGGTGGCTCCGGTGTTCTTGGCAGGTGGTTCCGGTCTGTCCGGTAGGTGATTCCGGCGTGTCTGGCACGTGCTTGCGGCATGCGCGGCAGGATATTCCGTAGTGTCCGCCAGGTGGTTCTGGCATACCCGGCAGGTGATTTTGGCGAGTCCGGCAGGTGTTTCTGGCGAGTCGATCAGGTGGCTCCGGCATGCTCGGCAGGTTGTTCAGACGGGTCTGGCAGGTGTTTTCCGTCTGTTCGGGGTGTGGTTCCAGCATCTCATGCACATGGTTCTGGCACGTCTGAGATGTGGTTCCGGCCGGCCCGACAGGTGTTTCCACAGTGTCCGCCAAGTTGTACTGGAGTAGTTGTCAGGTGATTTTGGCATGACAGGCAGGTGGTTCCAGCAAGCCTGGCAGGTGATTCCAAAGTGTTCACCAACTGGTTGTGGCGTAGCCGGCAGGTGATTTTTGCGTGATCGGCAGGTGGTTCTGGCGAGTCGAGCAGGTGGTTCCGGCGTGCTCGGCTGGTGCTTCCGGGGTCATTGGCACGGGGTTCTGGCATGTCTGAGAGGTGGTTCCTGCATGCCCGGCAAGTGATTCCGGAGTGTTCGCCAAGTGGTTCTGGCATACTCGGCAGGTGCTTTTGGCATGTCCGGCAGGTGGTTCAGGCGAGTTGAGCAGGTGGTTCCAACGTGCTTGGCAGGTGCTTCCGGCATCTCCGGCACGTGTTTCTGGCACATCTGACAGGTGGTTCCGGCATGCCCGAAAGGTGATTCCGGTCTGTCCTGTAGGTGGGTCCAGCCTGCACGGCATGTGGTTCTGGTACGTCTCAGAGATGGTTGCGCATGCCCAACAGGTGATTCCGGACTGTCCGCCACATGGTTCTGGCACGTCTGAGAGGTGGTTCCGTCATGCCCGGCAGGTCATCCCAGAGAGTCCTCCAAGTGGTTCTGGCATAACACGCAGGTGATTTTGGCGTCTCTGGCAGGTTGTTCCGTTGTGCTTGGCAGGTGGTTCAGGCTTGGCCGGCAGGTGGTTCCAGACTGTCCAGGACGTGTTTCCAGCTTCACCGGCAGGTGGTTCTGGTACGTCTGAGAGGTGGTTCCGCCATGGCTGGCAGGTGATTCCGGACCGTCCCCGAGGTGGTTCTGGCATAGCCAGCAGTTGATATTGGCCTGTCCGGCAGGTGGTTCCAGCGAGTCGAACAGGTGGCTCCGGCGTGCTCGACAGGTGGTTCCGGTCTGTCCGGTAGGTGATTCCGGCGTGTCCGGCACGTGCTTCCGGCACGTCTGAGAGGTGGTTCCGGCATGCGCGACAGGTGATTTCGGAGTGTCCGCCAGGTGGTTCTGGCGTACCCGGCAGGTGATTTTGGCGTGTCCGGCAGGTGTTTCTGGCGAGTCGAGCAGGTGGCTCCGGCATGCTCGGCAGGTGCTTCCGGCGTCTCCGGCACGTGGTTCTGGTGTGTCTGAGAGCTGGTTCCGGCATGTCCGGCAGATGATTCCGGAGTGTCCGCCAAGTGGTTCTGGCATACCCGGCTGGTGATTTGGGCATGTCAGGTAGGTGGTTCCGGCGAGTCGAGCAGGTGGCTCCGGCGTGCTCGGCAGGTTGTTCAGACGGGTCTGGCAGGTGTTTTCCGTCTGTTCGGGGTGTGGTTCCAGCATCTCATGCACATGGTTCTGGCACGTCTGAGATGTGGTTCCGGCCGGCCCGACAGGTGTTTCCACAGTGTCCGCCAAGTGGTACTGGCGTAGTTGGCAGGTGATTTTGGCATGACCGGCAGGTGGTTCCAGCAAGCCCGGCAGGTGATTCCGAAGTGTTCCCCAACTCGTTGTGGCGTAGCCGGCAGGTGATTTTTGCGTGTCCGGCAGGTGGTTCTGGCGAGTCGAGCAGGTGGTTCCGGCGTGCTCGGCAGGTGCTTCCGGGGTCATTGGCACGTGGTTCTGGCATATCTGAGAGGTGGTTCCGGCATGCCCGGCAGGTGATTCTGGAGTGTTCGCCAAGTGTTTCCAGGGTAGCCGGCAGGTGAGTTTGCATGTCCAGCGGTCGTTCCGGCGGGTCGAGCCGGTGGTTCCGGCGTGTCCGGCAGGTGGTTCCGGTCTGTCCGGCAGGTGGTTCTGTGGTGTCCGGCACGAGGTTCAGTCTGAGAGGCTGTGCCGGCATGCCCCTCACGTGATTCCGGCTTGTCCCCGAAGTGGTGCTGGTGTAGCGGGCAGGTGATTTTGGCGTGTCCGGCAGGTGGTTCAGGCGAGTTGAGCAGGTGGTTGCGACGTGCTCGGCAGGTGCTTCCGGCGTCTCCGGCACGGGTTTCTGGCACATCTGACTGGTGGTTCCGGCATGCCCAAAAGTTGATTCCGGTCTGTCCGTTAGGTGGTTCCGGCGTGCACGGCACGTGGTTCTGGTACGTGTCAGAGGTGGTTGCGTATGCCCAACAGGTGATTCCGGACAGTCCGCCACGTGCTTCTGGCACGTCTGAGAGGTGGTTCCAACATGCCCGGCATGTCATTTCGGAGAGTCGTCCAAGTGGTTCTGGCATAGCCCACAGGTGATTTTGGCGTGTCCGGCAGGTGGTTCCGCCGTGCTCGGCAGGTGGTTCAGGCATGGCCGTCACGTGGTTCCAGTCTGTCCAGGACGTGTTTCCAGCTTCTCCGTCAGGTGGTTCTGGTACGTCTGAGAGGTGGTTCCGCCATGGCTGGCAGGTGATCCCGGACCGTCCCCCAGGTGGTTCTGGCATAGCCAGCAGTTGATATTGGCCTGTCCGGCAGGTGGTTCCAGCGAGTCGAAAAGGTGGCTCCGGCGTGCTCGACAGGTGGTTCCGGTCTGTCCGGTAGGTGATTCCGGCGTGTCCGGCACGTGCTTCCGGCACGTCTGAGAGTTGGTTCCGGCATGCGCGACAGGTGATTTCGGAGTGTCCGCCAGGTGGTTCTGGCGTACCCGGCAGGTGATTTTGGCATGTCCGGCAGGTGTTTCTGGCGAGTCGAGCAGGTGGCTCCGGCATGCTCGGCAGGTGCTTCCGGCGTCTCCGGCACGTTGTTCTGGTGTGTCTGAGAGCTGGTTCCGGCATGTCCGGCAGATGATTCCGGAGTGTCCGCCAAGTGGTTCTGGCATACCCGGCTGGTGATTTGGGCATGTCAGGTAGGTGGTTCCGGCGAGTCGAGCAGGTGGCTCCGGCGTGCTCGGCAGGTTGTTCAGACGGGTCTGGCAGGTGTTTTCCGTCTGTTCGGGGTGTGGTTCCAGCATCTCATGCACATGGTTCTGGCACGTCTGAGATGTGGTTCCGGCCGGCCCGACAGGTGTTTCCACAGTGTCCGCCAAGTGGTACTGGCGTAGTTGGCAGGTGATTTTGGCATGACCGGCAGGTGGTTCCAGCAAGCCCGGCAGGTGATTCCGAAGTGTTCCCCAACTGGTTGTGGCGTAGCCGGCAGGTGATTTTTGCGTGTCCGGCAGGTGGTTCTGGCGAGTCGAGCAGGTGGTTCCGGCGTGCTCGGCAGGTGCTTCCGGGGTCATTGGCACGTGGTTCTGGCATATCTGAGAGGTGGTTCCGGCATGCCCGGCAGGTGATTCTGGAGTGTTCGCCAAGTGTTTCCGGCGTAGCCGGCAGGTGAGTTTGCATGTCCAGCGGTCGTTCCGGCGGGTCGAGCCGGTGGTTCCGGCGTGTCCGGCAGGTGGTTCCGGTCTGTCCGGCAGGTGGTTCTGTGGTGTCCGGCACGAGGTTCAGTCTGAGAGGCTGTGCCGGCATGCCCCTCACGTGATTCCGGCTTGTCCCCGAAGTGGTGCTGGTGTAGCGGGCAGGTGATTTTGGCGTGTCCGGCAGGTGGTTCAGGCGAGTTGAGCAGGTGGTTGCGACGTGCTCGGCAGGTGCTTCCGGCGTCTCCGGCACGGGTTTCTGGCACATCTGACTGGTGGTTCGGGCATGCCCAAAAGTTGATTCCGGTCTGTCCGGTAGGTGGTTCCGGCGTGCACGGCACGTGGTTCTGGTACGTGTCAGAGGTGGTTGCGTATGCCCAACAGGTGATTCCGGACTGTCCGCCACGTGCTTCTGGCACGTCTGAGAGGTGGTTCCAACATGCCCGGCAGGTCATTTCGGAGAGTCGTCCAAGTGGTTCTGGCATAGCCCACAGGTGATTTTGGCGTGTCCGGCAGGTGGTTCCGCCGTGCTCGGCAGGTGGTTCAGGCATGGCCGTCACGTGGTTCCAGTCTGTCCAGGACGTGTTTCCAGCTTCTCCGGCAGGTGGTTCTGGTACGTCTGAGAGGTGGTTCCGCCATGGCTGGCAGGTGATCCCGGACTGTCCCCCAGGTGGTTCTGGCATAGCCAGCAGTTGATATTGGCCTGTCCGGCAGGTGGTTCCAGCGAGTCGAACAGGTGGCTCCGGCGTTCTTGGCAGGTGGTTCCGGTCTGTCCGGTAGGTGTTTGCGGCGTGTCTGGCACGTGCTTCCGGCATGCGCGGCAGGTGATTCCGTAGTGTCCGCCAGGTGGTTCTGGCGTACCCGGCAGGTGATTTTGGCGTGGCCGGCAGGTGTTTCTGGCGAGTCGAGCAGGTGGCTCCGGCATGCTCGGCAGGTGCTTCCGGCGTCTCCGGCACTTGGTTCTGGTGTGTCTGAGAGCTGGTTCCGGCATGTCCGGCAGATGATTCCGGAGTGTCCGCCAAGTGGTTCTGGCATGCCCAGCAGGTGATTTTGGCGTGTCAGGGAGGTGGTACCGGTGAGTCGAGCAGGTGGTTCCGGCGTGCTCGGCAGGTGGTTCAGGCGGTTCTGGCAGGTGGTATCCGTCTGTTCGGAGTGTGGTTCCAGCATCTCATGAACACGTTTCTGGCACGTCTGAGATGTGGTTCCAGCCGGCCCGACAGGTGTTTCCGCAGTGTCCGCCAAGCGTTTTTGGCGTAGTAGTCAGGTGATTTTGGCATGACCGGCAGGTGGTTCCAGCAAGCCCGGCAGGTGATTCCGAAGTGTTCCCCAACTGGTTGTGGCGTAGCCGGCAGGTGATTTTTGCGTGTCCGGCAGGTGGTTCTGGCGAGTCGAGCAGGTGGTTCCGGCGTGCTCGGCTGGTGCTTCCGGGGTCATTGGCATGTGGTTCTGGCATATCTGAGAGGTGGTTCCGGCATGCCCGGCAGGTGATTCTGGAGTGTTCGCCAAGTGTTTCCGGCGTAGCCGGCAGGTGAGTTTGCATGTCCAGCGGTCGTTCCGGCGGGTCGAGCCGGTGGTTCCTGCGTGTCCGGGAGGTGGTTCCGGTCTGTCCGGCAGGTGGTTCTGTGGTGTCCGGCACGAGGTTCAGTCTGAGAGGCTGTGCCGGCATGCCCCTCACGTGATTCCGGCTTGTCCCCGAAGTGGTGCTGGTGTAGCGGGCAGGTGATTTTGGCGTGTCCGGCAGGTGGTTCAGGTGAGTTGAGCAGGTGGTTGCGACGTGCTCGGCAGGTGCTTCCGGCGTCTCCGGCACGGGTTTCTGGCACATCTGACTGGTGGTTCCGGCATGCCCAAAAGTTGATTCCAGTCTGTCCGGTAGGTGGTTCCGGCGTGCACGGCACGTGGTTCTGGTACGTGTCAGAGGTGGTTGCCTATGCCCAACAGGTGATTCCGGACTGTCCGCCACGTGCTTCTGGCACGTCTGAGAGGTGGTTCCAACATGCCCGGCAGGTCATTTCGGAGAGTCGTCCAAGTGGTTCTGGCATAGCCCACAGGTGATTTTTGCGTGCTCGGCAGGTGGTTCAGGCATGGCCGTCACGTGGTTCCAGTCTGTCCAGGACGTGTTTCCAGCTTCTCCGGCAGGTGGTTCTGGTACGTCTGAGAGGTGGTTCCGCCATGGCTGGCAGGTGATTCCGGACCGTCCCCCAGGTGGTTCTGGCATAGCCAGCAGTTGATATTGGCCTGTCCGGCAGGTGGTTCCAGCGAGTCGAACAGGTGGCTCCGGCGTTCTTGGCAGGTGGTTCCGGTCTGTCCGGTAGGTGTTTCCGGCGTGTCTGGCACGTGCTTCCGGCATGCACGGCAGGTGATTCCGTAGTGTCCGCCAGGTGGTTCTGGCGTACCCGGCAGGTGATTTTGGCGTGTCCGGCAGGTGTTTCTGGCGAGTCGAGCAGGTGGCTCCGGCATGCTCGGCAGGTGCTTCCGGCGTCTCCGGCACGTGGTTCTGGTGTGTCTGAGAGCTGGTTCTGGCATGTCCGGCAGATGATTCCGGAGTGTCCGCCAAGTGGTTCTGGCATACCCGGCTGGTGATTTGGGCATGTCAGTTAGGTGGTTCCGGCGAGTCGAGCAGGTGGCTCCGGCGTGCTCGGCAGGTTGTTCAGACGGGTCTGGCAGGTGTTTTCCGTCTGTTCGGGGTGTGGTTCCAGCATCTCATGCACATGGTTGTGGCACGTCTGAGATGTGGTTCCGGCCGGCCCGACAGGTGTTTCCACAGTGTCCGCCAAGTGGTACTGGCGTAGTTGGCAGGTGATTTTGGCATGACCGGCAGGTGGTTCCAGCAAGCCCGGCAGGTGATTCCGAAGTGTTCCCCAACTGGTTGTGGCGTAGCCGGCAGGTGATTTTTGCGTGTCCGGCAGGTGGTTCTGGCGAGTCGAGCAGGTGGTTCCGGCGTGCTCGGCAGGTGCTTCCGGGGTCATTGGCACGTGGTTCTGGCATATCTGAGAGGTGGTTCCGGCATGCCCGGCAGGTGATTCCGGAGTGTTCGCCAAGTGTTTCCGGCGTAGCCGGCAGGTGAGTTTGCATGTCCAGCGGTCGTTCCGGCGGGTCGAGCCGGTGGTTCCGGCGTGTCCGGCAGGTGGTTCCGGTCTGTCCGGCAGGTGGTTCTGTGGTGTCCGGCACGAGGTTCAGTCTGAGAGGCTGTGCCGGCATGCCCCTCACGTGATTCCGGCTTGTCCCCGAAGTGGTGCTGGTGTAGCGGGCAGGTGATTTTGGCGTGTCCGGCAGGTGGTTCAGGCGAGTTGAGCAGGTGGTTGCGACGTGCTCGGCAGGTGCTTCCGGCGTCTCCGGCACGGGTTTCTGGCACATCTGACTGGTGGTTCGGGCATGCCCAAAAGTTGATTCCGGTCTGTCCGGTAGGTGGTTCCGGCGTGCACGGCACGTGGTTCTGGTACGTGTCAGAGGTGGTTGCGTATGCCCAACAGGTGATTCCGGACTGTCCGCCACGTGCTTCTGGCACGTCTGAGAGGTGGTTCCAACATGCCCGGCAGGTCATTTCGGAGAGTCGTCCAAGTGGTTCTGGCATAGCCCACAGGTGATTTGGGCGTGTCCGGCAGGTGGTTCCGCCGTGCTCGGCAGGTGGTTCAGGCATGGCCGTCACGTGGTTCCAGTCTGTCCAGGACGTGTTTCCAGCTTCTCCGGCAGGTGGTTCTGGTACGTCTGAGAGGTGGTTCCGCCATGGCTGGCAGGTGATCCCGGACTGTCCCCCAGGTGGTTCTGGCATAGCCAGCAGTTGATATTGGCCTGTCCGGCAGGTGGTTCCAGCGAGTCGAACAGGTGGCTCCGGCGTTCTTGGCAGGTGGTTCCGGTCTGTCCGGTAGGTGTTTGCGGCGTGTCTGGCACGTGCTTCCGGCATGCGCGGCAGGTGATTCCGTAGTGTCCGCCAGGTGGTTCTGGCATACCCGGCAGGTGTTTCTGGCAAGTCGAGCAGGTGGCTCTGACATGCTCGGCAGGTGCTTCCGGCGTCTCCGGCACTTGGTTCTGGTGTGTCTGAGAGCTGGTTCCGGCATGTCCGGCAGATGATTCCGGAGTGTCCGCCAAGTGGTTCTGGCATACCCAGCAGGTGATTTTGGCGTGTCAGGGAGGTGGTACCGGTGAGTCGAGCAGGTGGTTCCGGCGTGCTCGGCAGGTGGTTCAGGCGGTTCTGGCAGGTGGTATCCGTCTGTTCGCGGTGTGGTTCCAGCATCTCATGAACACGTTTCTGGCACGTCTGAGATGTGGTTCCAGCCGGCCCGACAGGTGTTTCCGCAGTGTCCGCCAAGCGGTTCTGGCGTAGTTGGCAGGTGATTTTGGCATGACTGGCAGGTGGTTCCAGCAAGCCTGGCAGGTGATTCCAAAGTGTTCACCAACTGGTTGTGGCGTAGCCGGCAGGTGATTTTTGCGTGATCGTTAGGTGGTTCTGGCGAGTCGAGCAGGTGGTTCCGGCGTGCTCGGCTGGTGCTTCCGGGGTCATTGGCACGGGGTTCTGGCATGTCTGAGAGGTGGTTCCTGCATGCCCGGCAAGTGATTCCGGAGTGTTCGCCAAGTGGTTCTGGCATAGTCGGCAGGTGATTTTGGCATGTCCGGCAGGTGGTTCAGGCGAGTTGAGCAGGTGGTTCCAACGTGCTTGGCAGGTGCTTCCGGCGTCTCCGGCACGTGTTTCTGGCACATCTGACAGGTGGTTCCGGCATGCCCGAAAGGTGATTCCGGTCTGTCCGGTAGGTGGTTCCAGCCTGCACGGCATGTGGTTCTGGTACGTCTCAGAGGTGGTTGCGCATGCCCAACAGGTGATTCCGGACTGTCCGCCACATGGTTCTGGCACGTCTGAGAGGTGGTTCCGTCATGCCCGGCAGGTCATCCCAGAGAGTCCTCCAAGTGGTTCTGGCATAACACGCAGGTGATTTTGGCATGTCTGGCAGGTTGTTCCGTTGTGCTTGCAGGTGGTTCAGGCTTGGCCGGCAGGTGGTTCCAGACTGTCCAGGACGTGTTTCCAGCTTCACCGGCAGGTGGTTCTGGTACGTCTGAGAGGTGGTTCCGCCATGGCTGGCAGGTGATTCCGGACCGTCCCCGAGGTGGTTCTGGCATAGCCAGCAGTTGATATTGGCCTGTCCAGCAGGTGGTTCCAGCGAGTCGAACAGGTGGCTCCGGCGTGCTCGACAGGTGGTTCCGGTCTGTCCGGTAGGTGATTCCGGCGTGTCCGGCACGTGCTTCCGGCACGTCTGAGACGTGGTTCCGGCATGCGCGACAGTGATTTCGGAGTGTCCGCCAGGTGGTTCTGGCGTACCCGGCAGGTGATTTTGGCGTGTCCAGCAGGTGTTTCTGGCGAGTCGAGCAGGTGGCTCCGGCATGCTCGCCAGGTGCTTCCGGCGTCTCCGGCACGTGGTTCTGGTGTGTCTGAGAGCTGGTTCTGGCATGTCCGGCAGATGATTCCGGAGTGTCCGCCAAGTGGTTCTGGCATACCCGGCTGGTGATTTGGGCATGTCAGTTAGGTGGTTCCGGCGAGTCGAGCAGGTGGCTCCGGCGTGCTCGGCAGGTTGTTCAGACGGGTCTGGCAGGTGTTTTCCGTCTGTTCGGGGTGTGGTTCCAGCATCTCATGCACATGGTTCTGGCACGTCTGAGATGTGGTTCCGGCCGGCCCGACAGGTGTTTCCACAGTGTCCGCCAAGTGGTACTGGCGTAGTTGGCAGGTGATTTTGGCATGACCGGCAGGTGGTTCCAGCAAGCCCGGCAGGTGATTCCGAAGTGTTCCCCAACTGGTTGTGGCGTAGCCGGCAGGTGATTTTTGCGTGTCCGGCAGGTGGTTCTGGCGAGTCGAGCAGGTGGTTCCGGCGTGCTCGGCAGGTGCTTCCGGGGTCATTGGCACGTGGTTCTGGCATATCTGAGAGGTGGTTCCGGCATGCCCGGCAGGTGATTCCGGAGTGTTCGCCAAGTGTTTCCGGCGTAGCCGGCAGGTGAGTTTGCATGTCCAGCGGTCGTTCCGGCGGGTCGAGCCGGTGGTTCCGGCGTGTCCGGCAGGTGGTTCCGGTCTGTCCGGCAGGTGGTTCTGTGGTGTCCGGCACGAGGTTCAGTCTGAGAGGCTGTGCCGGCATGCCCCTCACGTGATTCCGGCTTGTCCCCGAAGTGGTGCTGGTGTAGCGGGCAGGTGATTTTGGCGTGTCCGGCAGGTGGTTCAGGCGAGTTGAGCAGGTGGTTGCGACGTGCTCGGCAGGTGCTTCCGGCGTCTCCGGCACGGGTTTCTGGCACATCTGACTGGTGGTTCCGGCATGCCCAAAAGTTGATTCCGGTCTGTCCGGTAGGTGGTTCCGGCGTGCACGGCACGTGGTTCTGGTACGTGTCAGAGGTGGTTGCGTATGCCCAACAGGTGATTCCGGACTGTCCGCCACGTGCTTCTGGCACGTCTGAGAGGTGGTTCCAACATGCCCCGCAGGTCATTTCGGAGAGTCGTCCAAGTGGTTCTGGCATAGCCCACAGGTGATTTTTGCGTGCTCGGCAGGTGGTTCAGGCACGGCCGTCACGTGGTTCCAGTCTGTCCAGGACGTGTTTCCCGCTTCTCCGGCAGGTGGGTCTGGTACGTCTGAGAGGTGGTTCCGCCATGGCTGGCAGGTGATCCCGGACCGTCCCCCAGGTGGTTCTGGCATAGCCAGCAGTTGATATTGGCCTGTCCGGCAGGTGGTTCCAGCGAGTCGAACAGGTGGCTCCGGTGTTCTTGGCAGGTGGTTCTGGTCTGTCCGGTAGGTGATTCCGGCGTGTCTGGCACGTGCTTGCGGCATGCGCGGCAGGATATTCCGTAGTGTCCGCCAGGTGGTTCTGGCATACCCGGCAGGTGATTTTGGCGAGTCCGGCAGGTGTTTCTGGCGAGTCGATCAGGTGGCTCCGGCATGCTCGGCAGGTTGTTCAGACGGGTCTGGCAGGTGTTTTCCGTCTGTTCGGGGTGTGGTTCCAGCATCTCATGCACATGGTTCTGGCACGTCTGAGATGTGGTTCCGGCCGGCCCGACAGGTGTTTCCACAGTGTCCGCCAAGTTGTACTGGAGTAGTTGTCAGGTGATTTTGGCATGACAGGCAGGTGGTTCCAGCAAGCCTGGCAGGTGATTCCAAAGTGTTCACCAACTGGTTGTGGCGTAGCCGGCAGGTGATTTTTGCGTGATCGGCAGGTGGTTCTGGCGAGTCGAGCAGGTGGTTCCGGCGTGCTCGGCTGGTGCTTCCGGGGTCATTGGCACGGGGTTCTGGCATGTCTGAGAGGTGGTTCCTGCATGCCCGGCAAGTGATTCCGGAGTGTTCGCCAAGTGGTTCTGGCATACTCGGCAGGTGCTTTTGGCATGTCCGGCAGGTGGTTCAGGCGAGTTGAGCAGGTGGTTCCAACGTGCTTGGCAGGTGCTTCCGGCATCTCCGGCACGTGTTTCTGGCACATCTGACAGGTGGTTCCGGCATGCCCGAAAGGTGATTCCGGTCTGTCCTGTAGGTGGGTCCAGCCTGCACGGCATGTGGTTCTGGTACGTCTCAGAGATGGTTGCGCATGCCCAACAGGTGATTCCGGACTGTCCGCCACATGGTTCTGGCACGTCTGAGAGGTGGTTCCGTCATGCCCGGCAGGTCATCCCAGAGAGTCCTCCAAGTGGTTCTGGCATAACACGCAGGTGATTTTGGCGTCTCTGGCAGGTTGTTCCGTTGTGCTTGGCAGGTGGTTCAGGCTTGGCCGGCAGGTGGTTCCAGACTGTCCAGGACGTGTTTCCAGCTTCACCGGCAGGTGGTTCTGGTACGTCTGAGAGGTGGTTCCGCCATGGCTGGCAGGTGATTCCGGACCGTCCCCGAGGTGGTTCTGGCATAGCCAGCAGTTGATATTGGCCTGTCCGGCAGGTGGTTCCAGCGAGTCGAACAGGTGGCTCCGGCGTGCTCGACAGGTGGTTCCGGTCTGTCCGGTAGGTGATTCCGGCGTGTCCGGCACGTGCTTCCGGCACGTCTGAGAGGTGGTTCCGGCATGCGCGACAGGTGATTTCGGAGTGTCCGCCAGGTGGTTCTGGCGTACCCGGCAGGTGATTTTGGCGTGTCCGGCAGGTGTTTCTGGCGAGTCGAGCAGGTGGCTCCGGCATGCTCGGCAGGTGCTTCCGGCGTCTCCGGCACGTGGTTCTGGTGTGTCTGAGAGCTGGTTCTGGCATGTCCGGCAGATGATTCCGGAGTGTCCGCCAAGTGGTTCTGGCATACCCGGCTGGTGATTTGGGCATGTCAGTTAGGTGGTTCCGGCGAGTCGAGCAGGTGGCTCCGGCGTGCTCGGCAGGTTGTTCAGACGGGTCTGGCAGGTGTTTTCCGTCTGTTCGGGGTGTGGTTCCAGCATCTCATGCACATGGTTCTGGCACGTCTGAGATGTGGTTCCGGCCGGCCCGACAGGTGTTTCCACAGTGTCCGCCAAGTGGTACTGGCGTAGTTGGCAGGTGATTTTGGCATGACCGGCAGGTGGTTCCAGCAAGCCCGGCAGGTGATTCCGAAGTGTTCCCCAACTGGTTGTGGCGTAGCCGGCAGGTGATTTTGGCGTGTCCGGCAGGTGGTTCTGGCGAGTCGAGCAGGTGGTTCCGGCGTGCTCGGCAGGTGCTTCCGGGGTCATTGGCACGTGGTTCTGGCATATCTGAGAGGTGGTTCCGGCATGCCCGGCAGGTGATTCCGGAGTGTTCGCCAAGTGTTTCCGGCGTAGCCGGCAGGTGAGTTTGCATGTCCAGCGGTCGTTCCGGCGGGTCGAGCCGGTGGTTCCGGCGTGTCCGGCAGGTGGTTCCGGTCTGTCCGGCAGGTGGTTCTGTGGTGTCCGGCACGAGGTTCAGTCTGAGAGGCTGTGCCGGCATGCCCCTCACGTGATTCCGGCTTGTCCCCGAAGTGGTGCTGGTGTAGCGGGCAGGTGATTTTGGCGTGTCCGGCAGGTGGTTCAGGCGAGTTGAGCAGGTGGTTGCGACGTGCTCGGCAGGTGCTTCCGGCGTCTCCGGCACGGGTTTCTGGCACATCTGACTGGTGGTTCGGGCATGCCCAAAAGTTGATTCCGGTCTGTCCGGTAGGTGGTTCCGGCGTGCACGGCACGTGGTTCTGGTACGTGTCAGAGGTGGTTGCGTATGCCCAACAGGTGATTCCGGACTGTCCGCCACGTGCTTCTGGCACGTCTGAGAGGTGGTTCCAACATGCCCGGCAGGTCATTTCGGAGAGTCGTCCAAGTGGTTCTGGCATAGCCCACAGGTGATTTTGGCGTGTCCGGCAGGTGGTTCCGCCGTGCTCGGCAGGTGGTTCAGGCATGGCCGTCACGTGGTTCCAGTCTGTCCAGGACGTGTTTCCAGCTTCTCCGGCAGGTGGTTCTGGTACGTCTGAGAGGTGGTTCCGCCATGGCTGGCAGGTGATCCCGGACTGTCCCCCAGGTGGTTCTGGCATAGCCAGCAGTTGATATTGGCCTGTCCGGCAGGTGGTTCCAGCGAGTCGAACAGGTGGCTCCGGCGTTCTTGGCAGGTGGTTCCGGTCTGTCCGGTAGGTGTTTGCGGCGTGTCTGGCACGTGCTTCCGGCATGCGCGGCAGGTGATTCCGTAGTGTCCGCCAGGTGGTTCTGGCATACCCGGCAGGTGATTTTGGCGTGTCCGGCAGTTGTTTCTGGCAAGTCGAGCAGGTGGCTCTGACATGGTCGGCAGGTGCTTCCGGCGTCTCCGGCACTTGGTTCTGGTGTGTCTGAGAGCTGGTTCCGGCATGCCCGGCAGATGATTCCGGAGTGTCCGCCAAGTGGTTCTGGCATACCCAGCAGGTGATTTTGGCGTGTCAGGGAGGTGGTACCGGTGAGTGGAGCAGGTGGTTCCGGCGTGCTCGGCAGGTGGTTCAGGCGGTTCTGGCAGGTGGTATCCGTCTGTTCGCGGTGTGGTTCCAGCATCTCATGAACACGTTTCTGGCACGTCTGAGATGTGGTTCCAGCCGGCCCGACAGGTGTTTCCGCAGTGTCCGCCAAGCGGTTCTGGCGTAGTTGGCAGGTGATTTTGGCATGACTGGCAGGTGGTTCCAGCAAGCCTGGCAGGTGATTCCAAAGTGTTCACCAACTGGTTGTGGCGTAGCCGGCAGGTGATTTTTGCGTGATCGGTAGGTGGTTCTGGCGAGTCGAGCAGGTGGTTCCGGCGTGCTCGGCTGGTGCTTCCGGGGTCATTGGCACGGGGTTCTGGCATGTCTGAGAGGTGGTTCCTGCATGCCCGGCAAGTGATTCCGGAGTGTTCGCCAAGTGGTTCTGGCATAGTCGGCAGGTGATTTTGGCATGTCCGGCAGGTGGTTCAGGCGAGTTGAGCAGGTGGTTCCAACGTGCTTGGCAGGTGCTTCCGGCGTCTCCGGCACGTGTTTCTGGCACATCTGACAGGTGGTTCCGGCATGCCCGAAAGGTGATTCCGGTCTGTCCGGTAGGTGGTTCCAGCCTGCACGGCATGTGGTTCTGGTACGTCTCAGAGGTGGTTGCGCACGCGCAACAGGTGATTCCGGACTGTCCGCCACATGGTTCTGGCACGTCTGAGAGGTGGTTCCGGCATGCCCGGCAGGTCATCCCAGAGAGTCCTCCAAGTGGTTCTGGCATAACACGCAGGTGATTTTGGCGTGTCTGGCAGGTTGTTCCGTTGTGCTTGGCAGGTGGTTCAGGCTTGGCCGGCAGGTGGTTCCAGACTGTCCAGGACGTGTTTCCAGCTTCTCCGGCAGGTGGTTCTGGTACGTCTGAGAGGTGGTTCCGCCATGGCTGGCAGGTGATTCCGGACCGTCCCCCAGGTGGTTCTGGCATAGCCAGCAGTTGATATTGGCCTGTCCGGCAGGTGGTTCCAGCGAGTCGAACAGGTGGCTCCGGCGTGCTCGGCAGGTGGTTCCGGTCTGTCCGGTAGGTGATTCCGGCGTGTCCGGCACGTGCTTCCGGCACGTCTGAGAGGTGGTTCCGGCATGCGCGACAGGTGATTTCGGAGTGTCCGCCAGGTGGTTCTGGCGTACCCGGCAGGTGATTTTGGCGTGTCCGGCAGGTGTTTCTGGCGAGTCGAGCAGGTGGCTCCGGCATGCTCGGCAGGTGCTTCCGGCGTCTCCGGCACGTGGTTCTGGTGTGTCTGAGAGCTGGTTCCGGCATGTCCGGCAGATGATTCCGGAGTGTCCGCCAAGTGGTTCTGGCATACCCGGCTGGTGATTTGGGCATGTCAGGTAGGTGGTTCCGGCGAGTCGAGCAGGTGGCTCCGGCGTGCTCGGCAGGTTGTTCAGACGGGTCTGGCAGGTGTTTTCCGTCTGTTCGGGGTGTGGTTCCAGCATCTCATGCACATGGTTCTGGCACGTCTGAGATGTGGTTCCGGCCGGCCCGACAGGTGTTTCCACAGTGTCCGCCAAGTGGTACTGGCGTAGTTGGCAGGTGATTTTGGCATGACCGGCAGGTGGTTCCAGCAAGCCCGGCAGGTGATTCCGAAGTGTTCCCCAACTGGTTGTGGCGTAGCCGGCAGGTGATTTTTGAGTGTCCGGCAGGTGGTTCTGGCGAGTCGAGCAGGTGGTTCCGGCGTGCTCGGCAGGTGCTTCCGGGGTCATTGGCACGTGGTTCTGGCATATCTGAGAGGTGGTTCCGGCATGCCCGGCAGGTGATTCCGGAGTGTTCGCCAAGTGTTTCCGGCATAGCCGGCAGGTGAGTTTGCATGTCCAGCGGTCGTTCCGGCGGGTCGAGCCGGTGGTTCCGGCGTGTCCGGCAGGTGGTTCCGGTCTGTCCGGCAGGTGGTTCTGTGGTGTCCGGCACGAGGTTCAGTCTGAGAGGCTGTGCCGGCATGCCCCTCACGTGATTCCGGCTTGTCCCCGAAATGGTGCTGGTGTAGCGGGCAGGTGATTTTGGCGTGTCCGGCAGGTGGTTCAGGCGATTTGAGCAGGTGGTTGCGACGTGCTCGGCAGGTGCTTCCGGCGTCTCCGGCACGGGTTTCTGGCACATCTGACTGGTGGTTCCGGCATGCCCAAAAGTTGATTCTGGTCTGTCCGGTAGGTGGTTCCGGCGTGCACGGCACGTGGTTCTGGTACGTGTCAGAGGTGGTTGCGTATGCCCAACAGGTGATTCCGGACTGTCCGCCACCTGCTTCTGGCACGTCTGAGAGGAGGTTCCAACATGCCCGGCAGGTCATTTCGGAGAGTCGTCCAAGTGGTTCTGGCATAGCCCACAGGTGATTTTGGCGTGTCCGGCAGGTGGTTCCGCCGTGCTCGGCAGGTGGTTCAGGCACGGCCGTCACGTGGTTCCAGTCTGTCCAGGACGTGTTTCCAGCTTCTCCGGCAGGTGGTTCTGGTACGTCTGAGAGGTGGTTCCGCCATGGCTGGCAGGTGATTCCGGACCGTCCCCCAGGTGGTTCTGGCATAGCCAGCAGTTGATATTGGCCTGTCCGGCAGGTGGTTCCAGCGAGTCGAACAGGTGGCTCCGGCGTTCTTGGCAGGTGGTTCCGGTCTGTCCGGTAGGTGTTTCCGGCGTGTCTGGCACGTGCTTCCGGCATGCGCGGCAGGTGATTCCGTAGTGTCCGCCAGGTGGTTCTGGCATACCCGGCAGGTGATTTTGGCGTGTCCGGCAGGTGTTTCTGGCGAGTCGAGCAGGTGGCTCCGGCATGCTCGGCAGGTGCTTCCGGCGTCTCCGGCACTTGGTTCTGGTGTGTCTGAGAGCTGGTTCCGGCATGTCCGGCAGATGATTCCGGAGTGTCCGCCAAGTGGTTCTGGCATACCCAGCAGGTGATTTTGGCGTGTCAGGGAGGTGGTACCGGTGAGTCGAGCAGGTGGTTCCGGCGTGCTCGGCAGGTGGTTCAGGCGGTTCTGGCAGGTGGTATCCGTCTGTTCGGGGTGTGGTTCCAGCATCTCATGAACACGTTTCTGGCACGTCTGAGATGTGGTTCCAGCCGGCCCGACAGGTGTTTCCGCAGTGTCCGCCAAGCGGTTCTGGCGTAGTTGGCAGGTGATTTTGGCATGACTGGCAGGTGGTTCCAGCAAGCCTGGCAGGTGATTCCAAAGTGTTCACCAACTGGTTGTGGCGTAGCCGGCAGGTGATTTTTGCGTGATCGGCAGGTGGTTCTGGCGAGTCGAGCAGGTGGTTCCGGCGTGCTCGGCTGGTGCTTCCGGGGTCATTGGCACGGGGTTCTGGCATGTCTGAGAGGTGGTTCCTGCATGCCCGGCAAGTGATTCCGGAGTGTTCGCCAAGTGGTTCTGGCATAGTCGGCAGGTGATTTTGGCATGTCCGGCAGGTGGTTCAGGCGAGTTGAGCAGGTGGTTCCAACGTGCTTGGCAGGTGCTTCCGGCGTCTCCGGCACGTGTTTCTGGCACATCTGACAGGTGGTTCCGGCATGCCCGAAAGGTGATTCCGGTCTGTCCGGTAGGTGGTTCCAGCCTGCACGGCATGTGGTTCTGGTACGTCTCAGAGGTGGTTGCGCATGCCCAACAGGTGATTCCGGACTGTCCGCCACATGGTTCTGGCACGTCTGAGAGGTGGTTCCGGCATGCCCGGCAGGTCATCCCAGAGAGTCCTCCAAGTGGTTCTGGCATAACACGCAGGTGATTTTGGCGTGTCTGGCAGGTTGTTCCGTTGTGCTTGGCAGGTGGTTCAGGCTTGGCCGGCAGGTGGTTCCAGACTGTCCAGGACGTGTTTCCAGCTTCTCCGGCAGGTGGTTCTGGTACGTCTGAGAGGTGGTTCCGCCATGGCTGGCAGGTGATTCCGGACCGTCCCCCAGGTGGTTCTGGCATAGCCAGCAGTTGATATTGGCCTGTCCGGCAGGTGGTTCCAGCGAGTCGAACAGGTGGCTCCGGCGTGCTCGGCAGGTGGTTCCGGTCTGTCCGGTAGGTGATTCCGGCGTGTCCGGCACGTGCTTCCGGCACGTCTGAGAGGTGGTTCCGGCATGCGCGACAGGTGATTTCGGAGTGTCCGCCAGGTGGTTCTGGCGTACCCGGCAGGTGATTTTGGCATGTCCGGCAGGTGTTTCTGGCGAGTCGAGCAGGTGGCTCCGGCATGCTCGGCAGGTGCTTCCGGCGTCTCCGGCACGTGGTTCTGGTGTGTCTGAGAGCTGGTTCCGGCATGTCCGGCAGATGATTCCGGAGTGTCCGCCAAGTGGTTCTGGCATACCCGGCTGGTGATTTGGGCATGTCAGGTAGGTGGTTCCGGCGAGTCGAGCAGGTGGCTCCGGCGTGCTCGGCAGGTTGTTCAGACGGGTCTGGCAGGTGTTTTCCGTCTGTTCGGGGTGTGGTTCCAGCATCTCATGCACATGGTTCTGGCATGTCTGAGATGTGGTTCGGCCGGCCCGACAGGTGTTTCCACAGTGTCCGCCAAGTGGTACTGGCGTAGTTGGCAGGTGATTTTGGCATGACCGGCAGGTGGTTCCAGCAAGCCCGGCAGGTGATTCCGAAGTGTTCCCCAACTGGTTGTGGCGTAGCCAGCAGGTGATTTTTGCGTGTCCGGCAGGTGGTTCTGGCGAGTCGAGCAGGTGGTTCCGACGTGCTCGGCAGGTGCTTCCGGGGTCATTGGCACGTGGTTCTGGCATATCTGAGAGGTGGTTCCGGCATGCCCGGCAGGTGATTCCGGAGTGTTCGCCAAGTGTTTCCGGCGTAGCCGGCAGGTGAGTTTGCATGTCCAGCGGTCGTTCCGGCGGGTCGAGCCGGTGGTTCCGGCGTGTCCGGCAGGTGGTTCCGGTCTGTCCGGCAGGTGGTTCTGTGGTGTCCGGCACGAGGTTCAGTCTGAGAGGCTGTGCCGGCATGCCCCTCACGTGATTCCGGCTTGTCCCCGAAGTGGTGCTGGTGTAGCGGGCAGGTGATTTTGGCGTGTCCGGCAGGTGGTTCAGGCGAGTTGAGCAGGTGGTTGCGACGTGCTCGGCAGGTGCTTCCGGCGTCTCCGGCACGGGTTTCTGGCACATCTGACTGGTGGTTCCGGCATGCCCAAAAGTTGATTCCGGTCTGTCCGGTAGGTGGTTCCGGCGTGCACGGCACGTGGTTCTGGTACGTGTCAGAGGTGGTTGCCTATGCCCAACAGGTGATTCCGGACTGTCCGCCACCTGCTTCTGGCACGTCTGAGAGGTGGTTCCAACATGCCCGGCAGGTCATTTCGGAGAGTCGTCCAAGTGGTTCTGGCATAGCCCACAGGTGATTTGGGCGTGTCCGGCAGGTGGTTCCGCCGTGCTCGGCAGGTGGTTCAGGCATGGCCGTCACGTGGTTCCAGTCTGTCCAGGACGTGTTTCCAGCTTCTCCGGCAGGTGGTTCTGGTACGTCTGAGAGGTGGTTCCGCCATGGCTGGCAGGTGATTCCGGACCGTCCCCCAGGTGGTTCTGGCATAGCCAGCAGTTGATATTGGCCTGTCCGGCAGGTGGTTCCAGCGAGTCGAACAGGTGGCTCCGGCGTTCTTGGCAGGTGGTTCCGGTCTGTCCGGTAGGTGTTTCCGGCGTGTCTGGCACGTGCTTCCGGCATGCGCGGCAGGTGATTCCGTAGTGTCCGCCAGGTGGTTCTGGCATACCCGGCAGGTGATTTTGGCGTGTCCGGCAGGTGTTTCTGGCGAGTCGAGCAGGTGGCTCCGGCATGCTCGGCAGGTGCTTCCGGCGTCTCCGGCACTTGGTTCTGGTGTGTCTGAGAGCTGGTTCCGGCATGTCCGGCAGATGATTCCGGAGTGTCCGCCAAGTGGTTCTGGCATACCCAGCAGGTGATTTTGGCGTGTCAGGGAGGTGGTACCGGTGAGTCGAGCAGGTGGTTCCGGCGTGCTCGGCAGGTGGTTCAGGCGGTTCTGGCAGGTGGTATCCGTCTGTTCGGGGTGTGGCTCCAGCATCTCATGAACACGTTTCTGGCACGTCTGAGATGTGCTTCCAGCCGGCCCGACAGGTGTTTCCGCAGTGTCCGCCAAGCGGTTCTGGCGTAGTTGGCAGGTGATTTTGGCATGACTGGCAGGTGGTTCCAGCAAGCCTGGCAGGTGATTCCAAAGTGTTCACCAACTGGTTGTGGCGTAGCCGGCAGGTGATTTTTGCGTGATCGGCAGGTGGTTCTGGCGAGTCGAGCAGGTGGTTCCGGCGTGCTCGGCTGGTGCTTCCGGGGTCATTGGCACGGGGTTCTGGCATGTCTGAGAGGTGGTTCCTGCATGCCCGGCAAGTGATTCCGGAGTGTTCGCCAAGTGGTTCTGGCATAGTCGGCAGGTGATTTTGGCATGTCCGGCAGGTGGTTCAGGCGAGTTGAGCAGGTGGTTCCAACGTGCTTGGCAGGTGCTTCCGGCGTCTTCGGCACGTGTTTCTGGCACATCTGACAAGTGGATCCGGCAGGCCCGAAAGGTGATTCCGGTCTGTCCGGTAGGTGGTTCCAGCCTGCACGGCATGTGGTTCTGGTACGTCTCAGAGGTGGTTGCGCATGCCCAACAGGTGATTCCGGACTGTCCGCCACATGGTTCTGGCACGTCTGAGAGGTGGTTCCGTCATGCCCGGCAGGTCATCCCAGAGAGTCCTCCAAGTGGTTCTGGCATAACACGCAGGTGATTTTGGCGTGTCTGGCAGGTTGTTCCGTTGTGCTTGGCAGGTGGTTCAGGCTTGGCCGGCAGGTGGTTCCAGACTGTCCAGGACGTGTTTCCAGCTTCTCCGGCAGGTGGTTCTGGTACGTCTGAGAGGTGGTTCCGCCATGGCTGGCAGGTGATTCCGGACCGTCCCCCAGGTGGTTCTGGCATAGCCAGCAGTTGATATTGGCCTGTCCGGCAGGTGGTTCCAGCGAGTCGAACAGGTGGCTCCGGCGTGCTCGGCAGGTGGTTCCGGTCTGTCCGGTAGGTGATTCCGGCGTGTCCGGCACGTGCTTCCGGCACGTCTGAGAGGTGGTTCCGGCATGCGCGACAGGTGATTTCGGAGTGTCCGCCAGGTGGTTCTGGCGTACCCGGCAGGTGATTTTGGCGTGTCCGGCAGGTGTTTCTGGCGAGTCGAGCAGGTGGCTCCGGCATGCTCGGCAGGTGCTTCCGGCGTCTCCGGCACGTGGTTCTGGTGTGTCTGAGAGCTGGTTCCGGCATGTCCGGCAGATGATTCCGGAGTGTCCGCCAAGTGGTTCTGGCATACCCAGCTGGTGATTTGGGCATGTCAGGTAGGTGGTTCCGGCGAGTCGAGCAGGTGGCTCCGGCGTGCTCGGCAGGTTGTTCAGACGGGTCTGGCAGGTGTTTTCCGTCTGTTCGGGGTGTGGTTCCAGCATCTCATGCACATGGTTGTGGCACGTCTGAGATGTGGTTCCGGCCGGCCCGACAGGTGTTTCCACAGTGTCCGCCAAGTGGTACTGGCGTAGTTGGCAGGTGATTTTGGCATGACCGGCAGGTGGTTCCAGCAAGCCCGGCAGGTGATTCCGAAGTGTTCCCCAACTGGTTGTGGCGTAGCCGGCAGGTGATTTTTGCGTGTCCGGCAGGTGGTTCTGGCGAGTCGAGCAGGTGGTTCCGGCGTGCTCGGCAGGTGCTTCCGGGGTCATTGGCACGTGGTTCTGGCATATCTGAGAGGTGGTTCCGGCATGCCCGGCAGGTGATTCCGGAGTGTTCGCCAAGTGTTTCCGGCGTAGCCGGCAGGTGAGTTTGCATGTCCAGCGGTCGTTCCGGCGGGTCGAGCCGGTGGTTCCGGCGTGTCCGGCAGGTGGTTCCGGTCTGTCCGGCAGGTGGTTCTGTGGTGTCCGGCACGAGGTTCAGTCTGAGAGGCTGTGCCGGCATGCCCCTCACGTGATTCCGGCTTGTCCCCGAAGTGGTGCTGGTGTAGCGGGCAGGTGATTTTGGCGTGTCCGGCAGGTGGTTCAGGCGAGTTGAGCAGGTGGTTGCGACGTGCTCGGCAGGTGCTTCCGGCGTCTCCGGCACGGGTTTCTGGCACATCTGACTGGTGGTTCCGGCATGCCCAAAAGTTGATTCCGGTCTGTCCGGTAGGTGGTTCCGGCGTGCACGGCACGTGGTTCTGGTACGTGTCAGAGGTGGTTGCCTATGCCCAACAGGTGATTCCGGACTGTCCGCCACCTGCTTCTGGCACGTCTGAGAGGTGGTTCCAACATGCCCGGCAGGTCATTTCGGAGAGTCGTCCAAGTGGTTCTGGCATAGCCCACAGGTGATTTGGGCGTGTCCGGCAGGTGGTTCCGCCGTGCTCGGCAGGTGGTTCAGGCATGGCCGTCACGTGGTTCCAGTCTGTCCAGGACGTGTTTCCAGCTTCTCCGGCAGGTGGTTCTGGTACGTCTGAGAGGTGGTTCCGCCATGGCTGGCAGGTGATTCCGGACCGTCCCCCAGGTGGTTCTGGCATAGCCAGCAGTTGATATTGGCCTGTCCGGCAGGTGGTTCCAGCGAGTCGAACAGGTGGCTCCGGCGTTCTTGGCAGGTGGTTCCGGTCTGTCCGGTAGGTGTTTCCGGCGTGTCTGGCACGTGCTTCCGGCATGCGCGGCAGGTGATTCCGTAGTGTCCGCCAGGTGGTTCTGGCATACCCGGCAGGTGATTTTGGCGTGTCCGGCAGGTGTTTCTGGCGAGTCGAGCAGGTGGCTCCGGCATGCTCGGCAGGTGCTTCCGGCGTCTCCGGCACTTGGTTCTGGTGTGTCTGAGAGCTGGTTCCGGCATGTCCGGCAGATGATTCCGGAGTGTCCGCCAAGTGGTTCTGGCATACCCAGCAGGTGATTTTGGCGTGTCAGGGAGGTGGTACCGGTGAGTCGAGCAGGTGGTTCCGGCGTGCTCGGCAGGTGGTTCAGGCGGTTCTGGCAGGTGGTATCCGTCTGTTCGGGGTGTGGCTCCAGCATCTCATGAACACGTTTCTGGCACGTCTGAGATGTGCTTCCAGCCGGCCCGACAGGTGTTTCCGCAGTGTCCGCCAAGCGGTTCTGGCGTAGTTGGCAGGTGATTTTGGCATGACTGGCAGGTGGTTCCAGCAAGCCTGGCAGGTGATTCCAAAGTGTTCACCAACTGGTTGTGGCGTAGCCGGCAGGTGATTTTTGCGTGATCGGCAGGTGGTTCTGGCGAGTCGAGCAGGTGGTTCCGGCGTGCTCGGCTGGTGCTTCCGGGGTCATTGGCACGGGGTTCTGGCATGTCTGAGAGGTGGTTCCTGCATGCCCGGCAAGTGATTCCGGAGTGTTCGCCAAGTGGTTCTGGCATAGTCGGCAGGTGATTTTGGCATGTCCGGCAGGTGGTTCAGGCGAGTTGAGCAGGTGGTTCCAACGTGCTTGGCAGGTGCTTCCGGCGTCTTCGGCACGTGTTTCTGGCACATCTGACAGGTGGTTCCGGCAGGCCCGAAAGGTGATTCCGGTCTGTCCGGTAGGTGGTTCCAGCCTGCACGGCATGTGGTTCTGGTACGTCTCAGAGGTGGTTGCGCATGCCCAACAGGTGATTCCGGACTGTCCGCCACATGGTTCTGGCACGTCTGAGAGGTGGTTCCGGCATGCCCGGCAGGTCATCCCAGAGAGTCCTCCAAGTGGTTCTGGCATAACACGCAGGTGATTTTGGCGTGTCTGGCAGGTTGTTCCGTTGTGCTTGGCAGGTGGTTCAGGCTTGGCCGGCAGGTGGTTCCAGACTGTCCAGGACGTGTTTCCAGCTTCTCCGGCAGGTGGTTCTGGTACGTCTGAGAGGTGGTTCCGCCATGGCTGGCAGGTGATTCCGGACCGTCCCCCAGGTGGTTCTGGCATAGCCAGCAGTTGATATTGGCCTGTCCGGCAGGTGGTTCCAGCGAGTCGAACAGGTGGCTCCGGCGTGCTCGGCAGCTGGTTGAGGTCTGTCCGGTAGGTGATTCCGGCGTGTCCGGCACGTGCTTCCGGCACGTCTGAGAGGTGGTTCCGGCATGCGCGACAGGTGATTTCGGAGTGTCCGCCAGGTGGTTCTGGCGTACCCGGCAGGTGATTTTGGCGTGTCCGGCAGGTGTTTCTGGCGAGTCGAGCAGGTCGCTCCGGCATGCTCGGCAGGTGCTTCCGGCGTCTCCGGCACGTGGTTCTGGTGTGTCTGAGAGCTGGTTCCGGCATGTCCGGCAGATGATTCCGGAGTGTCCGCCAAGTGGTTCTGGCATACCCAGCTGGTGATTTGGGCATGTCAGGTAGGTGGTTCCGGCGAGTCGAGCAGGTGGCTCCGGCGTGCTCGGCAGGTTGTTCAGACGGGTCTGGCAGGTGTTTTCCGTCTGTTCGGGGTGTGGTTCCAGCATCTCATGCACATGGTTGTGGCACGTCTGAGATGTGGTTCCGGCCGGCCCGACAGGTGTTTCCACAGTGTCCGCCAAGTGGTACTGGCGTAGTTGGCAGGTGATTTTGGCATGACCGGCAGGTGGTTCCAGCAAGCCCGGCAGGTGATTCCGAAGTGTTCCCCAACTGGTTGTGGCGTAGCCGGCAGGTGATTTTTGCGTGTCCGGCAGGTGGTTCTGGCGAGTCGAGCAGGTGGTTCCGGCGTGCTCGGCAGGTGCTTCCGGGGTCATTGGCACGTGGTTCTGGCATATCTGAGAGGTGGTTCCGGCATGCCCGGCAGGTGATTCCGGAGTGTTCGCCAAGTGTTTCCGGCGTAGCCGGCAGGTGAGTTTGCATGTCCAGCGGTCGTTCCGGCGGGTCGAGCCGGTGGTTCCGGCGTGTCCGGCAGGTGGTTCCGGTCTGTCCGGCAGGTGGTTCTGTGGTGTCCGGCACGAGGTTCAGTCTGAGAGGCTGTGCCGGCATGCCCCTCACGTGATTCCGGCTTGTCCCCGAAGTGGTGCTGGTGTAGCGGGCAGGTGATTTTGGCGTGTCCGGCAGGTGGTTCAGGCGAGTTGAGCAGGTGGTTGCGACGTGCTCGGCAGGTGCTTCCGGCGTCTCCGGCACGGGTTTCTGGCACATCTGACTGGTGGTTCCGGCATGCCCAAAAGTTGATTCCGGTCTGTCCGGTAGGTGGTTCCGGCGTGCATGGCACGTGGTTCTGGTACGTGTCAGAGGTGGTTGCCTATGCCCAACAGGTGATTCCGGACTGTCCGCCACGTGCTTCTGGCACGTCTGAGAGGTGGTTCCAACATGCCCGGCAGGTCATTTCGGAGAGTCGTCCAAGTGGTTCTGGCATAGCCCACAGGTGATTTGGGCGTGTCCGGCAGGTGGTTCCGCCGTGCTCGGCAGGTGGTTCAGGCATGGCCGTCACGTGGTTCCAGTCTGTCCAGGACGTGTTTCCAGCTTCTCCGGCAGGTGGTTCTGGTACGTCTGAGAGGTGGTTCCGCCATGGCTGGCAGGTGATTCCGGACCGTCCCCCAGGTGGTTCTGGCATAGCCAGCAGTTGATATTGGCCTGTCCGGCAGGTGGTTCCAGCGAGTCGAACAGGTGGCTCCGGCGTTCTTGGCAGGTGGTTCCGGTCTGTCCGGTAGGTGTTTCCGGCGTGTCTGGCACGTGCTTCCGGCATGCGCGGCAGGTGATTCCGTAGTGTCCGCCAGGTGGTTCTGGCATACCCGGCAGGTGATTTTGGCGTGTCCGGCAGGTGTTTCTGGCGAGTCGAGCAGGTGGCTCCGGCATGCTCGGCAGGTGCTTCCGGCGTCTCCGGCACTTGGTTCTGGTGTGTCTGAGAGCTGGTTCCGGCATGTCCGGCAGATGATTCCGGAGTGTCCGCCAAGTGGTTCTGGCATACCCAGCAGGTGATTTTGGCGTGTCAGGGAGGTGGTACCGGTGAGTCGAGCAGGTGGTTCCGGCGTGCTCGGCAGGTGGTTCAGGCGGTTCTGGCAGGTGGTATCCGTCTGTTCGGGGTGTGGTTCCAGCATCTCATGAACACGTTTCTGGCACGTCTGAGATGTGGTTCCTGCCGGCCCGACAGGTGTTTCCGCAGTGTCCGACAAGCGGTTCTGGCGTAGTTGGCAGGTGATTTTGGCATGACTGGCAGGTGGTTCCAGCAAGCCTGGCAGGTGATTCCAAAGTGTTCACCAACTGGTTGTGGCGTAGCCGGCAGGTGATTTTTGCGTGATCGGCAGGTGGTTCTGGCGAGTCGAGCAGCTGGTTCCGGCGTGCTCGGCTGGTGCTTCCGGGGTCATTGGCACGGGGTTCTGGCATGTCTGAGAGGTGGTTCCTGCATGCCCGGCAAGTGATTCCGGAGTGTTCGCCAAGTGGTTCTGGCATAGTCGGCAGGTGATTTTGGCATGTCCGGCAGGTGGTTCAGGCGAGTTGAGCAGGTGGTTCCAACGTGCTTGGCAGGTGCTTCCGGCGTCTTCGGCACGTGTTTCTGGCACATCTGACAGGTGGTTCCGGCAGGCCCGAAAGGTGATTCCGGTCTGTCCGGTAGGTGGTTCCAGCCTGCACGGCATGTGGTTCTGGTACGTCTCAGAGGTGGTTGCGCATGCCCAACAGGTGATTCCGGACTGTCCGCCACATGGTTCTGGCACGTCTGAGAGGTGGTTCCGGCATGCCAGGCAGGTCATCCCAGAGAGTCCTCCAAGTGGTTCTGGCATAACACGCAGGTGATTTTGGCGTGTCTGGCAGGTTGTTCCGTTGTGCTTGGCAGGTGGTTCAGGCTTGGCCGGCAGGTGGTTCCAGACTGTCCAGGACGTGTTTCCAGCTTCTCCGGCAGGTGGTTCTGGTACGTCTGAGAGGTGGTTCCGCCATGGCTGGCAGGTGATTCCGGACCGTCCCCCAGGTGGTTCTGGCATAGCCAGCAGTTGATATTGGCCTGTCCGGCAGGTGGTTCCAGCGAGTCGAACAGGTGGCTCCGGCGTTGTTGGCAGGTGGTTCCGGTCTGTCCGGTAGGTGTTTGCGGCGTGTCTGGCACGTGCTTCCGGCATGCGCGGCAGGTGATTCCGTAGTGTCCGCCAGGTGGTTCTGGCATACCCGGCAGGTGATTTTGGCGTGTCCGGCAGGTGTTTCTGGCGAGTCGAGCAGGTGGCTCCGGCATGCTCGGCAGGTGCTTCCGGCGTCTCCAGCACTTGGTTCTGGTGTGTCTGAGAGCTGGTTCCGGCATGTCCGGCAGATGATTCCGGAGTGTCCGCCAAGTGGTTCTGGCATACCCAGCAGGTGATTTTGGCGTGTCAGGGAGGTGGTACCGGTGAGTCGAGCAGGTGGTTCTGGCGTGCTCGGCAGGTGGTTCAGGCGGTTCTGGCAGGTGGTATCCGTCTGTTCGGGGTGTGGCTCCAGCATCTCATGAACACGTTTCTGGCACGTCTGAGATGTGGTTCCAGCCGGCCCGACAGGTGTTTCCGCAGTGTCCGCCAAGCGGTTCTGGCGTAGTTGGCAGGTGATTTTGGCATGACTGGCAGGTGGTTCCAGCAAGCCTGGCAGGTGATTCCAAAGTGTTCACCAACTGGTTGTGGCGTAGCCGGCAGGTGATTTTTGCGTGATCGGCAGGTGGTTCTGGCGAGTCGAGCAGGTGGTTCCGGCGTGCTCGGCTGGTGCTTCCGGGGTCATTGGCACGGGGTTCTGGCATGTCTGAGAGGTGGTTCCTGCATGCCCGGCAAGTGATTCCGGAGTGTTCGCCAAGTGGTTCTGGCATAGTCGGCAGGTGATTTTGGCATGTCCGGCAGGTGGTTCAGGCGAGTTGAGCAGGTGGTTCCAACGTGCTTGGCAGGTGCTTCCGGCGTCTTCGGCACGTGTTTCTGGCACATCTGACAGGTGGTTCCGGCAGGCCCGAAAGGTGATTCCGGTCTGTCCGGTAGGTGGTTCCAGCCTGCACGGCATGTGGTTCTGGTACGTCTCAGAGGTGGTTGCGCATGCCCAACAGGTGATTCCGGACTGTCCGCCACATGGTTCTGGCACGTCTGAGAGGTGGTTCCGGCATGCCAGGCAGGTCATCCCAGAGAGTCCTCCAAGTGGTTCTGGCATAACACGCAGGTGATTTTGGCGTGTCTGGCAGGTTGTTCCGTTGTGCTTGGCAGGTGGTTCAGGCTTGGCCGGCAGGTGGTTCCAGACTGTCCAGGACGTGTTTCCAGCTTCTCCGGCAGGTGGTTCTGGTACGTCTGAGAGGTGGTTCCGCCATGGCTGGCAGGTGATTCCGGACCGTCCCCCAGGTGGTTCTGGCATAGCCAGCAGTTGATATTGGCCTGTCCGGCAGGTGGTTCCAGCGAGTCGAACAGGTGGCTCCGGCGTGCTCGGCAGGTGGTTCCGGTCTGTCCGGTAGGTGATTCCGGCGTGTCCGGCACGTGCTTCCGGCACGTCTGAGAGGTGGTTCCGGCATGCGCGACAGGTGATTTCGGAGTGTCCGCCAGGTGGTTCTGGCGTACCCGGCAGGTGATTTTGGCGTGTCCGGCAGGTGTTTCTGGCGAGTCGAGCAGGTGGCTCCGGCATGCTCGGCAGGTGCTTCCGGCGTCTCCGGCACGTGGTTCTGGTGTGTCTGAGAGCTGGTTCCGGCATGTCCGGCAGATGATTCCGGAGTGTCCGCCAAGTGGTTCTGGCATACCCAGCTGGTGATTTGGGCATGTCAGGTAGGTGGTTCCGGCGAGTCGAGCAGGTGGCTCCGGCGTGCTCGGCAGGTTGTTCAGACGGGTCTGGCAGGTGTTTTCCGTCTGTTCGGGGTGTGGTTCCAGCATCTCATGCACATGGTTGTGGCACGTCTGAGATGTGGTTCCGGCCGGCCCGACAGGTGTTTCCACAGTGTCCGCCAAGTGGTACTGGCGTAGTTGGCAGGTGATTTTGGCATGACCGGCAGGTGGTTCCAGCAAGCCCGGCAGGTGATTCCGAAGTGTTCCCCAACTGGTTGTGGCGTAGCCGGCAGGTGATTTTTGCGTGTCCGGCAGGTGGTTCTGGCGAGTCGAGCAGGTGGTTCCGGCGTGCTCGGCAGGTGCTTCCGGGGTCATTGGCACGTGGTTCTGGCATATCTGAGAGGTGGTTCCGGCATGCCCGGCAGGTGATTCCGGAGTGTTCGCCAAGTGTTTCCGGCATAGCCGGCAGGTGAGTTTGCATGTCCAGCGGTCGTTCCGGCGGGTCGAGCCGGTGGTTCCGGCGTGTCCGGCAGGTGGTTCCGGTCTGTCCGGCAGGTGGTTCTGTGGTGTCCGGCACGAGGTTCAGTCTGAGAGGCTGTGCCGGCATGCCCCTCACGTGATTCCGGCTTGTCCCCGAAGTGGTGCTGGTGTAGCGGGCAGGTGATTTTGGCGTGTCCGGCAGGTGGTTCAGGCGAGTTGAGCAGGTGGTTGCGACGTGCTCGGCAGGTGCTTCCGGCGTCTCCGGCACGGGTTTCTGGCACATCTGACTGGTGGTTCCGGCATGCCCAAAAGTTGATTCCGGTCTGTCCGGTAGGTGGTTCCGGCGTGCACGGCACGTGGTTCTGGTACGTGTCAGAGGTGGTTGCCTATGCCCAACAGGTGATTCCGGACTGTCCGCCACCTGCTTCTGGCACGTCTGAGAGGTGGTTCCAACATGCCCGGCAGGTCATTTCGGAGAGTCGTCCAAGTGGTTCTGGCATAGCCCACAGGTGATTTGGGCGTGTCCGGCAGGTGGTTCCGCCGTGCTCGGCAGGTGGTTCAGGCATGGCCGTCACGTGGTTCCAGTCTGTCCAGGACGTGTTTCCAGCTTCTCCGGCAGGTGGTTCTGGTACGTCTGAGAGGTGGTTCCGCCATGGCTGGCAGGTGATTCCGGACCGTCCCCCAGGTGGTTCTGGCATAGCCAGCAGTTGATATTGGCCTGTCCGGCAGGTGGTTCCAGCGAGTCGAACAGGTGGCTCCGGCGTTCTTGGCAGGTGGTTCCGGTCTGTCCGGTAGGTGTTTCCGGCGTGTCTGGCACGTGCTTCCGGCATGCGCGGCAGGTGATTCCGTAGTGTCCGCCAGGTGGTTCTGGCATACCCGGCAGGTGATTTTGGCGTGTCCGGCAGGTGTTTCTGGCGAGTCGAGCAGGTGGCTCCGGCATGCTCGGCAGGTGCTTCCGGCGTCTCCGGCACTTGGTTCTGGTGTGTCTGAGAGCTGGTTCCGGCATGTCCGGCAGATGATTCCGGAGTGTCCGCCAAGTGGTTCTGGCATACCCAGCAGGTGATTTTGGCGTGTCAGGGAGGTGGTACCGGTGAGTCGAGCAGGTGGTTCCGGCGTGCTCGGCAGGTGGTTCAGGCGGTTCTGGCAGGTGGTATCCGTCTGTTCGGGGTGTGGTTCCAGCATCTCATGAACACGTTTCTGGCACGTCTGAGATGTGGTTCCAGCCGGCCCGACAGGTGTTTCCGCAGTGTCCGCCAAGCGGTTCTGGCGTAGTTGGCAGGTGATTTTGGCATGACTGGCAGGTGGTTCCAGCAAGCCTGGCAGGTGATTCCAAAGTGTTCACCAACTGGTTGTGGCGTAGCCGGCAGGTGATTTTTGCGTGATCGGCAGGTGGTTCTGGCGAGTCGAGCAGGTGGTTCCGGCGTGCTCGGCTGGTGCTTCCGGGGTCATTGGCACGGGGTTCTGGCATGTCTGAGAGGTGGTTCCTGCATGCCCGGCAAGTGATTCCGGAGTGTTCGCCAAGTGGTTCTGGCATAGTCGGCAGGTGATTTTGGCATGTCCGGCAGGTGGTTCAGGCGAGTTGAGCAGGTGGTTCCAACGTGCTTGGCAGGTGCTTCCGGCGTCTCCGGCACGTGTTTCTGGCACATCTGACAGGTGGTTCCGGCATGCCCGAAAGGTGATTCCGGTCTGTCCGGTAGGTGGTTCCAGCCTGCACGGCATGTGGTTCTGGTACGTCTCAGAGGTGGTTGCGCATGCCCAACAGGTGATTCCGGACTGTCCGCCACATGGTTCTGGCACGTCTGAGAGGTGGTTCCGGCATGCCCGGCAGGTCATCCCAGAGAGTCCTCCAAGTGGTTCTGGCATAACACGCAGGTGATTTTGGCGTGTCTGGCAGGTTGTTCCGTTGTGCTTGGCAGGTGGTTCAGGCTTGGCCGGCAGGTGGTTCCAGACTGTCCAGGACGTGTTTCCAGCTTCTCCGGCAGGTGGTTCTGGTACGTCTGAGAGGTGGTTCCGCCATGGCTGGCAGGTGATTCCGGACCGTCCCCCAGGTGGTTCTGGCATAGCCAGCAGTTGATATTGGCCTGTCCGGCAGGTGGTTCCAGCGAGTCGAACAGGTGGCTCCGGCGTGCTCGGCAGGTGGTTCCGGTCTGTCCGGTAGGTGATTCCGGCGTGTCCGGCACGTGCTTCCGGCACGTCTGAGAGGTGGTTCCGGCATGCGCGACAGGTGATTTCGGAGTGTCCGCCAGGTGGTTCTGGCGTACCCGGCAGGTGATTTTGGCGTGTCCGGCAGGTGTTTCTGGCGAGTCGAGCAGGTGGCTCCGGCATGCTCGGCAGGTGCTTCCGGCGTCTCCGGCACGTGGTTCTGGCGTGTCTGAGAGCTGGTTCCGGCATGTCCGGCAGATGATTCGGGAGTGTCCGCCAAGTGGTTCTGGCATACCCGGCTGGTGATTTGGGCATGTCAGGTAGGTGGTTCCGGCGAGTCGAGCAGGTGGCTCCGGCGTGCTCGGCAGGTTGTTCAGACGGGTCTGGCAGGTGTTTTCCGTCTGTTCGGGGTGTGGTTCCAGCATCTCATGCACATGGTTCTGGCACGTCTGAGATGTGGTTCCGGCCGGCCCGACAGGTGTTTCCACAGTGTCCGCCAAGTGGTACTGGCGTAGTTGGCAGGTGATTTTGGCATGACCGGCAGGTGGTTCCAGCAAGCCCGGCAGGTGATTCCGAAGTGTTCCCCAACTCGTTGTGGCATAGCCGGCAGGTGATTTTTGCGTGTCCGGCAGGTGGTTCTGGCGAGTCGAGCAGGTGGTTCCGGCGTGCTCGGCAGGTGCTTCCGGGGTCATTGGCACGTGGTTCTGGCATATCTGAGGGGTGGTTCCGGCATGCCCGGCAGGTGATTCCGGAGTGTTCGCCAAGTGTTTCCGGCGTAGCCGGCAGGTGAGTTTGCATGTCCAGCGGTCGTTCCGGCGGGTCGAGCCGGTGGTTCCGGCGTGTCCGGCAGGTGGTTCCGGTCTGTCCGGCAGGTGGTTCTGTGGTGTCCGGCACGAGGTTCAGTCTGAGAGGCTGTGCCGGCATGCCCCTCACGTGATTCCGGCTTGTCCCCGAAGTGGTGCTGGTGTAGCGGGCAGGTGATTTTGGCGTGTCCGGCAGGTGGTTCAGGCGAGTTGAGCAGGTGGTTGCGACGTGCTCGGCAGGTGCTTCCGGCGTCTCCGGCACGGGTTTCTGGCACATCTGACTGGTGGTTCCGGCATGCCCAAAAGTTGATTCCGGTCTGTCCGGTAGGTGGTTCCGGCGTGCACGGCACGTGGTTCTGGTACGTGTCAGAGGTGGTTGCGTATGCCCAACAGGTGATTCCGGACTGTCCGCCACGTGCTTCTGGCACGTCTGAGAGGTGGTTCCAACATGCCCGGCAGGTCATTTCGGAGAGTCGTCCAAGTGGTTCTGGCATAGCCCACAGGTGATTTTGGCGTGTCCGGCAGGTGGTTCCGCCGTGCTCGGCAGGTGGTTCAGGCATGGCCGTCACGTGGTTCCAGTCTGTCCAGGACGTGTTTCCAGCTTCTCCGGCAGGTGGTTCTGGTACGTCTGAGAGGTGGTTCCGCCATGGCTGGCAGGTGATCCTGGACCGTCCCCCAGGTGGTTCTGGCATAGCCAGCAGTTGATATTGGCCTGTCCGGCAGGTGGTTCCAGCGAGTCGAACAGGTGGCTCCGGCGTTCTTGGCAGGTGGATCCGGTCTGTCCAGTAGGTGTTTCCGGCGTGTCTGGCACGTGCTTCCGGCATGCGCGGCAGGTGATTCCGTAGTGTCCGCCAGGTGGTTCTGGCATACCCGGCAGGTTATTTTGGCGTGTCCGGCAGGTGTTTCTGGCGAGTCGAGCAGGTGGCTCCGGCATGCTCGGCAGGTGCTTCCGGCGTCTCCGGCACTTGGTTCTGGTGTGTCTGAGAGCTGGTTCCGGCATGTCCGGCAGATGATTCCGGAGTGTCCGCCAAGTGGTTCTGGCATACCCAGCAGGTGATTTTGGCGTGTCAGGGAGGTGGTACCGGTGAGTCGAGCAGGTGGTTCCGGCGTGCTCGGCAGGTGGTTCAGGCGGTTCTGGCAGGTGGTATCCGTCTGTTCGGGGTGTGGTTCCAGCATCTCATGAACACGTTTCTGGCACGTCTGAGATGTGGTTCCAGCCGGCCCGACAGGTGTTTCCGCAGTGTCCGCCAAGCGGTTCTGGCGTAGTTGGCAGGTGATTTTGGCATGACTGGCAGGTGGTTCCAGCAAGCCTGGCAGGTGATTCCAAAGTGTTCACCAACTGGTTGTGGCGTAGCCGGCAGGTGATTTTTGCGTGATCGGCAGGTGGTTCTGGCGAGTCGAGCAGGTGGTTCCGGCGTGCTCGGCTGGTGCTTCCGGGGTCATTGGCATGGGGTTCTGGCATGTCTGAGAGGTGGTTCCTGCATGCCCGGCAAGTGATTCCGGAGTGTTCGCCAAGTGGTTCTGGCATAGTCGGCAGGTGATTTTGGCATGTCCGGCAGGTGGTTCAGGCGAGTTGAGCAGGTGGTTCCAACGTGCTTGGCAGGTGCTTCCGGCGTCTCCGGCACGTGTTTCTGGCACATCTGACAGGTGGTTCCGGCATGCCCGAAAGGTGATTCCGGTCTGTCCGGTAGGTGGTTCCAGCCTGCACGGCATGTGGTTCTGGTACGTCTCAGAGGTGGTTGCGCATGCCCATCAGGTGATTCCGGACTGTCCGCCACATGGTTCTGGCACGTCTGAGAGGTGGTTCCGGCATGCCCGGCAGGTCATCCCAGAGAGTCCTCCAAGTGGTTCTGGCATAACACGCAGGTGCTTTCGGCGTGTCTGGCAGGTTGTTCCGTTGTGCTTGGCAGGTGGTTCAGGCTTGGCCGGCAGGTGGTTCCAGACTGTCCAGGACGTGTTTCCAGCTTCTCCGGCAGGTGGTTCTGGGACGTCTGAGAGGTGGTTCCGCCATGGCTGGCAGGTGATTCCGGACCGTCCCCCAGGTGGTTCTGGCATAGCCAGCAGTTGATATTGGCCTGTCCGGCAGGTGGTTCCAGCGAGTCGAACAGGTGGCTCCGGCGTGCTCGGCAGGTGGTTCCGGTCTGTCCGGTAGGTGATTCCGGCGTGTCCGGCACGTGCTTCCGGCACGTCTGAGAGGTGGTTCCGGCATGCGCGACAGGTGATTTCGGAGTGTCCGCCGGGTGGTTCTGGCGTACCCAGCAGGCGATTTTGGCGTGTCCGGCAGGTGTTTCTGGCGAGTCGAGCAGGTGGCTCCGGCATGCTCGGCAGGTGCTTCCGGCGTCTCCGGCACTTGGTTCTGGTGTGTCTGAGAGCTGGTTGCGGCATGTCCGGCAGATGATTCCGGAGTGTCCGCCAAGTGGTTCTGGCATACCCGGCTGGTGATTTGGGCATGTCAGGTAGGTGGTTCCGGTGAGTCGAGCAGGTGGCTCCGGCGTGCTCGGCAGGTTGTTCAGACGGGTCTGGCAGGTGTTTTCCATCTGTTCGGGGTGTGGTTCCAGCATCTCATGCACATGGTTCTGGCACGTCTGAGATGTGGTTCCGGCCGGCCCGACAGGTGTTTCCACAGTGTCCGCCAAGTGGTACTGGCGTAGTTGGCAGGTGATTTTGGCATGACCGGCAGGTGGTTCCAGCAAGCCCGGCAGGTGATTCCGAAGTGTTCCCCAACTGGTTGTGGCGTAGCCGGCAGGTGATTTTTGCGTGTCCGGCAGGTGGTTCTGGCGAGTCGAGCAGGTGGTTCCGGCGTGCTCGGCAGGTGCTTCCGGGGTCATTGGCACGTGGTTCTGGCATATCTGAGGGGTGGTTCCGGCATGCCCGGCAGGTGATTCCGGAGTGTTCGCCCAGTGTTTCCGGCGTAGCCGGCAGGTGAGTTTGCATGTCCAGCGGTCGTTCCGGCGGGTCGAGCCGGTGGTTCCGGCGTGTCCGGCAGGTGGTTCCGGTCTGTCCGGCAGGTGGTTCTGTGGTGTCCGGCACGAGGTTCAGTCTGAGAGGCTGTGCCGGCATGATCCTCCCGTGATTCCGGCTTGTCCCCGAAGTGGTGCTGGTGTAGCGGGCAGGTGATTTTGGCGTGTCCGGCAGGTGGTTCAGGCGAGTTGAGCAGGTGGTTGCGACGTGCTCGGCAGGTGCTTCCGGCGTCTCCGGCACGGGTTTCCGGCACATCTGACTGGTGGTTCCGGCATGCCCAAAAGTTGATTCCGGTCTGTCCGGTAGGTGGTTCCGGCGTGCACGGCACGTGGTTCTGGTACGTGTCAGAGGTGGTTGCCTATGCCCAACAGGTGATTCCGGACTGTCCGCCACGTGCTTCTGGCACGTCCGAGAGGTGGTTCCAACATGCCCGGCAGGTCATTTGGGAGAGTCGTCCAAGTGGTTCTGGCATAGCCCACAGGTGATTTTGGCGTGTCCGGCAGGTGGTTCCGCCGTGCTCGGCAGGTGGTTGAGGCATGGCCGTCACGTGGTTCCAGTCTGTCCAGGACGTGTTTCCAGCTTCTCCGGCAGGTGGTTCTGGTACGTCTGAGCGGTGGTTCCGCCATGGCTGGCAGGTGATTCCGGACCGTCCCCCAGGTGGTTCTGGCATAGCCAGCAGTTGATATTGGCCTGTCCGGCAGGTGGTTCCAGCGAGTCGAACAGGTGGCTCCGGCGTTCTTGGCAGGTGGTTCCGGTCTGTCCGGTAGGTGTTTCCGGCGTGTCTGGCACGTGCTTCCGGCATGCGCGGCAGGTGATTCCGTAGTGTCCGCCAGGTGGTTCTGGCATACCCGGCAGGTGATTTTGGCGTGTCCGGCAGGTGTTTCTGGCGAGTCGAGCAGGTGGCTCCGGCATGCTCGGCAGGTGCTTCCGGCGTCTCCGGCACTTGGTTCTGGTGTGTCTGAGAGCTGGTTCCGGCATGTCCGGCAGATGATTCCGGAGTGTCCGCCAAGTGGTTCTGGCATACCCAGCAGGTGATTTTGGCGTGTCAGGGAGGTGGTACCGGTGAGTCGAGCAGGTGGTTCCGGCGTGCTCGGCAGGTGGTTCAGGCGGTTCTGGCAGGTGGTATCCGTCTGTTCGGGGTGTGGTTCCAGCATCTCATGAACACGTTTCTGGCACGTCTGAGATGTGGTTCCAGCCGGCCCGACAGGTGTTTCCGCAGTGTCCGCCAAGCGGTTCTGGCGTAGTTGGCAGGTGATTTTGGCATGACTGGCAGGTGGTTCCAGCAAGCCTGGCAGGTGATTCCAAAGTGTTCACCAACTGGTTGTGGCGTAGCCGGCAGGTGATTTTTGCGTGATCGGCAGGTGGTTCTGGCGAGTCGAGCAGGTGGTTCCGGCGTGCTCGGCTGGTGCTTCCGGGGTCATTGGCACGGGGTTCTGGCATGTCTGAGAGGTGGTTCCTGCATGCCCGGCAAGTGATTCCGGAGTGTTCGCCAAGTGGTTCTGGCATAGTCGGCAGGTGATTTTGGCATGTCCGGCAGGTGGTTCAGGCGAGTTGAGCAGGTGGTTCCAACGTGCTTGGCAGGTGCTTCCGGCGTCTCCGGCACGTGTTTCTGGCACATCTGACAGGTGGTTCCGGCAGGCCCGAAAGGTGATTCCGGTCTGTCCGGTAGGTGGTTCCAGCCTGCACGGCATGTGGATCTGGTACGTCTCAGAGGTGGTTGCGCATGCCCAACAGGTGATTCCGGACTGTCCGCCACATGGTTCTGGCACGTCTGAGAGGTGGTTCCGGCATGCCCGGCAGGTCATCCCAGAGAGTCCTCCAAGTGGTTCTGGCATAACACGCAGGTGATTTTGGCGTGTCTGGCAGGTTGTTCCGTTGTGCTTGGCAGGTGGTTCAGGCTTGGCCGGCAGGTGGTTCCAGACTGTCCAGGACGTGTTTCCAGCTTCTCCGGCAGGTGGTTCTGGTACGTCTGAGAGGTGGTTCCGCCATGGCTGGCAGGTGATTCCGGACCGTCCCCCAGGTGGTTCTGGCATAGCCAGCAGTTGATATTGGCCTGTCCGGCAGGTGGTTCCAGCGAGTCGAACAGGTGGCTCCGGCGTGCTCGGCAGGTGGTTCCAGTCTGTCCGGTAGGTGATTCCGGCGTGTCCGGCACGTGCTTCCGGCACGTCTGAGCGGTGGTTCCGGCATGCGCGACAGGTGATTTCGGAGTGTCCGCCAGGTGGTTCTGGCGTACCCGGCAGGTGATTTTGGCGTGTCCGGCAGGTGTTTCTGGCGAGTCGAGCAGGTGGCTCCGGCATGCTCGGCAGGTGCTTCCGGCGTCTCCGGCACATGGTTCTGGTGTGTCTGAGAGCTGGTTCCGGCATGTCCGGCAGATGATTCCGGAGTGTCCGCCAAGTGGTTCTGGCATACCCGGCTGGTGATTTGGGCATGTCAGGTAGGTGGTTCCGGCGAGTCGAGCAGGTGGCTCCGGCGTGCTCGGCAGGTTGTTCAGACGGGTCTGGCAGGTGTTTTCCGTCTGTTCGGGGTGTGGTTCCAGCATCTCATGCACATGGTTGTGGCTCGTGTGAGATGTGGTTCCGGCCGGCCCTACAGGTGTTTCCACAGTGTCCGCCAAGTGGTACTGGCGTAGTTGGCAGGTGATTTTGGCATGACCGGCAGGTGGTTCCAGCAAGCCCAGCAGGTGATTCCGAAGTGTTCCCCAACTGGTTGTGGCGTAGCCGGCAGGTGATTTTTGCGTGTCCGGCAGGTGGTTCTGGCGAGTCGAGCAGGTGGTTCCGGCGTGCTCGGCAGGTGCTTCCGGGGTCATTGGCACGTGGTTCTGGCATATCTGAGAGGTGGTTCCGGCATGCCCGGCAGGTGATTCCGGAGTGTTCGCCAAGTGTTTCCGGCGTAGCCGGCAGGTGAGTTTGCATGTCCAGCGGTCGTTCCGGCGGGTCGAGCCGGTGGTTCTGGCGTGTCCGGCAGGTGGTTCCGGTCTGTCCGGCAGGTGGTTCTGTGGTGTCCGGCACGAGGTTCAGTCTGAGAGGCTGTGCCGGCATGCCCCTCACGTGATTCCGGCTTGTCCCCGAAGTGGTGCTGGTGTAGCGGGCAGGTGATTTTGGCGTGTCCGGCAGGTGGTTCAGGCGAGTTGAGCAGGTGGTTGCGACGTGCTCGGCAGGTGCTTCCGGCGTCTCCGGCACGGGTTTCTGGCACATCTGACTGGTGGTTCCGGCATGCCCAAAAGTTGATTCCGGTCTGTCCGGTAGGTGGTTCCGGCGTGCACGGCACGTGGTTCTGGTACGTGTCAGAGGTGGTTGCCTATGCCCAACAGGTGATTCCGGACTGTCCGCCACGTGCTTCTGGCACGTCTGAGAGGTGGTTCCAACATGCCCGGCAGGTCATTTCGGAGAGTCGTCCAAGTGGTTCTGGCATAGCCCACAGGTGATTTTGGCGTGTCCGGCAGGTGGTTCCGCCGTGCTCGGCAGGTGGTTCAGGCATGGCCGTCACGTGGTTCCAGTCTGTCCAGGACGTGTTTCCAGCTTCTCCGGCAGGTGGTTCTGGTACGTCTGAGAGGTGGTTCCGCCATGGCTGGCAGGTGATCCTGGACCGTCCCCCAGGTGGTTCTGGCATAGCCAGCAGTTGATATTGGCCTGTCCGGCAGGTGGTTCCAGCGAGTCGAACAGGTGGCTCCGGCGTTCTTGGCAGGTGGATCCGGTCTGTCCAGTAGGTGTTTCCGGCGTGTCTGGCACGTGCTTCCGGCATGCGCGGCAGGTGATTCCGTAGTGTCCGCCAGGTGGTTCTGGCATACCCGGCAGGTGATTTTGGCGTGTCCGGCAGGTGTTTCTGGCGAGTCGAGCAGGTGGCTCCGGCATGCTCGGCAGGTGCTTCCGGCGTCTCCGGCACTTGGTTCTGGTGTGTCTGAGAGCTGGTTCCGGCATGTCCGGCAGATGATTCCGGAGTGTCCGCCAAGTGGTTCTGGCATACCCAGCAGGTGATTTTGGCGTGTCAGGGAGGTGGTACCGGTGAGTCGAGCAGGTGGTTCCGGCGTGCTCGGCAGGTGGTTCAGGCGGTTCTGGCAGGTGGTATCCGTCTGTTCGGGGTGTGGTTCCAGCATCTCATGAACACGTTTCTGGCACGTCTGAGATGTGGTTCCAGCCGGCCCGACAGGTGTTTCCGCAGTGTCCGCCAAGCGGTTCTGGCGTAGTTGGCAGGTGATTTTGGCATGACTGGCAGGTGGTTCCAGCAAGCCTGGCAGGTGATTCCAAAGTGTTCACCAACTGGTTGTGGCGTAGCCGGCAGGTGATTTTTGCGTGATCGGCAGGTGGTTCTGGCGAGTCGAGCAGGTGGTTCCGGCGTGCTCGGCTGGTGCTTCCGGGGTCATTGGCATGGGGTTCTGGCATGTCTGAGAGGTGGTTCCTGCATGCCCGGCAAGTGATTCCGGAGTGTTCGCCAAGTGGTTCTGGCATAGTCGGCAGGTGATTTTGGCATGTCCGGCAGGTGGTTCAGGCGAGTTGAGCAGGTGGTTCCAACGTGCTTGGCAGGTGCTTCCGGCGTCTCCGGCACGTGTTTCTGGCACATCTGACAGGTGGTTCCGGCATGCCCGAAAGGTGATTCCGGTCTGTCCGGTAGGTGGTTCCAGCCTGCACGGCATGTGGTTCTGGTACGTCTCAGAGGTGGTTGCGCATGCCCATCAGGTGATTCCGGACTGTCCGCCACATGGTTCTGGCACGTCTGAGAGGTGGTTCCGGCATGCCCGGCAGGTCATCCCAGAGAGTCCTCCAAGTGGTTCTGGCATAACACGCAGGTGCTTTCGGCGTGTCTGGCAGGTTGTTCCGTTGTGCTTGGCAGGTGGTTCAGGCTTGGCCGGCAGGTGGTTCCAGACTGTCCAGGACGTGTTTCCAGCTTCTCCGGCAGGTGGTTCTGGGACGTCTGAGAGGTGGTTCCGCCATGGCTGGCAGGTGATTCCGGACCGTCCCCCAGGTGGTTCTGGCATAGCCAGCAGTTGATATTGGCCTGTCCGGCAGGTGGTTCCAGCGAGTCGAACAGGTGGCTCCGGCGTGCTCGGCAGGTGGTTCCGGTCTGTCCGGTAGGTGATTCCGGCGTGTCCGGCACGTGCTTCCGGCACGTCTGAGAGGTGGTTCCGGCATGCGCGACAGGTGATTTCGGAGTGTCCGCCGGGTGGTTCTGGCGTACCCAGCAGGCGATTTTGGCGTGTCCGGCAGGTGTTTCTGGCGAGTCGAGCAGGTGGCTCCGGCATGCTCGGCAGGTGCTTCCGGCGTCTCTCGCACTTGGTTCTGGTGTGTCTGAGAGCTGGTTGCGGCATGTCCGGCAGATGATTCCGGAGTGTCCGCCAAGTGGTTCTGGCATACCCGGCTGGTGATTTGGGCATGTCAGGTAGGTGGTTCCGGTGAGTCGAGCAGGTGGCTCCGGCGTGCTCGGCAGGTTGTTCAGACGGGTCTGGCAGGTGTTTTCCATCTGTTCGGGGTGTGGTTCCAGCATCTCATGCACATGGTTCTGGCACGTCTGAGATGTGGTTCCGGCCGGCCCGACAGGTGTTTCCACAGTGTCCGCCAAGTGGTACTGGCGTAGTTGGCAGGTGATTTTGGCATGACCGGCAGGTGGTTCCAGCAAGCCCGGCAGGTGATTCCGAAGTGTTCCCCAACTGGTTGTGGCGTAGCCGGCAGGTGATTTTTGCGTGTCCGGCAGGTGGTTCTGGCGAGTCGAGCAGGTGGTTCCGGCGTGCTCGGCAGGTGCTTCCGGGGTCATTGGCACGTGGTTCTGGCATATCTGAGGGGTGGTTCCGGCATGCCCGGCAGGTGATTCCGGAGTGTTCGCCCAGTGTTTCCGGCGTAGCCGGCAGGTGAGTTTGCATGTCCAGCGGTCGTTCCGGCGGGTCGAGCCGGTGGTTCCGGCGTGTCCGGCAGGTGGTTCCGGTCTGTCCGGCAGGTGGTTCTGTGGTGTCCGGCACGAGGTTCAGTCTGAGAGGCTGTGCCGGCATGATCCTCCCGTGATTCCGGCTTGTCCCCGAAGTGGTGCTGGTGTAGCGGGCAGGTGATTTTGGCGTGTCCGGCAGGTGGTTCAGGCGAGTTGAGCAGGTGGTTGCGACGTGCTCGGCAGGTGCTTCCGGCGTCTCCGGCACGGGTTTCCGGCACATCTGACTGGTGGTTCCGGCATGCCCAAAAGTTGATTCCGGTCTGTCCGGTAGGTGGTTCCGGCGTGCACGGCACGTGGTTCTGGTACGTGTCAGAGGTGGTTGCCTATGCCCAACAGGTGATTCCGGACTGTCCGCCACGTGCTTCTGGCACGTCCGAGAGGTGGTTCCAACATGCCCGGCAGGTCATTTCGGAGAGTCGTCCAAGTGGTTCTGGCATAGCCCACAGGTGATTTTGGCGTGTCCGGCAGGTGGTTCCGCCGTGCTCGGCAGGTGGTTGAGGCATGGCCGTCACGTGGTTCCAGTCTGTCCAGGACGTGTTTCCAGCTTCTCCGGCAGGTGGTTCTGGTACGTCTGAGCGGTGGTTCCGCCATGGCTGGCAGGTGATTCCGGACCGTCCCCCAGGTGGTTCTGGCATAGCCAGCAGTTGATATTGGCCTGTCCGGCAGGTGGTTCCAGCGAGTCGAAAAGGTGGCTCCGGCGTTCTTGGCAGGTGGTTCCGGTCTGTCCGGTAGGTGTTTCCGGCGTGTCTGGCACGTGCTTCCGGCATGCGCGGCAGGTGATTCCGTAGTGTCCGCCAGGTGGTTCTGGCATACCCGGCAGGTGATTTTGGCGTGTCCGGCAGGTGTTTCTGGCGAGTCGAGCAGGTGGCTCCGGCATGCTCGGCAGGTGCTTCCGGCGTCTCCGGCACTTGGTTCTGGTGTGTCTGAGAGCTGGTTCCGGCATGTCCGGCAGATGATTCCGGAGTGTCCGCCAAGTGGTTCTGGCATACCCAGCAGGTGATTTTGGCGTGTCAGGGAGGTGGTACCGGTGAGTCGAGCAGGTGGTTCCGGCGTGCTCGGCAGGTGGTTCAGGCGGTTCTGGCAGGTGGTATCCGTCTGTTCGGGGTGTGGTTCCAGCATCTCATGAACACGTTTCTGGCACGTCTGAGATGTGGTTCCAGCCGGCCCGACAGGTGTTTCCGCAGTGTCCGCCAAGCGGTTCTGGCGTAGTTGGCAGGTGATTTTGGCATGACTGGCAGGTGGTTCCAGCAAGCCTGGCAGGTGATTCCAAAGTGTTCACCAACTGGTTGTGGCGTAGCCGGCAGGTGATTTTTGCGTGATCGGCAGGTGGTTCTGGCGAGTCGAGCAGGTGGTTCCGGCGTGCTCGGCTGGTGCTTCCGGGGTCATTGGCACGGGGTTCTGGCATGTCTGAGAGGTGGTTCCTGCATGCCCGGCAAGTGATTCCGGAGTGTTCGCCAAGTGGTTCTGGCATAGTCGGCAGGTGATTTTGGCATGTCCGGCAGGTGGTTCAGGCGAGTTGAGCAGGTGGTTCCAACGTGCTTGGCAGGTGCTTCCGGCGTCTCCGGCACGTGTTTCTGGCACATCTGACAGGTGGTTCCGGCAGGCCCGAAAGGTGATTCCGGTCTGTCCGGTAGGTGGTTCCAGCCTGCACGGCATGTGGATCTGGTACGTCTCAGAGGTGGTTGCGCATGCCCAACAGGTGATTCCGGACTGTCCGCCACATGGTTCTGGCACGTCTGAGAGGTGGTTCCGGCATGCCCGGCAGGTCATCCCAGAGAGTCCTCCAAGTGGTTCTGGCATAACACGCAGGTGATTTTGGCGTGTCTGGCAGGTTGTTCCGTTGTGCTTGGCAGGTGGTTCAGGCTTGGCCGGCAGGTGGTTCCAGACTGTCCAGGACGTGTTTCCAGCTTCTCCGGCAGGTGGTTCTGGTACGTCTGAGAGGTGGTTCCGCCATGGCTGGCAGGTGATTCCGGACCGTCCCCCAGGTGGTTCTGGCATAGCCAGCAGTTGATATTGGCCTGTCCGGCAGGTGGTTCCAGCGAGTCGAACAGGTGGCTCCGGCGTGCTCGGCAGGTGGTTCCAGTCTGTCCGGTAGGTGATTCCGGCGTGTCCGGCACGTGCTTCCGGCACGTCTGAGCGGTGGTTCCGGCATGCGCGACAGGTGATTTCGGAGTGTCCGCCAGGTGGTTCTGGCGTACCCGGCAGGTGATTTTGGCGTGTCCGGCAGGTGTTTCTGGCGAGTCGAGCAGGTGGCTCCGGCATGCTCGGCAGGTGCTTCCGGCGTCTCCGGCACATGGTTCTGGTTTGTCTGAGAGCTGGTTCCGGCATGTCCGGCAGATGATTCCGGAGTGTCCGCCAAGTGGTTCTGGCATACCCGGCTGGTGATTTGGGCATGTCAGGTAGGTGGTTCCGGCGAGTCGAGCAGGTGGCTCCGGCGTGCTCGGCAGGTTGTTCAGACGGGTCTGGCAGGTGTTTTCCGTCTGTTCGGGGTGTGGTTCCAGCATCTCATGCACATGGTTGTGGCTCGTGTGAGATGTGGTTCCGGCCGGCCCTACAGGTGTTTCCACAGTGTCCGCCAAGTGGTACTGGCGTAGTTGGCAGGTGATTTTGGCATGACCGGCAGGTGGTTCCAGCAAGCCCGGCAGGTGATTCCGAAGTGTTCCCCAACTGGTTGTGGCGTAGCCGGCAGGTGATTTTTGCGTGTCCGGCAGGTGGTTCTGGCGAGTCGAGCAGGTGGTTCCGGCGTGCTCGGCAGGTGCTTCCGGGGTCATTGGCACGTGGTTCTGGCATATCTGAGGGGTGGTTCCGGCATGCCCGGCAGGTGATTCCGGAGTGTTCGCCAAGTGTTTACGGCGTAGCCGGCAGGTGAGTTTGCATGTCCAGCGGTCGTTCCGGCGGGTCGAGCCGGTGGTTCTGGCGTGTCCGGCAGGTGGTTCCGGTCTGTCCGGCAGGTGGTTCTGTGGTGTCCGGCACGAGGTTCAGTCTGAGAGGCTGTGCCGGCATGCCCCTCACGTGATTCCGGCTTGTCCCCGAAGTGGTGCTGGTGTAGCGGGCAGGTGATTTTGGCGTGTCCGGCAGGTGGTTCAGGCGAGTTGAGCAGGTGGTTGCGACGTGCTCGGCAGGTGCTTCCGGCGTCTCCGGCACGGGTTTCCGGCACATCTGACTGGTGGTTCCGGCATGCCCAAAAGTTGATTCCGGTCTGTCCGGTAGGTGGTTCCGGCGTGCACGGCACGTGGTTCTGGTACGTGTCAGAGGTGGTTGCCTATGCCCAACAGGTGATTCCGGACTGTCCGCCACGTGCTTCTGGCACGTCCGAGAGGTGGTTCCAACATGCCCGGCAGGTCATTTCGGAGAGTCGTCCAAGTGGTTCTGGCATAGCCCACAGGTGATTTTGGCGTGTCCGGCAGGTGGTTCCGCCGTGCTCGGCAGGTGGTTGAGGCATGGCCGTCACGTGGTTCCAGTCTGTCCAGGACGTGTTTCCAGCTTCTCCGGCAGGTGGTTCTGGTACGTCTGAGCGGTGGTTCCGCCATGGCTGGCAGGTGATTCCGGACCGTCCCCCAGGTGGTTCTGGCATAGCCAGCAGTTGATATTGGCCTGTCCGGCAGGTGGTTCCAGCGAGTCGAAAAGGTGGCTCCGGCGTTCTTGGCAGGTGGTTCCGGTCTGTCCGGTAGGTGTTTCCGGCGTGTCTGGCACGTGCTTCCGGCATGCGCGGCAGGTGATTCCGTAGTGTCCGCCAGGTGGTTCTGGCATACCCGGCAGGTGATTTTGGCGTGTCCGGCAGGTGTTTCTGGCGAGTCGAGCAGGTGGCTCCGGCATGCTCGGCAGGTGCTTCCGGCGTCTCCGGCACTTGGTTCTGGTGTGTCTGAGAGCTGGTTCCGGCATGTCCGGCAGATGATTCCGGAGTGTCCGCCAAGTGGTTCTGGCATACCCAGCAGGTGATTTTGGCGTGTCAGGGAGGTGGTACCGGTGAGTCGAGCAGGTGGTTCCGGCGTGCTCGGCAGGTGGTTCAGGCGGTTCTGGCAGGTGGTATCCGTCTGTTCGGGGTGTGGTTCCAGCATCTCATGAACACGTTTCTGGCACGTCTGAGATGTGGTTCCAGCCGGCCCGACAGGTGTTTCCGCAGTGTCCGCCAAGCGGTTCTGGCGTAGTTGGCAGGTGATTTTGGCATGACTGGCAGGTGGTTCCAGCAAGCCTGGCAGGTGATTCCAAAGTGTTCACCAACTGGTTGTGGCGTAGCCGGCAGGTGATTTTTGCGTGATCGGCAGGTGGTTCTGGCGAGTCGAGCAGGTGGTTCCGGCGTGCTCGGCTGGTGCTTCCGGGGTCATTGGCACGGGGTTCTGGCATGTCTGAGAGGTGGTTCCTGCATGCCCGGCAAGTGATTCCGGAGTGTTCGCCAAGTGGTTCTGGCATAGTCGGCAGGTGATTTTGGCATGTCCGGCAGGTGGTTCAGGCGAGTTGAGCAGGTGGTTCCAACGTGCTTGGCAGGTGCTTCCGGCGTCTCCGGCACGTGTTTCTGGCACATCTGACAGGTGGTTCCGGCAGGCCCGAAAGGTGATTCCGGTCTGTCCGGTAGGTGGTTCCAGCCTGCACGGCATGTGGATCTGGTACGTCTCAGAGGTGGTTGCGCATGCCCAACAGGTGATTCCGGACTGTCCGCCACATGGTTCTGGCACGTCTGAGAGGTGGTTCCGGCATGCCCGGCAGGTCATCCCAGAGAGTCCTCCAAGTGGTTCTGGCATAACACGCAGGTGATTTTGGCGTGTCTGGCAGGTTGTTCCGTTGTGCTTGGCAGGTGGTTCAGGCTTGGCCGGCAGGTGGTTCCAGACTGTCCAGGACGTGTTTCCAGCTTCTCCGGCAGGTGGTTCTGGTACGTCTGAGAGGTGGTTCCGCCATGGCTGGCAGGTGATTCCGGACCGTCCCCCAGGTGGTTCTGGCATAGCCAGCAGTTGATATTGGCCTGTCCGGCAGGTGGTTCCAGCGAGTCGAACAGGTGGCTCCGGCGTGCTCGGCAGGTGGTTCCAGTCTGTCCGGTAGGTGATTCCGGCGTGTCCGGCACGTGCTTCCGGCACGTCTGAGCGGTGGTTCCGGCATGCGCGACAGGTGATTTCGGAGTGTCCGCCAGGTGGTTCTGGCGTACCCGGCAGGTGATTTTGGCGTGTCCGGCAGGTGTTTCTGGCGAGTCGAGCAGGTGGCTCCGGCATGCTCGGCAGGTGCTTCCGGCGTCTCCGGCACATGGTTCTGGTTTGTCTGAGAGCTGGTTCCGGCATGTCCGGCAGATGATTCCGGAGTGTCCGCCAAGTGGTTCTGGCATACCCGGCTGGTGATTTGGGCATGTCAGGTAGGTGGTTCCGGCGAGTCGAGCAGGTGGCTCCGGCGTGCTCGGCAGGTTGTTCAGACGGGTCTGGCAGGTGTTTTCCGTCTGTTCGGGGTGTGGTTCCAGCATCTCATGCACATGGTTGTGGCTCGTGTGAGATGTGGTTCCGGCCGGCCCTACAGGTGTTTCCACAGTGTCCGCCAAGTGGTACTGGCGTAGTTGGCAGGTGATTTTGGCATGACCGGCAGGTGGTTCCAGCAAGCCCGGCAGGTGATTCCGAAGTGTTCCCCAACTGGTTGTGGCGTAGCCGGCAGGTGATTTTTGCGTGTCCGGCAGGTGGTTCTGGCGAGTCGAGCAGGTGGTTCCGGCGTGCTCGGCAGGTGCTTCCGGGGTCATTGGCACGTGGTTCTGGCATATCTGAGGGGTGGTTCCGGCATGCCCGGCAGGTGATTCCGGAGTGTTCGCCAAGTGTTTACGGCGTAGCCGGCAGGTGAGTTTGCATGTCCAGCGGTCGTTCCGGCGGGTCGAGCCGGTGGTTCTGGCGTGTCCGGCAGGTGGTTCCGGTCTGTCCGGCAGGTGGTTCTGTGGTGTCCGGCACGAGGTTCAGTCTGAGAGGCTGTGCCGGCATGCCCCTCACGTGATTCCGGCTTGTCCCCGAAGTGGTGCTGGTGTAGCGGGCAGGTGATTTTGGCGTGTCCGGCAGGTGGTTCAGGCGAGTTGAGCAGGTGGTTGCGACGTGCTCGGCAGGTGCTTCCGGCGTCTCCGGCACGGGTTTCTGGCACATCTGACTGGTGGTTCCGGCATGCCCAAAAGTTGATTCCGGTCTGTCCGGTAGGTGGTTCCGGCGTGCACGGCACGTGGTTCTGGTACGTGTCAGAGTTGGTTGCCTATGCCCAACAGGTGATTCCGGACTGTCCGCCACGTGCTTCTGGCACGTCTGAGAGGTGGTTCCAACATGCCCGGCAGGTCATTTCGGAGAGTCGTCCAAGTGGTTCTGGCATAGCCCACAGGTGATTTTGGCGTGTCCGGCAGGTGGTTCCGCCGTGCTCGGCAGGTGGTTCAGGCATGGCCGTCACGTGGTTCCAGTCTGTCCAGGACGTGTTTCCAGCTTCTCCGGCAGGTGGTTCTGGTACGTCTGAGAGGTGGTTCCGCCATGGCTGGCAGGTGATTCCGGACCGTCCCCCAGGTGGTTCTGGCATAGCCAGCAGTTGATATTGGCCTGTCCGGCAGGTGGTTCCAGCGAGTCGAACAGGTGGCTCCGGCGTTCTTGGCAGGTGGTTCCGGTCTGTCCGGTAGGTGTTTCCGGCGTGTCTGGCACGTGCTTCCGGCATGCGCGGCAGGTGATTCCGTAGTGTCCGCCAGGTGGTTCTGGCATACCCGGCAGGTGATTTTGGCGTGTCCGGCAGGTGTTTCTGGCGAGTCGAGCTGGTGGCTCCGGCATGCTCGGCAGGTGCTTCCGGCGTCTCCGGCACTTGGTTCTGGTGTGTCTGAGAGCTGGTTCCGGCATGTCCGGCAGATGATTCCGGAGTGTCCGCCAAGTGGTTCTGGCATACCCAGCAGGTGATTTTGGCGTGTCAGGGAGGTGGTACCGGTGAGTCGAGCAGGTGGTTCCGGCGTGCTCGGCAGGTGGTTCAGGCGGTTCTGGCAGGTGGTATCCGTCTGTTCGGGGTGTGGTTCCAGCATCTCATGAACACGTTTCTGGCACGTCTGAGATGTGGTTCCAGCCGGCCCGACAGGTGTTTCCGCAGTGTCCGACAAGCGGTTCTGGCGTAGTTGGCAGGTGATTTTGGCATGACTGGCAGCTGGTTCCAGCAAGCCTGGCAGGTGATTCCAAAGTGTTCACCAACTGGTTGTGGCGTAGCCGGCAGGTGATTTTTGCGTGATCGGCAGGTGGTTCTGGCGAGTCGAGCAGGTGGTTCCGGCGTGCTTGGCTGGTGCTTCCGGGGTCATTGGCACGGGGTTCTGGCATGTCTGAGAGGTGGTTCCTGCATGCCCGGCAAGTGATTCCGGAGTGTTCGCCAAGTGGTTCTGGCATAGTCGGCAGGTGATTTTGGCATGTCCGGCAGGTGGTTCAGGCGAGTTGAGCAGGTGGTTCCAACGTGCTTGGCAGGTGCTTCCGGCGTCTCCGGCACGTGTTTCTGGCACATCTGACAGGTGGTTCCGGCAGGCCCGAAAGGTGATTCCGGTCTGTCCGGTAGGTGGTTCCAGCCTGCACGGCATGTGGTTCTGGTACGTCTCAGAGGTGGTTGCGCATGCCCAACAGGTGATTCCGGACTGTCCGCCACATGGTTCTGGCACGTCTGAGAGGTGGTTCCGGCATGCCCGGCAGGTCATCCCAGAGAGTCCTCCAAGTGGTTCTGGCATAACACGCAGGTGATTTTGGCGTGTCTGGCAGGTTGTTCCGTTGTGCTTGGCAGGTGGTTCAGGCTTGGCCGGCAGGTGGTTCCAGACTGTCCAGGACGTGTTTCCAGCTTCTCCGGCAGGTGGTTCTGGTACGTCTGAGAGGTGGTTCCGCCATGGCTGGCAGGTGATCCCGGACCGTCCCCCAGGTGGTTCTGGCATAGCCAGCAGTTGATATTGGCCTGTCCGGAAGGTGGTTCCAGCGAGTCGAACAGGTAGCTCCGGCGTGCTCGGCAGGTGGTTCCGGTCTGTCCGGTAGGTGATTCCGGCGTGTCCGGCACGTGCTTCCGGCACGTCTGAGAGGTGGTTCCGGCATGCGCGACAGGTGATTTCGGAGTGTCCGCCAGGTGGTTCTGGCGTACCCGGCAGGTGATTTTGGCGTGTCCGGCAGGTGTTTCTGGCGAGTCGAGCAGGTGGCTCCGGCATGCTCGGCAGGTGCTTCCGGCGTCTCCGGCACGTGGTTCTGGTGTGTCTGAGAGCTGGTTCCGGCATGTCCGGCAGATGATTCCGGAGTGTCCGCCAAGTGGTTCTGGCATACCCGGCTGGTGATTTGGGCATGTCAGGTAGGTGGTTCCGGCGAGTCGAGCAGGTGGCTCCGGCGTGCTCGGCAGGTTGTTCAGACGGGTCTGGCAGGTGTTTTCCATCTGTTCGGGGTGTGGTTCCAGCATCTCATGCACATGGTTCTGGCACGTCTGAGATGTGATTCCGGCCGGCCCGACAGGTGTTTCCACAGTGTCCGCCAAGTGGTACTGGCGTAGTGGGCAGGTGATTTTGGCATGACCGGCAGGTGGTTCCAGCAAGCCCGGCAGGTGATTCCGAAGTGTTCCCCAACTGGTTGTGGCATAGCCGGCAGGTGATTTTTGCGTGTCCGGCAGGTGGTTCTGGCGAGTCGAGCAGGTGGTTCCGGCGTGCTCGGCAGGTGCTTCCGGGGTCATTGGCACGTGGTTCTGGCATATCTGAGGGGTGGTTCCGGCATGCCCGGCAGGTGATTCCGGAGTGTTCGCCCAGTGTTTCCGGCGTAGCCGGCAGGTGAGTTTGCATGTCCAGCGGTCGTTCCGGCGGGTCGAGCCGGTGGTTCCGGCGTGTCCGGCAGGTGGTTCCGGTCTGTCCAGCAGGTGGTTCTGTGGTGTCCGGCACGAGGTTCAGTCTGAGAGGCTGTGCCGGCATGATCCTCCCGTGATTCCGGCTTGTCCCCGAAGTGGTGCTGGTGTAGCGGGCAGGTGATTTTGGCGTGTCCGGCAGGTGGTTCAGGCGAGTTGAGCAGGTGGTTGCGACGTGCTCGGCAGGTGCTTCCGGCGTCTCCGGCACGGGTTTCCGGCACATCTGACTGGTGGTTCCGGCATGCCCAAAAGTTGATTCTGGTCTGTCCGGTAGGTGGTTCCGGCGTGCACGGCACGTGGTTCTGGTACGTGTCAGAGGTGGTTGCCTATGCCCAACAGGTGATTCCGGACTGTCCGCCACGTGCTTCTGGCACGTCCGAGAGGTGGTTCCAACATGCCCGGCAGGTCATTTCGGAGAGTCGTCCAAGTGGTTCTGGCATAGCCCACAGGTGATTTTGGCGTGTCCGGCAGGTGGTTCCGCCGTGCTCGGCAGGTGGTTGAGGCATGGCCGTCACGTGGTTCCAGTCTGTCCAGGACGTGTTTCCAGCTTCTCCGGCAGGTGGTTCTGGTACGTCTGAGCGGTGGTTCCGCCATGGCTGGCAGGTGATTCCGGACCGTCCCCCAGGTGGTTCTGGCATAGCCAGCAGTTGATATTGGCCTGTCCGGCAGGTGGTTCCAGCGAGTCGAAAAGGTGGCTCCGGCGTTCTTGGCAGGTGGTTCCGGTCTGTCCGGTAGGTGTTTCCGGCGTGTCTGGCACGTGCTTCCGGCATGCGCGGCAGGTGATTCCGTAGTGTCCGCCAGGTGGTTCTGGCATACCCGGCAGGTGATTTTGGCGTGTCCGGCAGGTGTTTCTGGCGAGTCGAGCAGGTGGCTCCGGCATGCTCGGCAGGTGCTTCCGGCGTCTCCGGCACTTGGTTCTGGTGTGTCTGAGAGCTGGTTCCGGCATGTCCGGCAGATGATTCCGGAGTGTCCGCCAAGTGGTTCTGGCATACCCAGCAGGTGATTTTGGCGTGTCAGGGAGGTGGTACCGGTGAGTCGAGCAGGTGGTTCCGGCGTGCTCGGCAGGTGGTTCAGGCGGTTCTGGCAGGTGGTATCCGTCTGTTCGGGGTGTGGTTCCAGCATCTCATGAACACGTTTCTGGCACGTCTGAGATGTGGTTCCAGCCGGCCCGACAGGTGTTTCCGCAGTGTCCGCCAAGCGGTTCTGGCGTAGTTGGCAGGTGATTTTGGCATGACTGGCAGCTGGTTCCAGCAAGCCTGGCAGGTGATTCCAAAGTGTTCACCAACTGGTTGTGGCGTAGCCGGCAGGTGATTTTTGCGTGATCGGCAGGTGGTTCTGGCGAGTCGAGCAGGTGGTTCCGGCGTGCTCGGCTGGTGCTTCCGGGGTCATTGGCACGGGGTTCTGGCATGTCTGAGAGGTGGTTCCTGCATGCCCGGCAAGTGATTCCGGAGTGTTCGCCAAGTGGTTCTGGCATAGTCGGCAGGTGATTTTGGCATGTCCGGCAGGTGGTTCAGGCGAGTTGAGCAGGTGGTTCCAACGTGCTTGGCAGGTGCTTCCGGCGTCTCCGGCACGTGTTTCTGGCACATCTGACAGGTGGTTCCGGCAGGCCCGAAAGGTGATTCCGGTCTGTCCGGTAGGTGGTTCCAGCCTGCACGGCATGTGGATCTGGTACGTCTCAGAGGTGGTTGCGCATGCCCAACAGGTGATTCCGGACTGTCCGCCACATGGTTCTGGCACGTCTGAGAGGTGGTTCCGGCATGCCCGGCAGGTCATCCCAGAGAGTCCTCCAAGTGGTTCTGGCATAACACGCAGGTGATTTTGGCGTGTCTGGCAGGTTGTTCCGTTGTGCTTGGCAGGTGGTTCAGGCTTGGCCGGCAGGTGGTTCCAGACTGTCCAGGACGTGTTTCCAGCTTCTCCGGCAGGTGGTTCTGGTACGTCTGAGAGGTGGTTCCGCCATGGCTGGCAGGTGATTCCGGACCGTCCCCCAGGTGGTTCTGGCATAGCCAGCAGTTGATATTGGCCTGTCCGGCAGGTGGTTCCAGCGAGTCGAACAGGTGGCTCCGGCGTGCTCGGCAGGTGGTTCCAGTCTGTCCGGTAGGTGATTCCGGCGTGTCCGGCACGTGCTTCCGGCACGTCTGAGCGGTGGTTCCGGCATGCGCGACAGGTGATTTCGGAGTGTCCGCCAGGTGGTTCTGGCGTACCCGGCAGGTGATTTTGGCGTGTCCGGCAGGTGTTTCTGGCGAGTCGAGCAGGTGGCTCCGGCATGCTCGGCAGGTGCTTCCGGCGTCTCTGGCACATGGTTCTGGTTTGTCTGAGAGCTGGTTCCGGCATGTCCGGCAGATGATTCCGGAGTGTCCGCCAAGTGGTTCTGGCATACCCGGCTGGTGATTTGGGCATGTCAGGTAGGTGGTTCCGGCGAGTCGAGCAGGTGGCTCCGGCGTGCTCGGCAGGTTGTTCAGACGGGTCTGGCAGGTGTTTTCCGTCTGTTCGGGGTGTGGTTCCAGCATCTCATGCACATGGTTGTGGCTCGTGTGAGATGTGGTTCCGGCCGGCCCTACAGGTGTTTCCACAGTGTCCGCCAAGTGGTACTGGCGTAGTTGGCAGGTGATTTTGGCATGACCGGCAGGTGGTTCCAGCAAGCCCGGCAGGTGATTCCGAAGTGTTCCCCAACTGGTTGTGGCGTAGCCGGCAGGTGATTTTTGCGTGTCCGGCAGGTGGTTCTGGCGAGTCGAGCAGGTGGTTCCGGCGTGCTCGGCAGGTGCTTCCGGGGTCATTGGCACGTGGTTCTGGCATATCTGAGGGGTGGTTCCGGCATGCCCGGCAGGTGATTCCGGAGTGTTCGCCAAGTGTTTACGGCGTAGCCGGCAGGTGAGTTTGCATGTCCAGCGGTCGTTCCGGCGGGTCGAGCCGGTGGTTCTGGCGTGTCCGGCAGGTGGTTCCGGTCTGTCCGGCAGGTGGTTCTGTGGTGTCCGGCACGAGGTTCAGTCTGAGAGGCTGTGCCGGCATGCCCCTCACGTGATTCCGGCTTGTCCCCGAAGTGGTGCTGGTGTAGCGGGCAGGTGATTTTGGCGTGTCCGGCAGGTGGTTCAGGCGAGTTGAGCAGGTGGTTGCGACGTGCTCGGCAGGTGCTTCCGGCGTCTCCGGCACGGGTTTCTGGCACATCTGACTGGTGGTTCCGGCATGCCCAAAAGTTGATTCCGGTCTGTCCGGTAGGTGGTTCCGGCGTGCACGGCACGTGGTTCTGGTACGTGTCAGAGTTGGTTGCCTATGCCCAACAGGTGATTCCGGACTGTCCGCCACGTGCTTCTGGCACGTCTGAGAGGTGGTTCCAACATGCCCGGCAGGTCATTTCGGAGAGTCGTCCAAGTGGTTCTGGCATAGCCCACAGGTGATTTTGGCGTGTCCGGCAGGTGGTTCCGCCGTGCTCGGCAGGTGGTTCAGGCATGGCCGTCACGTGGTTCCAGTCTGTCCAGGACGTGTTTCCAGCTTCTCCGGCAGGTGGTTCTGGTACGTCTGAGAGGTGGTTCCGCCATGGCTGGCAGGTGATTCCGGACCGTCCCCCAGGTGGTTCTGGCATAGCCAGCAGTTGATATTGGCCTGTCCGGCAGGTGGTTCCAGCGAGTCGAACAGGTGGCTCCGGCGTTCTTGGCAGGTGGTTCCGGTCTGTCCGGTAGGTGTTTCCGGCGTGTCTGGCACGTGCTTCCGGCATGCGCGGCAGGTGATTCCGTAGTGTCCGCCAGGTGGTTCTGGCATACCCGGCAGGTGATTTTGGCGTGTCCGGCAGGTGTTTCTGGCGAGTCGAGCTGGTGGCTCCGGCATGCTCGGCAGGTGCTTCCGGCGTCTCCGGCACTTGGTTCTGGTGTGTCTGAGAGCTGGTTCCGGCATGTCCGGCAGATGATTCCGGAGTGTCCGCCAAGTGGTTCTGGCATACCCAGCAGGTGATTTTGGCGTGTCAGGGAGGTGGTACCGGTGAGTCGAGCAGGTGGTTCCGGCGTGCTCGGCAGGTGGTTCAGGCGGTTCTGGCAGGTGGTATCCGTCTGTTCGGGGTGTGGTTCCAGCATCTCATGAACACGTTTCTGGCACGTCTGAGATGTGGTTCCAGCCGGCCCGACAGGTGTTTCCGCAGTGTCCGACAAGCGGTTCTGGCGTAGTTGGCAGGTGATTTTGGCATGACTGGCAGCTGGTTCCAGCAAGCCTGGCAGGTGATTCCAAAGTGTTCACCAACTGGTTGTGGCGTAGCCGGCAGGTGATTTTTGCGTGATCGGCAGGTGGTTCTGGCGAGTCGAGCAGGTGGTTCCGGCGTGCTTGGCTGGTGCTTCCGGGGTCATTGGCACGGGGTTCTGGCATGTCTGAGAGGTGGTTCCTGCATGCCCGGCAAGTGATTCCGGAGTGTTCGCCAAGTGGTTCTGGCATAGTCGGCAGGTGATTTTGGCATGTCCGGCAGGTGGTTCAGGCGAGTTGAGCAGGTGGTTCCAACGTGCTTGGCAGGTGCTTCCGGCGTCTCCGGCACGTGTTTCTGGCACATCTGACAGGTGGTTCCGGCAGGCCCGAAAGGTGATTCCGGTCTGTCCGGTAGGTGGTTCCAGCCTGCACGGCATGTGGTTCTGGTACGTCTCAGAGGTGGTTGCGCATGCCCAACAGGTGATTCCGGACTGTCCGCCACATGGTTCTGGCACGTCTGAGAGGTGGTTCCGGCATGCCCGGCAGGTCATCCCAGAGAGTCCTCCAAGTGGTTCTGGCATAACACGCAGGTGATTTTGGCGTGTCTGGCAGGTTGTTCCGTTGTGCTTGGCAGGTGGTTCAGGCTTGGCCGGCAGGTGGTTCCAGACTGTCCAGGACGTGTTTCCAGCTTCTCCGGCAGGTGGTTCTGGTACGTCTGAGAGGTGGTTCCGCCATGGCTGGCAGGTGATCCCGGACCGTCCCCCAGGTGGTTCTGGCATAGCCAGCAGTTGATATTGGCCTGTCCGGCGGGTGGTTCCAGCGAGTCGAACAGGTAGCTCCGGCGTGCTCGGCAGGTGGTTCCGGTCTGTCCGGTAGGTGATTCCGGCGTGTCCGGCACGTGCTTCCGGCACGTCTGAGAGGTGGTTCCGGCATGCGCGACAGGTGATTTCGGAGTGTCCGCCAGGTGGTTCTGGCGTACCCGGCAGGTGATTTTGGCGTGTCCGGCAGGTGTTTCTGGCGAGTCGAGCAGGTGGCTCCGGCATGCTCGGCAGGTGCTTCCGGCGTCTCCGGCACGTGGTTCTGGTGTGTCTGAGAGCTGGTTCCGGCATGTCCGGCAGATGATTCCGGAGTGTCCGCCAAGTGGTTCTGGCATACCCGGCTGGTGATTTGGGCATGTCAGGTAGGTGGTTCCGGCGAGTCGAGCAGGTGGCTCCGGCGTGCTCGGCAGGTTGTTCAGACGGGTCTGGCAGGTGTTTTCCATCTGTTCGGGGTGTGGTTCCAGCATCTCATGCACATGGTTCTGGCACGTCTGAGATGTGATTCCGGCCGGCCCGACAGGTGTTTCCACAGTGTCCGCCAAGTGGTACTGGCGTAGTGGGCAGGTGATTTTGGCATGACCGGCAGGTGGTTCCAGCAAGCCCGGCAGGTGATTCCGAAGTGTTCCCCAACTGGTTGTGGCATAGCCGGCAGGTGATTTTTGCGTGTCCGGCAGGTGGTTCTGGCGAGTCGAGCAGGTGGTTCCGGCGTGCTCGGCAGGTGCTTCCGGGGTCATTGGCACGTGGTTCTGGCATATCTGAGAGGTGGTTCCGGCATGCCCGGCAGGTGATTCCGGAGTGTTCGCCAAGTGTTTCCGGCGTAGCCGGCAGGTGAGTTTGCATGTCCAGCGGTCGTTCCGGCGGGTCGAGCCGGTGGTTCCGGCGTGTCCGGCAGGTGGTTCCGGTCTGTCCGGCAGGTGGTTCTGTGGTGTCCGGCACGAGGTTCAGTCTGAGAGGCTGTGCCGGCATGCCCCTCACGTGATTCCGGCTTGTCCCCGAAGCGGTGCTGGTGTAGCGGGCAGGTGATTTTGGCGTGTCCGGCAGGTGGTTCAGGCGAGTTGAGCAGGTGGTTGCGACGTGCTCGGCAGGTGCTTCCGGCGTCTCCGGCACGGGTTTCTGGCACATCTGACTGGTGGTTCCGGCATGCCCAAAAGTTGATTCCGGTCTGTCCGGTAGGTGGTTCCGGCGTGCACGGCACGTGGTTCTGGTACGTGTCAGAGGTGGTTGCCTATGCCCAACAGGTGATTCCGGACTGTCCGCCACGTGCTTCTGGCACGTCTGAGAGGTGGTTCCAACATGCCCGGCAGGTCATTTCGGAGAGTCGTCCAAGTGGTTCTGGCATAGCCCACAGGTGATTTTGGCGTGTCCGGCAGGTGGTTCCGCCGTGCTCGGCAGGTGGTTCAGGCATGGCCGTCACGTGGTTCCAGTCTGTCCAGGACGTGTTTCCAGCTTCTCCGGCAGGTGGTTCTGGTACGTCTGAGAGGTGGTTCCGCCATGGCTGGCAGGTGATTCCGGACCGTCCCCCAGGTGGTTCTGGCATAGCCAGCAGTTGATATTGGCCTGTCCGGCAGGTGGTTCCAGCGAGTCGAAAAGGTGGCTCCGGCGTTCTTGGCAGGTGGTTCCGGTCTGTCCGGTAGGTGTTTCCGGCGTGTCTGGCACGTGCTTCCGGCATGCGCGGCAGGTGATTCCGTAGTGTCCGCCAGGTGGTTCTGGCATACCCGGCAGGTGATTTTGGCGTGTCCGGCAGGTGTTTCTGGCGAGTCGAGCAGGTGGCTCCGGCATGCTCGGCAGGTGCTTCCGGCGTCTCCGGCACTTGGTTCTGGTGTGTCTGAGAGCTGGTTCCGGCATGTCCGGCAGATGATTCCGGAGTGTCCGCCAAGTGGTTCTGGCATACCCAGCAGGTGATTTTGGCGTGTCAGGGAGGTGGTACCGGTGAGTCGAGCAGGTGGTTCCGGCGTGCTCGGCAGGTGGTTCAGGCGGTTCTGGCAGGTGGTATCCGTCTGTTCGGGGTGTGGTTCCAGCATCTCATGAACACGTTTCTGGCACGTCTGAGATGTGGTTCCAGCCGGCCCGACAGGTGTTTCCGCAGTGTCCGACAAGCGGTTCTGGCGTAGTTGGCAGGTGATTTTGGCATGACTGGCAGCTGGTTCCAGCAAGCCTGGCAGGTGATTCCAAAGTGTTCACCAACTGGTTGTGGCGTAGCCGGCAGGTGATTTTTGCGTGATCGGCAGGTGGTTCTGGCGAGTCGAGCAGGTGGTTCCGGCGTGCTCGGCTGGTGCTTCCGGGGTCATTGGCACGGGGTTCTGGCATGTCTGAGAGGTGGTTCCTGCATGCCCGGCAAGTGATTCCGGAGTGTTCGCCAAGTGGTTCTGGCATAGTCGGCAGGTGATTTTGGCATGTCCGGCAGGTGGTTCAGGCGAGTTGAGCAGGTGGTTCCAACGTGCTTGGCAGGTGCTTCCGGCGTCTCCGGCACGTGTTTCTGGCACATCTGACAGGTGGTTCCGGCATGCCCGAAAGGTGATTCCGGTCTGTCCGGTAGGTGGTTCCAGCCTGCACGGCATGTGGTTCTGGTACGTCTCAGAGGTGGTTGCGCATGCCCAACAGGTGATTCCGGACTGTCCGCCACATGGTTCTGGCACGTCTGAGAGGTGGTTCCGGCATGCCCGGCAGGTCATCCCAGAGAGTCCTCCAAGTGGTTCTGGCATAACACGCAGGTGATTTTGGCGTGTCTGGCAGGTTGTTCCGTTGTGCTTGGCAGGTGGTTCAGGCTGGGCCGGCAGGTGGTTCCAGACTGTCCAGGACGTGTTTCCAGCTTCTCCGGCAGGTGGTTCTGGTACGTCTGAGAGGTGGTTCCGCCATGGTTGGCAGGTGATTCCGGACCGTCCCCCAGGTGGTTCTGGCATAGCCAGCAGTTGATATTGGCCTGTCCGGCAGGTGGTTCCAGCGAGTCGAACAGGTGGCTCCGGCGTGCTCGGCAGGTGGTTCCAGTCTGTCCGGTAGGTGATTCCGGCGTGTCCGGCACGTGCTTCCGGCACGTCTGAGCGGTGGTTCCGGCATGCGCGACAGGTGATTTCGGAGTGTCCGCCAGGTGGTTCTGGCGTACCCGGCAGGTGATTTTGGCGTGTCCGGCAGGTGTTTCTGGCGAGTCGAGCAGGTGGCTCCGGCATGCTCGGCAGGTGCTTCCGGCGTCTCCGGCACATGGTTCTGGTGTGTCTGAGAGCTGGTTCCGGCATGTCCGGCAGATGATTCCAGAGTGTCCGCCAAGTGGTTCTGGCATACCCGGCTGGTGATTTGGGCATGTCAGGTAGGTGGTTCCGGCGAGTCGAGCAGGTGGTTCCGGCGTGCTCGGCAGGTTGTTCAGACGGGTCTGGCAGGGGTTTTCCGTCTGTTCGGGGTGTGGTTCCTGCATCTCATGCACATGGTTGTGGCACGTCTGAGATGTGGTTCCGGCCGGCCCGACAGGTGTTTCCACAGTGTCCGCCAAGTGGTACTGGCGTAGTTGGCAGGTGATTTTGGCATGACCGGCAGGTGGTTCCAGCAAGCCCTGCAGGTGATTCCGAAGTGTTCCCCAACTGGTTGTGGCGTAGCCGGCAGGTGATTTTTGCGTGTCCGGCAGGTGGTTCTGGCGAGTCGAGCAGGTGGTTCCGGCGTGCTCGGCAGGTGCTTCCAGGGTCATTGGCACGTGGTTCTGGCATATCTGAGAGGTGGTTCCGGCATGCCCGGCAGGTGATTCCGGAGTGTTCGCCAAGTGTTTCCGGCGTAGCCGGCAGGTGATTTTGCATGTCCAGCGGTCGTTCCGGCGGGTCGAGCCGGTGGTTCCGGCGTGTCCGGCAGGTGGTTCCGGTCTGTCCGGCAGGTGGTTCTGTGGTGTCCGGCACGAGGTTCAGTCTGAGAGGCTGTGCCGGCATGCCCCTCACGTGATTCCGGCTTGTCCCCGAAGTGGTGCTGGTGTAGCGGGCAGGTGATTTTGGCGTGTCCGGCAGGTGGTTCAGGCGAGTTGAGCAGGTGGTTGCGACGTGCTCGGCAGGTGCTTCCGGCGTCTCCGGCACGGGTTTCTGGCACATCTGACTGGTGGTTCCGGCATGCCCAAAAGTTGATTCCGGTCTGTCCGGTAGGTGGTTCCGGCGTGCACGGCACGTGGTTACGGTACGTGTCAGAGGTGGTTGCGTATGCCCAACAGGTGATTCCGGACTGTCCGCGACGTGCTTCTGGCACGTCTGAGAGGTGGTTCCAACATGCCCGGCAGGTCATTTCGGAGAGTCGTCCAAGTGGTTCTGGCATAGCCCACAGGTGATTTTGGCGTGTCCGGCAGGTGGTTCCGCCGTGCTCGGCAGGTGGTTCAGTCATGGCCGTCGCGTGGTTCCAGTCTGTCCAGGAGGTGTTTCCAGCTTCTCCGGCAGGTGGTTCTGGTACGTCTGAGAGGTGGTTCCGCCATGGCTGGCAGGTGATCCCGGACTGTCCCCCAGGTGGTTCTGGCATAGCCAGCAGTTGATATTGGCCTGTCCGGCAGGTGGTTCCAGCGAGTCGAACAGGTGGCTCCGGCGTTCTTGGCAGGTGGTTCCGGTCTGTCCGGTAGGTGTTTCCGGCGTGTCTGGCACGTGCTTCCGGCATGCGCGGCAGGTGATTCCGTAGTGTCCGCCAGGTGGTTCTGGCATACCCGGCAGGTGATTTTGGCGTGTCCGGCAGGTGTTTCTGGCGAGTCGAGCAGGTGGCTCCGGCATGCTCGGCAGGTGCTTCCGGCGTCTCCGGCACTTGGTTCTGGTGTGTCTGAGAGCTGGTTCCGGCATGTCCGGCAGATGATTCCGGAGTGTCCGCCAAGTGGTTCTGGCATACCCAGCAGGTGATTTTGGCGTGTCAGGGAGGTGGTACCGGTGAGTCGAGCAGGTGGTTCCGGCGTGCTCAGCAGGTGGTTCAGGCGGTTCTGGCAGGTGGTATCCGTCTGTTCGAGGTGTGGTTCCAGCATCTCATGAACACGTTTCTGGCACGTCTGAGATGTGGTTCCAGCCGGCCCGACAGGTGTTTCCGCAGTGTCCGCCAAGCGGTTCTGGCGTAGTTGGCAGGTGATTTTGGCATGACTGGCAGGTGGTTCCAGCAAGCCTGGCAGGTGATTCCAAAGTGTTCACCAACTGGTTGTGGCGTAGCCGGCAGGTGATTTTTGCGTGATCGGCAGGTGGTTCTGGCGAGTCGAGCAGGTGGTTCCGGCGTGCTCGGCTGGTGCTTCCGGGGTCATTGTCACGGGGTTCTGGCATGTCTGAGAGGTGGTTCCTGCATGCCCGGCAAGTGATTCCGGAGTGTTCGCCAAGTGGTTCTGGCATAGTCGGCAGGTGATTTTGGCATGTCCGGCAGGTGGTTCAGGCGAGTTGAGCAGGTGGTTCCAACGTGCTTGGCAGGTGCTTCCGGCGTCTCCGGCACGTGTTTCTGGCACATCTGACAGGTGGTTCCGGCAGGCCCGAAAGGTGATTCCGGTCTGTCCGGTAGGTGGTTCCAGCCTGCACGGCATGTGGTTCTGGTACGTCTCAGAGGTGGTTGCGCATGCCCAACAGGTGATTCCGGACTGTCCGCCACATGGTTCTGGCACGTCTGAGAGGTGGTTCCGGCATGCCCGGCAGGTCATCCCAGAGAGTCCTCCAAGTGGTTCTGGCATAACACGCAGGTGATTTTGGCGTGTCTTGCAGGTTGTTCCGTTGTGCTTGGCAGGTGGTTCAGGCTTGGCCGGCAGGTGGTTCCAGACTGTCCAGGACGTGTTTCCAGCTTCTCCGGCAGGTGGTTCTGGTACGTCTGAGAGGTGGTTCCGCCATGGCTGGCAGGTGATTCCGGACCGTCCCCCAGGTGGTTCTGGCATAGCCAGCAGTTGATATTGGCCTGTCCGGCAGGTGGTTCCAGCGAGTCGAACAGGTGGCTCCGGCGTGCTTGGCAGGTGGTTCCGGTGTGTCCGGTAGGTCATTCCGGCGTGTCCGGCACGTGCTTCCGGCACGTCTGACAGGTGGTTCCGGCATGCGCGACAGGTGATTTCGGAGTGTCCGCCAGGTGGTTCTGGCGTACCCGGCAGGTGATTTTGGCGTGTCCGGCAGGTGTTTCTGGCGAGTCGAGCAGGTGGCTCCGGCATGCTCGGCAGGTGCTTCCGGCGTCTCCGGCACGTGGTTCTGGTGTGTCTGAGAGCTGGTTCCGGCATGTCCGGCAGATGATTCCGGAGTGTCCGCCAAGTGGTTCTGGCATACCCGGCTGGTGATTTGGGCATGTCAGGTAGGTGGTTCCGGCGAGTCGAGCAGGTGGCTCCGGCGTGCTCGGCAGGTTGTTCAGACGGGTCTGGCAGGTGTTTTCCGTCTGTTCGGGGTGTGGTTCCAGCATCTCATGCACATGGTTCTGGCACGTCTGAGGTGTGGTTCCGGCCGGCCCGACAGGTGTTTCCACAGTGTCCGCCAAGTGGTACTGGCGTAGTTGGCAGGTGATTTTGGCATGACCGGCAGGTGGTTCCAGCAAGCCCGGCAGGTGATTCCGAAGTGTTCCCCAACTGGTTGTGGCGTAGCCGGCAGGTGATTTTTGCGTGTCCGGCAGGTGGTTCTGGCGAGTCGAGCAGGTGGTTCCGGCGTGCTCGGCAGGTGCTTCCGGGGTCATTGGCACGTGGTTCTGGCATATCTGAGAGGTGGTTCCGGCATGCCCGGCAGGTGATTCCGGAGTGTTCGCCAAGTGTTTCCGGCGTAGCCGGCAGGTGAGTTTGCATGTCCAGCGGTCGTTCCGGCGGGTCGAGCCGGTGGTTCCGGCGTGTCCGGCAGGTGGTTCCGGTCTGTCCGGCAGGTGGTTCTGTGGTGTCCGGCACGAGGTTCAGTCTGAGAGGCTGTGCCGGCATGCCCCTCACGTGATTCCGGCTTGTCCCCGAAGTGGTGCTGGTGTAGCGGGCAGGTGATTTTGGCGTGTCCGGCAGGTGGTTCAGGCGAGTTGAGCAGGTGGTTGCGACGTGCTCGGCAGGTGCTTCCGGCGTCTCCGGCACGGGTTTCTGGCACATCTGACTTGTGGTTCCGGCATGCCCAAAAGTTGATTCCGGTCTGTCCGGTAGGTGGTTCCGGCGTGCACGGCACGTGGTTCTGGTACGTGTCAGAGGTGGTTGCCTATGCCCAACAGGTGATTCCGGACTGTCCGCCACGTGCTTCTGGCACGTCTGAGAGGTGGTTCCAACATGCCCGGCAGGTCATTTCGGAGAGTCGTCCAAGTGGTTCTGGCATAGCCCACAGGTGATTTTGGCGTGTCCGGCAGGTGGTTCCGCCGTGCTCGGCAGGTGGTTCAGGCATGGCCGTCACGTGGTTCCAGTCTGTCCAGGACGTGTTTCCAGCTTCTCCGGCAGGTGGTTCTGGTACGTCTGAGAGGTGGTTCCGCCATGGCTGGCAGGTGATCCCGGACCGTCCCCCAGGTGGTTCTGGCATAGCCAGCAGTTGATATTGGCCTGTCCGGCAGGTGGTTCCAGCGAGTCGAACAGGTGGCTCCGGCGTTCTTGGCAGGTGGTTCCGGTCTGTCCGGTAGGTGTTTCCGGCGTGTCTGGCACGTGCTTCCGGCACGTCTGAGAGGTGGTTCCGGCATGCGCGGCAGGTGATTCCGTACTGTCCGCCAGGTGGTTCTGGCATACCCGGCAGGTGATTTTGGCGTGTCCGGCAGGTGTTTCTGGCGAGTCGAGCAGGTGGCTCCGGCATGCTCGGCAGGTGCTTCCGGCGTCTCCGGCACTTGGTTCTGGTGTGTCTGAGAGCTGGTTCTGGCATGTCCGGCAGATGATTCCGGAGTGTCCGCCAAGTGGTTCTGGCATACCCAGCAGGTGATTTTGGCGTGTCAGGGAGGTGGTACCGTTGAGTCGAGCAGGTGGTTCCGGCATGATCAGCAGGTGGTTCAGGCGGTTCTGGCAGGTGTTATCCGTCTGTTCGGGGTGTGGTTCCAGCATCTCATGAACACGTTTCTGGCACGTCTGAGATGTGGTTCCAGCCGGCCCGACAGGTGTTTCCGCAGTGTCCGACAAGCGGTTCTGGCGTAGTTGGCAGGTGATTTTGGCATGACTGGCAGGTGGTTCCAGCAAGCCTGGCAGGTGATTCCAAAGTGTTCACCAACTGGTTGTGGCGTAGCCGGCAGGTGATTTTTGCGTGATCGGCAGGTGGTTCTGGCGAGTCGAGCAGGTGGTTCCGGCGTGCTCGGCTGGTGCTTCCGGGGTCATTGGCACGGGGTTCTGGCATGTCTGAGAGGTGGTTCCTGCATGCCCGGCAAGTGATTCCGGAGTGTTCGCCAAGTGGTTCTGGCATAGTCGGCAGGTGATTTTGGCATGTCCGGCAGGTGGTTCAGGCGAGTTGAGCAGGTGGTTCCAACGTGCTTGGCAGGTGCTTCCGGCGTCTCCGGCACGTGTTTCTGGCACATCTGACAGGTGGTTCCGGCATGCCCGAAAGGTGATTCCGGTCTGTCCGGTAGGTGGTTCCAGCCTGCACGGCATGTGGTTCTGGTACGTCTCAGAGGTGGTTGCGCATGCCCAACAGGTGATTCCGGACTGTCCGCCACATGGTTCTGGCACGTCTGAGAGGTGGTTCCGGCATGCCCGGCAGGTCATCCCAGAGAGTCCTCCAAGTGGTTCTGGCATAACACGCAGGTGATTTTGGCGTGTCTGACAGGTTGTTCCATTGTGCTTGGCAGGTGGTTCAGGCTTGGCCGGCAGGTGGTTCCAGACTGTCCAGGACGTGTTTCCAGCTTCTCCGGCAGGTGGTTCTGGTACGTCTGAGAGGTGGTTCCGCCATGGCTGGCAGGCGATTCCGGACCGTCCCCAGTTGGTTCTGGCTTAGCCAGCAGTTGATATTGGCCTGTCCGGCAGGTGGTTCCAGGGAGTCGAACAGGTGGCTCCGGCGTGCTCGGCAGGTGGTTCCGGTCTGTCCGGTAGGTGATTCCGGCGTGTCCGGCACGTGCTTCCGGCACGTCTGAGAGGTGGTTCCGGCATGCCCGGCAGGTGATTCCGGAGTGTTCGCCAAGTGTTTCCGGCGTAGCCGGCAGGTGATTTTGCACGTCCAGCGGTCGTTCCGGCGGGTCGAGCTGGTGGTTCCTGCGTGTCCGGCAGGTGGTTCCGGTCTGTCCGGCAGGTGGTTCTGTGGTGTCCGGCACGAGGTTCAGTCTGAGAGGCTGTGCCGGCATGCCCCTCACGTGATTCCGGCTTGTCCCCGAAGTGGTGCTGGTGTAGCGGGCAGGTGATTTTGGCGTGTCCGGCAGGTGGTTCAGGCGAGTTGAGCAGGTGGTTGCGACGTGCTCGGCAGGTGCTTCCGGCGTCTCCGGCACGTGTTTCTGGCACATCTGACTGGTGTTTCCAGCATGCCCAAAAGTTGATTCCGGTCTGTCCGGTAGGTGGTTCCGGCGTGCACGGCACGTGGTTCTGGTACGTCTCAGAGGTGGTTGCGTATGCCCAACAGGTGACTCCGGACTGTCCGCCACGTGCTTCTGGCACGTCTGAGAGGTGGTTCCAACATGCCCGGCAGGTCATTTCGGAGAGTCGGCCAAGTGGTTCTGGCGTAGCCCGCAGGTGATTTTGGCGTGTCCGGCAGGTGGTTCCGCCGTGCTCGGCAGGTGGTTCAGGCATGGCCGTCACGTGGTTCCAGTCTGTCCAGGACGTGTTCCCAGCTTCTCCGGCAGGTGGTTCTGGTACGTCTGAGAGGTGGTTCCGCCATGGCTGGCAGGTGATCCCGGACTGTCCCCCAGGTGGTTCTGGCATAGCCAGCAGTTGATATTGGCCTGTCTGGCAGGTGGTTCCAGCGAGTCGAACAGGTGGCTCCGGCGTTCTTGGCAGGTGGTTCCGGTCTGTCCGGTAGGTGTTTCCGGCGTGTCTGGCACGTGCTTCCGGCATGCGCGGCAGGTGATTCCGTAGTGTCCGCCAGGTGGTTCTGGCATACCCGGCAGGTGATTTTGGCGTGTCCGGCAGGTGTTTCTGGCGAGTCGAGCAGGTGGCTCCGGCATGCTCGGCAGGTGCTTCCGGCGTCTCCGGCACTTGGTTCTGGTGTGTCTGAGAGCTGGTTCCGGCATGTCCGGCAGATGATTCCGGAGTGTCCGCCAAGTGGTTCTGGCATACCCAGCAGGTGATTTTGGCGTGTCAGGGAGGTGGTACCGGTGAGTCGAGCAGGTGGTTCCGGCGTGCTCAGCAGGTGGTTCAGGCGGTTCTGGCAGGTGGTATCCGTCTGTTCGAGGTGTGGTTCCAGCATCTCATGAACACGTTTCTGGCACGTCTGAGATGTGGTTCCAGCCGGCCCGACAGGTGTTTCCGCAGTGTCCGCCAAGCGGTTCTGGCGTAGTTGGCAGGTGATTTTGGCATGACTGGCAGGTGGTTCCAGCAAGCCTGGCAGGTGATTCCAAAGTGTTCACCAACTGGTTGTGGCGTAGCCGGCAGGTGATTTTTGCGTGATCGGCAGGTGGTTCTGGCGAGTCGAGCAGGTGGTTCCGGCGTGCTCGGCTGGTGCTTCCGGGGTCATTGGCACGGGGTTCTGGCATGTCTGAGAGGTGGTTCCTGCATGCCCGGCAAGTGATTCCGGAGTGTTCGCCAAGTGGTTCTGGCATAGTCGGCAGGTGATTTTGGCATGTCCGGCAGGTGGTTCAGGCGAGTTGAGCAGGTGGTTCCAACGTGCTTGGCAGGTGCTTCCGGCGTCTCCGGCACGTGTTTCTGGCACATCTGACAGGTGGTTCCGGCAGGCCCGAAAGGTGATTCCGGTCTGTCCGGTAGGTGGTTCCAGCCTGCACGGCATGTGGTTCTGGTACGTCTCAGAGGTGGTTGCGCATGCCCAACAGGTGATTCCGGACTGTCCGCCACATGGTTCTGGCACGTCTGAGAGGTGGTTCCGGCATGCCCGGCAGGTCATCCCAGAGAGTCCTCCAAGTGGTTCTGGCATAACACGCAGGTGATTTTGGCGTGTCTTGCAGGTTGTTCCGTTGTGCTTGGCAGGTGGTTCAGGCTTGGCCGGCAGGTGGTTCCAGACTGTCCAGGACGTGTTTCCAGCTTCTCCGGCAGGTGGTTCTGGTACGTCTGAGAGGTGGTTCCGCCATGGCTGGCAGGTGATTCCGGACCGTCCCCCAGGTGGTTCTGGCATAGCCAGCAGTTGATATTGGCCTGTCCGGCAGGTGGTTCCAGCGAGTCGAACAGGTGGCTCCGGCGTGCTTGGCAGGTGGTTCCGGTGTGTCCGGTAGGTCATTCCGGCGTGTCCGGCACGTGCTTCCGGCACGTCTGACAGGTGGTTCCGGCATGCGCGACAGGTGATTTCGGAGTGTCCGCCAGGTGGTTCTGGCGTACCCGGCAGGTGATTTTGGCGTGTCCGGCAGGTGTTTCTGGCGAGTCGAGCAGGTGGCTCCGGCATGCTCGGCAGGTGCTTCCGGCGTCTCCGGCACGTGGTTCTGGTGTGTCTGAGAGCTGGTTCCGGCATGTCCGGCAGATGATTCCGGAGTGTCCGCCAAGTGGTTCTGGCATACCCGGCTGGTGATTTGGGCATGTCAGGTAGGTGGTTCCGGCGAGTCGAGCAGGTGGCTCCGGCGTGCTCGGCAGGTTGTTCAGACGGGTCTGGCAGGTGTTTTCCGTCTGTTCGGGGTGTGGTTCCAGCATCTCATGCACATGGTTCTGGCACGTCTGAGGTGTGGTTCCGGCCGGCCCGACAGGTGTTTCCACAGTGTCCGCCAAGTGGTACTGGCGTAGTTGGCAGGTGATTTTGGCATGACCGGCAGGTGGTTCCAGCAAGCCCGGCAGGTGATTCCGAAGTGTTCCCCAACTGGTTGTGGCGTAGCCGGCAGGTGATTTTTGCGTGTCCGGCAGGTGGTTCTGGCGAGTCGAGCAGGTGGTTCCGGCGTGCTCGGCAGGTGCTTCCGGGGTCATTGGCACGTGGTTCTGGCATATCTGAGAGGTGGTTCCGGCATGCCCGGCAGGTGATTCCGGAGTGTTCGCCAAGTGTTTCCGGCGTAGCCGGCAGGTGAGTTTGCATGTCCAGCGGTCGTTCCGGCGGGTCGAGCCGGTGGTTCCGGCGTGTCCGGCAGGTGGTTCCGGTCTGTCCGGCAGGTGGTTCTGTGGTGTCCGGCACGAGGTTCAGTCTGAGAGGCTGTGCCGGCATGCCCCTCACGTGATTCCGGCTTGTCCCCGAAGTGGTGCTGGTGTAGCGGGCAGGTGATTTTGGCGTGTCCGGCAGGTGGTTCAGGCGAGTTGAGCAGGTGGTTGCGACGTGCTCGGCAGGTGCTTCCGGCGTCTCCGGCACGTGTTTCTGGCACATCTGACTGGTGTTTCCAGCATGCCCAAAAGTTGATTCCGGTCTGTCCGGTAGGTGGTTCCGGCGTGCACGGCACGTGGTTCTGGTACGTCTCAGAGGTGGTTGCGTATGCCCAACAGGTGACTCCGGACTGTCCGCCACGTGCTTCTGGCACGTCTGAGAGGTGGTTCCAACATGCCCGGCAGGTCATTTCGGAGAGTCGGCCAAGTGGTTCTGGCGTAGCCCGCAGGTGATTTTGGCGTGTCCGGCAGGTGGTTCCGCCGTGCTCGGCAGGTGGTTCAGGCATGGCCGTCACGTGGTTCCAGTCTGTCCAGGACGTGTTCCCAGCTTCTCCGGCAGGTGGTTCTGGTACGTCTGAGAGGTGGTTCCGCCATGGCTGGCAGGTGATCCCGGACTGTCCCCCAGGTGGTTCTGGCATAGCCAGCAGTTGATATTGGCCTGTCCGGCAGGTGTTTCTGGCGAGTCGAGCAGGTGGCTCCGGCATGCTCGGCAGGTGCTTCCGGCGTCTCCGGCACTTGGTTCTGGTGTGTCTGAGAGCTGGTTCCGGCATGTCCGGCAGATGATTCCGGAGTGTCCGCCAAGTGGTTAAGGCATACCCAGCAGGTGATTTTGGCGTGTCAGGGAGGTGGTACCAGTGAGTCGAGCAGGTGGTTCCGGCGTGCTCAGCAGGTGGTTCAGGCGGTTCTGGCAGGTGGTATCCGTCTGTTCGGGGTGTGGTTCCAGCATCTCATGAACACGTTTCTGGCACGTCTGAGATGTGGTTCCAGCCGGCCCGACAGGTGTTTCCGCAGTGTCCGACAAGCGGTTCTGGCGTAGTTGGCAGGTGATTTTGGCATGACTGGCAGGTGGTTCCAGCAAGCCTGGCAGGTGATTCCAAAGTGTTCACCAACTGGTTGTGGCGTAGCCGGCAGGTGATTTTTGCGTGATCGGCAGGTGGTTCTGGCGAGTCGAGCAGGTGGTTCCGGCGTGCTCGGCTGGTGCTTCCGGGGTCATTGGCACGGGGTTCTGGCATGTCTGAGAGGTGGTTCCTGCATGCCCGGCAAGTGATTCCGGAGTGTTCGCCAAGTGGTTCTGGCATAGTCGGCAGGTGATTTTGGCATGTCCGGCAGGTGGTTCAGGCGAGTTGAGCAGGTGGTTCCAACGTGCTTGGCAGGTGCTTCCGGCGTCTCCGGCACGTGTTTCTGGCACATCTGACAGGTGGTTCCGGCATGCCCGAAAGGTGATTCCGGTCTGTCCGGTAGGTGGTTCCAGCCTGCACGGCATGTGGTTCTGGTACGTCTCAGAGGTGGTTGCGCATGCCCAACAGGTGATTCCGGACTGTCCGCCACATGGTTCTGGCACGTCTGAGAGGTGGTTCCGGCATGCCCGGCAGGTCATCCCAGAGAGTCCTCCAAGTGGTTCTGGCATAACACGCAGGTGATTTTGGCGTGTCTGACAGGTTGTTCCATTGTGCTTGGCAGGTGGTTCAGGCTTGGCCGGCAGGTGGTTCCAGACTGTCCAGGACGTGTTTCCAGCTTCTCCGGCAGGTGGTTCTGGTACGTCTGAGAGGTGGTTCCGCCATGGCTGGCAGGCGATTCCGGACCGTCCCCAGTTGGTTCTGGCTTAGCCAGCAGTTGATATTGGCCTGTCCGGCAGGTGGTTCCAGCGAGTCGAACAGGTGGCTCCGGCGTGCTCGGCAGGTGGTTCCGGTCTGTCCGGTAGGTGATTCCGGCGTGTCCGGCACGTGCTTCCGGCACGTCTGAGAGGTGGTTCCGGCATGCGCGACAGGTGATTTCGGAGTGTCCGCCAGGTGGTTCTGGTGTACCCGGCAGGTGATTTTGGCGTGTCCGGCAGGTGTTTCTGGCGAGTCGATCAGTTTGCTCCGGCATGCTCGGCAGGTGCTTCCGGTGTCTCCGTCACTTGGTTCTGGTGTGTCTGAGAGCTGGTTCCGGCATGTCCGGCAGATGATTCCGGAGAGTACGGGAAGTGGTTCTGGCATACCCGGCTGGTGGTTTGGGCATGTCAGGTAGGTGGTTCCGGCGAGTCGTGCAGGTGGCTCTGGCGTGCTCGGCAGGTTGTTCAGACGGCTCTGGCAGGTGTTTTCCATCTGTTCGGTGTGTGGTTCCAGCATCTCATGCACATGGTTCTGGCACGTCTGAGATGTGGTTCCGGCCGGCCCGACAGGTGTTTCCACAGTGTCCGCCAAGTGGTACTGGCGTAGTTGGCAGGTGATTTTGGCATGACCGGCAGGTGGTTCCAGCAAGCCCGGCAGGTGATTCCGAAGTGTTCCCCAACTGGTTGTGGCGTAGCCGGCAGGTGATTTTTGCGTGTCCGGCAGGTGGTTCTGGCGAGTCGAGCAGGTGGTTCCGGCGTGCTCGGCAGGTGCTTCCGGGGTCATTGGCACGTGGTTCTGGCATATCTGAGAGGTGGTTCCGGCATGCCCGGCAGGTGATTCCGGAGTGTTCGCCAAGTGTTTCCGGCGTAGCCGGCAGGTGATTTTGCACGTCCAGCGGTCGTTCCGGCGGGTCGAGCTGGTGGTTCCTGCGTGTCCGGCAGGTGGTTCCGGTCTGTCCGGCAGGTGGTTCTGTGGTGTCCGGCACGAGGTTCAGTCTGAGAGGCTGTGCCGGCATGCCCCTCACGTGATTCCGGCTTGTCCCCGAAGTGGTGCTGGTGTAGCGGGCAGGTGATTTTGGCGTGTCCGGCAGGTGGTTCAGGCGAGTTGAGCAGGTGGTTGCGACGTGCTCGGCAGGTGCTTCCGGCGTCTCCGGCACGTGTTTCTGGCACATCTGACTGGTGTTTCCAGCATGCCCAAAAGTTGATTCCGGTCTGTCCGGTAGGTGGTTCCGGCGTGCACGGCACGTGGTTCTGGTACGTCTCAGAGGTGGTTGCGTATGCCCAACAGGTGACTCCGGACTGTCCGCCACGTGCTTCTGGCACGTCTGAGAGGTGGTTCCAACATGCCCGGCAGGTCATTTCGGAGAGTCGGCCAAGTGGTTCTGGCGTAGCCCGCAGGTGATTTTGGCGTGTCCGGCAGGTGGTTCCGCCGTGCTCGGCAGGTGGTTCAGGCATGGCCGTCACGTGGTTCCAGTCTGTCCAGGACGTGTTCCCAGCTTCTCCGGCAGGTGGTTCTGGTACGTCTGAGAGGTGGTTCCGCCATGGCTGGCAGGTGATCCCGGACTGTCCCCCAGGTGGTTCTGGCATAGCCAGCAGTTGATATTGGCCTGTCCGGCAGGTGTTTCTGGCGAGTCGAGCAGGTGGCTCCGGCATGCTCGGCAGGTGCTTCCGGCGTCTCCGGCACTTGGTTCTGGTGTGTCTGAGAGCTGGTTCTGGCATGTCCGGCAGATGATTCCGGAGTGTCCGCCAAGTGGTTCTGGCATACCCAGCAGGTGATTTTGGCGTGTCAGGGAGGTGGTACCGTTGAGTCGAGCAGGTGGTTCCGGCGTGATCAGCAGGTGGTTCAGGCGGTTCTGGCAGGTGTTATCCGTCTGTTCGGGGTGTGGTTCCAGCATCTCATGAACACGTTTCTGGCACGTCTGAGATGTGGTTCCAGCCGGCCCGACAGGTGTTTCCGCAGTGTCCGACAAGCGGTTCTGGCGTAGTTGGCAGGTGATTTTGGCATGACTGGCAGGTGGTTCCAGCAAGCCTGGCAGGTGATTCCAAAGTGTTCACCAACTGGTTGTGGCGTAGCCGGCAGGTGATTTTTGCGTGATCGGCAGGTGGTTCTGGCGAGTCGAGCAGGTGGTTCCGGCGTGCTCGGCTGGTGCTTCCGGGGTCATTGGCACGGGGTTCTGGCATGTCTGAGAGGTGGTTCCTGCATGCCCGGCAAGTGATTCCGGAGTGTTCGCCAAGTGGTTCTGGCATAGTCGGCAGGTGATTTTGGCATGTCCGGCAGGTGGTTCAGGCGAGTTGAGCAGGTGGTTCCAACGTGCTTGGCAGGTGCTTCCGGCGTCTCCGGCACGTGTTTCTGGCACATCTGACAGGTGGTTCCGGCATGCCCGAAAGGTGATTCCGGTCTGTCCGGTAGGTGGTTCCAGCCTGCACGGCATGTGGTTCTGGTACGTCTCAGAGGTGGTTGCGCATGCCCAACAGGTGATTCCGGACTGTCCGCCACATGGTTCTGGCACGTCTGAGAGGTGGTTCCGGCATGCCCGGCAGGTCATCCCAGAGAGTCCTCCAAGTGGTTCTGGCATAACACGCAGGTGATTTTGGCGTGTCTGACAGGTTGTTCCATTGTGCTTGGCAGGTGGTTCAGGCTTGGCCGGCAGGTGGTTCCAGACTGTCCAGGACGTGTTTCCAGCTTCTCCGGCAGGTGGTTCTGGTACGTCTGAGAGGTGGTTCCGCCATGGCTGGCAGGCGATTCCGGACCGTCCCCAGTTGGTTCTGGCTTAGCCAGCAGTTGATATTGGCCTGTCCGGCAGGTGGTTCCAGCGATTCGAACAGGTGGCTCCGGCGTGCTCGGCAGGTGGTTCCGGTCTGTCCGGTAGGTGATTCCGGCGTGTCCGGCACGTGCTTCCGGCACGTCTGAGAGGTGGTTCCGGCATGCGCGACAGGTGATTTCGGAGTGTCCGCCAGGTGGTTCTGGTGTACCCGGCAGGTGATTTTGGCGTGTCCGGCAGGTGTTTCTGGCGAGTCGATCAGTTTGCTCCGGCATGCTCGGCAGGTGCTTCCGGTGTCTCCGTCACTTGGTTCTGGTGTGTCTGAGAGCTGGTTCCGGCATGTCCGGCAGATGATTCCGGAGAGTACGGGAAGTGGTTCTGGCATACCCGGCTGGTGGTTTGGGCATGTCAGGTAGGTGGTTCCGGCGAGTCGTGCAGGTGGCTCTGGCGTGCTCGGCAGGTTGTTCAGACGGCTCTGGCAGGTGTTTTCCATCTGTTCGGTGTGTGGTTCCAGCATCTCATGCACATGGTTCTGGCACGTCTGAGATGTGGTTCCGGCCGGCCCGACAGGTGTTTCCACAGTGTCCGCCAAGTGGTACTGGCGTAGTTGGCAGGTGATTTTGGCATGACCGGCAGGTGGTTCCAGCAAGCCCGGCAGGTGATTCCGAAGTGTTCCCCAACTGGTTGTGGCGTAGCCGGCAGGTGATTTTTGCGTGTCCGGCAGGTGGTTCTGGCGAGTCGAGCAGGTGGTTCCGGCGTGCTCGGCAGGTGCTTCCGGGGTCATTGGCACGTGGTTCTGGCATATCTGAGAGGTGGTTCCGGCATGCCCGGCAGGTGATTCCGGAGTGTTCGCCAAGTGTTTCCGGCGTAGCCGGCAGGTGATTTTGCACGTCCAGCGGTCGTTCCGGCGGGTCGAGCTGGTGGTTCCTGCGTGTCCGGCAGGTGGTTCCGGTCTGTCCGGCAGGTGGTTCTGTGGTGTCCGGCACGAGGTTCAGTCTGAGAGGCTGTGCCGGCATGCCCCTCACGTGATTCCGGCTTGTCCCCGAAGTGGTGCTGGTGTAGCGGGCAGGTGATTTTGGCGTGTCCGGCAGGTGGTTCAGGCGAGTTGAGCAGGTGGTTGCGACGTGCTCGGCAGGTGCTTCCGGCGTCTCCGGCACGTGTTTCTGGCACATCTGACTGGTGTTTCCAGCATGCCCAAAAGTTGATTCCGGTCTGTCCGGTAGGTGGTTCCGGCGTGCACGGCACGTGGTTCTGGTACGTCTCAGAGGTGGTTGCGTATGCCCAACAGGTGACTCCGGACTGTCCGCCACGTGCTTCTGGCACGTCTGAGAGGTGGTTCCAACATGCCCGGCAGGTCATTTCGGAGAGTCGGCCAAGTGGTTCTGGCGTAGCCCGCAGGTGATTTTGGCGTGTCCGGCAGGTGGTTCCGCCGTGCTCGGCAGGTGGTTCAGGCATGGCCGTCACGTGGTTCCAGTCTGTCCAGGACGTGTTCCCAGCTTCTCCGGCAGGTGGTTCTGGTACGTCTGAGAGGTGGTTCCGCCATGGCTGGCAGGTGATCCCGGACTGTCCCCCAGGTGGTTCTGGCATAGCCAGCAGTTGATATTGGCCTGTCCGGCAGGTGTTTCTGGCGAGTCGAGCAGGTGGCTCCGGCATGCTCGGCAGGTGCTTCCGGCGTCTCCGGCACTTGGTTCTGGTGTGTCTGAGAGCTGGTTCCGGCATGTCCGGCAGATGATTCCGGAGTGTCCGCCAAGTGGTTAAGGCATACCCAGCAGGTGATTTTGGCGTGTCAGGGAGGTGGTACCAGTGAGTCGAGCAGGTGGTTCCGGCGTGCTCAGCAGGTGGTTCAGGCGGTTCTGGCAGGTGGTATCCGTCTGTTCGGGGTGTGGTTCCAGCATCTCATGAACACGTTTCTGGCACGTCTGAGATGTGGTTCCAGCCGGCCCGACAGGTGTTTCCGCAGTGTCCGACAAGCGGTTCTGGCGTAGTTGGCAGGTGATTTTGGCATGACTGGCAGGTGGTTCCAGCAAGCCTGGCAGGTGATTCCAAAGTGTTCACCAACTGGTTGTGGCGTAGCCGGCAGGTGATTTTTGCGTGATCGGCAGGTGGTTCTGGCGAGTCGAGCAGGTGGTTCCGGCGTGCTCGGCTGGTGCTTCCGGGGTCATTGGCACGGGGTTCTGGCATGTCTGAGAGGTGGTTCCTGCATGCCCGGCAAGTGATTCCGGAGTGTTCGCCAAGTGGTTCTGGCATAGTCGGCAGGTGATTTTGGCATGTCCGGCAGGTGGTTCAGGCGAGTTGAGCAGGTGGTTCCAACGTGCTTGGCAGGTGCTTCCGGCGTCTCCGGCACGTGTTTCTGGCACATCTGACAGGTGGTTCCGGCATGCCCGAAAGGTGATTCCGGTCTGTCCGGTAGGTGGTTCCAGCCTGCACGGCATGTGGTTCTGGTACGTCTCAGAGGTGGTTGCGCATGCCCATCAGGTGATTCCGGACTGTCCGCCACATGGTTCTGGCACGTCTGAGAGGTGGTTCCGGCATGCCCGGCAGGTCATCCCAGAGAGTCCTCCAAGTGGTTCTGGCATAACACGCAGGTGCTTTCGGCGTGTCTGGCAGGTTGTTCCGTTGTGCTTGGCAGGTGGTTCAGGCTTGGCCGGCAGGTGGTTCCAGACTGTCCAGGACGTGTTTCCAGCTTCTCCGGCAGGTGGTTCTGGTACGTCTGAGAGGTGGTTCCGCCATGGCTGGCAGGTGATTCCGGACCGTCCCCCAGGTGGTTCTGGCATAGCCAGCAGTTGATATTGGCCTGTCCGGCAGGTGGTTACAGCGAGTCGAACAGGTGGCTCCGGCGTGCTCGGCAGGTGGTTCCGGTCTGTCCGGTAGGTGATTCCGGCGTGTCCGGCACGTGCTTCCGGCACGTCTGAGAGGTGGTTCCGGCATGCGCGACAGGTGATTTCGGAGTGTCCGCCGGGTGGTTCTGGCGTACCCAGCAGGCGATTTTGGCGTGTCCGGCAGGTGTTTCTGGCGAGTCGAGCAGGTGGCTCCGGCATGCTCGGCAGGTGCTTCCGGCGTCTCCGGCACTTGGTTCTGGTGTGTCTGAGAGCTGGTTGCGGCATGTCCGGCAGATGATTCCGGAGTGTCCGCCAAGTGGTTCTGGCATACCCGGCTGGTGATTTGGGCATGTCAGGTAGGTGGTTCCGGTGAGTCGAGCAGGTGGCTCCGGCGTGCTCGGCAGGTTGTTCAGACGGGTCTGGCAGGTGTTTTCCATCTGTTCGGGGTGTGGTTCCAGCATCTCATGCACATGGTTCTGGCACGTCTGAGATGTGGTTCCGGCCGGCCCGACAGGTGTTTCCACAGTGTCCGCCAAGTGGTACTGGCGTAGTTGGCAGGTGATTTTGGCATGACCGGCAGGTGGTTCCAGCAAGCCCGGCAGGTGATTCCGAAGTGTTCCCCAACTGGTTGTGGCGTAGCCGGCAGGTGATTTTTGCGTGTCCGGCAGGTGGTTCTGGCGAGTCGAGCAGGTGGTTCCGGCGTGCTCGGCAGGTGCTTCCGGGGTCATTGGCACGTGGTTCTGGCATATCTGAGGGGTGGTTCCGGCATGCCCGGCAGGTGATTCCGGAGTGTTCGCCCAGTGTTTCCGGCGTAGCCGGCAGGTGAGTTTGCATGTCCAGCGGTCGTTCCGGCGGGTCGAGCCGGTGGTTCCGGCGTGTCCGGCAGGTGGTTCCGGTCTGTCCGGCAGGTGGTTCTGTGGTGTCCGGCACGAGGTTCAGTCTGAGAGGCTGTGCCGGCATGATCCTCCCGTGATTCCGGCTTGTCCCCGAAGTGGTGCTGGTGTAGCGGGCAGGTGATTTTGGCGTGTCCGGCAGGTGGTTCAGGCGAGTTGAGCAGGTGGTTGCGACGTGCTCGGCAGGTGCTTCCGGCGTCTCCGGCACGGGTTTCCGGCACATCTGACTGGTGGTTCCGGCATGCCCAAAAGTTGATTCCGGTCTGTCCGGTAGGTGGTTCCGGCGTGCACGGCACGTGGTTCTGGTACGTGTCAGAGGTGGTTGCCTATGCCCAACAGGTGATTCCGGACTGTCCGCCACGTGCTTCTGGCACGTCCGAGAGGTGGTTCCAACATGCCCGGCAGGTCATTTCGGAGAGTCGTCCAAGTGGTTCTGGCATAGCCCACAGGTGATTTTGGCGTGTCCGGCAGGTGGTTCCGCCGTGCTCGGCAGGTGGTTGAGGCATGGCCGTCACGTGGTTCCAGTCTGTCCAGGACGTGTTTCCAGCTTCTCCGGCAGGTGGTTCTGGTACGTCTGAGCGGTGGTTCCGCCATGGCTGGCAGGTGATTCCGGACCGTCCCCCAGGTGGTTCTGGCATAGCCAGCAGTTGATATTGGCCTGTCCGGCAGGTGGTTCCAGCGAGTCGAACAGGTGGCTCCGGCGTTCTTGGCAGGTGGTTCCGGTCTGTCCGGTAGGTGTTTCCGGCGTGTCTGGCACGTGCTTCCGGCATGCGCGGCAGGTGATTCCGTAGTGTCCGCCAGGTGGTTCTGGCATACCCGGCAGGTGATTTTGGCGTGTCCGGCAGGTGTTTCTGGCGAGTCGAGCAGGTGGCTCCGGCATGCTCGGCAGGTGCTTCCGGCGTCTCCGGCACTTGGTTCTGGTGTGTCTGAGAGCTGGTTCCGGCATGTCCGGCAGATGATTCCGGAGTGTCCGCCAAGTGGTTCTGGCATACCCAGCAGGTGATTTTGGCGTGTCAGGGAGGTGGTACCGGTGAGTCGAGCAGGTGGTTCCGGCGTGCTCGGCAGGTGGTTCAGGCGGTTCTGGCAGGTGGTATCCGTCTGTTCGGGGTGTGGTTCCAGCATCTCATGAACACGTTTCTGGCACGTCTGAGATGTGGTTCCAGCCGGCCCGACAGGTGTTTCCGCAGTGTCCGCCAAGCGGTTCTGGCGTAGTTGGCAGGTGATTTTGGCATGACTGGCAGGTGGTTCCAGCAAGCCTGGCAGGTGATTCCAAAGTGTTCACCAACTGGTTGTGGCGTAGCCGGCAGGTGATTTCTGCGTGATCGGCAGGTGGTTCTGGCGAGTCGAGCAGGTGGTTCCGGCGTGCTCGGCTGGTGCTTCCGGGGTCATTGGCACGGGGTTCTGGCATGTCTGAGAGGTGGTTCCTGCATGCCCGGCAAGTGATTCCGGAGTGTTCGCCAAGTGGTTCTGGCATAGTCGGCAGGTGATTTTGGCATGTCCGGCAGGTGGTTCAGGCGAGTTGAGCAGGTGGTTCCAACGTGCTTGGCAGGTGCTTCCGGCGTCTCCGGCACGTGTTTCTGGCACATCTGACAGGTGGTTCCGGCAGGCCCGAAAGGTGATTCCGGTCTGTCCGGTAGGTGGTTCCAGCCTGCACGGCATGTGGATCTGGTACGTCTCAGAGGTGGTTGCGCATGCCCAACAGGTGATTCCGGACTGTCCGCCACATGGTTCTGGCACGTCTGAGAGGTGGTTCCGGCATGCCCGGCAGGTCATCCCAGAGAGTCCTCCAAGTGGTTCTGGCATAACACGCAGGTGATTTTGGCGTGTCTGGCAGGTTGTTCCGTTGTGCTTGGCAGGTGGTTCAGGCTTGGCCGGCAGGTGGTTCCAGACTGTCCAGGACGTGTTTCCAGCTTCTCCGGCAGGTGGTTCTGGTACGTCTGAGAGGTGGTTCCGCCATGGCTGGCAGGTGATTCCGGACCGTCCCCCAGGTGGTTCTGGCATAGCCAGCAGTTGATATTGGCCTGTCCGGCAGGTGGTTCCAGCGAGTCGAACAGGTGGCTCCGGCGTGCTCGGCAGGTGGTTCCAGTCTGTCCGGTAGGTGATTCCGGCGTGTCCGGCACGTGCTTCCGGCACGTCTGAGCGGTGGTTCCGGCATGCGCGACAGGTGATTTCGGAGTGTCCGCCAGGTGGTTCTGGCGTACCCGGCAGGTGATTTTGGCGTGTCCGGCAGGTGTTTCTGGCGAGTCGAGCAGGTGGCTCCGGCATGCTCGGCAGGTGCTTCCGGCGTCTCCGGCACATGGTTCTGGTTTGTCTGAGAGCTGGTTCCGGCATGTCCGGCAGATGATTCCGGAGTGTCCGCCAAGTGGTTCTGGCATACCCGGCTGGTGATTTGGGCATGTCAGGTAGGTGGTTCCGGCGAGTCGAGCAGGTGGCTCCGGCGTGCTCGGCAGGTTGTTCAGACGGGTCTGGCAGGTGTTTTCCGTCTGTTCGGGGTGTGGTTCCAGCATCTCATGCACATGGTTGTGGCTCGTGTGAGATGTGGTTCCGGCCGGCCCTACAGGTGTTTCCACAGTGTCCGCCAAGTGGTACTGGCGTAGTTGGCAGGTGATTTTGGCATGACCGGCAGGTGGTTCCAGCAAGCCCGGCAGGTGATTCCGAAGTGTTCCCCAACTGGTTGTGGCGTAGCCGGCAGGTGATTTTTGCGTGTCCGGCAGGTGGTTCTGGCGAGTCGAGCAGGTGGTTCCGGCGTGCTCGGCAGGTGCTTCCGGGGTCATTGGCACGTGGTTCTGGCATATCTGAGGGGTGGTTCCGGCATGCCCGGCAGGTGATTCCGGAGTGTTCGCCAAGTGTTTACGGCGTAGCCGGCAGGTGAGTTTGCATGTCCAGCGGTCGTTGCGGCGGGTCGAGCCGGTGGTTGCGGCGTGTCCGGCAGGTGGTTCCGGTCTGTCCGGCAGGTGGTTCTGTGGTGTCCGGCACGAGGTTCAGTCTGAGAGGCTGTGCCGGCATGCCCCTCACGTGATTCCGGCTTGTCCCCGAAGTGGTGCTGGTGTAGCGGGCAGGTGATTTTGGCGTGTCCGGCAGGTGGTTCAGGCGAGTTGAGCAGGTGGTTGCGACGTGCTCGGCAGGTGCTTCCGGCGTCTCCGGCACGGGTTTCTGGCACATCTGACTGGTGGTTCCGGCATGCCCAAAAGTTGATTCCGGTCTGTCCGGTAGGTGGTTCCGGCGTGCACGGCACGTGGTTCTGGTACGTGTCAGAGGTGGTTGCCTATGCCCAACAGGTGATTCCGGACTGTCCGCCACGTGCTTCTGGCACGTCTGAGAGGTGGTTCCAACATGCCCGGCAGGTCATTTCGGAGAGTCGTCCAAGTGGTTCTGGCATAGCCCACAGGTGATTTTGGCGTGTCCGGCAGGTGGTTCCGCCGTGCTCGGCAGGTGGTTCAGGCATGGCCGTCACGTGGTTCCAGTCTGTCCAGGACGTGTTTCCAGCTTCTCCGGCAGGTGGTTCTGGTACGTCTGAGAGGTGGTTCCGCCATGGCTGGCAGGTGATTCCGGACCGTCCCCCAGGTGGTTCTGGCATAGCCAGCAGTTGATATTGGCCTGTCCGGCAGGTGGTTCCAGCGAGTCGAATAGGTGGCTCCGGCGTTCTTGGCAGGTGGTTCCGGTCTGTCCGGTAGGTGTTTCCGGCGTGTCTGGCACGTGCTTCCGGCATGCGCGGCAGGTGATTCCGTAGTGTCCGCCAGGTGGTTCTGGCATACCCGGCAGGTGATTTTGGCGTGTCCGGCAGGTGTTTCTGGCGAGTCGAGCAGGTGGCTCCGGCATGCTCGGCAGGTGCTTCCGGCGTCTCCGGCACTTGGTTCTGGTGTGTCTGAGAGCTGGTTCCGGCATGTCCGGCAGATGATTCCGGAGTGTCCGCCAAGTGGTTCTGGCATACCCAGCAGGTGATTTTGGCGTGTCAGGGAGGTGGTACCGGTGAGTCGAGCAGGTGGTTCCGGCGTGCTCGGCAGGTGGTTCAGGCGGTTCTGGCAGGTGGTATCCGTCTGTTCGGGGTGTGGTTCCAGCATCTCATGAACACGTTTCTGGCACGTCTGAGATGTGGTTCCAGCCGGCCCGACAGGTGTTTCCGCAGTGTCCGACAAGCGGTTCTGGCGTAGTTGGCAGGTGATTTTGGCATGACTGGCAGCTGGTTCCAGCAAGCCTGGCAGGTGATTCCAAAGTGTTCACCAACTGGTTGTGGCGTAGCCGGCAGGTGATTTTTGCGTGATCGGCAGGTGGTTCTGGCGAGTCGAGCAGGTGGTTCCGGCGTGCTCGGCTGGTGCTTCCGGGGTCATTGGCACGGGGTTCTGGCATGTCTGAGAGGTGGTTCCTGCATGCCCGGCAAGTGATTCCGGAGTGTTCGCCAAGTGGTTCTGGCATAGTCGGCAGGTGATTTTGGCATGTCCGGCAGGTGGTTCAGGCGAGTTGAGCAGGTGGTTCCAACGTGCTTGGCAGGTGCTTCCGGCGTCTCCGGCACGTGTTTCTGGCACATCTGACAGGTGGTTCCGGCAGGCCCGAAAGGTGATTCCGGTCTGTCCGGTAGGTGGTTCCAGCCTGCACGGCATGTGGTTCTGGTACGTCTCAGAGGTGGTTGCGCATGCCCAACAGGTGATTCCGGACTGTCCGCCACATGGTTCTGGCACGTCTGAGAGGTGGTTCCGGCATGCCCGGCAGGTCATCCCAGAGAGTCCTCCAAGTGGTTCTGGCATAACACGCAGGTGATTTTGGCGTGTCTGGCAGGTTGTTCCGTTGTGCTTGGCAGGTGGTTCAGGCTTGGCCGGCAGGTGGTTCCAGACTGTCCAGGACGTGTTTCCAGCTTCTCCGGCAGGTGGTTCTGGTACGTCTGAGAGGTGGTTCCGCCATGGCTGGCAGGTGATTCCGGACCGTCCCCCAGGTGGTTCTGGCATAGCCAGCAGTTGATATTGGCCTGTCCGGCGGGTGGTTCCAGCGAGTCGAACAGGTAGCTCCGGCGTGCTCGGCAGGTGGTTCCGGTCTGTCCGGTAGGTGATTCCGGCGTGTCCGGCACGTGCTTCCGGCACGTCTGAGAGGTGGTTCCGGCATGCGCGACAGGTGATTTCGGAGTGTCCGCCAGGTGGTTCTGGCGTACCCGGCAGGTGATTTTGGCGTGTCCGGCAGGTGTTTCTGGCGAGTCGAGCAGGTGGCTCCGGCATGCTCGGCAGGTGCTTCCGGCGTCTCCGGCACGTGGTTCTGGTGTGTCTGAGAGCTGGTTCCGGCATGTCCGGCAGATGATTCCGGAGTGTCCGCCAAGTGGTTCTGGCATACCCGGCTGGTGATTTGGGCATGTCAGGTAGGTGGTTCCGGCGAGTCGAGCAGGTGGCTCCGGCGTGCTCGGCAGGTTGTTCAGACGGGTCTGGCAGGTGTTTTCCATCTGTTCGGGGTGTGGTTCCAGCATCTCATGCACATGGTTCTGGCACGTCTGAGATGTGATTCCGGCCGGCCCGACAGGTGTTTCCACAGTGTCCGCCAAGTGGTACTGGCGTAGTGGGCAGGTGATTTTGGCATGACCGGCAGGTGGTTCCAGCAAGCCCGGCAGGTGATTCCGAAGTGTTCCCCAACTGGTTGTGGCATAGCCGGCAGGTGATTTTTGCGTGTCCGGCAGGTGGTTCTGGCGAGTCGAGCAGGTGGTTCCGGCGTGCTCGGCAGGTGCTTCCGGGGTCATTGGCACGTGGTTCTGGCATATCTGAGAGGTGGTTCCGGCATGCCCGGCAGGTGATTCCGGAGTGTTCGCCAAGTGTTTCCGGCGTAGCCGGCAGGTGAGTTTGCATGTCCAGCGGTCGTTCCGGCGGGTCGAGCCGGTGGTTCCGGCGTGTCCGGCAGGTGGTTCCGGTCTGTCAGGCAGGTGGTTCTGTGGTGTCCGGCACGAGGTTCAGTCTGAGAGGCTGTGCCGGCATGCCCCTCACGTGATTCCGGCTTGTCCCCGAAGCGGTGCTGGTGTAGCGGGCAGGTGATTTTGGCGTGTCCGGCAGGTGGTTCAGGCGAGTTGAGCAGGTGGTTGCGACGTGCTCGGCAGGTGCTTCCGGCGTCTCCGGCACGGGTTTCTGGCACATCTGACTGGTGGTTCCGGCATGCCCAAAAGTTGATTCCGGTCTGTCCGGTAGGTGGTTCCGGCGTGCACGGCACGTGGTTCTGGTACGTGTCAGAGGTGGTTGCCTATGCCCAACAGGTGATTCCGGACTGTCCGCCACGTGCTTCTGGCACGTCTGAGAGGTGGTTCCAACATGCCCGGCAGGTCATTTCGGAGAGTCGTCCAAGTGGTTCTGGCGTAGCCCACAGGTGATTTTGGCGTGTCCGGCAGGTGGTTCCGCCGTGCTCGGCAGGTGGTTCAGGCATGGCCGTCACGTGGTTCCAGTCTGTCCAGGACGTGTTTCCAGCTTCTCCGGCAGGTGGTTCTGGTACGTCTGAGAGGTGGTTCCGCCATGGCTGGCAGGTGATTCCGGACCGTCCCCCAGGTGGTTCTGGCATAGCCAGCAGTTGATATTGGCCTGTCCGGCAGGTGGTTCCAGCGAGTCGAAAAGGTGGCTCCGGCGTTCTTGGCAGGTGGTTCCGGTCTGTCCGGTAGGTGTTTCCGGCGTGTCTGGCACGTGCTTCCGGCATGCGCGGCAGGTGATTCCGTAGTGTCCGCCAGGTGGTTCTGGCATACCCGGCAGGTGATTTTGGCGTGTCCGGCAGGTGTTTCTGGCGAGTCGAGCAGGTGGCTCCGGCATGCTCGGCAGGTGCTTCCGGCGTCTCCGGCACTTGGTTCTGGTGTGTCTGAGAGCTGGTTCCGGCATGTCCGGCAGATGATTCCGGAGTGTCCGCCAAGTGGTTCTGGCATACCCAGCAGGTGATTTTGGCGTGTCAGGGAGGTGGTACCGGTGAGTCGAGCAGGTGGTTCCGGCGTGCTCAGCAGGTGGTTCAGGCGGTTCTGGCAGGTGGTATCCGTCTGTTCGAGGTGTGGTTCCAGCATCTCATGAACACGTTTCTGGCACGTCTGAGATGTGGTTCCAGCCGGCCCGACAGGTGTTTCCGCAGTGTCCGCCAAGCGGTTCTGGCGTAGTTGGCAGGTGATTTTGGCATGACTGGCAGGTGGTTCCAGCAAGCCTGGCAGGTGATTCCAAAGTGTTCACCAACTGGTTGTGGCGTAGCCGGCAGGTGATTTTTGCGTGATCGGCAGGTGGTTCTGGCGAGTCGAGCAGGTGGTTCCGGCGTGCTCGGCTGGTGCTTCCGGGGTCATTGGCACGGGGTTCTGGCATGTCTGAGAGGTGGTTCCTGCATGCCCGGCAAGTGATTCCGGAGTGTTCGCCAAGTGGTTCTGGCATAGTCGGCAGGTGATTTTGGCATGTCCGGCAGGTGGTTCAGGCGAGTTGAGCAGGTGGTTCCAACGTGCTTGGCAGGTGCTTCCGGCGTCTCCGGCACGTGTTTCTGGCACATCTGACAGGTGGTTCCGGCAGGCCCGAAAGGTGATTCCGGTCTGTCCGGTAGGTGGTTCCAGCCTGCACGGCATGTGGTTCTGGTACGTCTCAGAGGTGGTTGCGCATGCCCAACAGGTGATTCCGGACTGTCCGCCACATGGTTCTGGCACGTCTGAGAGGTGGTTCCGGCATGCCCGGCAGGTCATCCCAGAGAGTCCTCCAAGTGGTTCTGGCATAACACGCAGGTGATTTTGGCGTGTCTTGCAGGTTGTTCCGTTGTGCTTGGCAGGTGGTTCAGGCTTGGCCGGCAGGTGGTTCCAGACTGTCCAGGACGTGTTTCCAGCTTCTCCGGCAGGTGGTTCTGGTACGTCTGAGAGGTGGTTCCGCCATGGCTGGCAGGTGATTCCGGACCGTCCCCCAGGTGGTTCTGGCATAGCCAGCAGTTGATATTGGCCTGTCCGGCAGGTGGTTCCAGCGAGTCGAACAGGTGGCTCCGGCGTGCTTGGCAGGTGGTTCCGGTGTGTCCGGTAGGTCATTCCGGCGTGTCCGGCACGTGCTACCGGCACGTCTGACAGGTGGTTCCGGCATGCGCGACAGGTGATTTCGGAGTGTCCGCCAGGTGGTTCTGGTGTACCCGGCAGGTGATTTTGGCGTGTCCGGCAGGTGTTTCTGGCGAGTCGAGCAGGTGGCTCCGGCATGCTCGGCAGGTGCTTCCGGCGTCTCCGGCACGTGGTTCTGGTGTGTCTGAGAGCTGGTTCCGGCATGTCCGGCAGATGATTCCGGAGTGTCCGCCAAGTGGTTCTGGCATACCCGGCTGGTGATTTGGGCATGTCAGGTAGGTGGTTCCGGCGAGTCGAGCAGGTGGCTCCGGCGTGCTCGGCAGGTTGTTCAGACGGGTCTGGCAGGTGTTTTCCGTCTGTTCGGGGTGTGGTTCCAGCATCTCATGCACATGGTTCTGGCACGTCTGAGGTGTGGTTCCGGCCGGCCCGACAGGTGTTTCCACAGTGTCCGCCAAGTGGTACTGGCGTAGTTGGCAGGTGATTTTGGCATGACCGGCAGGTGGTTCCAGCAAGCCCGGCAGGTGATTCCGAAGTGTTCCCCAACTGGTTGTGGCGTAGCCGGCAGGTGATTTTTGCGTGTCCGGCAGGTGGTTCTGGCGAGTCGAGCAGGTGGTTCCGGCGTGCTCGGCAGGTGCTTCCGGGGTCATTGGCACGTGGTTCTGGCATATCTGAGAGGTGGTTCCGGCATGCCCGGCAGGTGATTCCGGAGTGTTCGCCAAGTGTTTCCGGCGTAGCCGGCAGGTGAGTTTGCATGTCCAGCGGTCGTTCCGGCGGGTCGAGCCGGTGGTTCCGGCGTGTCCGGCAGGTGGTTCCGGTCTGTCCGGCAGGTGGTTCTGTGGTGTCCGGCACGAGGTTCAGTCTGAGAGGCTGTGCCGGCATGCCCCTCACGTGATTCCGGCTTGTCCCCGAAGTGGTGCTGGTGTAGCGGGCAGGTGATTTTGGCGTGTCCGGCAGGTGGTTCAGGCGAGTTGAGCAGGTGGTTGCGACGTGCTCGGCAGGTGCTTCCGGCGTCTCCGGCACGGGTTTCTGGCACATCTGACTGGTGGTTCCGGCATGCCCAAAAGTTGATTCCGGTCTGTCCGGTAGGTGGTTCCGGCGTGCACGGCACGTGGTTCTGGTACGTGTCAGAGGTGGTTGCCTATGCCCAACAGGTGATTCCGGACTGTCCGCCACGTGCTTCTGGCACGTCTGAGAGGTGGTTCCAACATGCCCGGCAGGTCATTTCGGAGAGTCGTCCAAGTGGTTCTGGCATAGCCCACAGGTGATTTTGGCGTGTCCGGCAGGTGGTTCCGCCGTGCTCGGCAGGTGGTTCAGGCATGGCCGTCACGTGGTTCCAGTCTGTCCAGGACGTGTTTCCAGCTTCTCCGGCAGGTGGTTCTGGTACGTCTGAGAGGTGGTTCCGCCATGGCTGGCAGGTGATTCCGGACCGTCCCCCAGGTGGTTCTGGCATAGCCAGCAGTTGATATTGGCCTGTCCGGCAGGTGGTTCCAGCGAGTCCAACAGGTGGCTCCGGCGTGCTTGGCAGGTGGTTCCGGTGTGTCCGGTAGGTCATTCCGGCGTGTCCGGCACGTGCTTCCGGCACGTCTGACAGGTGGTTCCGGCATGCGCGACAGGTGATTTCGGAGTGTCCGCCAGGTGGTTCTGTTGTACCCGGCAGGTGATTTTGGCGTGTCCGGCAGGTGTTTCTGGCGAGTCGAGCAGGTGGCTCCGGCATGCTCGGCAGGTGCTTCCGGCGTCTCCGGCACGTGGTTCTGGTGTGTCTGAGAGCTGGTTCCGGCATGTCCGGCAGATGATTCCGGAGTGTCCGCCAAGTGGTTCTGGCATACCCGGCTGGTGATTTGGGCATGTCAGGTAGGTGGTTCCGGCGAGTCGAGCAGGTGGCTCCGGCGTGCTCGGCAGGTTGTTCAGACGGGTCTGGCAGGTGTTTTCCGTCTGTTCGGGGTGTGGTTCCAGCATCTCATGCACATGGTTCTGGCACGTCTGAGGTGTGGTTCCGGCCGGCCCGACAGGTGTTTCCACAGTGTCCGCCAAGTGGTACTGGCGTAGTTGGCAGGTGATTTTGGCATGACCGGCAGGTGGTTCCAGCAAGCCCGGCAGGTGATTCCGAAGTGTTCCCCAACTGGTTGTGGCGTAGCCGGCAGGTGATTTTTGCGTGTCCGGCAGGTGGTTCTGGCGAGTCGAGCAGGTGGTTCCGGCGTGCTCGGCAGGTGCTTCCGGGGTCATTGGCACGTGGTTCTGGCATATCTGAGAGGTGGTTCCGGCATGCCCGGCAGGTGATTCCGGAGTGTTCGCCAAGTGTTTCCGGCGTAGCCGGCAGGTGAGTTTGCATGTCCAGCGGTCGTTCCGGCGGGTCGAGCCGGTGGTTCCGGCGTGTCCGGCAGGTGGTTCCGGTCTGTCCGGCAGGTGGTTCTGTGGTGTCCGGCACGAGGTTCAGTCTGAGAGGCTGTGCCGGCATGCCCCTCACGTGATTCCGGCTTGTCCCCGAAGTGGTGCTGGTGTAGCGGGCAGGTGATTTTGGCGTGTCCGGCAGGTGGTTCAGGCGAGTTGAGCAGGTGGTTGCGACGTGCTCGGCAGGTGCTTCCGGCGTCTCCGGCACGGGTTTCTGGCACATCTGACTGGTGGTTCCGGCATGCCCAAAAGTTGATTCCGGTCTGTCCGGTAGGTGGTTCCGGCGTGCACGGCACGTGGTTCTGGTACGTGTCAGAGGTGGTTGCCTATGCCCAACAGGTGATTCCGGACTGTCCGCCACGTGCTTCTGGCACGTCTGAGAGGTGGTTCCAACATGCCAGGCAGGTCATTTCGGAGAGTCGTCCAAGTGGTTCTGGCATAGCCCACAGGTGATTTTGGCGTGTCCGGCAGGTGGTTCCGCCGTGCTCGGCAGGTGGTTCAGGCATGGCCGTCACGTGGTTCCAGTCTGTCCAGGACGTGTTTCCAGCTTCTCCGGCAGGTGGTTCTGGTACGTCTGAGAGGTGGTTCCGCCATGGCTGGCAGGTGATCCCGGACCGTCCCCCAGGTGGTTCTGGCATAGCCAGCAGTTGATATTGGCCTGTCCGGCAGGTGGTTCCAGCGAGTCGAACAGGTGGCTCCGGCGTTCTTGGCAGGTGGTTCCGGTCTGTCCTGTAGGTGTTTCCGGCGTGTCTGGCACGTGCTTCCGGCACGTCTGAGAGGTGGTTCCGGCATGCGCGGCAGGTGATTCCGTACTGTCCGCCAGGTGGTTCTGGCATACCCGGCAGGTGATTTTGGCGTGTCCGGCAGGTGTTTCTGGCGAGTCGAGCAGGTGGCTCCGGCATGCTCGGCAGGTGCTTCCGGCGTCTCCGGCACTTGGTTCTGGTGTGTCTGAGAGCTGGTTCCGGCATGTCCGGCAGATGATTCCGGAGTGTCCGCCAAGTGGTTCTGGCATACCCAGCAGGTGATTTTGGCGTGTCAGGGAGGTGGTACCGTTGAGTCGAGCAGGTGGTTCCGGCGTGATCAGCAGGTGGTTCAGGCGGTTCTGGCAGGTGTTATCCGTCTGTTCGGGGTGTGGTTCCAGCATCTCATGAACACGTTTCTGGCACGTCTGAGATGTGGTTCCAGCCGGCCCGACAGGTGTTTCCGCAGTGTCCGACAAGCGGTTCTGGCGTAGTTGGCAGGTGATTTTGGCATGACTGGCAGGTGGTTCCAGCAAGCCTGGCAGGTGATTCCAAAGTGTTCACCAACTGGTTGTGGCGTAGCCGGCAGGTGATTTTTGCGTGATCGGCAGGTGGTTCTGGCGAGTCGAGCAGGTGGTTCCGGCGTGCTCGGCTGGTGCTTCCGGGGTCATTGGCACGGGGTTCTGGCATGTCTGAGAGGTGGTTCCTGCATGCCCGGCAAGTGATTCCGGAGTGTTCGCCAAGTGGTTCTGGCATAGTCGGCAGGTGATTTTGGCATGTCCGGCAGGTGGTTCAGGCGAGTTGAGCAGGTGGTTCCAACGTGCTTGGCAGGTGCTTCCGGCGTCTCCGGCACGTGTTTCTGGCACATCTGACAGGTGGTTCCGGCATGCCCGAAAGGTGATTCCGGTCTGTCCGGTAGGTGGTTCCAGCCTGCACGGCATGTGGTTCTGGTACGTCTCAGAGGTGGTTGCGCATGCCCAACAGGTGATTCCGGACTGTCCGCCACATGGTTCTGGCACGTCTGAGAGGTGGTTCCAGCATGCCCGGCAGGTCATCCCAGAGAGTCCTCCAAGTGGTTCTGGCATAACACGCAGGTGATTTTGGCGTGTCTGACAGGTTGTTCCATTGTGCTTGGCAGGTGGTTCAGGCTTGGCCGGCAGGTGGTTCCAGACTGTCCAGGACGTGTTTCCAGCTTCTCCGGCAGGTGGTTCTGGTACGTCTGAGAGGTGGTTCCGCCATGGCTGGCAGGCGATTCCGGACCGTCCCCAGTTGGTTCTGGCTTAGCCAGCAGTTGATATTGGCCTGTCCGGCAGGTGGTTCCAGCGAGTCGAACAGGTGGCTCCGGCGTGCTCGGCAGGTGGTTCCGGTCTGTCCGGTAGGTGATTCCGGCGTGTCCGGCACGTGCTTCCGGCACGTCTGAGAGGTGGTTCCGGCATGCGCGACAGGTGATTTCGGAGTGTCCGCCAGGTGGTTCTGGTGTACCCGGCAGGTGATTTTGGCGTGTCCGGCAGGTGTTTCTGGCGAGTCGATCAGTTTGCTCCGGCATGCTCGGCAGGTGCTTCCGGTGTCTCCGTCACTTGGTTCTGGTGTGTCTGAGAGCTGGTTCCGGCATGTCCGGCAGATGATTCCGGAGAGTACGGGAAGTGGTTCTGGCATACCCGGCTGGTGGTTTGGGCATGTCAGGTAGGTGGTTCCGGCGAGTCGTGCAGGTGGCTCTGGCGTGCTCGGCAGGTTGTTCAGACGGCTCTGGCAGGTGTTTTCCGTCTGTTCGGTGTGTGGTTCCAGCATCTCATGCACATGGTTCTGGCACGTCTGAGATGTGGTTCCGGCCGGCCCGACAGGTGTTTCCACAGTGTCCGCCAAGTGGTACTGGCGTAGTTGGCAGGTGATTTTGGCATGACCGGCAGGTGGTTCCAGCAAGCCCGGCAGGTGATTCCGAAGTGTTCCCCAACTGGTTGTGGCGTAGCCGGCAGGTGATTTTTGCGTGTCCGGCAGGTGGTTCTGGCGAGTCGAGCAGGTGGTTCCGGCGTGCTCGGCAGGTGCTTCCGGGGTCATTGGCACGTGGTTCTGGCATATCTGAGAGGTGGTTCCGGCATGCCCGGCAGGTGATTCCGGAGTGTTCGCCAAGTGTTTCCGGCGTAGCCGGCAGGTGATTTTGCACGTCCAGCGGTCGTTCCGGCGGGTCGAGCTGGTGGTTCCTGCGTGTCCGGCAGGTGGTTCCGGTCTGTCCGGCAGGTGGTTCTGTGGTGTCCGGCACGAGGTTCAGTCTGAGAGGCTGTGCCGGCATGCCCCTCACGTGATTCCGGCTTGTCCCCGAAGTGGTGCTGGTGTAGCGGGCAGGTGATTTTGGCGTGTCCGGCAGGTGGTTCAGGCGAGTTGAGCAGGTGGTTGCGACGTGCTCGGCAGGTGCTTCCGGCGTCTCCGGCACGTGTTTCTGGCACATCTGACTGGTGTTTCCAGCATGCCCAAAAGTTGATTCCGGTCTGTCCGGTAGGTGGTTCCGGCGTGCACGGCACGTGGTTCTGGTACGTCTCAGAGGTGGTTGCGTATGCCCAACAGGTGACTCCGGACTGTCCGCCACGTGCTTCTGGCACGTCTGAGAGGTGGTTCCAACATGCCCGGCAGGTCATTTCGGAGAGTCGGCCAAGTGGTTCTGGCGTAGCCCGCAGGTGATTTTGGCGTGTCCGGCAGGTGGTTCCGCCGTGCTCGGCAGGTGGTTCAGGCATGGCCGTCACGTGGTTCCAGTCTGTCCAGGACGTGTTCCCAGCTTCTCCGGCAGGTGGTTCTGGTACGTCTGAGAGGTGGTTCCGCCATGGCTGGCAGGTGATCCCGGACTGTCCCCCAGGTGGTTCTGGCATAGCCAGCAGTTGATATTGGCCTGTCCGGCAGGTGTTTCTGGCGAGTCGAGCAGGTGGCTCCGGCATGCTCGGCAGGTGCTTCCGGCGTCTCCGGCACTTGGTTCTGGTGTGTCTGAGAGCTGGTTCCGGCATGTCCGGCAGATGATTCCGGAGTGTCCGCCAAGTGGTTAAGGCATACCCAGCAGGTGATTTTGGCGTGTCAGGGAGGTGGTACCAGTGAGTCGAGCAGGTGGTTCCGGCGTGCTCAGCAGGTGGTTCAGGCGGTTCTGGCAGGTGGTATCCGTCTGTTCGGGGTGTGGTTCCAGCATCTCATGAACACGTTTCTGGCACGTCTGAGATGTGGTTCCAGCCGGCCCGACAGGTGTTTCCGCAGTGTCCGCCAAGCGGTTCTGGCGTAGTTGGCAGGTGATTTTGGCATGACTGGCAGGTGGTTCCGTTGTGCTTGGCAGGTGGTTCAGGCTTGGCCGGCAGGTGGTTCCAGACTGTCCAGGACGTGTTTCCAGATTCTCCGGCAGGTGGTTCTGGTACGTCTGAGAGGTGGTTCCGCCATGGCTGGCAGGTGATTCCGGACCGTCCCCCAGGTGGTTCTGCCATGGCCAGCAGTTGATATTGGCCTGTCCGGCAGGTGGTACCAGCGAGTCGAACAGGCGGCTCCGGCGTGCTCGGCAGGTGGTTCCGGTCTTTCCGGTAGGTGATTCCGGCATGTCCGGCACGTGCTTCCGGCACGTCTGAGAGGTGGTTCCGGCATGCGCGACAGGTGATTTCGGAGTGTCCGCCAGGTGGTTCTGGCGTACCCGGCAGGTGATTTTGGCGTGTCCGGCAGGTGTTTCTGGCAAGTCGAGCAGGTGGCTCCGGCATGCTCGGCAGGTGCTTCCGGCGTCTCCGGCACTTGGTTCTGGTGTGTCTGAGAGCTGGTTCCGGCATGTTTGGCAGATGATTCCGGAGTGTCCGCCAAGTGGTTCTGGCATACCCGGCTGGTGATTTGGGCATGTCAGGTAGGTGGTTCTGGCGAGTCGAGCAGGTGGCTCCGGCGTGCACGGCAGGTTGTTCAGACGGGTCTGGCAGGTGTTTTCCGTCTGTTCGGGGTGTGGTTCCAGCATCTCATGCACATGGTTCTGGCACGTCTGAGATGTGGTTCCGGCCGGCCCGACAGGTGTTTCCACAGTGTCCGCCAAGTGGTACTGGCGTAGTGGGCAGGTGATTTTGGCATGACCGGCAGGTGGTTCCAGCAAGCCCGGCAGGTGATTCCGAAGTGTTCCCCAACTGGTTGTGGCGTAGCCGGCAGGTGATTTTTGCGTGTCCGGCAGGTGGTTCTGTGGTGTCCGGCACGAGGTTCAGTCTGAGAGGCTGTGCCGGCATGCCCCTCACGTGATTCCGGCTTGTCCCCGAAGTGGTGCTGGTGTAGCGGGCAGGTGATTTTGGCGTGTCCGGCAGGTGGTTCAGGCGAGTTGAGCAGGTGGTTGCGACGTGCTCGGCAGGTGCTTCCGGCGTCTCCGGCACGTGTTTCTGGCACATCTGACTGGTGGTTCCGGCATGCCCAAAAGTTGATTCCGGTCTGTCCGGTAGGTGGTTCCGGCGTGCACGGCACGTGGTTACGGTACGTGTCAGAGGTGGTTGCGTATGCCCAACAGGTGATTCCGGACTGTCCGCCACGTGCTTCTGGCACGTCTGAGAGGTGGTTCCAACATGCCCGGCAGGTCATTTCGGAGAGTCGTCCAAGTGGTTCTGGCATAGCCCACAGGTGATTTTGGCGTGTCCGGCAGGTGGTTCCGCCGTGCTCGGCAGGTGGTTCAGTCATGGCCGTCGCGTGGTTCCAGTCTGTCCAGGAGGTGTTTCCAGCTTCTCCGGCAGGTGGTTCTGGTACGTCTGAGAGGTGGTTCCGCCATGGCTGGCAGGTGATCCCGGACTGTCCCCCAGGTGGTTCTGGCATAGCCAGCAGTTGATATTGGCCTGTCCGGCAGGTGGTTCCAGCGAGTCGAACAGGTGGCTCCGGCGTTCTTGGCAGGTGGTTCCGGTCTGTCCGGTAGGTGTTTCCGGCGTGTCTGGCACGTGCTTCCGGCATGCGCGGCAGGTGATTCCGTAGTGTCCGCCACGTGGTTCTGGCATACCCGGCAGGTGATTTTGGCGTGTCCGGCAGGTGTTTCTGGCGAGTCGAGCAGGTGGCTCCGGCATGCTCGGCAGGTGCTTCCGGCGTCTCCGGCACTTGGTTCTGGTGTGTCTGAGAGCTGGTTCCGGCATGTCCGGCAGATGATTCCGGAGTGTCCGCCAAGTGGTTCTGGCATACCCAGCAGGTGATTTTGGCGTGTCAGGGAGGTGGTACCGGTGAGTCGAGCAGGTGGTTCAGGCGTGCTCAGCAGGTGGTTCAGGCGGTTCTGGCAGGTGGTATCCGTCTGTTCGAGGTGTGGTTCCAGCATCTCATGAACACGTTTCTGGCACGTCTGAGATGTGGTTCCAGCCGGCCCGACAGGTGTTTCCGCAGTGTCCGCCAAGCGGTTCTGGCGTAGTTGGCAGGTGATTTTGGCATGACTGGCAGGTGGTTCCAGCAAGCCTGGCAGGTGATTCCAAAGTGTTCACCAACTGGTTGTGGCGTAGCCGGCAGGTGATTTTTGCGTGATCGGCAGGTGGTTCTGGCGAGTCGAGCAGGTGGTTCCGGCGTGCTCGGCTGGTGCTTCCGGGGTCATTGGCACGGGGTTCTGGCATGTCTGAGAGGTGGTTCCTGCATGCCCGGCAAGTGATTCCGGAGTGTTCGCCAAGTGGTTCTGGCATAGTCGGCAGGTGATTTTGGCATGTCCGGCAGGTGGTTCAGGCGAGTTGAGCAGGTGGTTCCAACGTGCTTGGCAGGTGCTTCCGGCGTCTCCGGCACGTGTTTCTGGCACATCTGACAGGTGGTTCCGGCAGGCCCGAAAGGTGATTCCGGTCTGTCCGGTAGGTGGTTCCAGCCTGCACGGCATGTGGTTCTGGTACGTCTCAGAGGTGGTTGCGCATGCCCAACAGGTGATTCCGGACTGTCCGCCACATGGTTCTGGCACGTCTGAGAGGTGGTTCCGGCATGCCCGGCAGGTCATCCCAGAGAGTCCTCCAAGTGGTTCTGGCATAACACGCAGGTGATTTTGGCGTGTCTTGCAGGTTGTTCCGTTGTGCTTGGCAGGTGGTTCAGGCTTGGCCGGCAGGTGGTTCCAGACTGTCCAGGACGTGTTTCCAGCTTCTCCGGCAGGTGGTTCTGGTACGTCTGAGAGGTGGTTCCGCCATGGCTGGCAGGTGATTCCGGACCGTCCCCCAGGTGGTTCTGGCATAGCCAGCAGTCGATATTGGCCTGTCCGGCAGGTGGTTCCAGCGAGTCGAACAGGTGGCTCCGGCGTGCTCGGCAGGTGGTTCCGGTGTGTCCGGTAGGTCATTCCGGCGTGTCCGGCACGTGCTTCCGGCACGTCTGACAGGTGGTTCCGGCATGCGCGACAGGTGATTTCGGAGTGTCCGCCAGGTGGTTCTGGCGTACCCGGCAGGTGATTTTGGCGTGTCCGGCAGGTGTTTCTGGCGAGTCGAGCAGGTGGCTCCGGCATGCTCGGCAGGTGCTTCCGGCGTCTCCGGCACGTGGTTCTGGTGTGTCTGAGAGCTGGTTCCGGCATGTCCGGCAGATGATTCCGGAGTGTCCGCCAAGTGGTTCTGGCATACCCGGCTGGTGATTTGGGCATGTCAGGTAGGTGGTTCCGGCGAGTCGAGCAGGTGGCTCCGGCGTGCTCGGCAGGTTGTTCAGACGGGTCTGGCAGGTGTTTTCCGTCTGTTTGGGGTGTGGTTCCAGCATCTCATGCACATGGTTCTGGCACGTCTGAGGTGTGGTTCCGGCCGGCCCGACAGGTGTTTCCACAGTGTCCGCCAAGTGGTACTGGCGTAGTTGGCAGGTGATTTTGGCATGACCGGCAGGTGGTTCCAGCAAGCCCGGCAGGTGATTCCGAAGTGTTCCCCAACTGGTTGTGGCGTAGCCGGCAGGTGATTTTTGCGTGTCCGGCAGGTGGTTCTGGCGAGTCGAGCAGGTGGTTCCGGCGTGCTCGGCAGGTGCTTCCGGGGTCATTGGCACGTGGTTCTGGCATATCTGAGAGGTGGTTCCGGCATGCCCGGCAGGTGATTCCGGAGTGTTCGCCAAGTGTTTCCGGCGTAGCCGGCAGGTGAGTTTGCATGTCCAGCGGTCGTTCCGGCGGGTCGAGCCGGTGGTTCCGGCGTGTCCGGCAGGTGGTTCCGGTCTGTCCGGCAGGTGGTTCTGTGGTGTCCGGCACGAGGTTCAGTCTGAGAGGCTGTGCCGGCATGCCCCTCACGTGATTCCGGCTTGTCCCCGAAGTGGTGCTGGTGTAGCGGGCAGGTGATTTTGGCGTGTCCGGCAGGTGGTTCAGGCGAGTTGAGAAGGTGGTTGCGACGTGCTCGGCAGGTGCTTCCGGCGTCTCCGGCACGGGTTTCTGGCACATCTGACTGGTGGTTCCGGCATGCCCAAAAGTTGATTCCGGTCTGTCCGGTAGGTGGTTCCGGCGTGCACGGCACGTGGTTCTGGTACGTGTCAGAGGTGGTTGCCTATGCCCAACAGGTGATTCCGGACTGTCCGCCACGTGCTTCTGGCACGTCTGAGAGGTGGTTCCAACATGCCCGGCAGGTCATTTCGGAGAGTCGTCCAAGTGGTTCTGGCATAGCCCACAGGTGATTTTGGCGTGTCCGGCAGGTGGTTCCGCCGTGCTCGGCAGGTGGTTCAGGCATGGCCGTCACGTGGTTCCAGTCTGTCCAGGACGTGTTTCCAGCTTCTCCGGCAGGTGGTTCTGGTACGTCTGAGAGGTGGTTCCGCCATGGCTGGCAGGTGATCCCGGACCGTCCCCCAGGTGGTTCTGGCATAGCCAGCAGTTGATATTGGCCTGTCCGGCAGGTGGTTCCAGCGAGTCGAACAGGTGGCTCCGGCGTTCATGGCAGGTGGTTCCGGTCTGTCCGGTAGGTGTTTCCGGCGTGTCTGGCACGTGCTTCCGGCACGTCTTAGAGGTGGTTCCGGCATGCGCGGCAGGTGATTCCGTACTGTCCGCCAGGTGGTTCTGGCATACCCGGCAGGTGATTTTGGCGTGTCCGGCAGGTGTTTCTGGCGAGTCGAGCAGGTGGCTCCGGCATGCTCGGCAGGTGCTTCCGGCGTCTCCGGCACTTGGTTCTGGTGTGTCTGAGAGCTGGTTCAGGCATGTCCGGCAGATGATTCCGGAGTGTCCGCCAAGTGGTTCTGGCATACCCAGCAGGTGATTTTGGCGTGTCAGGGAGGTGGTACCGTTGAGTCGAGCAGGTGGTTCCGGCGTGCTCAGCAGGTGGTTCAGGCGGTTCTGGCAGGTGTTATCCGTCTGTTCGGGGTGTGGTTCCAGCATCTCATGAACACGTTTCTGGCACGTCTGAGATGTGGTTCCAGCCGGCCCGACAGGTGTTTCCGCAGTGTCCGCCAAGCGGTTCTGGCGTAGTTGGCAGGTGATTTTGGCATGACTTGCAGCTGGTTCCAGCAAGCCTGGCAGGTGATTCCAAAGTGTTCCCCAACTGGTTGTGGCGTAGCCGGCAGGTGATTTTTGCGTGATCGGCAGGTGGTTCTGGCGAGTCGAGCAGGTGGTTCCGGCGTGCTCGGCTGGTGCTTCCGGGGTCATTGGCACGGGGTTCTGGCATGTCTGAGAGGTGGTTCCTGCATGCCCGGCAAGTGATTCCGGAGTGTTCGCCAAGTGGTTCTGGCATAGTCGGCAGGTGATTTTGGCATGTCCGGCAGGTGGTTCAGGCGAGTTGAGCAGGTGGTTCCAACGTGCTTGGCAGGTGCTTCCGGCGTCTCCGGCACGTGTTTCTGGCACATCTGACAGGTGGTTCCGGCATGCCCGAAAGGTGATTCCGGTCTGTCCGGTAGGTGGTTCCAGCCTGCACGGCATGTGGTTCTGGTACGTCTCAGAGGTGGTTGCGCATGCCCAACAGGTGATTCCGGACTGTCCGCCACATGGTTCTGGCACGTCTGAGAGGTGGTTCCGGCATGCCCGGCAGGTCATCCCAGAGAGTCCTCCAAGTGGTTCTGGCATAACACGCAGGTGATTTTGGCGTGTCTTGCAGGTTGTTCCGTTGTGCTTGGCAGGTGGTTCAGGCTTGGCCGGCAGGTGGTTCCAGACTGTCCAGGACGTGTTTCCAGCTTCTCCGGCAGGTGGTTCTGGTACGTCTGAGAGGTGGTTCCGCCATGGCTGGCAGGTGATTCCGGACCGTCCCCCAGGTGGTTCTGGCATAGCCAGCAGTCGATATTGGCCTGTCCGGCAGGTGGTTCCAGCGAGTCGAACAGGTGGCTCCGGCGTGCTCGGCAGGTGGTTCCGGTGTGTCCGGTAGGTCATTCCGGCGTGTCCGGCACGTGCTTCCGGCACGTCTGACAGGTGGTTCCGGCATGCGCGACAGGTGATTTCGGAGTGTCCGCCAGGTGGTTCTGGCGTACCCGGCAGGTGATTTTGGCGTGTCCGGCAGGTGTTTCTGGCGAGTCGAGCAGGTGGCTCCGGCATGCTCGGCAGGTGCTTCCGGCGTCTCCGGCACGTGGTTCTGGTGTGTCTGAGAGCTGGTTCCGGCATGTCCGGCAGATGATTCCGGAGTGTCCGCCAAGTGGTTCTGGCATACCCGGCTGGTGATTTGGGCATGTCAGGTAGGTGGTTCCGGCGAGTCGAGCAGGTGGCTCCGGCGTGCTCGGCAGGTTGTTCAGACGGGTCTGGCAGGTGTTTTCCGTCTGTTTGGGGTGTGGTTCCAGCATCTCATGCACATGGTTCTGGCACGTCTGAGGTGTGGTTCCGGCCGGCCCGACAGGTGTTTCCACAGTGTCCGCCAAGTGGTACTGGCGTAGTTGGCAGGTGATTTTGGCATGACCGGCAGGTGGTTCCAGCAAGCCCGGCAGGTGATTCCGAAGTGTTCCCCAACTGGTTGTGGCGTAGCCGGCAGGTGATTTTTGCGTGTCCGGCAGGTGGTTCTGGCGAGTCGAGCAGGTGGTTCCGGCGTGCTCGGCAGGTGCTTCCGGGGTCATTGGCACGTGGTTCTGGCATATCTGAGAGGTGGTTCCGGCATGCCCGGCAGGTGATTCCGGAGTGTTCGCCAAGTGTTTCCGGCGTAGCCGGCAGGTGAGTTTGCATGTCCAGCGGTCGTTCCGGCGGGTCGAGCCGGTGGTTCCGGCGTGTCCGGCAGGTGGTTCCGGTCTGTCCGGCAGGTGGTTCTGTGGTGTCCGGCACGAGGTTCAGTCTGAGAGGCTGTGCCGGCATGCCCCTCACGTGATTCCGGCTTGTCCCCGAAGTGGTGCTGGTGTAGCGGGCAGGTGATTTTGGCGTGTCCGGCAGGTGGTTCAGGCGAGTTGAGAAGGTGGTTGCGACGTGCTCGGCAGGTGCTTCCGGCGTCTCCGGCACGGGTTTCTGGCACATCTGACTGGTGGTTCCGGCATGCCCAAAAGTTGATTCCGGTCTGTCCGGTAGGTGGTTCCGGCGTGCACGGCACGTGGTTCTGGTACGTGTCAGAGGTGGTTGCCTATGCCCAACAGGTGATTCCGGACTGTCCGCCACGTGCTTCTGGCACGTCTGAGAGGTGGTTCCAACATGCCCGGCAGGTCATTTCGGAGAGTCGTCCAAGTGGTTCTGGCATAGCCCACAGGTGATTTTGGCGTGTCCGGCAGGTGGTTCCGCCGTGCTCGGCAGGTGGTTCAGGCATGGCCGTCACGTGGTTCCAGTCTGTCCAGGACGTGTTTCCAGCTTCTCCGGCAGGTGGTTCTGGTACGTCTGAGAGGTGGTTCCGCCATGGCTGGCAGGTGATCCCGGACCGTCCCCCAGGTGGTTCTGGCATAGCCAGCAGTTGATATTGGCCTGTCCGGCAGGTGGTTCCAGCGAGTCGAACAGGTGGCTCCGGCGTTCATGGCAGGTGGTTCCGGTCTGTCCGGTAGGTGTTTCCGGCGTGTCTGGCACGTGCTTCCGGCACGTCTTAGAGGTGGTTCCGGCATGCGCGGCAGGTGATTCCGTACTGTCCGCCAGGTGGTTCTGGCATACCCGGCAGGTGATTTTGGCGTGTCCGGCAGGTGTTTCTGGCGAGTCGAGCAGGTGGCTCCGGCATGCTCGGCAGGTGCTTCCGGCGTCTCCGGCACTTGGTTCTGGTGTGTCTGAGAGCTGGTTCAGGCATGTCCGGCAGATGATTCCGGAGTGTCCGCCAAGTGGTTCTGGCATACCCAGCAGGTGATTTTGGCGTGTCAGGGAGGTGGTACCGTTGAGTCGAGCAGGTGGTTCCGGCGTGCTCAGCAGGTGGTTCAGGCGGTTCTGGCAGGTGTTATCCGTCTGTTCGGGGTGTGGTTCCAGCATCTCATGAACACGTTTCTGGCACGTCTGAGATGTGGTTCCAGCCGGCCCGACAGGTGTTTCCGCAGTGTCCGCCAAGCGGTTCTGGCGTAGTTGGCAGGTGATTTTGGCATGACTTGCAGCTGGTTCCAGCAAGCCTGGCAGGTGATTCCAAAGTGTTCCCCAACTGGTTGTGGCGTAGCCGGCAGGTGATTTTTGCGTGATCGGCAGGTGGTTCTGGCGAGTCGAGCAGGTGGTTCCGGCGTGCTCGGCTGGTGCTTCCGGGGTCATTGGCACGGGGTTCTGGCATGTCTGAGAGGTGGTTCCTGCATGCCCGGCAAGTGATTCCGGAGTGTTCGCCAAGTGGTTCTGGCATAGTCGGCAGGTGATTTTGGCATGTCCGGCAGGTGGTTCAGGCGAGTTGAGCAGGTGGTTCCAACGTGCTTGGCAGGTGCTTCCGGCGTCTCCGGCACGTGTTTCTGGCACATCTGACAGGTGGTTCCGGCATGCCCGAAAGGTGATTCCGGTCTGTCCGGTAGGTGGTTCCAGCCTGCACGGCATGTGGTTCTGGTACGTCTCAGAGGTGGTTGCGCATGCCCAACAGGTGATTCCGGACTGTCCGCCACATGGTTCTGGCACGTCTGAGAGGTGGTTCCGGCATGCCCGGCAGGTCATCCCAGAGAGTCCTCCAAGTGGTTCTGGCATAACACGCAGGTGATTTTGGCGTGTCTGACAGGTTGTTCCATTGTGCTTGGCAGGTGGTTCAGGCTTGGCCGGCAGGTGGTTCCAGACTGTCCAGGACGTGTTTCCAGCTTCTCCGGCAGGTGGTTCTGGTACGTCTGAGAGGTGGTTCCGCCATGGCTGGCAGGCGATTCCGGACCGTCCCCAGTTGGTTCTGGCTTAGCCAGCAGTTGATATTGGCCTGTCCGGCAGGTGGTTCCAGCGAGTCGAACAGGTGGCTCCGGCGTGCTCGGCAGGTGGTTCCGGTCTGTCCGGTAGGTGATTCCGGCGTGTCCGGCACGTGCTTCCGGCACGTCTGAGAGGTGGTTCCGGCATGCGCGACAGGTGATTTCGGAGTGTCCGCCAGGTGGTTCTGGTGTACCCGGCAGGTGATTTTGGCGTGTCCGGCAGGTGTTTCTGGCGAGTCGATCAGTTTGCTCCGGCATGCTCGGCAGGTGCTTCCGGCGTCTCCGGCACTTGGTTCTGGTGTGTCTTAGAGCTGGTTCCGGCATGTTTGGCAGATGATTCCGGAGTGTCCGCCAAGTGGTTCTGGCATACCCGGCTGGTGATTTGGGCATGTCAGGTAGGTGGTTCTGGCGAGTCGAGCAGGTGGCTCCGGCGTGCTCGGCAGGTTGTTCAGACGGGTCTGGCAGGTGTTTTCCGTCTGTTCGGGGTGTGGTTCCAGCATCTCATGCACATGGTTCTGGCACGTCTGAGATGTGGTTCCGGCCGGCCCGACAGGTGTTTCCACAGTGTCCGCCAAGTGGTACTGGCGTAGTGGGCAGGTGATTTTGGCATGACCGGCAGGTGGTTCCAGCAAGCCCGGCAGGTGATTCCGAAGTGTTCCCCAACTGGTTGTGGCGTAGCCGGCAGGTGATTTTTGCGTGTCCGGCAGGTGGTTCTGGCGAGTCGAGCAGGTGGTTCCGGCGTGCTCGGCAGGTGCTTCCGGGGTCATTGGCACGTGGTTCTGGCATATCTGAGAGGTGGTTCCGGCATGCACGGCAGGTGATTCCGGAGTGTTCGCCAAGCGTTTCCGGCGTAGCCGGCAGGTGATTTTGCATGTCCAGCGGTCGTTCCGGCGGGTCGAGCCGGTGGTTCCGGCGTGTCCGGCAGGTGGTTCCGGTCTGTCCAGCAGGTGGTTCTGTGGTGTCCGGCACGAGGTTCAGTCTGAGAGGCTGTGCCGGCATGCCCCTCACGTGATTCCGGCTTGTCCCCGAAGTGGTGCTGGTGTAGCGGGCAGGTGATTTTGGCGTGTCCGGCAGGTGCTTCAGGCGAGTTGAGCAGGTGGTTGCGACGTGCTCGGCAGGTGCTTCCGGCGTCTCCGGCACGTGTTTCTGGCACATCTGACTGGTGGTTCCGGCATGCCCAAAAGTTGATTCCGGTCTGTCCGGTAGGTGGTTCCGGCGTGCACGGCACGTGGTTCTGGTACGTCTCAGAGGTGGTTGCGTATGCCCAACAGGTGATTCCGGACTGTCCGCCACGTGCTTCTGGCACGTCTGAGAGGTGGTTCCAACATGCCCGGCAGGTCATTTCGGAGAGTCGGCCAAGTGGTTCAGGCGTAGCCCGCAGGTGATTTTGGCGTGTCCGGCAGGTGGTTCCGCCGTGCTCGGCAGGTGGTTCAGGCATGGCCGTCACGTGGTCCCAGCCTGTCCAGGACGAGTTCCCAGCTTCTCCGGCAGGTGGTTCTGGTACGTCTGAGAGGCGGTTCCGCCACGGCTGGCAGGTGATCCCGGACTGTCCCCCAGGTGGTTCTGGCATAGCCAGCAGTTGATATTGGCCTGTCCGGCAGTTGGTTCCAGCGAGTCGAACAGGTGGCTCCGGCGTTCTTGGCAGGTGGTTCCGGTCTGTCCGGTAGGTGTTTCCGGCGTGTCTGGCACGTGCTTCCGGCACGTCTGAGAGGTGGTTCCGGCATGCGCGGCAGGTGATTCCGTAGTGTCCGCCAGGTGGTTCTGGCGTACCCGGCAGGTGATTTTGGCGTGTCCGGCAGGTGTTTCTGGCGAGTCGAGCAGGTGGCTCCGGCATGCTCGGCAGGTGCTTCCGGAGTCTCCGGCACTTGGTTGTGGTGTGTCTGAGAGCTGGTTCCGGCATGTCCGGCAGATGATTCCGGAGTGTCCGCCAAGTGGTTCTGGCATACCCAGCAGGTGATTTTGGCGTGTCAGGGAGGTGGTACCGGTGAGTCGAGCAGGTGGTTCCGGCATGCTCAGCAGGTGGTTCAGGCGGTTCTGGCAGCTGGTATCCGTCTGTTCGGGGTGTGGTTCCAGCATCTCATGAACACGTTTCTGGCACGTCTGAGATGTGGTTCCAGCCGGCCCGACAGGTGTTTCCGCAGTGTCCGCCAAGCGGTTCGGGCGTAGTTGGCAGGTGATTTTGGCATGACTGGCAGGTGGTTCCAGCAAGCCTGGCAGGTGATTCCAAAGTGTTCACCAACTGGTTGTGGCGTAGCCGGGGGGTGATTTTTGCGTGATCGGCAGGTGGTTCTGGCGAGTCGAGCAGGTGGTTCCGGCGTGCTTGGCTGGTGCTTCCGGGGTCATTGGCACGGGGTTCTGGCATGTCTGAGAGGTGGTTCCTGCATGCCCGGCAAGTGATTCCGGAGTGTTCGCCAAGTGGTTCTGGCATAGTCGGCAGGTGATTTTGGCATGTCCGGCAGGTGGTTCAGGCGAGTTGAGCAGGTTGTTCCAACGTGCTTGGCAGGTGCTTCCGGCGTCTCCGGCACATGTTTCTGGCACATCTGACAGGTGGTTCCGGCATGCCCGAAAGGTGATTCCGGTCTGTCCGGTAGGTGGTTCCAGCCTGCACGGCATGTGGTTCTGGTACGTCTCAGAGGTGGTTGCGCATGCCCAACAGGTGATTCCGGACTGTCCGCCACATGGTTCTGGCACGTCTGAGAGGTGGTTCCGGCATGCCCGGCAGGTCATCCCAGAGAGTCCTCCAAGTGGTTCTGGCATAACACGCAGGTGATTTTGGCGTGTCTGGCAGGTTGTTCCGTTGTGCTTGGCAGGTGGTTCAGGCTTGGCCGGCAGGTGGTTCCAGACTGTCCAGGACGTGTTTCCAGCTTCTCCGGCAGGTGGTTCTGGTACGTCTGAGAGGTGGTTCCGTCATGGCTGGCAGGCGATTCTGGACCGTCCCCCAGGTGGTTCTGGCATAGCCAGCAGTTGATATTGGCCTGTCCGGCAGGTGGTTCCAGCGAGTCGAACAGGTGGCTCCGGCGTGCTCGGCAAGTGGTTCCGGTCTGTCCGGTAGGTGATTCCGGCGTTTCCGGCACGTGCTTCCGGCACGTCTGAGAGGAGGTTCCGGCATGCGCGACAGGTGATTTCGGAGTGTCCGCCAGGTGGTTCTGGCGTACCCGGCAGGTGATTTTGGCGTGTCCGGCAGGTGTTTCTGGCGAGTCGAGCAGGTGGCTCCGGCATGCTCGGCAGGAGATTCCGGCGTCTCCGGCACGTGGTCTGGTGTGTCTGAGAGCTGGTTCCGGCATGTCCGGCAGATGATTCCGGAGTGTCCGCCAAGTGGTTCTGGCATACCCGGCTGGTGATTTGGGCATGTCAGGTAGGTGGCTCCGGCGTGCTCGGCAGGTTGTTCAGACGGGTCTGGCAGGTGTTTTCCGTCTGTTCGGGGTGTGGTTCCAGCATCTCATGCACATGGTTGTGGCACGTCTGAGATGTGGTTCCGGCCGGCCCGACAGGTGTTTCCACAGTGTCCGCCAAGTGGTACTGGCGTAGTTGGCAGGTGATGTTGGCATGACCGGCACGTGGTTCCAGCAAGCCCGGCAGGTGATTCCGAAGTGTTCCCCAACTGGTTGTGCCGTAGCCGGCTGGTGATTTTTGCGTGTCCGGCAGGTGGTTCTGGCGAGTCGAGCAGGTGGTTCCGGCGTGCTCTGCAGGTGCTTCCGGGGTCATTGGCACGTGGTTCTGGCATATCTGAGAGGTGGTTCCGGCATGCCCGGCGGGTGATTCCGGAGTGTTCGCCAAGTGTTTCCGGCGTAGCCGGCAGGTGATTTTGCATGTCCAGCGGTCGTTCCGGCGGGTGGAGCCGGTGGTTCCGGCGTGTCCGGCAGGTGGTACCGGTCTGTCCGGCAGGTGGTTCTGTGGTGTCCGGCACGAGGTTCAGTCTGAGGGGCTGTGCCGGCATGCCCCTCACGTGATTCCGGCTTGTCCCTGAAGTGGTGCTGGTGTAGGGGGCAGGTGATTTTGGCGTGTCCGGCAGGTGCTTCAGTCGAGTTGAGCAGGTGGTTGCGACGTGCTCGGCAGGTGCTTCCGGCGTCTCCGGCACGTGTTTCTGGCCCATCTGACTGGTGGTTCCGGCATGCCCAAAAGTTGATTCCGGTCTGTCCGGTAGGTGGTTCCGGCGTGCACAGCACGTGGTTCTGGTACGTCTCAGAGGTGGTTGCGTATGCCCAAAAGGTGATTCCGGACTGTCCGCCATGTGCTTCTGGCACGTCTGAGAGGTGGTTCCAACATGCCCGGCAGGTCATTTCGGAGAGTCGTCCAAGTGGTTCTGGCGTAGCCCACAGGTGATTTTGGCGTGTCCGGCAGGTGGTTCCGCCGTGCTCGGCAGGTGGTTCAGGCATGGCCGTCATGTGGTTCCAGTCTGTCCAGGACGTGATTCCAGCTTCTCCGGCAGGTGGTTCTGGCACCTCTGAGAGGTGGTTCCAACATGCCCGGCAGGTCATTTCGGAGAGTCGCCCAAGTGGTTCTGGCGTAGCCCGCAGGTGATTTTGGCGTGTCCGGCAGGTGGTTCCGCCGTGCTCGGCAGGTGGTTCAGGCATGGCCGTCACGTGGTTCCAGCCTGTCCAGGACGAGTTCCCAGCTTCTCCGGCAGGTGTTTCTTTTTGCGTCTGAGAGGTGGCTCCGCCATGGCTGGCAGGTGATTCTGGACCGTCCCCCAGGTGGTTCTGGCATAGCCAGCAGTTGATATTGGCCTGTCCGGCAGGTGGTTCCAGCGAGTCGAACAGGTGGCTCCGGCCTGCTCGGCAGGTGGTTCCGGTCTGTCCGGTAGGTGATTCCGGCGTGTCCGGCACGTGCTTCCGGCACGTCTGAGAGGTGGTTCCGGCATGCGCGACAGGTGATTTCGGAGTGTCCGCCAGGTGGTTCTGGCGTACCCGGCAGGTGATTTTGGCGTGTCCGGCAGGAGTTTCTGGCGAGTCGAGCAGGTGGCTCCGGCATGCTCGGCAGGTGCTTCCGGCGTCTCCGGCATGTGGTTCTGGTGTGTCTGAGAGGTGGTTCCGGCATGTCCGGCAGATGATTCCGGCGTGTCCCCCAAGTGGCTCTGGCATACCCGGCTGGTGATTTGGGCATGTCAGGTAGGTGGTTCCGGCGAGTCGAGCAGGTGGCTCCGGCGTGCTCGGCAGGTTGTTCAGACGGGTCTGGCAGGTGTTTTCCGTCTGTACGGGGTGTGGTTCCAGCATCTCATGCACATGGTTGTGGCACGTCTGAGATGTGGTTCCGGCCGGCCCGACAGGTGTTTCCACAGTGTCCGCCAAGTGGTACTGGCCTAGTTGGCAGGTGATTTTGGCATGACCGGCAGGTGGTTCCAGCAAGCGCGGCAGGTGATTCCGAAGTGTTCCCCAACTGGTTGTGGCGTAGCCAGCAGGTGATTTTTGGGTGTCCGGCAGGTGGTTCTGGCGAGTCGAGCAGGTGGTTCCGGGGTGCTCGGCAGGTGCTTCCGGGGTCATTGGCACGTGGTTCTGGCATATCTGAGAGGTGGTTCCGGCATGCCCGGCAGGTGATTCCGGAGTGTTCGCCAAGTGTTTCCAGAGTAGCCGGCAGGTGATTTTGCATGTCCAGCGGTCGTTCCGGCGGGTAAAGCCGGTAGTTCCGGCGTGCCCGGCAGGTGGTTCCGGTCTGTCCGGCAGGTGGTTCTGTGGTGTCCGGCACGAGGTTCAGTCTGAGGGGCTGCGCCGGCATGCCCCTCACGTGATTCCGGCTTGTCCCCGAAGTGGTGGTGGTGTAGCGGGCAGGTGATTTTGGCGTGTCCGGCAGGTGGTTCAGGCGAGTTGAGCAGGTGGTTGCGACGTGCTCGGCAGGTGCTTCCGGCGTCTCCGGCACGGGTTTCTGGCACATCTGACTGGTGGTTCCGGCATGCCCAAAATTTGATTCCGGTCTGTCCGGTAGGTGGTTCCGGTGTGCACGGCACGTGGTTCTGGTGCGTGTCAGAGGTGGTTGTGTATGCCCAACAGGTGATTCCGGACTGTCCGCCACGTGCTTCTGGCACGTCTGAGAGGTGGTTCCAACATGCCCGGCAGGTCATTTCGGAGAGTCGTCCAAGTGGTTCTGGCGTAGCCCGCAGGTGATTTTTGCGTGTCCGGCAGGTGGTTCTGGCGAGTCGAGCAGGTGGTTCCGGCGTGCTCGGCAGGTGCTTCCGGGGTCATTGGCACGTGGTTCTGGCATATCTGAGAGGTGGTTCCGGCATGCCCGGCAGGTGATTCCGGAGTGTTCGCCAAGTGTTTCCGGCGTAGCCGACAGGTGATTTTGCATGTCCAGCGGTCGTTGCGGCGGGTCGAGCCGGTGGTTGCGGCGTGTCCGTCAGGTGGTTCCCGTCTGTCCGGCAGCTGGTTCTGTGGTGTCCGGCACGAGGTTCAGTCTGAGAGGCTGTGCCGGCATGCCCCTCACGTGATTCCGTCTTGTCCCCGAAGTGGTGCTGGTGTAGCGGGCAGGTGATTTTGGCGTGTCCGGCAGGTGGTTCAGGCGAGTTGAGCAGGTGGTTGCGACGTGCTCGGTAGGTGCTTCCGGCGTCTCCGGCACGTGTTTCTGGCACATCTGACTGGTGCTTCCGGCATTCCCAAAAGTTGATTCCGGTCTGTCCGGTAGGTGGTTCCGGCGTGCACGGCACGTGGTTCTGGTACGTCTCAGAGTTGGTTGCGTATGCCCAACAGGTGATTCCGGACTGTCCGGCACGTGCTTCTGGCACGTCTGAGAGGTGGTTCCAACATGCCCGGCAGGTCATTTCGGAGTGTCGTCCAAGAGGTTCTGGCGTAGCCAACAGGCGATTTTGGAGTGTCTCGCAGGTGGTTCCGCCGTGCTCGGCAGGTCGTTCAGGCATGGCCGTCACGTGGTTCCAGTCTGTCCAGGACGTGTTTCCAGCTTCTCCGGCAGGTGGTTCTGGTACCTCTGAGAGGTGGTTCCGCCATGGCTGGCAGGTGATCCCGGACTGTCCCCCAGGTGGTTCTGGCATAGCCAGCAGTTGATATTGGCCTGTCCGGCACGTGGTTCCAGCGAGTCGAACAGGTGGCTCCGGCGTTCTTGGCAGGTGGTTCCGGTCTGTCCGGTAGGTGTTTCCGGCGTATCTGGCACGTGCTTCCGGCACGTCTGAGAGGTGGTTCCGGCTTGCGCGGCAGGTGATTCCCAAGTGTCCGACAGGTGGTTCTGGCATACCCGGCAGTTGATTTTGGCGTGTCCGGCAGGTGTTTCTGGCGAGTCGAGCAGGTGGCTCCGGCATGCTCGGCAGGTGCTTCCGGCGTCTCCGGCACTTGGTTCTGGTGGGTCTGAGAGCTGGTTCCGGCATGTCCGGCAGATGATTCCGGAGTGTCCGCCAAGAGGTTCTGGCATACCCAGCAGGTGATTTTGGCGTGTCAGGGAGGTGGTACCGTTGAGTCGAGCAGGTGGTTCCGGCGTGCTCAGCAGGTGGTTCAGGCGGTTCTGGCAGGTGGTATCCGTCTGTTCGGGGTGTGGTTCCAGCATCTCATGAACACGTTTCTGGCACGTCTGAGATGTGGTTCCAGCCGGCCCGACAGGTGTTTCCGCAGTGTCCGCCAAGCGGTTCTGGCGTAGTTGGCAGGTGATTTTGGCATGACTGGCAGGTGGTTCCAGCAAGCCTGGCAGGTGATTCCAAAGTGTTCACCAACTGGTTGTGGCGTAGCCGGCAGGTGATTTTTGCGTGATCGGCAGGTGGTTCTGGCGAGTCGAGCAGGTGGTTCCGGCGTGCTCGGCTGGTGCTTCCGGGGTCATTGGCACGGGGTTCTGGCATGTCTGAGAGGTGGTTCCTGCATGCCCGGCAAGTGATTCCGGAGTGTTCGCCAAGTGGTTCTGGCATAGTCGGCAGGTGATTTTGGCATGTCCGGCAGGTGGTTCAGGCGAGTTGAGCAGGTGGTTCCAACGTGCTTGGCAGGTGCTTCCGGCGTCTCCGGCACGTGTTTCTGGCACATCTGACAGGTGGTTCCGGCATGCCCGAAAGGTGATTCCGGTCTGTCCGGTAGGTGGTTCCAGCGAGTCGAACAGGTGTCTCTGGCGTGCTAGGCAGGTGGTTCCGGTCTGTCCGGTAGGTGATTCCGGCATGTCCAGCACGTGCTTCCGGCACGTCTGAGAGGTGGTTCCGGCATGCTCGACAGGTGATTTCGTAGTGTCCGCCAGGTGGTTCTGGCGTACCCGGCAGGTGATTTTTGCGTATCCGGCAGGTGGTTCTGGCAAGTCGAGCAGGTGGTTCCGGCGTGCTCGGCAGGTGCTTCCGGGGTCATTGGCACGTGGTTCTGGCACATCAGAGAGGTGGTTCCGGCATGCCCGGCAGGTGATTCCGGAGTGTTCGCCAAGTGTTTCTGGCGTAGCCGGCAGGTGATTTTGCATGTCCAGCGGTCGTTGCGGCGGGTCGAGCCGGTGTTTCCGGCGTGTCCGGCAGGTGGTTCCGGTCTGTACGGCAGGTGGTTCTGTGGTGTCCGGCACGAGGTTCAGTCTGAGAGGCTGTGCCGGCATGCCCCTCACGTGATTCCGGCTTGTCCCCGAAGTGGTGCTGGTGTAGCGGGCAGGTGATTTTGGCGTGTCCGGCAGGTGGTTCAGGCGAGTTGAGCAGGTGGTTGCGACGTGCTCGGCAGGTGCTTCCGGCGTCTCCGGCACGTGTTTCTGCCACATCTGACTGGTGGTTCCGGCATGCCCAAAAGTTGATTCCGGTCTGTCCGGTAGGTGGTTCCGGCGTGCACGGCACGTGGTTCTGGTACGTCTCAGAGGTGGTTGCGTATGCCCAACAGGTGATTCCGGACTGTCCGCCACGTGCTTCTGGCACGTCTGAGAGGTGGTTCCAACATGCCCGGCAGGTCATTTCGGAGAGTCGTCCAAGTGGTTCTGGCGTAGCCCGCAGGTGATTTTGGCGTGTCCGGCAGGTGGTTCCGCCGTGCTCGGCAGGTGGTTCAGGCATGGCCGTCACGTGGTTCCAGTCTGTCCAGGACGTGTTTCCAGCTTCTCCGGCAGGTGGTTCTGGTACGTCTGAGAGGTGGTTCCGCCATGGCTGGCAGGTGATCCCGGACTGTCCCCCAGGTGGTTCTGGCATAGCCAGCAGTTGATATTGGCCTGTCCGGCAGGTGGTTCCAGCGAGTCGAACAGGTGGCTCCGGCGTTCTTGGCAGGTGGTTCCGGTCTGTCCGGTAGTTGTTTCCAGCGTGTCTGGCACGTGCTTCCGGCACGTCTGAGAGGTGGTTCCGGCATGCGCGACAGGTGATTTCGGAGTGTCCGCCAGGTGGTTCTGGCGCACCCGGCAGGTGATTTTGGCGTGTCCGGCAGGTGTTTCTGGCGAGTCGAGCAGGTGGCTCCGGCATGCTCGGCAGGTGCTTCCGGCGTCTCCGGCACTTGGTTCTGGTGTGTCTGAGAGCTGGTTCCGGCATGTCCGGCAGATGATTCCGGAGTGTCCGCCAAGTGGTTCTGGCATACCCAGCAGGTGATTTTGGCGTGTCAGGGAGGTGGTACCGGTGAGTCGAGCAGGTGGTTCCGGCGTGCTCGGCAGGTGGTTCAGGCGGTTCTGGCAGGTGGTATCCGTCTGTTCGTGGTGTGGTTCCAGCATCTCATGAACACGTTTCTGGCACGTCTGAGATGTGGTTCCAGCCGGCCCGACAGGTGTTTCCGCAGTGTCCGACAAGCGGTTCTGGCGTAGTTGGCAGGTGATTTTGGCATGATTGGCAGCTGGTTCCAGCAAGCCTGGCAGGTGATTCCAAAGTGTTCACCAACTGGTTGTGGCGTAGCCGGCAGGTGATTTTTGCGTGATCGGCAGGTGGTTCTGGCGAGTCGAGCAGGTGGTTCCGGCGTGCTCGGCTGGTGCTTCCGGGGTCATTGGCACGGGGTTCTGGCATGTCTGAGAGGTGGTTCCTGCATGCCCGGCAAGTGATTCCGGAGTGTTCGCCAAGTGGTTCTGGCATAGTCGGCAGGTGATTTTGGCATGTCCGGCAGGTGGTTCAGGCGAGTTGAGCAGGTGGTTCCAACGTGCTTGGCAGGTGCTTCCGGCGTCTCCGGCACGTGTTTCTGGCACATCTGACAGGTGGTTCCGGCATGCCCGAAAGGTGATTCCGGTCTGTCCGGTAGGTAGTTCCAGCCTGCACGGCATGTGGTTCTGGTACGTCTCAGAGGTGGTTGCGCATGCCCAACAGGTGATTCCGGACTGTCCGCCACATGGTTCTGGCACGTCTGAGAGGTGGTTCCGGCATGCCCGGCAGGTCATCCCAGAGAGTCCTCCAAGTGGTTCTGGCATAACACGCAGGTGATTTTGGCGTGTCTGGCAGGTTGTCCCGTTGTGCTTGGCAGGTGGTTCAGGCTTGGCCGGCAGGTGGTTCCAGACTGTCCAGGACGTGTTTCCAGCTTCTCCGGCAGGTGGTTCTGGTACGTCTGAGAGGTGGTTCCGCCATGGCTGGCAGGTGATTCCGGACCGTCCCCTAGGTGGTTCTGGCATAGCCAGCAGTTGATATTGGCCTGTCCGGCAGGTGGTTCCAGAGAGTCGAACAGGTGGCTCCGGCGTGCTCGGCAGGTGGTTCGGGTCTGTCCGGTAGGTGATTCCGGCGTGTCCAGCACGTGCTTCCGGCACGTCTGAGAGGTGGTTCCGGCATGCGCGACAGGTGATTTCGGAGTGTCCGCCAGGTGGTTCTGGCGTACCCGGCAGGTAATTTTGGCGTGTCCGGCAGGTGTTTCTGGCGAGTCGAGCAGGTGGCTCCGGCATGCTCGGCAGGTGCTTCCGGCGTCTCCGGCACGTGGTTCTGCTGTGTCTGAGAGCTGGTTCCGGCATGTCCGGCAGATGATTCCGGAGTGTCCGCCAAGTGGTTCTGGCATACCCGGCTGGTGATTTGGGCATGTCAGGTAGGTGGTTCCGGCGAGTCGAGCAGGTGGCTCCGGCGTGCTCGGCAGGTTGTTCAGACGGGTCTGGCAGGTGTTTTCCGTCTGTTCGGGGTGTGGTTCCAGCATCTCATGCACATGGTTGTGGCACGTCTGAGATGTGGTTCCGGCCGGCCCGACAGGTGTTTCCACAGTGTCCGCCAAGTGGTACTGGCGTAGTTGGCAGGTGATTTTGGCATGACCGGCAGGTGGTTCCAGCAAGCCCGGCAGGTGCTTCCGGGGTCATTGGCACGTGGTTCTGGCATATCTGAGAGGTGGTTCCGGCATGCCCGGCAGGTGATTCCGGAGTGTTCGCCAAGCGTTTCCGGCGTAGCCGGCAGGTGATTTTGCATGTCCAGCGGTCGTTGCGGCGGGTCGAGCCGGTGGTTCCGGCGTGTCCGGCAGGTGGTTCCGGTCTGTCCGGCAGGTGGTTCTGTGGTGTCCGGCACGAGGTTCAGTCTGAGAGGCTGTGCCGGCATGCCCCTCACGTGATTCCGGCTTGTCCCCGAAGTGGTGCTGGTGTAGCGGGCAGGTGATTTTGGCGTGTCCGGCAGGTGGTTCAGGCGAGTTGAGCAGGTGGTTGCGACGTGCTCGGCAGGTGCTTCCGGCGTCTCCGGCACGTGTTTCTGGCACACCTGACTGGTGGTTCCGGCATGCCCAAAAGTTGATTCCGGTCTGTCCGGTAGGTGGTTCCGGCGTGCACGGCACGTGGTTCTGGTACGTCTCAGAGGTGGTTGCGTATGCCCAACATACTGATTCCGGACTGTCCGCCACGTGCTTCTGGCACGTCTGAGAGGTGGTTCCAACATGCCCGGCAGGTCATTTCGGAGAGTCGTCCAAGTGGTTCTGGCGTAGCCCGCAGGTGATTTTGGCGTGTCCGGCAGGTGGTTCCGCCGTGCTCGGCAGGTGGTTCAGGCATGGCCGTCACGTGGTTCCAGTCTGTCCAGGACGTGTTTCCAGCTTCTCCGGCAGGTGGTTCTGGTACGTCTGAGAGGTGGTTCCGCCATGGCTGGCAGGTGATCCCGGACTGTCCCCCAGGTGGTTCAGGCATAGCCAGCAGTTGATATTGGCATCTCCGGCAGGTGGTTATAGCGAGTCGAGCAGGTGGCTCCGGCGTGCTCGGCAGGTTGTTCAGAAGGGTCTGGCAGGTGTTTTCCGTCTGTTCGGGGTGTGGTTCCAGCATCTCATGCACATGGTTGTGGCACGTCTGAGATGTGGTTCCGGCCGGCCCTACAGGTGTTTCCACAGTGTCCGCCAAGTGGTACTGGCGTAGTTGGCAGGTGATTTTGGCATGACCGGCAGGTGGTTCCAGCAAGCCCGGCAGGTGATTCCGAAGTGTTCCCCAACTGGTTGTGGCGTAGCCGGCAGGTGATTTCTGCGTGTCCGGCAGGTGGTTCTGGCGAGTCGAGCAGGTGGTTCCGGCGTGCTCGGCAGGTGCTTCCGGGGTCATTGGCACGTGATTCTGGCATATCTGAGAGGTGGTTCCGGCATGCCCGGCAGGTGATTCCGGAGTGTTCGCCAAGTGTTTCCGGCGTAGCCGGCAGGTGATTATGCATGTCCAGCAGTCGTTCCGGCGGGTCGAGCCGGTGGTTCCGGCGTGTCCGGCAGGTGGTTCCGGTCTGTCCGGCAGGTGGTTCTGTGGTGTCCGGCACGAGGTTCAGTCTGAGAGGCTGTGCCGGCATGCCCCTCACGTGATTCCGGCTTGTCCCCGAAGTGGTGCTGGTGTAGCGGGCATGTGATTTTGGCGTGTCCGGCAGGTGGTTCAGGCGAGTTGAGCAGGTGGTTGCGACGTGCTCGGCAGGTGCTTCCGGCGTCTCCGGCACGTGTTTCTGGCACATCTGACTGGTGGTTCCGGCATGCCCAAAACTTGATTCCGGTCTGTCCGGTAGGTGGTTCCGGCGTTCACGGCACGTGGTTCTGGTTCGTGTCAGAGGTGGTTGCGTATGCCCAACAGGTGATTCCGGACTGTCCGCCACGTGCTTCTGGCACATCTGAGAGGTGGTTCCAACATGCCCGGCGGGTCATTTCGGAGAGTCGTCCAAGTGGTTCTGGCGTAGCCCGCAGGTGATTTTGGCGTGTCCGGCAGGTGGTTCCGCCGTGCTCGGCAGGTGGTTCAGGCATGGCCGTCACGTGGTTCCAGTCTGTCCAGGACGTGTTTCCAGCTTCTCCGGCAGGTGGTTCTGGTACGTCTGAGAGGTGGTTCCGCCATGGCTGGCAGGTGATCCCGGACTGTCCCCCAGGTGGTTCTGGCATAGCCAGCAGTTGATATTGGCCTGTCCGGCATGTGATTCCAGCGAGTCGAACAGGTGGCTCCGGCGTTCTTGGCAGGTGGTTCCGGTCTGTCCGGTAGGTGTTTCCGGCGTGTCTGGCACGTGCTTCCGGCATGCGCGGCAGGTGATTCCGTAGTGTCCGCCACGTGGTTCTGGCATACCCGGCAGGTGATTTTGGCGTGTCCGGCAGGTGTTTCTGGCGAGTCGAGCAGGTGGCTCCGGCATGCTCGGCAGGTGCTTCCGGCGTCTCCGGCACTTGGTTCTGGTGTGTCTGAGAGCTGGTTCCGGCATGTCAGGCAGATGATTCCGGAGTGTCCGCCAAGTGGTTCTGGCATACCCAGCAGGTGATTTTGGCGTGTCAGGGAGGTGGTACCGGTGAGTCGAGCAGGTGGTTCCGGCGTGCTCGGCAGGTGGTTCAGGCGGTTCTGGCAGGTGGTATCCGTCTGTTCGTGGTGTGGTTCCAGCATCTCATGAACACGTTTCTGGCACGTCTGAGATGTGGTTCCAGCCGGCCCGACAGGTGTTTCCGCAGTGTCCGACAAGCGGTTCTGGCGTAGTTGGCAGGTGATTTTGGCATGATTGGCAGCTGGTTCCAGCAAGCCTGGCAGGTGATTCCAAAGTGTTCACCAACTGGTTGTGGCGTAGCCGGCAGGTGATTTTTGCGTGATCGGCAGGTGGTTCTGGCGAGTCGAGCAGGTGGTTCCGGCGTGCTCGGCTTGTGCTTCCGGGGTCATTGGCACGGGGTTCTGGCATGTCTGAGAGGTGGTTCCTGCATGCCCGGCAAGTGATTCCGGAGTGTTCGCCAAGTGGTTCTGGCATAGTCGGCAGGTGATTTTGGCATGTCCGGCAGGTGGTTCAGGCGAGTTGAGCAGGTGGTTCCAACGTGCTTGGCAGGTGCTTCCGGCGTCTCCGGCACGTGTTTCTGGCACATCTGACAGGTGGTTCCGGCATGCCCGAAAGGTGATTCCGGTCTGTCCGGTAGGTGGTTCCAGCGAGTCGAACAGGTGTCTCTGGCGTGCTAGGCAGGTGGTTCCGGTCTGTCCGGTAGGTGATTCCGGCATGTCCAGCACGTGCTTCCGGCACGTCTGAGAGGTGGTTCCGGCATGCTCGACAGGTGATTTCGTAGTGTCCGCCAGGTGGTTCTGGCGTACCCGGCAGGTGATTTTTGCGTATCCGGCAGGTGGTTCTGGCAAGTCGAGCAGGTGGTTCCGGCGTGCTCGGCAGGTGCTTCCGGGGTCATTGGCACGTGGTTCTGGCACATCAGAGAGGTGGTTCCGGCATGCCCGGCAGGTGATTCCGGAGTGTTCGCCAAGTGTTTCTGGCGTAGCCGGCAGGTGATTTTGCATGTCCAGCGGTCGTTGCGGCGGGTCGAGCCGGTGTTTCCGGCGTGTCCGGCAGGTGGTTCCGGTCTGTACGGCAGGTGGTTCTGTGGTGTCCGGCACGAGGTTCAGTCTGAGAGGCTGTGCCGGCATGCCCCTCACGTGATTCCGGCTTGTCCCCGAAGTGGTGCTGGTGTAGCGGGCAGGTGATTTTGGCGTGTCCGGCAGGTGGTTCAGGCGAGTTGAGCAGGTGGTTGCGACGTGCTCGGCAGGTGCTTCCGGCGTCTCCGGCACGTGTTTCTGCCACATCTGACTGGTGGTTCCGGCATGCCCAAAAGTTGATTCCGGTCTGTCCGGTAGGTGGTTCCGGCGTGCACGGCACGTGGTTCTGGTACGTCTCAGAGGTGGTTGCGTATGCCCAACAGGTGATTCCGGACTGTCCGCCACGTGCTTCTGGCACGTCTGAGAGGTGGTTCCAACATGCCCGGCAGGTCATTTCGGAGAGTCGTCCAAGTGGTTCTGGCGTAGCCCGCAGGTGATTTTGGCGTGTCCGGCAGGTGGTTCCGCCGTGCTCGGCAGGTGGTTCAGGCATGGCCGTCACGTGGTTCCAGTCTGTCCAGGACGTGTTTCCAGCTTCTCCGGCAGGTGGTTCTGGTACGTCTGAGAGGTGGTTCCGCCATGGCTGGCAGGTGATCCCGGACTGTCCCCCAGGTGGTTCTGGCATAGCCAGCAGTTGATATTGGCCTGTCCGGCAGGTGGTTCCAGCGAGTCGAACAGGTGGCTCCGGCGTTCTTGGCAGGTGGTTCCGGTCTGTCCGGTAGTTGTTTCCAGCGTGTCTGGCACGTGCTTCCGGCACGTCTGAGAGGTGGTTCCGGCATGCGCGACAGGTGATTTCGGAGTGTCCGCCAGGTGGTTCTGGCGTACCCGGCAGGTGATTTTGGCGTGTCCGGCAGGTGTTTCTGGCGAGTCGAGCAGGTGGCTCCGGCATGCTCGGCAGGTGCTTCCGGCGTCTCCGGCACTTGGTTCTGGTGTGTCTGAGAGCTGGTTCCGGCATGTCCGGCAGATGATTCCGGAGTGTCCGCCAAGTGGTTCTGGCATACCCAGCAGGTGATTTTGGCGTGTCAGGGAGGTGGTACCGGTGAGTCGAGCAGGTGGTTCCGGCGTGCTCGGCAGGTGGTTCAGGCGGTTCTGGCAGGTGGTATCCGTCTGTTCGTGGTGTGGTTCCAGCATCTCATGAACACGTTTCTGGCACGTCTGAGATGTGGTTCCAGCCGGCCCGACAGGTGTTTCCGCAGTGTCCGACAAGCGGTTCTGGCGTAGTTGGCAGGTGATTTTGGCATGATTGGCAGCTGGTTCCAGCAAGCCTGGCAGGTGATTCCAAAGTGTTCACCAACTGGTTGTGGCGTAGCCGGCAGGTGATTTTTGCGTGATCGGCAGGTGGTTCTGGCGAGTCGAGCAGGTGGTTCCGGCGTGCTCGGCTGGTGCTTCCGCGGTCATTGGCACGGGGTTCTGGCATGTCTGAGAGGTGGTTCCTGCATGCCCGGCAAGTGATTCCGGAGTGTTCGCCAAGTGGTTCTGGCATAGTCGGCAGGTGATTTTGGCATGTCCGGCAGGTGGTTCAGGCGAGTTGAGCAGGTGGTTCCAACGTGCTTGGCAGGTGCTTCCGGCGTCTCCGGCACGTGTTTCTGGCACATCTGACAGGTGGTTCCGGCATGCCCGAAAGGTGATTCCGGTCTGTCCGGTAGGTAGTTCCAGCCTGCACGGCATGTGGTTCTGGTACGTCTCAGAGGTGGTTGCGCATGCCCAACAGGTGATTCCGGACTGTCCGCCACATGGTTCTGGCACGTCTGAGAGGTGGTTCCGGCATGCCCGGCAGGTCATCCCAGAGAGTCCTCCAAGTGGTTCTGGCATAACACGCAGGTGATTTTGGCGTGTCTGGCAGGTTGTCCCGTTGTGCTTGGCAGGTGGTTCAGGCTTGGCCGGCAGGTGGTTCCAGACTGTCCAGGACGTGTTTCCAGCTTCTCCGGCAGGTGGTTCTGGTACGTCTGAGAGGTGGTTCCGCCATGGCTGGCAGGTGATTCCGGACCGTCCCCGAGGTGGTTCTGGCATAGCCAGCAGTTGATATTGGCCTGTCCGGCAGGTGGTTCCAGAGAGTCGAACAGGTGGCTCCGGCGTGCTCGGCAGGTGGTTCGGGTCTGTCCGGTAGGTGATTCCGGCGTGTCCAGCACGTGCTTCCGGCACGTCTGAGAGGTGGTTCCGGCATGCGCGACAGGTGATTTCGGAGTGTCCGCCAGGTGGTTCTGGCGTACCCGGCAGGTAATTTTGGCGTGTCCGGCAGGTGTTTCTGGCGAGTCGAGCAGGTGGCTCCGGCATGCTCGGCAGGTGCTTCCGGCGTCTCCGGCACGTGGTTCTGGTGTGTCTGAGAGCTGGTTCCGGCATGTCCGGCAGATGATTCCGGAGTGTCCGCCAAGTGGTTCTGGCATACCCGGCTGGTGATTTGGGCATGTCAGGTAGGTGGTTCCGGCGAGTCGAGCAGGTGGCTCCGGCGTGCTCGGCAGGTTGTTCAGACGGGTCTGGCAGGTGTTTTCCGTCTGTTCGGGGTGTGGTTCCAGCATCTCATGCACATGGTTGTGGCACGTCTGAGATGTGGTTCCGGCCGGCCCGACAGGTGTTTCCACAGTGTCCGCCAAGTGGTACTGGCGTAGTTGGCAGGTGATTTTGGCATGACCGGCAGGTGGTTCCAGCAAGCCCGGCAGGTGCTTCCGGGGTCATTGGCACGTGGTTCTGGCATATCTGAGAGGTGGTTCCGGCATGCCCGGCAGGTGATTCCGGAGTGTTCGCCAAGCGTTTCCGGCGTAGCCGGCAGGTGATTTTGCATGTCCAGCGGTCGTTGCGGCGGGTCGAGCCGGTGGTTCCGGCGTGTCCGGCAGGTGGTTCCGGTCTGTCCGGCAGGTGGTTCTGTGGTGTCCGGCACGAGGTTCAGTCTGAGAGGCTGTGCCGGCATGCCCCTCACGTGATTCCGGCTTGTCCCCGAAGTGGTGCTGGTGTAGCGGGCAGGTGATTTTGGCGTGTCCGGCAGGTGGTTCAGGCGAGTTGAGCAGGTGGTTGCGACGTGCTCGGCAGGTGCTTCCGGCGTCTCCGGCACGTGTTTCTGGCACACCTGACTGGTGGTTCCGGCATGCCCAAAAGTTGATTCCGGTCTGTCCGGTAGGTGGTTCCGGCGTGCACGGCACGTGGTTCTGGTACGTCTCAGAGGTGGTTGCGTATGCCCAACATACTGATTCCGGACTGTCCGCCACGTGCTTCTGGCACGTCTGAGAGGTGGTTCCAACATGCCCGGCAGGTCATTTCGGAGAGTCGTCCAAGTGGTTCTGGCGTAGCCCGCAGGTGATTTTGGCGTGTCCGGCAGGTGGTTCCGCCGTGCTCGGCAGGTGGTTCAGGCATGGCCGTCACGTGGTTCCAGTCTGTCCAGGACGTGTTTCCAGCTTCTCCGGCAGGTGGTTCTGGTACGTCTGAGAGGTGGTTCCGCCATGGCTGGCAGGTGATCCCGGACTGTCCCCCAGGTGGTTCAGGCATAGCCAGCAGTTGATATTGGCATCTCCGGCAGGTGGTTATAGCGAGTCGAGCAGGTGGCTCCGGCGTGCTCGGCAGGTTGTTCAGACGGGTCTGGCAGGTGTTTTCCGTCTGTTCGGGGTGTGGTTCCAGCATCTCATGCACATGGTTCTGGCACGTCTGAGGTGTGGTTCCGGCCGGCCCGACAGGTGTTTCCACAGTGTCCGCCAAGTGGTACTGGCGTAGTTGGCAGGTGATTTTGGCATGACCGGCAGGTGGTTCCAGCAAGCCCGGCAGGTGATTCCGAAGTGTTCCCCAACTGGTTGTGGCGTAGCCGGCAGGTGATTTTTGCGTGTCCGGCAGGTGGTTCTGGCGAGTCGAGCAGGTGGTTCCGGCGTGCTCGGCAGGTGCTTCCGGGGTCATTGGCACGTGGTTCTGGCATATCTGAGAGGTGGTTCCGGCATGCCCGGCAGGTGATTCCGGAGTGTTCGCCAAGTGTTTCCGGCGTAGCCGGCAGGTGAGTTTGCATGTCCAGCGGTCGTTCCGGCGGGTCGAGCCGGTGGTTCCGGCGTGTCCGGCAGGTGGTTCCGGTCTGTCCGGCAGGTGGTTCTGTGGTGTCCGGCACGAGGTTCAGTCTGAGAGGCTGTGCCGGCATGCCCCTCACGTGATTCCGGCTTGTCCCCGAAGTGGTGCTGGTGTAGCGGGCAGGTGATTTTGGCGTGTCCGGCAGGTGGTTCAGGCGAGTTGAGCAGGTGGTTGCGACGTGCTCGGCAGGTGCTTCCGGCGTCTCCGGCACGGGTTTCTGGCACATCTGACTGGTGGTTCCGGCATGCCCAAAAGTTGATTCCGGTCTGTCCGGTAGGTGGTTCCGGCGTGCACGGCACGTGGTTCTGGTACGTGTCAGAGGTGGTTGCCTATGCCCAACAGGTGATTCCGGACTGTCCGCCACGTGCTTCTGGCACGTCTGAGAGGTGGTTCCAACATGCCCGGCAGGTCATTTCGGAGAGTCGTCCAAGTGGTTCTGGCATAGCCCACAGGTGATTTTGGCGTGTCCGGCAGGTGGTTCCGCCGTGCTCGGCAGGTGGTTCAGGCATGGCCGTCACGTGGTTCCAGTCTGTCCAGGACGTGTTTCCAGCTTCTCCGGCAGGTGGTTCTGGTACGTCTGAGAGGCGGTTCCGCCATGGCTGTCAGGTGATCCCGGACCGTCCCCCAGGTGGTTCTGGCATAGCCAGCAGTTGATATTGGCCTGTCCGGCAGGTGGTTCCAGCGAGTCGAACAGGTGGCTCCGGCGTTCTTGGCAGGTGGTTCCGGTCTGTCCGGTAGGTGTTTCCGGCGTGTCTGGCACGTGCTTCCGGCACGTCTGAGAGGTGGTTCCGGCATGCGCGGCAGGTGATTCCGTACTGTCCGCCAGGTGGTTCTGGCATACCCGGCAGGTGATTTTGGCGTGTCCGGCAGGTGTTTCTGGCGAGTCGAGCAGGTGGCTCCGGCATGCTCGGCAGGTGCTTCCGGCGTCTCCGGCACTTGGTTCTGGTGTGTCTGAGAGCTGGTTCCGGCATGTCCGGCAGATGATTCCGGAGTGTCCGCCAAGTGGTTCTGGCATACCCAGCAGGTGATTTTGGCGTGTCAGGGAGGTGGTACCGTTGAGTCGAGCAGGTGGTTCCGGAGTGCTCAGCAGGTGGTTCAGGCGGTTCTGGCAGGTGTTATCCGTCTGTTCGGGGTGTGGTTCCAGCATCTCATGAACACGTTTCTGGCACGTCTGAGATGTGGTTCCAGCCGGCCCGACAGGTGTTTCCGCAGTGTCCGCCAAGCGGTTCTGGCGTAGTTGGCAGGTGATTTTGGCATGACTTGCAGCTGGTTCCAGCAAGCCTGGCAGGTGATTCCAAAGTGTTCCCCAACTGGTTGTGGCATAGCCGGCAGGCGATTTTTGCGTGATCGGCAGGTGGTTCTGGCGAGTCGAGCAGGTGGTTCCGGCGTGCTCGGCTGGTGCTTCCGGGGTCATTGGCACGGGGTTCTGGCATGTCCGAGAGGAGGTTCCTGCATGCCCGGCAAGTGATTCCGGAGTGTTCGCCAAGTGGTTCTGGCATAGTCGGCAGGTGATTTTGGCATGTCCGGCAGGTGGTTCAGGCGAGTTGAGCAGGTGGTTCCAACGTGCTTGGCAGGTGCTTCCGGCGTCTCCGGCACGTGTTTCTGGCACATCTGACAGTTGGTTCCTGCATGCCCAACAGGTGATTCCGGACTGTCCGCCACATGGTTCTGGCACGTCTGAGAGGTGGTTCCGGCATGCCCGGCAGGTCATCCCAGAGAGTCCTCCAAGTGGTTCTGGCATAACACGCAGGTGATTTTGGCGTGTCTGGCAGGTTGTTCCGTTGTGCTTGGCAGGTGGTTCAGGCTGGGCCGGCAGGTGGTTCCAGACTGTCCAGGACGTGTTTCCAGCTTCTCCGGCAGGTGGTTCTGGTACGTCTGAGAGGTGGTTCCGCCATGGTTGGCAGGTGATTCCGGACCGTCCCCCAGGTGGTTCTGGCATAGCCAGCAGTTGATATTGGCCTGTCCGGCAGGTGGTTCCAGCGAGTCGAACAGGTGGCTCCGGCGTGCTCGGCAGGTGGTTCCAGTCTGTCCGGTAGGTGATTCCGGCGTGTCCGGCACGTGCTTCCGGCACGTCTGAGCGGTGGTTCCGGCATGCGCGACAGGTGATTTCGGAGTGTCCGCCAGGTGGTTCTGGCGTACCCGGCAGGTGATTTTGGCGTGTCCGGCAGGTGTTTCTGGCGAGTCGAGCAGGTGGCTCCGGCATGCTCGGCAGGTGCTTCCGGCGTCTCCGGCACATGGTTCTGGTGTGTCTGAGAGCTGGTTCCGGCATGTCCGGCAGATGATTCCAGAGTGTCCGCCAAGTGGTTCTGGCATACCCGGCTGGTGATTTGGGCATGTCAGGTAGGTGGTTCCGGCGAGTCGAGCAGGTGGCTCCGGCGTGCTCGGCAGGTTGTTCAGACGGGTCTGGCAGGGGTTTTCCGTCTGTTCGGGGTGTGGTTCCAGCATCTCATGCACATGGTTGTGGCACGTCTGAGATGTGGTTCCGGCCGGCCCGACAGGTGTTTCCACAGTGTCCGCCAAGTGGTACTGGCGTAGTTGGCAGGTGATTTTGGCATGACCGGCAGGTGGTTCCAGCAAGCCCTGCAGGTGATTCCGAAGTGTTCCCCAACTGGTTGTGGCGTAGCCGGCAGGTGATTTTTGCGTGTCCGGCAGGTGGTTCTGGCGAGTCGAGCAGGTGGTTCCGGCGTGCTCGGCAGGTGCTTCCGGGGTCATTGGTACGTGGTTCTGGCATATCTGAGAGGTGGTTCCGGCATGCCCGGCAGGTGATTCCGGAGTGTTCGCCAAGTGTTTCCGGCGTAGCCGGCAGGTGATTTTGCATGTCCAGCGGTCGTTCCGGCGGGTCGAGCCGGTGGTTCCGGCGTGTCCGGCAGGTGGTTCCGGTCTGTCCGGCAGGTGGTTCTGTGGTGTCCGGCACGAGGTTCAGTCTGAGAGGCTGTGCCGGCATGCCCCTCACGTGATTCCGGCTTGTCCCCGAAGTGGTGCTGGTGTAGCGGGCAGGTGATTTTGGCGTGTCCGGCAGGTGGTTCAGGCGAGTTGAGCAGGTGGTTGCGACGTGCTCGGCAGGTGCTTCCGGCGTCTCCGGCACGGGTTTCTGGCACATCTGACTGGTGGTTCCGGCATGCCCAAAAGTTGATTCCGGTCTGTCCGGTAGGTGGTTCCGGCGTGCACGGCACGTGGTTACGGTACGTGTCAGAGGTGGTTGCGTATGCCCAACAGGTGATTCCGGACTGTCCGCCACGTGCTTCTGGCACGTCTGAGAGGTGGTTCCAACATGCCCGGCAGGTCATTTCGGAGAGTCGTCCAAGTGGTTCTGGCATAGCCCACAGGTGATTTTGGCGTGTCCGGCAGGTGGTTCCGCCGTGCTCGGCAGGTGGTTCAGTCATGGCCGTCGCGTGGTTCCAGTCTGTCCAGGAGGTGTTTCCAGCTTCTCCGGCAGGTGGTTCTGGTACGTCTGAGAGGTGGTTCCGCCATGGCTGGCAGGTGATCCCGGACTGTCCCCCAGGTGGTTCTGGCATAGCCAGCAGTTGATATTGGCCTGTCCGGCAGGTGGTTCCAGCGAGTCGAACAGGTGGCTCCGGCGTTCTTGGCAGGTGGTTCCGGTCTGTCCGGTAGGTGTTTCCGGCGTGTCTGGCACGTGCTTCCGGCATGCGCGGCAGGTGATTCCGTAGTGTCCGCCAGGTGGTTCTGGCATACCCGGCAGGTGATTTTGGCGTGTCCGGCAGGTGTTTCTGGCGAGTCGAGCAGGTGGCTCCGGCATGCTCGGCAGGTGCTTCCGGCGTCTCCGGCACTTGGTTCTGGTGTGTCTGAGAGCTGGTTCCGGCATGTCCGGCAGATGATTCCGGAGTGTCCGCCAAGTGGTTCTGGCATACCCAGCAGGTGATTTTGGCGTGTCAGGGAGGTGGTACCGGTGAGTCGAGCAGGTGGTTCCGGCGTGCTCAGCAGGTGGTTCAGGCGGTTCTGGCAGGTGGTATCCGTCTGTTCGAGGTGTGGTTCCAGCATCTCATGAACACGTTTCTGGCACGTCTGAGATGTGGTTCCAGCCGGCCCGACAGGTGTTTCCGCAGTGTCCGCCAAGCGGTTCTGGCGTAGTTGGCAGGTGATTTTGGCATGACTGGCAGGTGGTTCCAGCAAGCCTGGCAGGTGATTCCAAAGTGTTCACCAACTGGTTGTGGCGTAGCCGGCAGGTGATTTTTGCGTGATCGGCAGGTGGTTCTGGCGAGTCGAGCAGGTGGTTCCGGCGTGCTCGGCTGGTGCTTCCGGGGTCATTGGCACGGGGTTCTGGCATGTCTGAGAGGTGGTTCCTGCATGCCCGGCAAGTGATTCCGGAGTGTTCGCCAAGTGGTTCTGGCATAGTCGGCAGGTGATTTTGGCATGTCCGGCAGGTGGTTCAGGCGAGTTGAGCAGGTGGTTCCAACGTGCTTGGCAGGTGCTTCCGGCGTCTCCGGCACGTGTTTCTGGCACATCTGACAGGTGGTTCCGGCAGGCCCGAAAGGTGATTCCGGTCTGTCCGGTAGGTGGTTCCAGCCTGCACGGCATGTGGTTCTGGTACGTCTCAGAGGTGGTTGCGCATGCCCAACAGGTGATTCCGGACTGTCCGCCACATGGTTCTGGCACGTCTGAGAGGTGGTTCCGGCATGCCCGGCAGGTCATCCCAGAGAGTCCTCCAAGTGGTTCTGGCATAACACGCAGGTGATTTTGGCGTGTCTTGCAGGTTGTTCCGTTGTGCTTGGCAGGTGGTTCAGGCTTGGCCGGCAGGTGGTTCCAGACTGTCCAGGACGTGTTTCCAGCTTCTCCGGCAGGTGGTTCTGGTACGTCTGAGAGGTGGTTCCGCCATGGCTGGCAGGTGATTCCGGACCGTCCCCCAGGTGGTTCTGGCATAGCCAGCAGTTGATATTGGCCTGTCCGGCAGGTGGTTCCAGCGAGTCGAACAGGTGGCTCCGGCGTGCTTGGCAGGTGGTTCCGGTGTGTCCGGTAGGTCATTCCGGCGTGTCCGGCACGTGCTTCCGGCACGTCTGACAGGTGGTTCCGGCATGCGCGACAGGTGATTTCGGAGTGTCCGCCAGGTGGTTCTGGCGTACCCGGCAGGTGATTTTGGCGTGTCCGGCAGGTGTTTCTGGCGAGTCGAGCAGGTGGCTCCGGCATGCTCGGCAGGTGCTTCCGGCGTCTCCGGCACGTGGTTCTGGTGTGTCTGAGAGCTGGTTCCGGCATGTCCGGCAGATGATTCCGGAGTGTCCGCCAAGTGGTTCTGGCATACCCGGCTGGTGATTTGGGCATGTCAGGTAGGTGGTTCCGGCGAGTCGAGCAGGTGGCTCCGGCGTGCTCGGCAGGTTGTTCAGACGGGTCTGGCAGGTGTTTTCCGTCTGTTCGGGGTGTGGTTCCAGCATCTCATGCACATGGTTCTGGCACGTCTGAGGTGTGGTTCCGGCCGGCCCGACAGGTGTTTCCACAGTGTCCGCCAAGTGGTACTGGCGTAGTTGGCAGGTGATTTTGGCATGACCGGCAGGTGGTTCCAGCAAGCCCGGCAGGTGATTCCGAAGTGTTCCCCAACTGGTTGTGGCGTAGCCGGCAGGTGATTTTTGCGTGTCCGGCAGGTGGTTCTGGCGAGTCGAGCAGGTGGTTCCGGCGTGCTCGGCAGGTGCTTCCGGGGTCATTGGCACGTGGTTCTGGCATATCTGAGAGGTGGTTCCGGCATGCCCGGCAGGTGATTCCGGAGTGTTCGCCAAGTGTTTCCGGCGTAGCCGGCAGGTGAGTTTGCATGTCCAGCGGTCGTTCCGGCGGGTCGAGCCGGTGGTTCCGGCGTGTCCGGCAGGTGGTTCCGGTCTGTCCGGCAGGTGGTTCTGTGGTGTCCGGCACGAGGTTCAGTCTGAGAGGCTGTGCCGGCATGCCCCTCACGTGATTCCGGCTTGTCCCCGAAGTGGTGCTGGTGTAGCGGGCAGGTGATTTTGGCGTGTCCGGCAGGTGGTTCAGGCGAGTTGAGCAGGTGGTTGCGACGTGCTCGGCAGGTGCTTCCGGCGTCTCCGGCACGGGTTTCTGGCACATCTGACTGGTGGTTCCGGCATGCCCAAAAGTTGATTCCGGTCTGTCCGGTAGGTGGTTCCGGCGTGCACGGCACGTGGTTCTGGTACGTGTCAGAGGTGGTTGCCTATGCCCAACAGGTGATTCCGGACTGTCCGCCACGTGCTTCTGGCACGTCTGAGAGGTGGTTCCAACATGCCCGGCAGGTCATTTCGGAGAGTCGTCCAAGTGGTTCTGGCATAGCCCACAGGTGATTTTGGCGTGTCCGGCAGGTGGTTCCGCCGTGCTCGGCAGGTGGTTCAGGCATGGCCGTCACGTGGTTCCAGTCTGTCCAGGACGTGTTTCCAGCTTCTCCGGCAGGTGGTTCTGGTACGTCTGAGAGGCGGTTCCGCCATGGCTGTCAGGTGATCCCGGACCGTCCCCCAGGTGGTTCTGGCATAGCCAGCAGTTGATATTGGCCTGTCCGGCAGGTGGTTCCAGCGAGTCGAACAGGTGGCTCCGGCGTTCTTGGCAGGTGGTTCCGGTCTGTCCGGTAGGTGTTTCCGGCGTGTCTGGCACGTGCTTCCGGCACGTCTGAGAGGTGGTTCCGGCATGCGCGGCAGGTGATTCCGTACTGTCCGCCAGGTGGTTCTGGCATACCCGGCAGGTGATTTTGGCGTGTCCGGCAGGTGTTTCTGGCGAGTCGAGCAGGTGGCTCCGGCATGCTCGGCAGGTGCTTCCGGCGTCTCCGGCACTTGGTTCTGGTGTGTCTGAGAGCTGGTTCCGGCATGTCCGGCAGATGATTCCGGAGTGTCCGCCAAGTGGTTCTGGCATACCCAGCAGGTGATTTTGGCGTGTCAGGGAGGTGGTACCGTTGAGTCGAGCAGGTGGTTCCGGAGTGCTCAGCAGGTGGTTCAGGCGGTTCTGGCAGGTGTTATCCGTCTGTTCGGGGTGTGGTTCCAGCATCTCATGAACACGTTTCTGGCACGTCTGAGATGTGGTTCCAGCCGGCCCGACAGGTGTTTCCGCAGTGTCCGCCAAGCGGTTCTGGCGTAGTTGGCAGGTGATTTTGGCATGACTTGCAGCTGGTTCCAGCAAGCCTGGCAGGTGATTCCAAAGTGTTCCCCAACTGGTTGTGGCGTAGCCGGCAGGTGATTTTTGCGTGATCGGCAGGTGGTTCTGGCGAGTCGAGCAGGTGGTTCCGGCGTGCTCGGCTGGTGCTTCCGGGGTCATTGGCACGGGGTTCTGGCATGTCTGAGAGGTGGTTCCTGCATGCCCGGCAAGTGATTCCGGAGTGTTCGCCAAGTGGTTCTGGCATAGTCGGCAGGTGATTTTGGCATGTCCGGCAGGTGGTTCAGGCGAGTTGAGCAGGTGGTTCCAACGTGCTTGGCAGGTGCTTCCGGCGTCTCCGGCACGTGTTTCTGGCACATCTGACAGGTGGTTCCGGCATGCCCGAAAGGTGATTCCGTCTGTCCGGTAGGTGGTTCCAGCCTGCACGGCATGTGGTTCTGGTACGTCTCAGAGGTGGTTGCGCATGCCCAACAGGTGATTCCGGACTGTCCGCCACATGGTTCTGGCACGTCTGAGAGGTGGTTCCGGCATGCCCGGCAGGTCATCCCAGAGAGTCCTCCAAGTGGTTCTGGCATAACACGCAGGTGATTTTGGCGTGTCTGACAGGTTGTTCCATTGTGCTTGGCAGGTGGTTCAGGCTTGGCCGGCAGGTGGTTCCAGACTGTCCAGGACGTGTTTCCAGCTTCTCCGGCAGGTGGTTCTGGTACGTCTGAGAGGTGGTTCCGCCATGGCTGGCAGGCGATTCCGGACCGTCCCCAGTTGGTTCTGGCTTAGCCAGCAGTTGATATTGGCCTGTCCGGCAGGTGGTTCCAGCGAGTCGAACAGGTGGCTCCGGCGTGCTCGGCAGGTGGTTCCGGTCTGTCCGGTAGGTGATTCCGGCGTGTCCGGCACGTGCTTCCGGCACGTCTGAGAGGTGGTTCCGGCATGCGCGACAGGTGATTTCGGAGTGTCCGCCAGGTGGTTCTGGTGTACCCGGCAGGTGATTTTGGCGTGTCCGGCAGGTATTTCTGGCGAGTCGATCAGTTTGCTCCGGCATGCTCGGCAGGTGCTTCCGGCGTCTCCGGCACTTGGTTCTGGTGTGTCTGAGAGCTGGTTCCGGCATGTTTGGCAGATGATTCCGGAGTGTCCGCCAAGTGGTTCTGGCATACCCGGCTGGTGATTTGGGCATGTCAGGTAGGTGGTTCTGGCGAGTCGAGCAGGTGGCTCCGGCGTGCTCGGCAGGTTGTTCAGACGGGTCTGGCAGGTGTTTTCCGTCTGTTCGGGGTGTGGTTCCAGCATCTCATGCACATGGTTCTGGCACGTCTGAGATGTGGTTCCGGCCGGCCCGACAGGTGTTTCCACAGTGTCCGCCAAGTGGTACTGGCGTAGTGGGCAGGTGATTTTGGCATGACCGGCAGGTGGTTCCAGCAAGCCCGGCAGGTGATTCCGAAGTGTTCCCCAACTGGTTGTGGCGTAGCCGGCAGGTGATTTTTGCGTGTCCGGCAGGTGGTTCTGGCGAGTCGAGCAGGTGGTTCCGGCGTGCTCGGCAGGTGCTTCCGGGGTCATTGGCACGTGGTTCTGGCATATCTGAGAGGTGGTTCCGGCATGCACGGCAGGTGATTCCGGAGTGTTCGCCAAGCGTTTCCGGCGTAGCCGGCAGGTGATTTTGCATGTCCAGCGGTCGTTCCGGCGGGTCGAGCCGGTGGTTCCGGCGTGTCCGGCAGGTGGTTCCGGTCTGTCCAGCAGGTGGTTCTGTGGTGTCCGGCACGAGGTTCAGTCTGAGAGGCTGTGCCGGCATGCCCCTCACGTGATTCCGGCTTGTCCCCGAAGTGGTGCTGGTGTAGCGGGCAGGTGATTTTGGCGTGTCCGGCAGGTGCTTCAGGCGAGTTGAGCAGGTGGTTGCGACGTGCTCGGCAGGTGCTTCCGGCGTCTCCGGCACGTGTTTCTGGCACATCTGACTGGTGGTTCCGGCATGCCCAAAAGTTGATTCCGGTCTGTCCGGTAGGTGGTTCCGGCGTGCACGGCACGTGGTTCTGGTACGTCTCAGAGGTGGTTGCGTATGCCCAACAGGTGATTCCGGACTGTCCGCCACGTGCTTCTGGCACGTCTGAGAGGTGGTTCCAACATGCCCGGCAGGTCATTTCGGAGAGTCGGCCAAGTGGTTCAGGCGTAGCCCGCAGGTGATTTTGGCGTGTCCGGCAGGTGGTTCCGCCGTGCTCGGCAGGTGGTTCAGGCATGGCCGTCACGTGGTCCCAGCTTGTCCAGGACGAGTTCCCAGCTTCTCCGGCAGGTGGTTCTGGTACGTCTGAGAGGCGGTTCCGCCACGGCTGGCAGGTGATCCCGGACTGTCCCCCAGGTGGTTCTGGCATAGCCAGCAGTTGATATTGGCCTGTCCGGCAGTTGGTTCCAGCGAGTCGAACAGGTGGCTCCGGCGTTCTTGGCAGGTGGTTCCGGTCTGTCCGGTAGGTGTTTCCGGCGTGTCTGGCACGTGCTTCCGGCACGTCTGAGAGGTGGTTCCGGCATGCGCGGCAGGTGATTCCGTAGTGTCCGCCAGGTGGTTCTGGCGTACCCGGCAGGTGATTTTGGCGTGTCCGGCAGGTGTTTCTGGCGAGTCGAGCAGGTGGCTCCGGCATGCTCGGCAGGTGCTTCCGGAGTCTCCGGCACTTGGTTGTGGTGTGTCTGAGAGCTGGTTCCGGCATGTCCGGCAGATGATTCCGGAGTGTCCGCCAAGTGGTTCTGGCATACCCAGCAGGTGATTTTGGCGTGTCAGGGAGGTGGTACCGGTGAGTCGAGCAGGTGGTTCCGGCATGCTCAGCAGGTGGTTCAGGCGGTTCTGGCAGCTGGTATCCGTCTGTTCGGGGTGTGGTTCCAGCATCTCATGAACACGTTTCTGGCACGTCTGAGATGTGGTTCCAGCCGGCCCGACAGGTGTTTCCGCAGTGTCCGCCAAGCGGTTCTGGCGTAGTTGGCAGGTGATTTTGGCATGACTGGCAGGTGGTTCCAGCAAGCCTGGCAGGTGATTCCAAAGTGTTCACCAACTGGTTGTGGCGTAGCCGGGGGGTGATTTTTGCGTGATCGGCAGGTGGTTCTGGCGAGTCGAGCAGGTGGTTCCGGCGTGCTTGGCTGGTGCTTCCGGGGTCATTGGCACGGGGTTCTGGCATGTCTGAGAGGTGGTTCCTGCATGCCCGGCAAGTGATTCCGGAGTGTTCGCCAAGTGGTTCTGGCATAGTCGGCAGGTGATTTTGGCATGTCCGGCAGGTGGTTCAGGCGAGTTGAGCAGGTTGTTCCAACGTGCTTGGCAGGTGCTTCCGGCGTCTCCGGCACATGTTTCTGGCACATCTGACAGGTGGTTCCGGCATGCCCGAAAGGTGATTCCGGTCTGTCCGGTAGGTGGTTCCAGCCTGCACGGCATGTGGTTCTGGTACGTCTCAGAGGTGGTTGCGCATGCCCAACAGGTGATTCCGGACTGTCCGCCACATGGTTCTGGCACGTCTGAGAGGTGGTTCCGGCATGCCCGGCAGGTCATCCCAGAGAGTCCTCCAAGTGGTTCTGGCATAACACGCAGGTGATTTTGGCGTGTCTGGCAGGTTGTTCCGTTGTGCTTGGCAGGTGGTTCAGGCTTGGCCGGCAGGTGGTTCCAGACTGTCCAGGACGTGTTTCCAGCTTCTCCGGCAGGTGGTTCTGGTACGTCTGAGAGGTGGTTCCGTCATGGCTGGCAGGCGATTCTGGACCGTCCCCCAGGTGGTTCTGGCATAGCCAGCAGTTGATATTGGCCTGTCCGGCAGGTGGTTCCAGCGAGTCGAACAGGTGGCTCCGGCGTGCTCGGCAAGTGGTTCCGGTCTGTCCGGTAGGTGATTCCGGCGTTTCCGGCACGTGCTTCCGGCACGTCTGAGAGGAGGTTCCGGCATGCGCGACAGGTGATTTCGGAGTGTCCGCCAGGTGGTTCTGGCGTACCCGGCAGGTGATTTTGGCGTGTCCGGCAGGTGTTTCTGGCGAGTCGAGCAGGTGGCTCCGGCATGCTCGGCAGGAGATTCCGGCGTCTCCGGCACGTGGTCTGGTGTGTCTGAGAGCTGGTTCCGGCATGTCCGGCAGATGATTCCGGAGTGTCCGCCAAGTGGTTCTGGCATACCCGGCTGGTGATTTGGGCATGTCAGGTAGGTGGCTCCGGCGTGCTCGGCAGGTTGTTCAGACGGGTCTGGCAGGTGTTTTCCGTCTGTTCGGGGTGTGGTTCCAGCATCTCATGCACATGGTTCTGGCACGTCTGAGATGTGGTTCCGGCCGGCCCGACAGGTGTTTCCACAGTGTCCGCCAAGTGGTACTGGCGTAGTTGGCAGGTGATGTTGGCATGACCGGCACGTGGTTCCAGCAAGCCCGGCAGGTGATTCCGAAGTGTTCCCCAACTGGTTGTGCCGTAGCCGGCTGGTGATTTTTGCGTGTCCGGCAGGTGGTTCTGGCGAGTCGAGCAGGTGGTTCCGGCGTGCTCTGCAGGTGCTTCCGGGGTCATTGGCACGTGGTTCTGGCATATCTGAGAGGTGGTTCCGGCATGCCCGGCGGGTGATTCCGGAGTGTTCGCCAAGTGTTTCCGGCGTAGCCGGCAGGTGATTTTGCATGTCCAGCGGTCGTTCCGGCGGGTGGAGCCGGTGGTTCCGGCGTGTCCGGCAGGTGGTACCGGTCTGTCCGGCAGGTGGTTCTGTGGTGTCCGGCACGAGGTTCAGTCTGAGGGGCTGTGCCGGCATGCCCCTCACGTGATTCCGGCTTGTCCCTGAAGTGGTGCTGGTGTAGGGGGCAGGTGATTTTGGCGTGTCCGGCAGGTGCTTCAGTCGAGTTGAGCAGGTGGTTGCGACGTGCTCGGCAGGTGCTTCCGGCGTCTCCGGCACGTGTTTCTGGCACATCTGACTGGTGGTTCCGGCATGCCCAAAAGTTGATTCCGGTCTGTCCGGTAGGTGGTTCCGGCGTGCACAGCACGTGGTTCTGGTACGTCTCAGAGGTGGTTGCGTATGCCCAAAAGGTGATTCCGGACTGTCCGCCATGTGCTTCTGGCACGTCTGAGAGGTGGTTCCAACATGCCCGGCAGGTCATTTCGGAGAGTCGTCCAAGTGGTTCTGGCGTAGCCCACAGGTGATTTTGGCGTGTCCGGCAGGTGGTTCCGCCGTGCTCGGCAGGTGGTTCAGGCATGGCCGTCATGTGGTTCCAGTCTGTCCAGGACGTGATTCCAGCTTCTCCGGCAGGTGGTTCTGGCACCTCTGAGAGGTGGTTCCAACATGCCCGGCAGGTCATTTCGGAGAGTCGCCCAAGTGGTTCTGGCGTAGCCCGCAGGTGATTTTGGCGTGTCCGGCAGGTGGTTCCGCCGTGCTCGGCAGGTGGTTCAGGCATGGCCGTCACGTGGTTCCAGACTGTCCAGGACGTGTTTCCAGCTTCACCGGCAGGTGGTTCTGGTACGTCTGAGAGGTGGTTCCGCCATGGCTGGCAGGTGATTCTGGACCGTCCCCCAGGTGGTTCTGGCATAGCCAGCAGTTGATATTGGCCTGTCCGGCAGGTGGTTCCAGCGAGTCGAACAGGTGGCTCCGGCCTGCTCGGCAGGTGGTTCCGGTCTGTCCGGTAGGTGATTCCGGCGTGTCCGGCACGTGCTTCCGGCACGTCTGAGAGGTGGTTCCGGCATGCGCGACAGGTGATTTCGGAGTGTCCGCCAGGTGGTTCTGGCGTACCCGGCAGGTGATTTTGGCGTGTCCGGCAGGAGTTTCTGGCGAGTCGAGCAGGTGGCTCCGGCATGCTCGGCAGGTGCTTCCGGCGTCTCCGGCATGTGGTTCTGGTGTGTCTGAGAGCTGGTTCCGGCATGTCCGGCAGATGATTCCGGCGTGTCCCCCAAGTGGCTCTGGCATACCCGGCTGGTGATTTGGGCATGTCAGGTAGGTGGTTCCGGCGAGTCGAGCAGGTGGCTCCGGCGTGCTCGGCAGGTTGTTCAGACGGGTCTGGCAGGTGTTTTCCGTCTGTACGGGGTGTGGTTCCAGCATCTCATGCACATGGTTGTGGCACGTCTGAGATGTGGTTCCGGCCGGCCCGACAGGTGTTTCCACAGTGTCCGCCAAGTGGTACTGGCGTAGTTGGCAGGTGATTTTGGCATGACCGGCAGGTGGTTCCAGCAAGCGCGGCAGGTGATTCCGAAGTGTTCCCCAACTGGTTGTGGCGTAGCCAGCAGGTGATTTTTGGGTGTCCGGCAGGTGGTTCTGGCGAGTCGAGCAGGTGGTTCCGGGGTGCTCGGCAGGTGCTTCCGGGGTCATTGGCACGTGGTTCTGGCATATCTGAGAGGTGGTTCCGGCATGCCCGGCAGGTGATTCCGGAGTGTTCGCCAAGTGTTTCCAGAGTAGCCGGCAGGTGATTTTGCATGTCCAGCGGTCGTTCCGGCGGGTAAAGCCGGTAGTTCCGGCGTGCCAGGCAGGTGGTTCCGGTCTGTCCGGCAGGTGGTTCTGTGGTGTCCGGCACGAGGTTCAGTCTGAGGGGCTGCGCCGGCATGCCCCTCACGTGATTCCGGCTTGTCCCCGAAGTGGTGGTGGTGTAGCGGGCAGGTGATTTTGGCGTGTCCGGCAGGTGGTTCAGGCGAGTTGAGCAGGTGGTTGCGACGTGCTCGGCAGGTGCTTCCGGCGTCTCCGGCACGGGTTTCTGGCACATCTGACTGGTGGTTCCGGCATGCCCAAAATTTGATTCCGGTCTGTCCGGTAGGTGGTTCCGGCGTGCACGGCACGTGGTTCTGGTGCGTGTCAGAGGTGGTTGTGTATGCCCAACAGGTGATTCCGGACTGTCCGCCACGTGCTTCTGGCACGTCTGAGAGGTGGTTCCAACATGCCCGGCAGGTCATTTCGGAGAGTCGTCCAAGTGGTTCTGGCGTAGCCCGCAGGTGATTTTTGCGTGTCCGGCAGGTGGTTCTGGCGAGTCGAGCAGGTGGTTCCGGCGTGCTCGGCAGGTGCTTCCGGGGTCATTGGCACGTGGTTCTGGCATATCTGAGAGGTGGTTCCGGCATGCCCGGCAGGTGATTCCGGAGTGTTCGCCAAGTGTTTCCGGCGTAGCCGACAGGTGATTTTGCATGTCCAGCGGTCGTTGCGGCGGGTCGAGCCGGTGGTTGCGGCGTGTCCGTCAGGTGGTTCCCGTCTGTCCGGCAGCTGGTTCTGTGGTGTCCGGCACGAGGTTCAGTCTGAGAGGCTGTGCCGGCATGCCCCTCACGTGATTCCGTCTTGTCCCCGAAGTGGTGCTGGTGTAGCGGGCAGGTGATTTTGGCGTGTCCGGCAGGTGGTTCAGGCGAGTTGAGCAGGTGGTTGCGACGTGCTCGGTAGGTGCTTCCGGCGTCTCCGGCACGTGTTTCTGGCACATCTGACTGGTGGTTCCGGCATTCCCAAAAGTTGATTCCGGTCTGTCCGGTAGGTGGTTCCGGCGTGCACGGCACGTGGTTCTGGTACGTCTCAGAGTTGGTTGCGTATGCCCAACAGGTGATTCCGGACTGTCCGGCACGTGCTTCTGGCACGTCTGAGAGGTGGTTCCAACATGCCCGGCAGGTCATTTCGGAGTGTCGTCCAAGAGGTTCTGGCGTAGCCAACAGGCGATTTTGGAGTGTCTCGCAGGTGGTTCCGCCGTGCTCGGCAGGTCGTTCAGGCATGGCCGTCACGTGGTTCCAGTCTGTCCAGGACGTGTTTCCAGCTTCTCCGGCAGGTGGTTCTGGTACCTCTGAGAGGTGGTTCCGCCATGGCTGGCAGGTGATCCCGGACTGTCCCCCAGGTGGTTCTGGCATAGCCAGCAGTTGATATTGGCCTGTCCGGCACGTGGTTCCAGCGAGTCGAACAGGTGGCTCCGGCGTTCTTGGCAGGTGGTTCCGGTCTGTCCGGTAGGTGTTTCCGGCGTATCTGGCACGTGCTTCCGGCACGTCTGAGAGGTGGTTCCGGCTTGCGCGGCAGGTGATTCCCAAGTGTCCGACAGGTGGTTCTGGCATACCCGGCAGTTGATTTTGGCGTGTCCGGCAGGTGTTTCTGGCGAGTCGAGCAGGTGGCTCCGGCATGCTCGGCAGGTGCTTCCGGCGTCTCCGGCACTTGGTTCTGGTGGGTCTGAGAGCTGGTTCCGGCATGTCCGGCAGATGATTCCGGAGTGTCCGCCAAGAGGTTCTGGCATACCCAGCAGGTGATTTTGGCGTGTCAGGGAGGTGGTACCGTTGAGTCGAGCAGGTGGTTCCGGCGTGCTCAGCAGGTGGTTCAGGCGGTTCTGGCAGGTGATATCCGTCTGTTCGGGGTGTGGTTCCAGCATCTCATGAACACGTTTCTGGCACGTCTGAGATGTGGTTCCAGCCGGCCCGACAGGTGTTTCCGCAGTGTCCGCCAAGCGGTTCTGGCGTAGTTGGCAGGTGATTTTGGCATGACTGGCAGGTGGTTCCAGCAAGCCTGGCAGGTGATTCCAAAGTGTTCACCAACTGGTTGTGGCGTAGCCGGCAGGTGATTTTTGCGTGATCGGCAGGTGGTTCTGGCGAGTCGAGCAGGTGGTTCCGGCGTGCTCGGCTGGTGCTTCCGGGGTCATTGGCACGGGGTTCTGGCATGTCTGAGAGGTGGTTCCTGCATGCCCGGCAAGTGATTCCGGAGTGTTCGCCAAGTGGTTCTGGCATAGTCGGCAGGTGATTTTGGCATGTCCGGCAGGTGGTTCAGGCGAGTTGAGCAGGTGGTTCCAACGTGCTTGGCAGGTGCTTCCGGCGTCTCCGGCACGTGTTTCTGGCACATCTGACAGGTGGTTCCGGCATGCCCGAAAGGTGATTCCGGTCTGTCCGGTAGGTGGTTCCAGCGAGTCGAACAGGTGTCTCTGGCGTGCTAGGCAGGTGGTTCCGGTCTGTCCGGTAGGTGATTCCGGCATGTCCAGCACGTGCTTCCGGCACGTCTGAGAGGTGGTTCCGGCATGCTCGACAGGTGATTTCGTAGTGTCCGCCAGGTGGTTCTGGCGTACCCGGCAGGTGATTTTTGCGTATCCGGCAGGTGGTTCTGGCAAGTCGAGCAGGTGGTTCCGGCGTGCTCGGCAGGTGCTTCCGGGGTCATTGGCACGTGGTTCTGGCACATCAGAGAGGTGGTTCCGGCATGCCCGGCAGGTGATTCCGGAGTGTTCGCCAAGTGTTTCTGGCGTAGCCGGCAGGTGATTTTGCATGTCCAGCGGTCGTTGCGGCGGGTCGAGCCGGTGTTTCCGGCGTGTCCGGCAGGTGGTTCCGGTCTGTACGGCAGGTGGTTCTGTGGTGTCCGGCACGAGGTTCAGTCTGAGAGGCTGTGCCGGCATGCCCCTCACGTGATTCCGGCTTGTCCCCGAAGTGGTGCTGGTGTAGCGGGCAGGTGATTTTGGCGTGTCCGGCAGGTGGTTCAGGCGAGTTGAGCAGGTGGTTGCGACGTGCTCGGCAGGTGCTTCCGGCGTCTCCGGCACGTGTTTCTGCCACATCTGACTGGTGGTTCCGGCATGCCCAAAAGTTGATTCCGGTCTGTCCGGTAGGTGGTTCCGGCGTGCACGGCACGTGGTTCTGGTACGTCTCAGAGGTGGTTGCGTATGCCCAACAGGTGATTCCGGACTGTCCGCCACGTGCTTCTGGCACGTCTGAGAGGTGGTTCCAACATGCCCGGCAGGTCATTTCGGAGAGTCGTCCAAGTGGTTCTGGCGTAGCCCGCAGGTGATTTTGGCGTGTCCGGCAGGTGGTTCCGCCGTGCTCGGCAGGTGGTTCAGGCATGGCCGTCACGTGGTTCCAGTCTGTCCAGGAGGTGTTTCCAGCTTCTCCGGCAGGTGGTTCTGGTACGTCTGAGAGGTGGTTCCGCCATGGCTGGCAGGTGATCCCGGACTGTCCCCCAGGTGGTTCTGGCATAGCCAGCAGTTGATATTGGCCTGTCCGGCAGGTGGTTCCAGCGAGTCGAACAGGTGGCTCCGGCGTTCTTGGCAGGTGGTTCCGGTCTGTCCGGTAGTTGTTTCCAGCGTGTCTGGCACGTGCTTCCGGCACGTCTGAGAGGTGGTTCCGGCATGCGCGACAGGTGATTTCGGAGTGTCCGCCAGGTGGTTCTGGCGCACCCGGCAGGTGATTTTGGCGTGTCCGGCAGGTGTTTCTGGCGAGTCGAGCAGGTGGCTCCGGCATGCTCGGCAGGTGCTTCCGGCGTCTCCGGCACTTGGTTCTGGTGTGTCTGAGAGCTGGTTCCGGCATGTCCGGCAGATGATTCCGGAGTGTCCGCCAAGTGGTTCTGGCATACCCGGCTGGTGATTTGGGCATGTCAGGTAGGTGGTTCCGGCGAGTCGAGCAGGTGGCTCCGGCGTGCTCGGCAGGTTGTTCAGACGGGTCTGGCAGGTGTTTTCCGTCTGTTCGGGGTGTGGTTCCAGCATCTCATGCACATGGTTCTGGCACGTCTGAGATGTGGTTCCGGCCGGCCCGACAGGTGTTTCCACAGTGTCCGCCAAGTGGTACTGGCGTAGTGGGCAGGTGATTTTGGCATGACCGGCAGGTGGTTCCAGCAAGCCCGGCAGGTGATTCCGAAGTGTTCCCCAACTGGTTGTGGCGTAGCCGGCAGGTGATTTTTGCGTGTCCGGCAGGTGGTTCTGGCGAGTCGAGCAGGTGGTTCCGGCGTGCTCGGCAGGTGCTTCCGGGGTCATTGGCACGTGGTTCTGGCATATCTGAGAGGTGGTTCCGGCATGCACGGCAGGTGATTCCGGAGTGTTCGCCAAGCGTTTCCGGCGTAGCCGGCAGGTGATTTTGCATGTCCAGCGGTCGTTCCGGCGGGTCGAGCCGGTGGTTCCGGCGTGTCCGGCAGGTGGTTCCGGTCTGTCCAGCAGGTGGTTCTGTGGTGTCCGGCACGAGGTTCAGTCTGAGAGGCTGTGCCGGCATGCCCCTCACGTGATTCCGGCTTGTCCCCGAAGTGGTGCTGGTGTAGCGGGCAGGTGATTTTGGCGTGTCCGGCAGGTGCTTCAGGCGAGTTGAGCAGGTGGTTGCGACGTGCTCGGCAGGTGCTTCCGGCGTCTCCGGCACGTGTTTCTGGCACATCTGACTGGTGGTTCCGGCATGCCCAAAAGTTGATTCCGGTCTGTCCGGTAGGTGGTTCCGGCGTGCACGGCACGTGGTTCTGGTACGTCTCAGAGGTGGTTGCGTATGCCCAACAGGTGATTCCGGACTGTCCGCCACGTGCTTCTGGCACGTCTGAGAGGTGGTTCCAACATGCCCGGCAGGTCATTTCGGAGAGTCGGCCAAGTGGTTCAGGCGTAGCCCGCAGGTGATTTTGGCGTGTCCGGCAGGTGGTTCCGCCGTGCTCGGCAGGTGGTTCAGGCATGGCCGTCACGTGGTCCCAGCTTGTCCAGGACGAGTTCCCAGCTTCTCCGGCAGGTGGTTCTGGTACGTCTGAGAGGCGGTTCCGCCACGGCTGGCAGGTGATCCCGGACTGTCCCCCAGGTGGTTCTGGCATAGCCAGCAGTTGATATTGGCCTGTCCGGCAGTTGGTTCCAGCGAGTCGAACAGGTGGCTCCGGCGTTCTTGGCAGGTGGTTCCGGTCTGTCCGGTAGGTGTTTCCGGCGTGTCTGGCACGTGCTTCCGGCACGTCTGAGAGGTGGTTCCGGCATGCGCGGCAGGTGATTCCGTAGTGTCCGCCAGGTGGTTCTGGCGTACCCGGCAGGTGATTTTGGCGTGTCCGGCAGGTGTTTCTGGCGAGTCGAGCAGGTGGCTCCGGCATGCTCGGCAGGTGCTTCCGGAGTCTCCGGCACTTGGTTGTGGTGTGTCTGAGAGCTGGTTCCGGCATGTCCGGCAGATGATTCCGGAGTGTCCGCCAAGTGGTTCTGGCATACCCAGCAGGTGATTTTGGCGTGTCAGGGAGGTGGTACCGGTGAGTCGAGCAGGTGGTTCCGGCATGCTCAGCAGGTGGTTCAGGCGGTTCTGGCAGCTGGTATCCGTCTGTTCGGGGTGTGGTTCCAGCATCTCATGAACACGTTTCTGGCACGTCTGAGATGTGGTTCCAGCCGGCCCGACAGGTGTTTCCGCAGTGTCCGCCAAGCGGTTCTGGCGTAGTTGGCAGGTGATTTTGGCATGACTGGCAGGTGGTTCCAGCAAGCCTGGCAGGTGATTCCAAAGTGTTCACCAACTGGTTGTGGCGTAGCCGGGGGGTGATTTTTGCGTGATCGGCAGGTGGTTCTGGCGAGTCGAGCAGGTGGTTCCGGCGTGCTTGGCTGGTGCTTCCGGGGTCATTGGCACGGGGTTCTGGCATGTCTGAGAGGTGGTTCCTGCATGCCCGGCAAGTGATTCCGGAGTGTTCGCCAAGTGGTTCTGGCATAGTCGGCAGGTGATTTTGGCATGTCCGGCAGGTGGTTCAGGCGAGTTGAGCAGGTTGTTCCAACGTGCTTGGCAGGTGCTTCCGGCGTCTCCGGCACATGTTTCTGGCACATCTGACAGGTGGTTCCGGCATGCCCGAAAGGTGATTCCGGTCTGTCCGGTAGGTGGTTCCAGCCTGCACGGCATGTGGTTCTGGTACGTCTCAGAGGTGGTTGCGCATGCCCAACAGGTGATTCCGGACTGTCCGCCACATGGTTCTGGCACGTCTGAGAGGTGGTTCCGGCATGCCCGGCAGGTCATCCCAGAGAGTCCTCCAAGTGGTTCTGGCATAACACGCAGGTGATTTTGGCGTGTCTGGCAGGTTGTTCCGTTGTGCTTGGCAGGTGGTTCAGGCTTGGCCGGCAGGTGGTTCCAGACTGTCCAGGACGTGTTTCCAGCTTCTCCGGCAGGTGGTTCTGGTACGTCTGAGAGGTGGTTCCGTCATGGCTGGCAGGCGATTCTGGACCGTCCCCCAGGTGGTTCTGGCATAGCCAGCAGTTGATATTGGCCTGTCCGGCAGGTGGTTCCAGCGAGTCGAACAGGTGGCTCCGGCGTGCTCGGCAAGTGGTTCCGGTCTGTCCGGTAGGTGATTCCGGCGTTTCCGGCACGTGCTTCCGGCACGTCTGAGAGGAGGTTCCGGCATGCGCGACAGGTGATTTCGGAGTGTCCGCCAGGTGGTTCTGGCGTACCCGGCAGGTGATTTTGGCGTGTCCGGCAGGTGTTTCTGGCGAGTCGAGCAGGTGGCTCCGGCATGCTCGGCAGGAGATTCCGGCGTCTCCGGCACGTGGTCTGGTGTGTCTGAGAGCTGGTTCCGGCATGTCCGGCAGATGATTCCGGAGTGTCCGCCAAGTGGTTCTGGCATACCCGGCTGGTGATTTGGGCATGTCAGGTAGGTGGCTCCGGCGTGCTCGGCAGGTTGTTCAGACGGGTCTGGCAGGTGTTTTCCGTCTGTTCGGGGTGTGGTTCCAGCATCTCATGCACATGGTTCTGGCACGTCTGAGATGTGGTTCCGGCCGGCCCGACAGGTGTTTCCACAGTGTCCGCCAAGTGGTACTGGCGTAGTTGGCAGGTGATGTTGGCATGACCGGCACGTGGTTCCAGCAAGCCCGGCAGGTGATTCCGAAGTGTTCCCCAACTGGTTGTGCCGTAGCCGGCTGGTGATTTTTGCGTGTCCGGCAGGTGGTTCTGGCGAGTCGAGCAGGTGGTTCCGGCGTGCTCTGCAGGTGCTTCCGGGGTCATTGGCACGTGGTTCTGGCATATCTGAGAGGTGGTTCCGGCATGCCCGGCGGGTGATTCCGGAGTGTTCGCCAAGTGTTTCCGGCGTAGCCGGCAGGTGATTTTGCATGTCCAGCGGTCGTTCCGGCGGGTGGAGCCGGTGGTTCCGGCGTGTCCGGCAGGTGGTACCGGTCTGTCCGGCAGGTGGTTCTGTGGTGTCCGGCACGAGGTTCAGTCTGAGGGGCTGTGCCGGCATGCCCCTCACGTGATTCCGGCTTGTCCCTGAAGTGGTGCTGGTGTAGGGGGCAGGTGATTTTGGCGTGTCCGGCAGGTGCTTCAGTCGAGTTGAGCAGGTGGTTGCGACGTGCTCGGCAGGTGCTTCCGGCGTCTCCGGCACGTGTTTCTGGCACATCTGACTGGTGGTTCCGGCATGCCCAAAAGTTGATTCCGGTCTGTCCGGTAGGTGGTTCCGGCGTGCACAGCACGTGGTTCTGGTACGTCTCAGAGGTGGTTGCGTATGCCCAAAAGGTGATTCCGGACTGTCCGCCATGTGCTTCTGGCACGTCTGAGAGGTGGTTCCAACATGCCCGGCAGGTCATTTCGGAGAGTCGTCCAAGTGGTTCTGGCGTAGCCCACAGGTGATTTTGGCGTGTCCGGCAGGTGGTTCCGCCGTGCTCGGCAGGTGGTTCAGGCATGGCCGTCATGTGGTTCCAGTCTGTCCAGGACGTGATTCCAGCTTCTCCGGCAGGTGGTTCTGGCACCTCTGAGAGGTGGTTCCAACATGCCCGGCAGGTCATTTCGGAGAGTCGCCCAAGTGGTTCTGGCGTAGCCCGCAGGTGATTTTGGCGTGTCCGGCAGGTGGTTCCGCCGTGCTCGGCAGGTGGTTCAGGCATGGCCGTCACGTGGTTCCAGACTGTCCAGGACGTGTTTCCAGCTTCACCGGCAGGTGGTTCTGGTACGTCTGAGAGGTGGTTCCGCCATGGCTGGCAGGTGATTCTGGACCGTCCCCCAGGTGGTTCTGGCATAGCCAGCAGTTGATATTGGCCTGTCCGGCAGGTGGTTCCAGCGAGTCGAACAGGTGGCTCCGGCCTGCTCGGCAGGTGGTTCCGGTCTGTCCGGTAGGTGATTCCGGCGTGTCCGGCACGTGCTTCCGGCACGTCTGAGAGGTGGTTCCGGCATGCGCGACAGGTGATTTCGGAGTGTCCGCCAGGTGGTTCTGGCGTACCCGGCAGGTGATTTTGGCGTGTCCGGCAGGAGTTTCTGGCGAGTCGAGCAGGTGGCTCCGGCATGCTCGGCAGGTGCTTCCGGCGTCTCCGGCATGTGGTTCTGGTGTGTCTGAGAGCTGGTTCCGGCATGTCCGGCAGATGATTCCGGCGTGTCCCCCAAGTGGCTCTGGCATACCCGGCTGGTGATTTGGGCATGTCAGGTAGGTGGTTCCGGCGAGTCGAGCAGGTGGCTCCGGCGTGCTCGGCAGGTTGTTCAGACGGGTCTGGCAGGTGTTTTCCGTCTGTACGGGGTGTGGTTCCAGCATCTCATGCACATGGTTGTGGCACGTCTGAGATGTGGTTCCGGCCGGCCCGACAGGTGTTTCCACAGTGTCCGCCAAGTGGTACTGGCGTAGTTGGCAGGTGATTTTGGCATGACCGGCAGGTGGTTCCAGCAAGCGCGGCAGGTGATTCCGAAGTGTTCCCCAACTGGTTGTGGCGTAGCCAGCAGGTGATTTTTGGGTGTCCGGCAGGTGGTTCTGGCGAGTCGAGCAGGTGGTTCCGGGGTGCTCGGCAGGTGCTTCCGGGGTCATTGGCACGTGGTTCTGGCATATCTGAGAGGTGGTTCCGGCATGCCCGGCAGGTGATTCCGGAGTGTTCGCCAAGTGTTTCCAGAGTAGCCGGCAGGTGATTTTGCATGTCCAGCGGTCGTTCCGGCGGGTAAAGCCGGTAGTTCCGGCGTGCCAGGCAGGTGGTTCCGGTCTGTCCGGCAGGTGGTTCTGTGGTGTCCGGCACGAGGTTCAGTCTGAGGGGCTGCGCCGGCATGCCCCTCACGTGATTCCGGCTTGTCCCCGAAGTGGTGGTGGTGTAGCGGGCAGGTGATTTTGGCGTGTCCGGCAGGTGGTTCAGGCGAGTTGAGCAGGTGGTTGCGACGTGCTCGGCAGGTGCTTCCGGCGTCTCCGGCACGGGTTTCTGGCACATCTGACTGGTGGTTCCGGCATGCCCAAAATTTGATTCCGGTCTGTCCGGTAGGTGGTTCCGGCGTGCACGGCACGTGGTTCTGGTGCGTGTCAGAGGTGGTTGTGTATGCCCAACAGGTGATTCCGGACTGTCCGCCACGTGCTTCTGGCACGTCTGAGAGGTGGTTCCAACATGCCCGGCAGGTCATTTCGGAGAGTCGTCCAAGTGGTTCTGGCGTAGCCCGCAGGTGATTTTTGCGTGTCCGGCAGGTGGTTCTGGCGAGTCGAGCAGGTGGTTCCGGCGTGCTCGGCAGGTGCTTCCGGGGTCATTGGCACGTGGTTCTGGCATATCTGAGAGGTGGTTCCGGCATGCCCGGCAGGTGATTCCGGAGTGTTCGCCAAGTGTTTCCGGCGTAGCCGACAGGTGATTTTGCATGTCCAGCGGTCGTTGCGGCGGGTCGAGCCGGTGGTTGCGGCGTGTCCGTCAGGTGGTTCCCGTCTGTCCGGCAGCTGGTTCTGTGGTGTCCGGCACGAGGTTCAGTCTGAGAGGCTGTGCCGGCATGCCCCTCACGTGATTCCGTCTTGTCCCCGAAGTGGTGCTGGTGTAGCGGGCAGGTGATTTTGGCGTGTCCGGCAGGTGGTTCAGGCGAGTTGAGCAGGTGGTTGCGACGTGCTCGGTAGGTGCTTCCGGCGTCTCCGGCACGTGTTTCTGGCACATCTGACTGGTGGTTCCGGCATTCCCAAAAGTTGATTCCGGTCTGTCCGGTAGGTGGTTCCGGCGTGCACGGCACGTGGTTCTGGTACGTCTCAGAGTTGGTTGCGTATGCCCAACAGGTGATTCCGGACTGTCCGGCACGTGCTTCTGGCACGTCTGAGAGGTGGTTCCAACATGCCCGGCAGGTCATTTCGGAGTGTCGTCCAAGAGGTTCTGGCGTAGCCAACAGGCGATTTTGGAGTGTCTCGCAGGTGGTTCCGCCGTGCTCGGCAGGTCGTTCAGGCATGGCCGTCACGTGGTTCCAGTCTGTCCAGGACGTGTTTCCAGCTTCTCCGGCAGGTGGTTCTGGTACCTCTGAGAGGTGGTTCCGCCATGGCTGGCAGGTGATCCCGGACTGTCCCCCAGGTGGTTCTGGCATAGCCAGCAGTTGATATTGGCCTGTCCGGCACGTGGTTCCAGCGAGTCGAACAGGTGGCTCCGGCGTTCTTGGCAGGTGGTTCCGGTCTGTCCGGTAGGTGTTTCCGGCGTATCTGGCACGTGCTTCCGGCACGTCTGAGAGGTGGTTCCGGCTTGCGCGGCAGGTGATTCCCAAGTGTCCGACAGGTGGTTCTGGCATACCCGGCAGTTGATTTTGGCGTGTCCGGCAGGTGTTTCTGGCGAGTCGAGCAGGTGGCTCCGGCATGCTCGGCAGGTGCTTCCGGCGTCTCCGGCACTTGGTTCTGGTGGGTCTGAGAGCTGGTTCCGGCATGTCCGGCAGATGATTCCGGAGTGTCCGCCAAGAGGTTCTGGCATACCCAGCAGGTGATTTTGGCGTGTCAGGGAGGTGGTACCGTTGAGTCGAGCAGGTGGTTCCGGCGTGCTCAGCAGGTGGTTCAGGCGGTTCTGGCAGGTGATATCCGTCTGTTCGGGGTGTGGTTCCAGCATCTCATGAACACGTTTCTGGCACGTCTGAGATGTGGTTCCAGCCGGCCCGACAGGTGTTTCCGCAGTGTCCGCCAAGCGGTTCTGGCGTAGTTGGCAGGTGATTTTGGCATGACTGGCAGGTGGTTCCAGCAAGCCTGGCAGGTGATTCCAAAGTGTTCACCAACTGGTTGTGGCGTAGCCGGCAGGTGATTTTTGCGTGATCGGCAGGTGGTTCTGGCGAGTCGAGCAGGTGGTTCCGGCGTGCTCGGCTGGTGCTTCCGGGGTCATTGGCACGGGGTTCTGGCATGTCTGAGAGGTGGTTCCTGCATGCCCGGCAAGTGATTCCGGAGTGTTCGCCAAGTGGTTCTGGCATAGTCGGCAGGTGATTTTGGCATGTCCGGCAGGTGGTTCAGGCGAGTTGAGCAGGTGGTTCCAACGTGCTTGGCAGGTGCTTCCGGCGTCTCCGGCACGTGTTTCTGGCACATCTGACAGGTGGTTCCGGCATGCCCGAAAGGTGATTCCGGTCTGTCCGGTAGGTGGTTCCAGCGAGTCGAACAGGTGTCTCTGGCGTGCTAGGCAGGTGGTTCCGGTCTGTCCGGTAGGTGATTCCGGCATGTCCAGCACGTGCTTCCGGCACGTCTGAGAGGTGGTTCCGGCATGCTCGACAGGTGATTTCGTAGTGTCCGCCAGGTGGTTCTGGCGTACCCGGCAGGTGATTTTTGCGTATCCGGCAGGTGGTTCTGGCAAGTCGAGCAGGTGGTTCCGGCGTGCTCGGCAGGTGCTTCCGGGGTCATTGGCACGTGGTTCTGGCACATCAGAGAGGTGGTTCCGGCATGCCCGGCAGGTGATTCCGGAGTGTTCGCCAAGTGTTTCTGGCGTAGCCGGCAGGTGATTTTGCATGTCCAGCGGTCGTTGCGGCGGGTCGAGCCGGTGTTTCCGGCGTGTCCGGCAGGTGGTTCCGGTCTGTACGGCAGGTGGTTCTGTGGTGTCCGGCACGAGGTTCAGTCTGAGAGGCTGTGCCGGCATGCCCCTCACGTGATTCCGGCTTGTCCCCGAAGTGGTGCTGGTGTAGCGGGCAGGTGATTTTGGCGTGTCCGGCAGGTGGTTCAGGCGAGTTGAGCAGGTGGTTGCGACGTGCTCGGCAGGTGCTTCCGGCGTCTCCGGCACGTGTTTCTGCCACATCTGACTGGTGGTTCCGGCATGCCCAAAAGTTGATTCCGGTCTGTCCGGTAGGTGGTTCCGGCGTGCACGGCACGTGGTTCTGGTACGTCTCAGAGGTGGTTGCGTATGCCCAACAGGTGATTCCGGACTGTCCGCCACGTGCTTCTGGCACGTCTGAGAGGTGGTTCCAACATGCCCGGCAGGTCATTTCGGAGAGTCGTCCAAGTGGTTCTGGCGTAGCCCGCAGGTGATTTTGGCGTGTCCGGCAGGTGGTTCCGCCGTGCTCGGCAGGTGGTTCAGGCATGGCCGTCACGTGGTTCCAGTCTGTCCAGGAGGTGTTTCCAGCTTCTCCGGCAGGTGGTTCTGGTACGTCTGAGAGGTGGTTCCGCCATGGCTGGCAGGTGATCCCGGACTGTCCCCCAGGTGGTTCTGGCATAGCCAGCAGTTGATATTGGCCTGTCCGGCAGGTGGTTCCAGCGAGTCGAACAGGTGGCTCCGGCGTTCTTGGCAGGTGGTTCCGGTCTGTCCGGTAGTTGTTTCCAGCGTGTCTGGCACGTGCTTCCGGCACGTCTGAGAGGTGGTTCCGGCATGCGCGACAGGTGATTTCGGAGTGTCCGCCAGGTGGTTCTGGCGCACCCGGCAGGTGATTTTGGCGTGTCCGGCAGGTGTTTCTGGCGAGTCGAGCAGGTGGCTCCGGCATGCTCGGCAGGTGCTTCCGGCGTCTCCGGCACTTGGTTCTGGTGTGTCTGAGAGCTGGTTCCGGCATGTCCGGCAGATGATTCCGGAGTGTCCGCCAAGTGGTTCTGGAATACCCAGCAGGTGATTTTGGCGTGTCAGGGAGGTGGTACCGGTGAGTCGAGCAGGTGGTTCCGGCGTGCTCGGCAGGTGGTTCAGGCGGTTCTGGCAGGTGGTATCCGTCTGTTCGTGGTGTGGTTCCAGCATCTCATGAACACGTTTCTGGCACGTCTGAGATGTGGTTCCAGCCGGCCCGACAGGTGTTTCCGCAGTGTCCGACAAGCGGTTCTGGCGTAGTTGGCAGGTGATTTTGGCATGATTGGCAGCTGGTTCCAGCAAGCCTGGCAGGTGATTCCAAAGTGTTCACCAACTGGTTGTGGCGTAGCCGGCAGGTGATTTTTGCGTGATCGGCAGGTGGTTCTGGCGAGTCGAGCAGGTGGTTCCGGCGTGCTCGGCTGGTGCTTCCGCGGTCATTGGCACGGGGTTCTGGCATGTCTGAGAGGTGGTTCCTGCATGCCCGGCAAGTGATTCCGGAGTGTTCGCCAAGTGGTTCTGGCATAGTCGGCAGGTGATTTTGGCATGTCCGGCAGGTGGTTCAGGCGAGTTGAGCAGGTGGTTCCAACGTGCTTGGCAGGTGCTTCCGGCGTCTCCGGCACGTGTTTCTGGCACATCTGACAGGTGGTTCCGGCATGCCCGAAAGGTGATTCCGGTCTGTCCGGTAGGTAGTTCCAGCCTGCACGGCATGTGGTTCTGGTACGTCTCAGAGGTGGTTGCGCATGCCCAACAGGTGATTCCGGACTGTCCGCCACATGGTTCTGGCACGTCTGAGAGGTGGTTCCGGCATGCCCGGCAGGTCATCCCAGAGAGTCCTCCAAGTGGTTCTGGCATAACACGCAGGTGATTTTGGCGTGTCTGGCAGGTTGTCCCGTTGTGCTTGGCAGGTGGTTCAGGCTTGGCCGGCAGGTGGTTCCAGACTGTCCAGGACGTGTTTCCAGCTTCTCCGGCAGGTGGTTCTGGTACGTCTGAGAGGTGGTTCCGCCATGGCTGGCAGGTGATTCCGGACCGTCCCCGAGGTGGTTCTGGCATAGCCAGCAGTTGATATTGGCCTGTCCGGCAGGTGGTTCCAGAGAGTCGAACAGGTGGCTCCGGCGTGCTCGGCAGGTGGTTCGGGTCTGTCCGGTAGGTGATTCCGGCGTGTCCAGCACGTGCTTCCGGCACGTCTGAGAGGTGGTTCCGGCATGCGCGACAGGTGATTTCGGAGTGTCCGCCAGGTGGTTCTGGCGTACCCGGCAGGTAATTTTGGCGTGTCCGGCAGGTGTTTCTGGCGAGTCGAGCAGGTGGCTCCGGCATGCTCGGCAGGTGCTTCCGGCGTCTCCGGCACGTGGTTCTGCTGTGTCTGAGAGCTGGTTCCGGCATGTCCGGCAGATGATTCCGGAGTGTCCGCCAAGTGGTTCTGGCATACCCGGCTGGTGATTTGGGCATGTCAGGTAGGTGGTTCCGGCGAGTCGAGCAGGTGGCTCCGGCGTGCTCGGCAGGTTGTTCAGACGGGTCTGGCAGGTGTTTTCCGTCTGTTCGGGGTGTGGTTCCAGCATCTCATGCACATGGTTGTGGCACGTCTGAGATGTGGTTCCGGCCGGCCCGACAGGTGTTTCCACAGTGTCCGCCAAGTGGTACTGGCGTAGTTGGCAGGTGATTTTGGCATGACCGGCAGGTGGTTCCAGCAAGCCCGGCAGGTGCTTCCGGGGTCATTGGCACGTGGTTCTGGCATATCTGAGAGGTGGTTCCGGCATGCCCGGCAGGTGATTCCGGAGTGTTCGCCAAGCGTTTCCGGCGTAGCCGGCAGGTGATTTTGCATGTCCAGCGGTCGTTGCGGCGGGTCGAGCCGGTGGTTCCGGCGTGTCCGGCAGGTGGTTCCGGTCTGTCCGGCAGGTGGTTCTGTGGTGTCCGGCACGAGGTTCAGTCTGAGAGGCTGTGCCGGCATGCCCCTCACGTGATTCCGGCTTGTCCCCGAAGTGGTGCTGGTGTAGCGGGCAGGTGATTTTGGCGTGTCCGGCAGGTGGTTCAGGCGAGTTGAGCAGGTGGTTGCGACGTGCTCGGCAGGTGCTTCCGGCGTCTCCGGCACGTGTTTCTGGCACACCTGACTGGTGGTTCCGGCATGCCCAAAAGTTGATTCCGGTCTGTCCGGTAGGTGGTTCCGGCGTGCACGGCACGTGGTTCTGGTACGTCTCAGAGGTGGTTGCGTATGCCCAACATACTGATTCCGGACTGTCCGCCACGTGCTTCTGGCACGTCTGAGAGGTGGTTCCAACATGCCCGGCAGGTCATTTCGGAGAGTCGTCCAAGTGGTTCTGGCGTAGCCCGCAGGTGATTTTGGCGTGTCCGGCAGGTGGTTCCGCCGTGCTCGGCAGGTGGTTCAGGCATGGCCGTCACGTGGTTCCAGTCTGTCCAGGACGTGTTTCCAGCTTCTCCGGCAGGTGGTTCTGGTACGTCTGAGAGGTGGTTCCGCCATGGCTGGCAGGTGATCCCGGACTGTCCCCCAGGTGGTTCAGGCATAGCCAGCAGTTGATATTGGCATCTCCGGCAGGTGGTTATAGCGAGTCGAGCAGGTGGCTCCGGCGTGCTCGGCAGGTTGTTCAGACGGGTCTGGCAGGTGTTTTCCGTCTGTTCGGGGTGTGGTTCCAGCATCTCATGCACATGGTTGTGGCACGTCTGAGATGTGGTTCCGGCCGGCCCTACAGGTGTTTCCACAGTGTCCGCCAAGTGGTACTGGCGTAGTTGGCAGGTGATTTTGGCATGACCGGCAGGTGGTTCCAGCAAGCCCGGCAGGTGATTCCGAAGTGTTCCCCAACTGGTTGTGGCGTAGCCGGCAGGTGATTTCTGCGTGTCCGGCAGGTGGTTCTGGCGAGTCGAGCAGGTGGTTCCGGCGTGCTCGGCAGGTGCTTCCGGGGTCATTGGCACGTGGTTCTGGCATATCTGAGAGGTGGTTCCGGCATGCCCGGCAGGTGATTCCGGAGTGTTCGCCAAGCGTTTCCGGCGTAGCCGGCAGGTGATTTTGCATGTCCAGCGGTCGTTGCGGCGGGTCGAGCCGGTGGTTCCGGCGTGTCCGGCAGGTGGTTCCGGTCTGTCCGGCAGGTGGTTCTGTGGTGTCCGGCACGAGGTTCAGTCTGAGAGGCTGTGCCGGCATGCCCCTCACGTGATTCCGGCTTGTCCCCGAAGTGGTGCTGGTGTAGCGGGCAGGTGATTTTGGCGTGTCCGGCAGGTGGTTCAGGCGAGTTGAGCAGGTGGTTGCGACGTGCTCGGCAGGTGCTTCCGGCGTCTCCGGCACGTGTTTCTGGCACACCTGACTGGTGGTTCCGGCATGCCCAAAAGTTGATTCCGGTCTGTCCGGTAGGTGGTTCCGGCGTGCACGGCACGTGGTTCTGGTACGTCTCAGAGGTGGTTGCGTATGCCCAACATACTGATTCCGGACTGTCCGCCACGTGCTTCTGGCACGTCTGAGAGGTGGTTCCAACATGCCCGGCAGGTCATTTCGGAGAGTCGTCCAAGTGGTTCTGGCGTAGCCCGCAGGTGATTTTGGCGTGTCCGGCAGGTGGTTCCGCCGTGCTCGGCAGGTGGTTCAGGCATGGCCGTCACGTGGTTCCAGTCTGTCCAGGACGTGTTTCCAGCTTCTCCGGCAGGTGGTTCTGGTACGTCTGAGAGGTGGTTCCGCCATGGCTGGCAGGTGATCCCGGACTGTCCCCCAGGTGGTTCAGGCATAGCCAGCAGTTGATATTGGCATCTCCGGCAGGTGGTTATAGCGAGTCGAGCAGGTGGCTCCGGCGTGCTCGGCTGGTTGTTCAGACGGGTCTGGCAGGTGTTTTCCGTCTGTTCGGGGTGTGGTTCCAGCATCTCATGCACATGGTTGTGGCACGTCTGAGATGTGGTTCCGGCCGGCCCTACAGGTGTTTCCACAGTGTCCGCCAAGTGGTACTGGCGTAGTTGGCAGGTGATTTTGGCATGACCGGCAGGTGGTTCCAGCAAGCCCGGCAGGTGATTCCGAAGTGTTCCCCAACTGGTTGTGGCGTAGCCGGCAGGTGATTTCTGCGTGTCCGGCAGGTGGTTCTGGCGAGTCGAGCAGGTGGTTCCGGCGTGCTCGGCAGGTGCTTCCGGGGTCATTGGCACGTGGTTCTGGCATATCTGAGAGGTGGTTCCGGCATGCCCGGCAGGTGATTCCGGAGTGTTCGCCAAGTGTTTCCGGCGTAGCCGGCAGGTGATTATGCATGTCCAGCAGTCGTTCCGGCGGGTCGAGCCGGTGGTTCCGGCGTGTCCGGCAGGTGGTTCCGGTCTGTCCGGCAGGTGGTTCTGTGGTGTCCGGCACGAGGTTCAGTCTGAGAGGCTGTGCCGGCATGCCCCTCACGTGATTCCGGCTTGTCCCCGAAGTGGTGCTGGTGTAGCGGGCATGTGATTTTGGCGTGTCCGGCAGGTGGTTCAGGCGAGTTGAGCAGGTGGTTGCGACGTGCTCGGCAGGTGCTTCCGGCGTCTCCGGCACGTGTTTCTGGCACATCTGACTGGTGGTTCCGGCATGCCCAAAACTTGATTCCGGTCTGTCCGGTAGGTGGTTCCGGCGTTCACGGCACGTGGTTCTGGTTCGTGTCAGAGGTGGTTGCGTATGCCCAACAGGTGATTCCGGACTGTCCGCCACGTGCTTCTGGCACATCTGAGAGGTGGTTCCAACATGCCCGGCGGGTCATTTCGGAGAGTCGTCCAAGTGGTTCTGGCGTAGCCCGCAGGTGATTTTGGCGTGTCCGGCAGGTGGTTCCGCCGTGCTCGGCAGGTGGTTCAGGCATGGCCGTCACGTGGTTCCAGTCTGTCCAGGACGTGTTTCCAGCTTCTCCGGCAGGTGGTTCTGGTACGTCTGAGAGGTGGTTCCGCCATGGCTGGCAGGTGATCCCGGACTGTCCCCCAGGTGGTTCTGGCATAGCCAGCAGTTGATATTGGCCTGTCCGGCATGTGATTCCAGCGAGTCGAACAGGTGGCTCCGGCGTTCTTGGCAGGTGGTTCCGGTCTGTCCGGTAGGTGTTTCCGGCGTGTCTGGCACGTGCTTCCGGCATGCGCGGCAGGTGATTCCGTAGTGTCCGCCACGTGGTTCTGGCATACCCGGCAGGTGATTTTGGCGTGTCCGGCAGGTGTTTCTGGCGAGTCGAGCAGGTGGCTCCGGCATGCTCGGCAGGTGCTTCCGGCGTCTCCGGCACTTGGTTCTGGTGTGTCTGAGAGCTGGTTCCGGCATGTCAGGCAGATGATTCCGGAGTGTCCGCCAAGTGGTTCTGGCATACCCAGCAGGTGATTTTGGCGTGTCAGGGAGGTGGTACCGGTGAGTCGAGCAGGTGGTTCCGGCGTGCTCGGCAGGTGGTTCAGGCGGTTCTGGCAGGTGGTATCCGTCTGTTCGTGGTGTGGTTCCAGCATCTCATGAACACGTTTCTGGCACGTCTGAGATGTGGTTCCAGCCGGCCCGACAGGTGTTTCCGCAGTGTCCGACAAGCGGTTCTGGCGTAGTTGGCAGGTGATTTTGGCATGATTGGCAGCTGGTTCCAGAAAGCCTGGCAGGTGATTCCAAAGTGTTCACCAACTGGTTGTGGCGTAGCCGGCAGGTGATTTTTGCGTGATCGGCAGGTGGTTCTGGCGAGTCGAGCAGGTGGTTCCGGCGTGCTCGGCTGGTGCTTCCGGGGTCATTGGCACGGGGTTCTGGCATGTCTGAGAGGTGGTTCCTGCATGCCCGGCAAGTGATTCCGGAGTGTTCGCCAAGTGGTTCTGGCATAGTCGGCAGGTGATTTTGGCATGTCCGGCAGGTGGTTCAGGCGAGTTGAGCAGGTGGTTCCAACGTGCTTGGCAGGTGCTTCCGGCGTCTCCGGCACGTGTTTCTGGCACATCTGACAGGTGGTTCCGGCATGCCCGAAAGGTGATTCCGGTCTGTCCGGTAGGTGGTTCCAGCGAGTCGAACAGGTGTCTCTGGCGTGCTAGGCAGGTGGTTCCGGTCTGTCCGGTAGGTGATTCCGGCATGTCCAGCACGTGCTTCCGGCACGTCTGAGAGGTGGTTCCGGCATGCTCGACAGGTGATTTCGTAGTGTCCGCCAGGTGGTTCTGGCGTACCCGGCAGGTGATTTTTGCGTATCCGGCAGGTGGTTCTGGCAAGTCGAGCAGGTGGTTCCGGCGTGCTCGGCAGGTGCTTCCGGGGTCATTGGCACGTGGTTCTGGCACATCAGAGAGGTGGTTCCGGCATGCCCGGCAGGTGATTCCGGAGTGTTCGCCAAGTGTTTCTGGCGTAGCCGGCAGGTGATTTTGCATGTCCAGCGGTCATTGCGGCGGGTCGAGCCGGTGTTTCCGGCGTGTCCGGCAGGTGGTTCCGGTCTGTACGGCAGGTGGTTCTGTGGTGTCCGGCACGAGGTTCAGTCTGAGAGGCTGTGCCGGCATGCCCCTCACGTGATTCCGGCTTGTCCCCGAAGTGGTGCTGGTGTAGCGGGCAGGTGATTTTGGCGTGTCCGGCAGGTGGTTCAGGCGAGTTGAGCAGGTGGTTGCGACGTGCTCGGCAGGTGCTTCCGGCGTCTCCGGCACGTGTTTCTGCCACATCTGACTGGTGGTTCCGGCATGCCCAAAAGTTGATTCCGGTCTGTCCGGTAGGTGGTTCCGGCGTGCACGGCACGTGGTTCTGGTACGTCTCAGAGGTGGTTGCGTATGCCCAACAGGTGATTCCGGACTGTCCGCCACGTGCTTCTGGCACGTCTGAGAGGTGGTTCCAACATGCCCGGCAGGTCATTTCGGAGAGTCGTCCAAGTGGTTCTGGCGTAGCCCGCAGGTGATTTTGGCGTGTCCGGCAGGTGGTTCCGCCGTGCTCGGCAGGTGGTTCAGGCATGGCCGTCACGTGGTTCCAGTCTGTCCAGGACGTGTTTCCAGCTTCTCCGGCAGGTGGTTCTGGTACGTCTGAGAGGTGGTTCCGCCATGGCTGGCAGGTGATCCCGGACTGTCCCCCAGGTGGTTCTGGCATAGCCAGCAGTTGATATTGGCCTGTCCGGCAGGTGGTTCCAGCGAGTCGAACAGGTGGCTCCGGCGTTCTTGGCAGGTGGTTCCGGTCTGTCCGGTAGTTGTTTCCAGCGTGTCTGGCACGTGCTTCCGGCACGTCTGAGAGGTGGTTCCGGCATGCGCGACAGGTGATTTCGGAGTGTCCGCCAGGTGGTTCTGGCGTACCCGGCAGGTGATTTTGGCGTGTCCGGCAGGTGTTTCTGGCGAGTCGAGCAGGTGGCTCCGGCATGCTCGGCAGGTGCTTCCGGCGTCTGCGGCACTTGGTTCTGGTGTGTCTGAGAGCTGGTTCCGGCATGTCCGGCAGATGATTCCGGAGTGTCCGCCAAGTGGTTCTGGCATACCCAGCAGGTGATTTTGGCGTGTCAGGGAGGTGGTACCGGTGAGTCGAGCAGGTGGTTCCGGCGTGCTCGGCAGGTGGTTCAGGCGGTTCTGGCAGGTGGTATCCGTCTGTTCGTGGTGTGGTTCCAGCATCTCATGAACACGTTTCTGGCACGTCTGAGATGTGGTTCCAGCCGGCCCGACAGGTGTTTCCGCAGTGTCCGACAAGCGGTTCTGGCGTAGTTGGCAGGTGATTTTGGCATGATTGGCAGCTGGTTCCAGCAAGCCTGGCAGGTGATTCCAAAGTGTTCACCAACTGGTTGTGGCGTAGCCGGCAGGTGATTTTTGCGTGATCGGCAGGTGGTTCTGGCGAGTCGAGCAGGTGGTTCCGGCGTGCTCGGCTGGTGCTTCCGCGGTCATTGGCACGGGGTTCTGGCATGTCTGAGAGGTGGTTCCTGCATGCCCGGCAAGTGATTCCGGAGTGTTCGCCAAGTGGTTCTGGCATAGTCGGCAGGTGATTTTGGCATGTCCGGCAGGTGGTTCAGGCGAGTTGAGCAGGTGGTTCCAACGTGCTTGGCAGGTGCTTCCGGCGTCTCCGGCACGTGTTTCTGGCACATCTGACAGGTGGTTCCGGCATGCCCGAAAGGTGATTCCGGTCTGTCCGGTAGGTAGTTCCAGCCTGCACGGCATGTGGTTCTGGTACGTCTCAGAGGTGGTTGCGCATGCCCAACAGGTGATTCCGGACTGTCCGCCACATGGTTCTGGCACGTCTGAGAGGTGGTTCCGGCATGCCCGGCAGGTCATCCCAGAGAGTCCTCCAAGTGGTTCTGGCATAACACGCAGGTGATTTTGGCGTGTCTGGCAGGTTGTCCCGTTGTGCTTGGCAGGTGGTTCAGGCTTGGCCGGCAGGTGGTTCCAGACTGTCCAGGACGTGTTTCCAGCTTCTCCGGCAGGTGGTTCTGGTACGTCTGAGAGGTGGTTCCGCCATGGCTGGCAGGTGATTCCGGACCGTCCCCGAGGTGGTTCTGGCATAGCCAGCAGTTGATATTGGCCTGTCCGGCAGGTGGTTCCAGAGAGTCGAACAGGTGGCTCCGGCGTGCTCGGCAGGTGGTTCGGGTCTGTCCGGTAGGTGATTCCGGCGTGTCCAGCACGTGCTTCCGGCACGTCTGAGAGGTGGTTCCGGCATGCGCGACAGGTGATTTCGGAGTGTCCGCCAGGTGGTTCTGGCGTACCCGGCAGGTAATTTTGGCGTGTCCGGCAGGTGTTTCTGGCGAGTCGAGCAGGTGGCTCCGGCATGCTCGGCAGGTGCTTCCGGCGTCTCCGGCACGTGGTTCTGCTGTGTCTGAGAGCTGGTTCCGGCATGTCCGGCAGATGATTCCGGAGTGTCCGCCAAGTGGTTCTGGCATACCCGGCTGGTGATTTGGGCATGTCAGGTAGGTGGTTCCGGCGAGTCGAGCAGGTGGCTCCGGCGTGCTCGGCAGGTTGTTCAGACGGGTCTGGCAGGTGTTTTCCGTCTGTTCGGGGTGTGGTTCCAGCATCTCATGCACATGGTTGTGGCACGTCTGAGATGTGGTTCCGGCCGGCCCGACAGGTGTTTCCACAGTGTCCGCCAAGTGGTACTGGCGTAGTTGGCAGGTGATTTTGGCATGACCGGCAGGTGGTTCCAGCAAGCCCGGCAGGTGCTTCCGGGGTCATTGGCACGTGGTTCTGGCATATCTGAGAGGTGGTTCCGGCATGCCCGGCAGGTGATTCCGGAGTGTTCGCCAAGCGTTTCCGGCGTAGCCGGCAGGTGATTTTGCATGTCCAGCGGTCGTTGCGGCGGGTCGAGCCGGTGGTTCCGGCGTGTCCGGCAGGTGGTTCCGGTCTGTCCGGCAGGTGGTTCTGTGGTGTCCGGCACGAGGTTCAGTCTGAGAGGCTGTGCCGGCATGCCCCTCACGTGATTCCGGCTTGTCCCCGAAGTGGTGCTGGTGTAGCGGGCAGGTGATTTTGGCGTGTCCGGCAGGTGGTTCAGGCGAGTTGAGCAGGTGGTTGCGACGTGCTCGGCAGGTGCTTCCGGCGTCTCCGGCACGTGTTTCTGGCACACCTGACTGGTGGTTCCGGCATGCCCAAAAGTTGATTCCGGTCTGTCCGGTAGGTGGTTCCGGCGTGCACGGCACGTGGTTCTGGTACGTCTCAGAGGTGGTTGCGTATGCCCAACATACTGATTCCGGACTGTCCGCCACGTGCTTCTGGCACGTCTGAGAGGTGGTTCCAACATGCCCGGCAGGTCATTTCGGAGAGTCGTCCAAGTGGTTCTGGCGTAGCCCGCAGGTGATTTTGGCGTGTCCGGCAGGTGGTTCCGCCGTGCTCGGCAGGTGGTTCAGGCATGGCCGTCACGTGGTTCCAGTCTGTCCAGGACGTGTTTCCAGCTTCTCCGGCAGGTGGTTCTGGTACGTCTGAGAGGTGGTTCCGCCATGGCTGGCAGGTGATCCCGGACTGTCCCCCAGGTGGTTCAGGCATAGCCAGCAGTTGATATTGGCATCTCCGGCAGGTGGTTATAGCGAGTCGAGCAGGTGGCTCCGGCGTGCTCGGCAGGTTGTTCAGACGGGTCTGGCAGGTGTTTTCCGTCTGTTCGGGGTGTGGTTCCAGCATCTCATGCACATGGTTGTGGCACGTCTGAGATGTGGTTCCGGCCGGCCCTACAGGTGTTTCCACAGTGTCCGCCAAGTGGTACTGGCGTAGTTGGCAGGTGATTTTGGCATGACCGGCAGGTGGTTCCAGCAAGCCCGGCAGGTGATTCCGAAGTGTTCCCCAACTGGTTGTGGCGTAGCCGGCAGGTGATTTCTGCGTGTCCGGCAGGTGGTTCTGGCGAGTCGAGCAGGTGGTTCCGGCGTGCTCGGCAGGTGCTTCCGGGGTCATTGGCACGTGGTTCTGGCATATCTGAGAGGTGGTTCCGGCATGCCCGGCAGGTGATTCCGGAGTGTTCGCCAAGTGTTTCCGGCGTAGCCGGCAGGTGATTATGCATGTCCAGCAGTCGTTCCGGCGGGTCGAGCCGGTGGTTCCGGCGTGTCCGGCAGGTGGTTCCGGTCTGTCCGGCAGGTGGTTCTGTGGTGTCCGGCACGAGGTTCAGTCTGAGAGGCTGTGCCGGCATGCCCCTCACGTGATTCCGGCTTGTCCCCGAAGAGGTGCTGGTGTAGCGGGCATGTGATTTTGGCGTGTCCGGCAGGTGGTTCAGGCGAGTTGAGCAGGTGGTTGCGACGTGCTCGGCAGGTGCTTCCGGCGTCTCCGGCACGTGTTTCTGGCACATCTGACTGGTGGTTCCGGCATGCCCAAAACTTGATTCCGGTCTGTCCGGTAGGTGGTTCCGGCGTTCACGGCACGTGGTTCTGGTTCGTGTCAGAGGTGGTTGCGTATGCCCAACAGGTGATTCCGGACTGTCCGCCACGTGCTTCTGGCACATCTGAGAGGTGGTTCCAACATGCCCGGCGGGTCATTTCGGAGAGTCGTCCAAGTGGTTCTGGCGTAGCCCGCAGGTGATTTTGGCGTGTCCGGCAGGTGGTTCCGCCGTGCTCGGCAGGTGGTTCAGGCATGGCCGTCACGTGGTTCCAGTCTGTCCAGGACGTGTTTCCAGCTTCTCCGGCAGGTGGTTCTGGTACGTCTGAGAGGTGGTTCCGCCATGGCTGGCAGGTGATCCCGGACTGTCCCCCAGGTGGTTCTGGCATAGCCAGCAGTTGATATTGGCCTGTCCGGCATGTGATTCCAGCGAGTCGAACAGGTGGCTCCGGCGTTCTTGGCAGGTGGTTCCGGTCTGTCCGGTAGGTGTTTCCGGCGTGTCTGGCACGTGCTTCCGGCACGTCTGAGAGGTGGTTCCGGCATGCGCGGCAGGTGATTCCGTAGTGTCCGCCAGGTGGTTCTGGCGTACCCGGCAGGTGATTTTGGCGTGTCCGGCAGGTGTTTCTGGCGAGTCGAGCAGGTGGCTCCGGCATGCTCGGCAGGTGCTTCTGGCGTCTCCGGCGCTTGGTTCTGGTGTGTCTGAGAGCTGGTTCCAGCATGTCCGGCAGATGATTCCGGAGTGTCCGCCAAGTGGTTCTGGCATACCCAGAAGGTGATTTTGGCGTGTCAGGGAGGTGGTACGGTTGAGTCGAGCAGGTGGTTCCGGCGTGCTCAGCAGGTGGTTCAGGCGGTTCTGGCAGGTGGTATCCGTCTGTTCGGGGTGTGGTTCCAGCATCTCATGAACACGTTTCTGGCACGTCTGAGATGTGGTTCCAGCCGGCCCGACAGGTGTTTCCGCAGTGTCCGCCAAGCGGTTCTGGCGTAGTTGGCAGGTGATTTTGGCATGACTGGCAGGTGGTTCCAGCAAGCCTGGCAGGTGATTCCAAAGTGTTCACCAACTGGTTGTGGCATAGCCGGCAGGCGATTTTTGCGTGATCGGCAGGTGGTTCTGGCGAGTCGAGCAGGTGGTTCCGGCGTGCTCGGCTGGTGCTTCCGGGGTCATTGGCACGGGGTTCTGGCATGTCCGAGAGGAGGTTCCTGCATGCCCGGCAAGTGATTCCGGAGTGTTCGCCAAGTGGTTCTGGCATAGTCGGCAGGTGATTTTGGCATGTCCGGCAGGTGGTTCAGGCGAGTTGAGCAGGTGGTTCCAACGTGCTTGGCAGGTGCTTCCGGCGTCTCCGGCACGTGTTTCTGGCACATCTGACAGTTGGTTCCTGCATGCCCAACAGGTGATTCCGGACTGTCCGCCACATGGTTCTGGCACGTCTGAGAGGTGGTTCCGGCATGCCCGGCAGGTCATCCCAGAGAGTCCTCCAAGTGGTTCTGGCATAACACGCAGGTGATTTTGGCGTGTCTGGCAGGTTGTTCCGTTGTGCTTGGCAGGTGGTTCAGGCTGGGCCGGCAGGTGGTTCCAGACTGTCCAGGACGTGTTTCCAGCTTCTCCGGCAGGTGGTTCTGGTACGTCTGAGAGGTGGTTCCGCCATGGTTGGCAGGTGATTCCGGACCGTCCCCCAGGTGGTTCTGGCATAGCCAGCAGTTGATATTGGCCTGTCCGGCAGGTGGTTCCAGCGAGTCGAACAGGTGGCTCCGGCGTGCTCGGCAGGTGGTTCCAGTCTGTCCGGTAGGTGATTCCGGCGTGTCCGGCACGTGCTTCCGGCACGTCTGAGCGGTGGTTCCGGCATGCGCGACAGGTGATTTCGGAGTGTCCGCCAGGTGGTTCTGGCGTACCCGGCAGGTGATTTTGGCGTGTCCGGCAGGTGTTTCTGGCGAGTCGAGCAGGTGGCTCCGGCATGCTCGGCAGGTGCTTCCGGCGTCTCCGGCACATGGTTCTGGTGTGTCTGAGAGCTGGTTCCGGCATGTCCGGCAGATGATTCCAGAGTGTCCGCCAAGTGGTTCTGGCATACCCGGCTGGTGATTTGGGCATGTCAGGTAGGTGGTTCCGGCGAGTCGAGCAGGTGGCTCCGGCGTGCTCGGCAGGTTGTTCAGACGGGTCTGGCAGGGGTTTTCCGTCTGTTCGGGGTGTGGTTCCAGCATCTCATGCACATGGTTGTGGCACGTCTGAGATGTGGTTCCGGCCGGCCCGACAGGTGTTTCCACAGTGTCCGCCAAGTGGTACTGGCGTAGTTGGCAGGTGATTTTGGCATGACCGGCAGGTGGTTCCAGCAAGCCCTGCAGGTGATTCCGAAGTGTTCCCCAACTGGTTGTGGCGTAGCCGGCAGGTGATTTTTGCGTGTCCGGCAGGTGGTTCTGGCGAGTCGAGCAGGTGGTTCCGGCGTGCTCGGCAGGTGCTTCCGGGGTCATTGGCACGTGGTTCTGGCATATCTGAGAGGTGGTTCCGGCATGCCCGGCAGGTGATTCCGGAGTGTTCGCCAAGTGTTTCCGGCGTAGCCGGCAGGTGATTTTGCATGTCCAGCGGTCGTTCCGGCGGGTCGAGCCGGTGGTTCCGGCGTGTCCGGCAGGTGGTTCCGGTCTGTCCGGCAGGTGGTTCTGTGGTGTCCGGCACGAGGTTCAGTCTGAGAGGCTGTGCCGGCATGCCCCTCACGTGATTCCGGCTTGTCCCCGAAGTGGTGCTGGTGTAGCGGGCAGGTGATTTTGGCGTGTCCGGCAGGTGGTTCAGGCGAGTTGAGCAGGTGGTTGCGACGTGCTCGGCAGGTGCTTCCGGCGTCTCCGGCACGGGTTTCTGGCACATCTGACTGGTGGTTCCGGCATGCCCAAAAGTTGATTCCGGTCTGTCCGGTAGGTGGTTCCGGCGTGCACGGCACGTGGTTACGGTACGTGTCAGAGGTGGTTGCGTATGCCCAACAGGTGATTCCAGACTGTCCGCCACGTGCTTCTGGCACGTCTGAGAGGTGGTTCCAACATGCCCGGCAGGTCATTTCGGAGAGTCGTCCAAGTGGTTCTGGCATAGCCCACAGGTGATTTTGGCGTGTCCGGCAGGTGGTTCCGCCGTGCTCGGCAGGTGGTTCAGTCATGGCCGTCGCGTGGTTCCAGTCTGTCCAGGAGGTGTTTCCAGCTTCTCCGGCAGGTGGTTCTGGTACGTCTGAGAGGTGGTTCCGCCATGGCTGGCAGGTGATCCCGGACTGTCCCCCAGGTGGTTCTGGCATAGCCAGCAGTTGATATTGGCCTGTCCGGCAGGTGGTTCCAGCGAGTCGAACAGGTGGCTCCGGCGTTCTTGGCAGGTGGTTCCGGTCTGTCCGGTAGGTGTTTCCGGCGTGTCTGGCACGTGCTTCCGGCATGCGCGGCAGGTGATTCCGTAGTGTCCGCCACGTGGTTCTGGCATACCCGGCAGGTGATTTTGGCGTGTCCGGCAGGTGTTTCTGGCGAGTCGAGCAGGTGGCTCCGGCATGCTCGGCAGGTGCTTCCGGCGTCTCCGGCACTTGGTTCTGGTGTGTCTGAGAGCTGGTTCCGGCATGTCCGGCAGATGATTCCGGAGTGTCCGCCAAGTGGTTCTGGCATACCCAGCAGGTGATTTTGGCGTGTCAGGGAGGTGGTACCGGTGAGTCGAGCAGGTGGTTCCGGCGTGCTCAGCAGGTGGTTCAGGCGGTTCTGGCAGGTGGTATCCGTCTGTTCGAGGTGTGGTTCCAGCATCTCATGAACACGTTTCTGGCACGTCTGAGATGTGGTTCCAGCCGGCCCGACAGGTGTTTCCGCAGTGTCCGCCAAGCGGTTCTGGCGTAGTTGGCAGGTGATTTTGGCATGACTGGCAGGTGGTTCCAGCAAGCCTGGCAGGTGATTCCAAAGTGTTCACCAACTGGTTGTGGCGTAGCCGGCAGGTGATTTTTGCGTGATCGGCAGGTGGTTCTGGCGAGTCGAGCAGGTGGTTCCGGCGTGCTCGGCTGGTGCTTCCGGGGTCATTGGCACGGGGTTCTGGCATGTCTGAGAGGTGGTTCCTGCATGCCCGGCAAGTGATTCCGGAGTGTTCGCCAAGTGGTTCTGGCATAGTCGGCAGGTGATTTTGGCATGTCCGGCAGGTGGTTCAGGCGAGTTGAGCAGGTGGTTCCAACGTGCTTGGCAGGTGCTTCCGGCGTCTCCGGCACGTGTTTCTGGCACATCTGACAGGTGGTTCCGGCAGGCCCGAAAGGTGATTCCGGTCTGTCAGGTAGGTGGTTCCAGCCTGCACGGCATGTGGTTCTGGTACGTCTCAGAGGTGGTTGCGCATGCCCAACAGGTGATTCCGGACTGTCCGCCACATGGTTCTGGCACGTCTGAGAGGTGGTTCCGGCATGCCCGGCAGGTCATCCCAGAGAGTCCTCCAAGTGGTTCTGGCATAACACGCAGGTGATTTTGGCGTGTCTTGCAGGTTGTTCCGTTGTGCTTGGCAGGTGGTTCAGGCTTGGCCGGCAGGTGGTTCCAGACTGTCCAGGACGTGTTTCCAGCTTCTCCGGCAGGTGGTTCTGGTACGTCTGAGAGGTGGTTCCGCCATGGCTGGCAGGTGATTCCGGACCGTCCCCCAGGTGGTTCTGGCATAGCCAGCAGTTGATATTGGCCTGTCCGGCAGGTGGTTCCAGCGAGTCGAACAGGTGGCTCCGGCGTGCTTGGCAGGTGGTTCCGGTGTGTCCGGTAGGTCATTCCGGCGTGTCCGGCACGTGCTTCCGGCACGTCTGACAGGTGGTTCCGGCATGCGCGACAGGTGATTTCGGAGTGTCCGCCAGGTGGTTCTGGCGTACCCGGCAGGTGATTTTGGCGTGTCCGGCAGGTGTTTCTGGCGAGTCGAGCAGGTGGCTCCGGCATGCTCGGCAGGTGCTTCCGGCGTCTCCGGCACGTGGTTCTGGTGTGTCTGAGAGCTGGTTCCGGCATGTCCGGCAGATGATTCCGGAGTGTCCGCCAAGTGGTTCTGGCATACCCGGCTGGTGATTTGGGCATGTCAGGTAGGTGGTTCCGGCGAGTCGAGCAGGTGGCTCCGGCGTGCTCGGCAGGTTGTTCAGACGGGTCTGGCAGGTGTTTTCCGTCTGTTCGGGGTGTGGTTCCAGCATCTCATGCACATGGTTCTGGCACGTCTGAGGTGTGGTTCCGGCCGGCCCGACAGGTGTTTCCACAGTGTCCGCCAAGTGGTACTGGCGTAGTTGGCAGGTGATTTTGGCATGACCGGCAGGTGGTTCCAGCAAGCCCGGCAGGTGATTCCGAAGTGTTCCCCAACTGGTTGTGGCGTAGCCGGCAGGTGATTTTTGCGTGTCCGGCAGGTGGTTCTGGCGAGTCGAGCAGGTGGTTCCGGCGTGCTCGGCAGGTGCTTCCGGGGTCATTGGCACGTGGTTCTGGCATATCTGAGAGGTGGTTCCGGCATGCCCGGCAGGTGATTCCGGAGTGTTCGCCAAGTGTTTCCGGCGTAGCCGGCAGGTGAGTTTGCATGTCCAGCGGTCGTTCCGGCGGGTCGAGCCGGTGGTTCCGGCGTGTCCGGCAGGTGGTTCCGGTCTGTCCGGCAGGTGGTTCTGTGGTGTCCGGCACGAGGTTCAGTCTGAGAGGCTGTGCCGGCATGCCCCTCACGTGATTCCGGCTTGTCCCCGAAGTGGTGCTGGTGTAGCGGGCAGGTGATTTTGGCGTGTCCGGCAGGTGGTTCAGGCGAGTTGAGCAGGTGGTTGCGACGTGCTCGGCAGGTGCTTCCGGCGTCTCCGGCATGGGTTTCTGGCACATCTGACTGGTGGTTCCGGCATGCCCAAAAGTTGATTCCGGTCTGTCCGGTAGGTGGTTCCGGCGTGCACGGCACGTGGTTCTGGTACGTGTCAGAGGTGGTTGCCTATGCCCAACAGGTGATTCCGGACTGTCCGCCACGTGCTTCTGGCACGTCTGAGAGGTGGTTCCAACATGCCCGGCAGGTCATTTCGGAGAGTCGTCCAAGTGGTTCTGGCATAGCCCACAGGTGATTTTGGCGTGTCCGGCAGGTGGTTCCGCCGTGCTCGGCAGGTGGTTCAGGCATGGCCGTCACGTGGTTCCAGTCTGTCCAGGACGTGTTTCCAGCTTCTCCGGCAGGTGGTTCTGGTACGTCTGAGAGGTGGTTCCGCCATGGCTGTCAGGTGATCCCGGACCGTCCCCCAGGTGGTTCTGGCATAGCCAGCAGTTGATATTGGCCTGTCCGGCAGGTGGTTCCAGCGAGTCGAACAGGTGGCTCCGGCGTTCTTGGCAGGTGGTTCCGGTCTGTCCGGTAGGTGTTTCCGGCGTGTCTGGCACGTGCTTCCGGCACGTCTGAGAGGTGGTTCCGGCATGCGCGGCAGGTGATTCCGCACTGTCCGCCAGGTGGTTCTGGCATACCCGGCAGGTGATTTTGGCGTGTCCGGCAGGTGTTTCTGGCGAGTCGAGCAGGTGGCTCCGGCATGCTCGGCAGGTGCTTCCGGCGTCTCCGGCACTTGGTTCTGGTGTGTCTGAGAGCTGGTTCCGGCATGTCCGGCAGATGATTCCGGAGTGTCCGCCAAGTGGTTCTGGCATACCCAGCAGGTGATTTTGGCGTGTCAGGGAGGTGGTACCGTTGAGTCGAGCAGGTGGTTCCGGAGTGCTCAGCAGGTGGTTCAGGCGGTTCTGGCAGGTGTTATCCGTCTGTTCGGGGTGTGGTTCCAGCATCTCATGAACACGTTTCTGGCACGTCTGAGATGTGGTTCCAGCCGGCCCGACAGGTGTTTCCGCAGTGTCCGCCAAGCGGTTCTGGCGTAGTTGGCAGGTGATTTTGGCATGACTGGCAGGTGGTTCCAGCAAGCCTGGCAGGTGATTCCAAAGTGTTCACCAACTGGTTGTGGCGTAGCCGGCAGGTGATTTTTGCGTGATCGGCAGGTGGTTCTGGCGAGTCGAGCAGGTGGTTCCGGCGTGCTCGGCTGGTGCTTCCGGGGTCATTGGCACGGGGTTCTGGCATGTCTGAGAGGTGGTTCCTGCATGCCCGGCAAGTGATTCCGGAGTGTTCGCCAAGTGGTTCTGGCATAGTCGGCAGGTGATTTTGGCATGTCCGGCAGGTGGTTCAGGCGAGTTGAGCAGGTGGTTCCAACGTGCTTGGCAGGTGCTTCCGGCGTCTCCGGCACGTGTTTCTGGCACATCTGACAGGTGGTTCCGGCATGCCCGAAAGGTGATTCCGGTCTGTCCGGTAGGTGGTTCCAGCCTGCACGGCATGTGGTTCTGGTACGTCTCAGAGGTGGTTGCGCATGCCCAACAGGTGATTCCGGACTGTCCGCCACATGGTTCTGGCACGTCTGAGAGGTGGTTCCGGCATGCCCGGCAGGTCATCCCAGAGAGTCCTCCAAGTGGTTCTGGCATAACACGCAGGTGATTTTGGCGTGTCTGACAGGTTGTTCCATTGTGCTTGGCAGGTGGTTCAGGCTTGGCCGGCAGGTGGTTCCAGACTGTCCAGGACGTGTTTCCAGCTTCTCCGGCAGGTGGTTCTGGTACGTCTGAGAGGTGGTTCCGCCATGGCTGGCAGGCGATTCCGGACCGTCCCCAGTTGGTTCTGGCTTAGCCAGCAGTTGATATTGGCCTGTCCGGCAGGTGGTTCCAGCGAGTCGAACAGGTGGCTCCGGCGTGCTCGGCAGGTGGTTCCGGTCTGTCCGGTAGGTGATTCCGGCGTGTCCGGCACGTGCTTCCGGCACGTCTGAGAGGTGGTTCCGGCATGCGCGACAGGTGATTTCGGAGTGTCCGCCAGGTGGTTCTGGTGTACCCGGCAGGTGATTTTGGCGTGTCCGGCAGGTGTTTCTGGCGAGTCGATCAGTTTGCTCCGGCATGCTCGGCAGGTGCTTCCGGTGTCTCCGTCACTTGGTTCTGGTGTGTCTGAGAGCTGGTTCCGGCATGTCCGGCAGATGATTCCGGAGAGTACGGGAAGTGGTTCTGGCATACCCGGCTGGTGGTTTGGGCATGTCAGGTAGGTGGTTCCGGCGAGTCGTGCAGGTGGCTCTGGCGTGCTCGGCAGGTTGTTCAGACGGCTCTGGCAGGTGTTTTCCGTCTGTTCGGTGTGTGGTTCCAGCATCTCATGCACATGGTTCTGGCACGTCTGAGATGTGGTTCCGGCCGGCCCGACAGGTGTTTCCACAGTGTCCGCCAAGTGGTACTGGCGTAGTTGGCAGGTGATTTTGGCATGACCGGCAGGTGGTTCCAGCAAGCCCGGCAGGTGATTCCGAAGTGTTCCCCAACTGGTTGTGGCGTAGCCGGCAGGTGATTTTTGCGTGTCCGGCAGGTGGTTCTGGCGAGTCGAGCAGGTGGTTCCGGCGTGCTCGGCAGGTGCTTCCGGGGTCATTGGCACGTGGTTCTGGCATATCTGAGAGGTGGTTCCGGCATGCCCGGCAGGTGATTCCGGAGTGTTCGCCAAGTGTTTCCGGCGTAGCCGGCAGGTGATTTTGCACGTCCAGCGGTCGTTCCGGCGGGTCGAGCTGGTGGTTCCTGCGTGTCCGGCAGGTGGTTCCGGTCTGTCCGGCAGGTGGTTCTGTGGTGTCCGGCACGAGGTTCAGTCTGAGAGGCTGTGCCGGCATGCCCCTCACGTGATTCCGGCTTGTCCCCGAAGTGGTGCTGGTGTAGCGGGCAGGTGATTTTGGCGTGTCCGGCAGGTGGTTCAGGCGAGTTGAGCAGGTGGTTGCGACGTGCTCGGCAGGTGCTTCCGGCGTCTCCGGCACGTGTTTCTGGCACATCTGACTGGTGTTTCCAGCATGCCCAAAAGTTGATTCCGGTCTGTCCGGTAGGTGGTTCCGGCGTGCACGGCACGTGGTTCTGGTACGTCTCAGAGGTGGTTGCGTATGCCCAACAGGTGACTCCGGACTGTCCGCCACGTGCTTCTGGCACGTCTGAGAGGTGGTTCCAACATGCCCGGCAGGTCATTTCGGAGAGTCGGCCAAGTGGTTCTGGCGTAGCCCGCAGGTGATTTTGGCGTGTCCGGCAGGTGGTTCCGCCGTGCTCGGCAGGTGGTTCAGGCATGGCCGTCACGTGGTTCCAGTCTGTCCAGGACGTGTTCCCAGCTTCTCCGGCAGGTGGTTCTGGTACGTCTGAGAGGTGGTTCCGCCATGGCTGGCAGGTGATCCCGGACTGTCCCCCAGGTGGTTCTGGCATAGCCAGCAGTTGATATTGGCCTGTCCGGCAGGTGTTTCTGGCGAGTCGAGCAGGTGGCTCCGGCATGCTCGGCAGGTGCTTCCGGCGTCTCCGGCACTTGGTTCTGGTGTGTCTGAGAGCTGGTTCCGGCATGTCCGGCAGATGATTCCGGAGTGTCCGCCAAGTGGTTAAGGCATACCCAGCAGGTGATTTTGGCGTGTCAGGGAGGTGGTACCAGTGAGTCGAGCAGGTGGTTCCGGCGTGCTCAGCAGGTGGTTCAGGCGGTTCTGGCAGGTGGTATCCGTCTGTTCGGGGTGTGGTTCCAGCATCTCATGAACACGTTTCTGGCACGTCTGAGATGTGGTTCCAGCCGGCCCGACAGGTGTTTCCGCAGTGTCCGCCAAGCGGTTCTGGCATAGTTGGCAGGTGATTTTGGCATGACTGGCAGGTGGTTCCGTTGTGCTTGGCAGGTGGTTCAGGCTTGGCCGGCAGGTGGTTCCAGACTGTCCAGGACGTGTTTCCAGATTCTCCGGCAGGTGGTTCTGGTACGTCTGAGAGGTGGTTCCGCCATGGCTGGCAGGTGATTCCGGACCGTCCCCCAGGTGGTTCTGCCATGGCCAGCAGTTGATATTGGCCTGTCCGGCAGGTGGTACCAGCGAGTCGAACAGGCGGCTCCGGCGTGCTCGGCAGGTGGTTCCGGTCTTTCCGGTAGGTGATTCCGGCATGTCCGGCACGTGCTTCCGGCACGTCTGAGAGGTGGTTCCGGCATGCGCGACAGGTGATTTCGGAGTGTCCGCCAGGTGGTTCTGGCGTACCCGGCAGGTGATTTTGGCGTGTCCGGCAGGTGTTTCTGGCAAGTCGAGCAGGTGGCTCCGGCATGCTCGGCAGGTGCTTCCGGCGTCTCCGGCACTTGGTTCTGGTGTGTCTGAGAGCTGGTTCCGGCATGTCTGGCAGATGATTCCGGAGTGTCCGCCAATTGGTTCTGGCATACCCGGCTGGTGATTTGGGCATGTCAGGTAGGTGGTTCTGGCGAGTCGAGCAGGTGGCTCCGGCGTGCACGGCAGGTTGTTCAGACGGGTCTGGCAGGTGTTTTCCGTCTGTTCGGGGTGTGGTTCCAGCATCTCATGCACATGGTTCTGGCACGTCTGAGATGTGGTTCCGGCCGGCCCGACAGGTGTTTCCACAGTGTCCGCCAAGTGGTACTGGCGTAGTGGGCAGGTGATTTTGGCATGACCGGCAGGTGGTTCCAGCAAGCCCGGCAGGTGATTCCGAAGTGTTCCCCAACTGGTTGTGGCGTAGCCGGCAGGTGATTTTTGCGTGTCCGGCAGGTGGTTCTGTGGTGTCCGGCACGAGGTTCAGTCTGAGAGGCTGTGCCGGCATGCCCCTCACGTGATTCCGGCTTGTCCCCGAAGTGGTGCTGGTGTAGCGGGCAGGTGATTTTGGCGTGTCCGGCAGGTGGTTCAGGCGAGTTGAGCAGGTGGTTGCGACGTGCTCGGCAGGTGCTTCCGGCGTCTCCGGCACGGGTTTCTGGCACATCTGACTGGTGGTTCCGGCATGCCCAAAAGTTGATTCCGGTCTGTCCGGTAGGTGGTTCCGGCGTGCACGGCACGTGGTTACGGTACGTGTCAGAGGTGGTTGCGTATGCCCAACAGGTGATTCCGGACTGTCCGCCACGTGCTTCTGGCACGTCTGAGAGGTGGTTCCAACATGCCCGGCAGGTCATTTCGGAGAGTCGTCCAAGTGGTTCTGGCATAGCCCACAGGTGATTTTGGCGTGTCCGGCAGGTGGTTCCGCCGTGCTCGGCAGGTGGTTCAGTCATGGCCGTCGCGTGGTTCCAGTCTGTCCAGGAGGTGTTTCCAGCTTCTCCGGCAGGTGGTTCTGGTACGTCTGAGAGGTGGTTCCGCCATGGCTGGCAGGTGATCCCGGACTGTCCCCCAGGTGGTTCTGGCATAGCCAGCAGTTGATATTGGCCTGTCCGGCAGGTGGTTCCAGCGAGTCGAACAGGTGGCTCCGGCGTTCTTGGCAGGTGGTTCCGGTCTGTCCGGTAGGTGTTTCCGGCGTGTCTGGCACGTGCTTCCGGCATGCGCGGCAGGTGATTCCGTAGTGTCCGCCACGTGGTTCTGGCATACCCGGCAGGTGATTTTGGCGTGTCCGGCAGGTGTTTCTGGCGAGTCGAGCAGGTGGCTCCGGCATGCTCGGCAGGTGCTTCCGGCGTCTCCGGCACTTGGTTCTGGTGTGTCTGAGAGCTGGTTCCGGCATGTCCGGCAGATGATTCCGGAGTGTCCGCCAAGTGGTTCTGGCATACCCAGCAGGTGATTTTGGCGTGTCAGGGAGGTGGTACCGGTGAGTCGAGCAGGTGGTTCAGGCGTGCTCAGCAGGTGGTTCAGGCGGTTCTGGCAGGTGGTATCCGTCTGTTCGAGGTGTGGTTCCAGCATCTCATGAACACGTTTCTGGCACGTCTGAGATGTGGTTCCAGCCGGCCCGACAGGTGTTTCCGCAGTGTCCGCCAAGCGGTTCTGGCGTAGTTGGCAGGTGATTTTGGCATGACTGGCAGGTGGTTCCAGCAAGCCTGGCAGGTGATTCCAAAGTGTTCACCAACTGGTTGTGGCGTAGCCGGCAGGTGATTTTTGCGTGATCGGCAGGTGGTTCTGGCGAGTCGAGCAGGTGGTTCCGGCGTGCTCGGCTGGTGCTTCCGGGGTCATTGGCACGGGGTTCTGGCATGTCTGAGAGGTGGTTCCTGCATGCCCGGCAAGTGATTCCGGAGTGTTCGCCAAGTGGTTCTGGCATAGTCGGCAGGTGATTTTGGCATGTCCGGCAGGTGGTTCAGGCGAGTTGAGCAGGTGGTTCCAACGTGCTTGGCAGGTGCTTCCGGCGTCTCCGGCACGTGTTTCTGGCACATCTGACAGGTGGTTCCGGCAGGCCCGAAAGGTGATTCCGGTCTGTCCGGTAGGTGGTTCCAGCCTGCACGGCATGTGGTTCTGGTACGTCTCAGAGGTGGTTGCGCATGCCCAACAGGTGATTCCGGACTGTCCGCCACATGGTTCTGGCACGTCTGAGAGGTGGTTCCGGCATGCCCGGCAGGTCATCCCAGAGAGTCCTCCAAGTGGTTCTGGCATAACACGCAGGTGATTTTGGCGTGTCTTGCAGGTTGTTCCGTTGTGCTTGGCAGGTGGTTCAGGCTTGGCCGGCAGGTGGTTCCAGACTGTCCAGGACGTGTTTCCAGCTTCTCCGGCAGGTGGTTCTGGTACGTCTGAGAGGTGGTTCCGCCATGGCTGGCAGGCGATTCCGGACCGTCCCCAGTTGGTTCTGGCTTAGCCAGCAGTTGATATTGGCCTGTCCGGCAGGTGGTTCCAGCGAGTCGAACAGGTGGCTCCGGCGTGCTCGGCAGGTGGTTCCGGTCTGTCCGGTAGGTGATTCCGGCGTGTCCGGCACGTGCTTCCGGCACGTCTGAGAGGTGGTTCCGGCATGCGCGACAGGTGATTTCGGAGTGTCCGCCAGGTGGTTCTGGTGTACCCGGCAGGTGATTTTGGCGTGTCCGGCAGGTGTTTCTGGCGAGTCGATCAGTTTGCTCCGGCATGCTCGGCAGGTGCTTCCGGTGTCTCCGTCACTTGGTTCTGGTGTGTCTGAGAGCTGGTTCCGGCATGTCCGGCAGATGATTCCGGAGAGTACGGGAAGTGGTTCTGGCATACCCGGCTGGTGGTTTGGGCATGTCAGGTAGGTGGTTCCGGCGAGTTGTGCAGGTGGCTCTGGCGTGCTCGGCAGGTTGTTCAGACGGCTCTGGCAGGTGTTTTCCGTCTGTTCGGTGTGTGGTTCCAGCATCTCATGCACATGGTTCTGGCACGTCTGAGATGTGGTTCCGGCCGGCCCGACAGGTGTTTCCACAGTGTCCGCCAAGTGGTACTGGCGTAGTTGGCAGGTGATTTTGGCATGACCGGCAGGTGGTTCCAGCAAGCCCGGCAGGTGATTCCGAAGTGTTCCCCAACTGGTTGTGGCGTAGCCGGCAGGTGATTTTTGCGTGTCCGGCAGGTGGTTCTGGCGAGTCGAGCAGGTGGTTCCGGCGTGCTCGGCAGGTGCTTCCGGGGTCATTGGCACGTGGTTCTGGCATATCTGAGAGGTGGTTCCGGCATGCCCGGCAGGTGATTCCGGAGTGTTCGCCAAGTGTTTCCGGCGTAGCCGGCAGGTGATTTTGCACGTCCAGCGGTCGTTCCGGCGGGTCGAGCTGGTGGTTCCTGCGTGTCCGGCAGGTGGTTCCGGTCTGTCCGGCAGGTGGTTCTGTGGTGTCCGGCACGAGGTTCAGTCTGAGAGGCTGTGCCGGCATGCCCCTCACGTGATTCCGGCTTGTCCCCGAAGTGGTGCTGGTGTAGCGGGCAGGTGATTTTGGCGTGTCCGGCAGGTGGTTCAGGCGAGTTGAGCAGGTGGTTGCGACGTGCTCGGCAGGTGCTTCCGGCGTCTCCGGCACGTGTTTCTGGCACATCTGACTGGTGTTTCCAGCATGCCCAAAAGTTGATTCCGGTCTGTCCGGTAGGTGGTTCCGGCGTGCACGGCACGTGGTTCTGGTACGTCTCAGAGGTGGTTGCGTATGCCCAACAGGTGACTCCGGACTGTCCGCCACGTGCTTCTGGCACGTCTGAGAGGTGGTTCCAACATGCCCGGCAGGTCATTTCGGAGAGTCGGCCAAGTGGTTCTGGCGTAGCCCGCAGGTGATTTTGGCGTGTCCGGCAGGTGGTTCCGCCGTGCTCGGCAGGTGGTTCAGGCATGGCCGTCACGTGGTTCCAGTCTGTCCAGGACGTGTTTCCAGCTTCTCCGGCAGGTGGTTCTGGTACGTCTGAGAGGTGGTTCCGCCATGGCTGGCAGGTGATCCCGGACTGTCCCCCAGGTGGTTCTGGCATAGCCAGCAGTTGATATTGGCCTGTCCGGCAGGTGTTTCTGGCGAGTCGAGCAGGTGGCTCCGGCATGCTCGGCAGGTGCTTCCGGCGTCTCCGGCACTTGGTTCTGGTGTGTCTGAGAGCTGGTTCCGGCATGTCCGGCAGATGATTCCGGAGTGTCCGCCAAGTGGTTAAGGCATACCCAGCAGGTGATTTTGGCGTGTCAGGGAGGTGGTACCAGTGAGTCGAGCAGGTGGTTCCGGCGTGCTCAGCAGGTGGTTCAGGCGGTTCTGGCAGGTGGTATCCGTCTGTTCGGGGTGTGGTTCCAGCATCTCATGAACACGTTTCTGGCACGTCTGAGATGTGGTTCCAGCCGGCCCGACAGGTGTTTCCGCAGTGTCCGCCAAGCGGTTCTGGCATAGTTGGCAGGTGATTTTGGCATGACTGGCAGGTGGTTCCGTTGTGCTTGGCAGGTGGTTCAGGCTTGGCCGGCAGGTGGTTCCAGACTGTCCAGGACGTGTTTCCAGATTCTCCGGCAGGTGGTTCTGGTACGTCTGAGAGGTGGTTCCGCCATGGCTGGCAGGTGATTCCGGACCGTCCCCCAGGTGGTTCTGCCATGGCCAGCAGTTGATATTGGCCTGTCCGGCAGGTGGTACCAGCGAGTCGAACAGGCGGCTCCGGCGTGCTCGGCAGGTGGTTCCGGTCTTTCCGGTAGGTGATTCCGGCATGTCCGGCACGTGCTTCCGGCACGTCTGAGAGGTGGTTCCGGCATGCGCGACAGGTGATTTCGGAGTGTCCGCCAGGTGGTTCTGGCGTACCCGGCAGGTGATTTTGGCGTGTCCGGCAGGTGTTTCTGGCGAGTCGAGCAGGTGGCTCCGGCATGCTCGGCAGGTGCTTCCGGCGTCTCCGGCACTTGGTTCTGGTGTGTCTGAGAGCTGGTTCCGGCATGTTTGGCAGATGATTCCGGAGTGTCCGCCAAGTGGTTCTGGCATACCCGGCTGGTGATTTGGGCATGTCAGGTAGGTGGTTCTGGCGAGTCGAGCAGGTGGCTCCGGCGTGCACGGCAGGTTGTTCAGACGGGTCTGGCAGGTGTTTTCCGTCTGTTCGGGGTGTGGTTCCAGCATCTCATGAACACGTTTCTGGCACGTCTGAGATGTGGTTCCAGCCGGCCCGACAGGTGTTTCCGCAGTGTCCGCCAAGCGGTTCTGGCGTAGTTGGCAGGTGATTTTGGCATGACTGGCAGGTGGTTCCAGCAAGCCTGGCAGGTGATTCCAAAGTGTTCACCAACTGGTTGTGGCGTAGCCGGCAGGTGATTTTTGCGTGATCGGCAGGTGGTTCTGGCGAGTCGAGCAGGTGGTTCCGGCGTGCTTGGCTGGTGCTTCCGGGGTCATTGGCACGGGGTTCTGGCATGTCTGAGAGGTGGTTCCTGCATGCCCGGCAAGTGATTCCGGAGTGTTCGCCAAGTGGTTCTGGCATAGTCGGCAGGTGATTTTGGCATGTCCGGCAGGTGGTTCAGGCGAGTTGAGCAGGTGGTTCCAACGTGCTTGGCAGGTGCTTCCGGCGTCTCCGGCACGTGTTTCTGGCACATCTGACAGGTGGTTCCGGCAGGCCCGAAAGGTGATTCCGGTCTGTCCGGTAGGTGGTTCCAGCCTGCACGGCATGTGGTTCTGGTACGTCTCAGAGGTGGTTGCGCATGCCCAACAGGTGATTCCGGACTGTCCGCCACATGGTTCTGGCACGTCTGAGAGGTGGTTCCGGCATGCCCGGCAGGTCATCCCAGAGAGTCCTCCAAGTGGTTCTGGCATAACACGCAGGTGATTTTGGCGTGTCTTGCAGGTTGTTCCGTTGTGCTTGGCAGGTGGTTCAGGCTTGGCCGGCAGGTGGTTCCAGACTGTCCAGGACGTGTTTCCAGCTTCTCCGGCAGGTGGTTCTGGTACGTCTGAGAGGTGGTTCCGCCATGGCTGGCAGGTGATTCCGGACCGTCCCCCAGGTGGTTCTGGCATAGCCAGCAGTCGATATTGGCCTGTCCGGCAGGTGGTTCCAGCGAGTCGAACAGGTGGCTCCGGCGTGCTCGGCAGGTGGTTCCGGTGTGTCCGGTAGGTCATTCCGGCGTGTCCGGCACGTGCTTCCGGCACGTCTGACAGGTGGTTCCGGCATGCGCGACAGGTGATTTCGGAGTGTCCGCCAGGTGGTTCTGGCGTACCCGGCAGGTGATTTTGGCGTGTCCGGCAGGTGTTTCTGGCGAGTCGAGCAGGTGGCTCCGGCATGCTCGGCAGGTGCTTCCGGCGTCTCCGGCACGTGGTTCTGGTGTGTCTGAGAGCTGGTTCCGGCATGTCCGGCAGATGATTCCGGAGTGTCCGCCAAGTGGTTCTGGCATACCCGGCTGGTGATTTGGGCATGTCAGGTAGGTGGTTCCGGCGAGTCGAGCAGGTGGCTCCGGCGTGCTCGGCAGGTTGTTCAGACGGGTCTGGCAGGTGTTTTCCGTCTGTTTGGGGTGTGGTTCCAGCATCTCATGCACATGGTTCTGGCACGTCTGAGGTGTGGTTCCGGCCGGCCCGACAGGTGTTTCCACAGTGTCCGCCAAGTGGTACTGGCGTAGTTGGCAGGTGATTTTGGCATGACCGGCAGGTGGTTCCAGCAAGCCCGGCAGGTGATTCCGAAGTGTTCCCCAACTGGTTGTGGCGTAGCCGGCAGGTGATTTTTGCGTGTCCGGCAGGTGGTTCTGGCGAGTCGAGCAGGTGGTTCCGGCGTGCTCGGCAGGTGCTTCCGGGGTCATTGGCACGTGGTTCTGGCATATCTGAGAGGTGGTTCCGGCATGCCCGGCAGGTGATTCCGGAGTGTTCGCCAAGTGTTTCCGGCGTAGCCGGCAGGTGAGTTTGCATGTCCAGCGGTCGTTCCGGCGGGTCGAGCCGGTGGTTCCGGCGTGTCCGGCAGGTGGTTCCGGTCTGTCCGGCAGGTGGTTCTGTGGTGTCCGGCACGAGGTTCAGTCTGAGAGGCTGTGCCGGCATGCCCCTCACGTGATTCCGGCTTGTCCCCGAAGTGGTGCTGGTGTAGCGGGCAGGTGATTTTGGCGTGTCCGGCAGGTGGTTCAGGCGAGTTGAGAAGGTGGTTGCGACGTGCTCGGCAGGTGCTTCCGGCGTCTCCGGCACGGGTTTCTGGCACATCTGACTGGTGGTTCCGGCATGCCCAAAAGTTGATTCCGGTCTGTCCGGTAGGTGGTTCCGGCGTGCACGGCACGTGGTTCTGGTACGTGTCAGAGGTGGTTGCGTATGCCCAACAGGTGATTCCGGACTGTCCGCCACGTGCTTCTGGCACGTCTGAGAGGTGGTTCCAACATGCCCGGCAGGTCATTTCGGAGAGTCGTCCAAGTGGTTCTGGCATAGCCCACAGGTGATTTTGGCGTGTCCGGCAGGTGGTTCCGCCGTGCTCGGCAGGTGGTTCAGGCATGGCCGTCACGTGGTTCCAGTCTGTCCAGGACGTGTTTCCAGCTTCTCCGGCAGGTGGTTCTGGTACGTCTGAGAGGTGGTTCCGCCATGGCTGGCAGGTGATCCCGGACCGTCCCCCAGGTGGTTCTGGCATAGCCAGCAGTTGATATTGGCCTGTCCGGCAGGTGGTTCCAGCGAGTCGAACAGGTGGCTCCGGCGTTCATGGCAGGTGGTTCCGGTCTGTCCGGTAGGTGTTTCCGGCGTGTCTGGCACGTGCTTCCGGCACGTCTTAGAGGTGGTTCCGGCATGCGCGGCAGGTGATTCCGTACTGTCCGCCAGGTGGTTCTGGCATACCCGGCAGGTGATTTTGGCGTGTCCGGCAGGTGTTTCTGGCGAGTCGAGCAGGTGGCTCCGGCATGCTCGGCAGGTGCTTCCGGCGTCTCCGGCACTTGGTTCTGGTGTGTCTGAGAGCTGGTTCAGGCATGTCCGGCAGATGATTCCGGAGTGTCCGCCAAGTGGTTCTGGCATACCCAGCAGGTGATTTTGGCGTGTCAGGGAGGTGGTACCGTTGAGTCGAGCAGGTGGTTCCGGCGTGCTCAGCAGGTGGTTCAGGCGGTTCTGGCAGGTGTTATCCGTCTGTTCGGGGTGTGGTTCCAGCATCTCATGAACACGTTTCTGGCACGTCTGAGATGTGGTTCCAGCCGGCCCGACAGGTGTTTCCGCAGTGTCCGCCAAGCGGTTCTGGCGTAGTTGGCAGGTGATTTTGGCATGACTTGCAGCTGGTTCCAGCAAGCCTGGCAGGTGATTCCAAAGTGTTCCCCAACTGGTTGTGGCGTAGCCGGCAGGTGATTTTTGCGTGATCGGCAGGTGGTTCTGGCGAGTCGAGCAGGTGGTTCCGGCGTGCTCGGCTGGTGCTTCCGGGGTCATTGGCACGGGGTTCTGGCATGTCTGAGAGGTGGTTCCTGCATGCCCGGCAAGTGATTCCGGAGTGTTCGCCAAGTGGTTCTGGCATAGTCGGCAGGTGATTTTGGCATGTCCGGCAGGTGGTTCAGGCGAGTTGAGCAGGTGGTTCCAACGTGCTTGGCAGGTGCTTCCGGCGTCTCCGGCACGTGTTTCTGGCACATCTGACAGGTGGTTCCGGCATGCCCGAAAGGTGATTCCGGTCTGTCCGGTAGGTGGTTCCAGCCTGCACGGCATGTGGTTCTGGTACGTCTCAGAGGTGGTTGCGCATGCCCAACAGGTCATTCCGGACTGTCCGCCACATGGTTCTGGCACGTCTGAGAGGTGGTTCCGGCATGCCCGGCAGGTCATCCCAGAGAGTCCTCCAAGTGGTTCTGGCATAACACGCAGGTGATTTTGGCGTGTCTGACAGGTTGTTCCATTGTGCTTGGCAGGTGGTTCAGGCTTGGCCGGCAGGTGGTTCCAGACTGTCCAGGACGTGTTTCCAGCTTCTCCGGCAGGTGGTTCTGGTACGTCTGAGAGGTGGTTCCGCCATGGCTGGCAGGCGATTCCGGACCGTCCCCAGTTGGTTCTGGCTTAGCCAGCAGTTGATATTGGCCTGTCCGGCAGGTGGTTCCAGCGAGTCGAACAGGTGGCTCCGGCGTGCTCGGCAGGTGGTTCCGGTCTGTCCGGTAGGTGATTCCGGCGTGTCCGGCACGTGCTTCCGGCACGTCTGAGAGGTGGTTCCGGCATGCGCGACAGGTGATTTCGGAGTGTCCGCCAGGTGGTTCTGGTGTACCCGGCAGGTGATTTTGGCGTGTCCGGCAGGTGTTTCTGGCGAGTCGATCAGTTTGCTCCGGCATGCTCGGCAGGTGCTTCCGGCGTCTCCGGCACTTGGTTCTGGTGTGTCTGAGAGCTGGTTCCGGCATGTTTGGCAGATGATTCCGGAGTGTCCGCCAAGTGGTTCTGGCATACCCGGCTGGTGATTTGGGCATGTCAGGTAGGTGGTTCTGGCGAGTCGAGCAGGTGGCTCCGGCGTGCTCGGCAGGTTGTTCAGACGGGTCTGGCAGGTGTTTTCCGTCTGTTCGGGGTGTGGTTCCAGCATCTCATGCACATGGTTCTGGCACGTCTGAGATGTGGTTCCGGCCGGCCCGACAGGTGTTTCCACAGTGTCCGCCAAGTGGTACTGGCGTAGTGGGCAGGTGATTTTGGCATGACCGGCAGGTGGTTCCAGCAAGCCCGGCAGGTGATTCCGAAGTGTTCCCCAACTGGTTGTGGCGTAGCCGGCAGGTGATTTTTGCGTGTCCGGCAGGTGGTTCTGGCGAGTCGAGCAGGTGGTTCCGGCGTGCTCGGCAGGTGCTTCCGGGGTCATTGGCACGTGGTTCTGGCATATCTGAGAGGTGGTTCCGGCATGTCCGGCAGATGATTCCGGAGTGTCCGCCAAGTGGTTCTGGCATACCCAGCAGATGATTTTGGCGTGTCAGGGAGGTGGTACCGGTGAGTCGAGCAGGTGGTTCCGGCGTGCTCAGCAGGTGGTTCAGGCGGTTCTGGCAGCTGGTATCCGTCTGTTCGGGGTGTGGTTCCAGCATCTCATGGACACGTTTCTGGCACGTCTGAGATGTGGTTCCAGCCGGCCCGACAGGTGTTTCCGCAGTGTCCGCCAAGCGGTTCTGGCGTAGTTGGCAGGTGATTTTGGCATGACTGGCAGGTGGTTCCAGCAAGCCTGGCAGGTGATTCCAAAGTGTTCACCAACTGGTTGTGGCGTAGCCGGGGGGTGATTTTTGCGTGATCGGCAGGTGGTTCTGGCGAGTCGAGCAGGTGGTTCCGGCGTGCTTGGCTGGTGCTTCCGGGGTCATTGGCACGGGGTTCTGGCATGTCTGAGAGGTGGTTCCTGCATGCCCGGCAAGTGATTCCGGAGTGTTCGCCAAGTGGTTCTGGCATAGTCGGCAGGTGATTTTGGCATGTCCGGCAGGTGGTTCAGGCGAGTTGAGCAGGTTGTTCCAACGTGCTTGGCAGGTGCTTCCGGCGTCTCCGGCACATGTTTCTGGCACATCTGACAGGTGGTTCCGGCATGCCCGAAAGGTGATTCCGGTCTGTCCGGTAGGTGGTTCCAGCCTGCACGGCATGTGGTTCTGGTACGTCTCAGAGGTGGTTGCGCATGCCCAACAGGTGATTCCGGACTGTCCGCCACATGGTTCTGGCACGTCTGAGAGGTGGTTCCGGCATGCCCGGCAGGTCATCCCAGAGAGTCCTCCAAGTGGTTCTGGCATAACACGCAGGTGATTTTGGCGTGTCTGGCAGGTTGTTCCGTTGTGCTTGGCAGGTGGTTCAGGCTTGGCCGGCAGGTGGTTCCAGACTGTCCAGGACGTGTTTCCAGCTTCTCCGGCAGGTGGTTCTGGTACGTCTGAGAGGTGGTTCCGTCATGGCTGGCAGGCGATTCTGGACCGTCCCCCAGGTGGTTCTGGCATAGCCAGCAGTTGATATTGGCCTGTCCGGCAGGTGGTTCCAGCGAGTCGAACAGGTGGCTCCGGCGTGCTCGGCAAGTGGTTCCGGTCTGTCCGGTAGGTGATTCCGGCGTTTCCGGCACGTGCTTCCGGCACGTCTGAGAGGAGGTTCCGGCATGCGCGACAGGTGATTTCGGAGTGTCCGCCAGGTGGTTCTGGCGTACCCGGCAGGTGATTTTGGCGTGTCCGGCAGGTGTTTCTGGCGAGTCGAGCAGGTGGCTCCGGCATGCTCGGCAGGAGATTCCGGCGTCTCCGGCACGTGGTCTGGTGTGTCTGAGAGCTGGTTCCGGCATGTCCGGCAGATGATTCCGGAGTGTCCGCCAAGTGGTTCTGGCATACCCGGCTGGTGATTTGGGCATGTCAGGTAGGTGGCTCCGGCGTGCTCGGCAGGTTGTTCAGACGGGTCTGGCAGGTGTTTTCCGTCTGTTCGGGGTGTGGTTCCAGCATCTCATGCACATGGTTCTGGCACGTCTGAGATGTGGTTCCGGCCGGCCCGACAGGTGTTTCCACAGTGTCCGCCAAGTGGTACTGGCGTAGTTGGCAGGTGATGTTGGCATGACCGGCACGTGGTTCCAGCAAGCCCGGCAGGTGATTCCGAAGTGTTCCCCAACTGGTTGTGCCGTAGCCGGCTGGTGATTTTTGCGTGTCCGGCAGGTGGTTCTGGCGAGTCGAGCAGGTGGTTCCGGCATGCTCTGCAGGTGCTTCCGGGGTCATTGGCACGTGGTTCTGGCATATCTGAGAGGTGGTTCCGGCATGCCCGGCGGGTGATTCCGGAGTGTTCGCCAAGTGTTTCCGGCGTAGCCGGCAGGTGATTTTGCATGTCCAGCGGTCGTTCCGGCGGGTGGAGCCGGTGGTTCCGGCGTGTCCGGCAGGTGGTACCGGTCTGTCCGGCAGGTGGTTCTGTGGTGTCCGGCACGAGGTTCAGTCTGAGGGGCTGTGCCGGCATGCCCCTCACGTGATTCCGGCTTGTCCCTGAAGTGGTGCTGGTGTAGCGGGCAGGTGATTTTGGCGTGTCCGGCAGGTGCTTCAGTCGAGTTGAGCAGGTGGTTGCGACGTGCTCGGCAGGTGCTTCCGGCGTCTCCGGCACGTGTTTCTGGCACATCTGACTGGTGGTTCCGGCATGCCCAAAAGTTGATTCCGGTCTGTCCGGTAGGTGGTTCCGGCGTGCACAGCACGTGGTTCTGGTACGTCTCAGAGGTGGTTGCGTATGCCCAAAAGGTGATTCCGGACTGTCCGCCATGTGCTTCTGGCACGTCTGAGAGGTGGTTCCAACATGCCCGGCAGGTAATTTCGGAGAGTCGTCCAAGTGGTTCTGGCGTAGCCCACAGGTGATTTTGGCGTGTCCGGCAGGTGGTTCCGCCGTGCTCGGCAGGTGGTTCAGGCATGGCCGTCATGTGGTTCCAGTCTGTCCAGGACGTGATTCCAGCTTCTCCGGCAGGTGGTTCTGGCACCTCTGAGAGGTGGTTCCAACATGCCCGGCAGGTCATTTCGGAGAGTCGTCCAAGTGGTTCTGGCATAGCCCACAGGTGATTTTGGCGTGTCCGGCAGGTGGTTCCGCCGTGCTCGGCAGGTGGTTCAGGCATGGCCGTCACGTGGTTCCAGTCTGTCCAGGACGTGTTTCCAGCTTCTCCGGCAGGTGGTTCTGGTACGTCTGAGAGGTGGTTCCGCCATGGCTGGCAGGTGATCCCGGACCGTCCCCCAGGTGGTTCTGGCATAGCCAGCAGTTGATATTGGCCTGTCCGGCAGGTGGTTCCAGCGAGTCGAACAGGTGGCTCCGGCGTTCATGGCAGGTGGTTCCGGTCTGTCCGGTAGGTGTTTCCGGCGTGTCTGGCACGTGCTTCCGGCACGTCTTAGAGGTGGTTCCGGCATGCGCGGCAGGTGATTCCGTACTGTCCGCCAGGTGGTTCTGGCATACCCGGCAGGTGATTTTGGCGTGTCCGGCAGGTGTTTCTGGCGAGTCGAGCAGGTGGCTCCGGCATGCTCGGCAGGTGCTTCCGGCGTCTCCGGCACTTGGTTCTGGTGTGTCTGAGAGCTGGTTCAGGCATGTCCGGCAGATGATTCCGGAGTGTCCGCCAAGTGGTTCTGGCATACCCAGCAGGTGATTTTGGCGTGTCAGGGAGGTGGTACCGTTGAGTCGAGCAGGTGGTTCCGGCGTGCTCAGCAGGTGGTTCAGGCGGTTCTGGCAGGTGTTATCCGTCTGTTCGGGGTGTGGTTCCAGCATCTCATGAACACGTTTCTGGCACGTCTGAGATGTGGTTCCAGCCGGCCCGACAGGTGTTTCCGCAGTGTCCGCCAAGCGGTTCTGGCGTAGTTGGCAGGTGATTTTGGCATGACTTGCAGCTGGTTCCAGCAAGCCTGGCAGGTGATTCCAAAGTGTTCCCCAACTGGTTGTGGCGTAGCCGGCAGGTGATTTTTGCGTGATCGGCAGGTGGTTCTGGCGAGTCGAGCAGGTGGTTCCGGCGTGCTCGGCTGGTGCTTCCGGGGTCATTGGCACGGGGTTCTGGCATGTCTGAGAGGTGGTTCCTGCATGCCCGGCAAGTGATTCCGGAGTGTTCGCCAAGTGGTTCTGGCATAGTCGGCAGGTGATTTTGGCATGTCCGGCAGGTGGTTCAGGCGAGTTGAGCAGGTGGTTCCAACGTGCTTGGCAGGTGCTTCCGGCGTCTCCGGCACGTGTTTCTGGCACATCTGACAGGTGGTTCCGGCATGCCCGAAAAGTGATTCCGGTCTGTCCGGTAGGTGGTTCCAGCCTGCACGGCATGTGGTTCTGGTACGTCTCAGAGGTGGTTGCGCATGCCCAACAGGTGATTCCGGACTGTCCGCCACATGGTTCTGGCACGTCTGAGAGGTGGTTCCGGCATGCCCGGCAGGTCATCCCAGAGAGTCCTCCAAGTGGTTCTGGCATAACACGCAGGTGATTTTGGCGTGTCTGACAGGTTGTTCCATTGTGCTTGGCAGGTGGTTCAGGCTTGGCCGGCAGGTGGTTCCAGACTGTCCAGGACGTGTTTCCAGCTTCTCCGGCAGGTGGTTCTGGTACGTCTGAGAGGTGGTTCCGCCATGGCTGGCAGGCGATTCCGGACCGTCCCCAGTTGGTTCTGGCTTAGCCAGCAGTTGATATTGGCCTGTCCGGCAGGTGGTTCCAGCGAGTCGAACAGGTGGCTCCGGCGTGCTCGGCAGGTGGTTCCGGTCTGTCCGGTAGGTGATTCCGGCGTGTCCGGCACGTGCTTCCGGCACGTCTGAGAGGTGGTTCCGGCATGCGCGACAGGTGATTTCGGAGTGTCCGCCAGGTGGTTCTGGTGTACCCGGCAGGTGATTTTGGCGTGTCCGGCAGGTGTTTCTGGCGAGTCGATCAGTTTGCTCCGGCATGCTCGGCAGGTGCTTCCGGCGTCTCCGGCACTTGGTTCTGGTGTGTCTGAGAGCTGGTTCCGGCATGTTTGGCAGATGATTCCGGAGTGTCCGCCAAGTGGTTCTGGCATACCCGGCTGGTGATTTGGGCATGTCAGGTAGGTGGTTCTGGCGAGTCGAGCAGGTGGCTCCGGCGTGCTCGGCAGGTTGTTCAGACGGGTCTGGCAGGTGTTTTCCGTCTGTTCGGGGTGTGGTTCCAGCATCTCATGCACATGGTTCTGGCACGTCTGAGATGTGGTTCCGGCCGGCCCGACAGGTGTTTCCACAGTGTCCGCCAAGTGGTACTGGCGTAGTGGGCAGGTGATTTTGGCATGACCGGCAGGTGGTTCCAGCAAGCCCGGCAGGTGATTCCGAAGTGTTCCCCAACTGGTTGTGGCGTAGCCGGCAGGTGATTTTTGCGTGTCCGGCAGGTGGTTCTGGCGAGTCGAGCAGGTGGTTCCGGCGTGCTCGGCAGGTGCTTCCGGGGTCATTGGCACGTGGTTCTGGCATATCTGAGAGGTGGTTCCGGCATGCACGGCAGGTGATTCCGGAGTGTTCGCCAAGCGTTTCCGGCGTAGCCGGCAGGTGATTTTGCATGTCCAGCGGTCGTTCCGGCGGGTCGAGCCGGTGGTTCCGGCGTGTCCGGCAGGTGGTTCCGGTCTGTCCAGCAGGTGGTTCTGTGGTGTCCGGCACGAGGTTCAGTCTGAGAGGCTGTGCCGGCATGCCCCTCACGTGATTCCGGCTTGTCCCCGAAGTGGTGCTGGTGTAGCGGGCAGGTGATTTTGGCGTGTCCGGCAGGTGCTTCAGGCGAGTTGAGCAGGTGGTTGCGACGTGCTCGGCAGGTGCTTCCGGCGTCTCCGGCACGTGTTTCTGGCACATCTGACTGGTGGTTCCGGCATGCCCAAAAGTTGATTCCGGTCTGTCCGGTAGGTGGTTCCGGCGTGCACGGCACGTGGTTCTGGTACGTCTCAGAGGTGGTTGCGTATGCCCAACAGGTGATTCCGGACTGTCCGCCACGTGCTTCTGGCACGTCTGAGAGGTGGTTCCAACATGCCCGGCAGGTCATTTCGGAGAGTCGGCCAAGTGGTTCAGGCGTAGCCCGCAGGTGATTTTGGCGTGTCCGGCAGGTGGTTCCGCCGTGCTCGGCAGGTGGTTCAGGCATGGCTGTCACGTGGTCCCAGCCTGTCCAGGACGAGTTCCCAGCTTCTCCGGCAGGTGGTTCTGGTACGTCTGAGAGGCGGTTCCGCCACGGCTGGCAGGTGATCCCGGACTGTCCCCCAGGTGGTTCTGGCATAGCCAGCAGTTGATATTGGCCTGTCCGGCAGTTGGTTCCAGCGAGTCGAACAGGTGGCTCCGGCGTTCTTGGCAGGTGGTTCCGGTCTGTCCGGTAGGTGTTTCCGGCGTGTCTGGCACGTGCTTCCGGCACGTCTGAGAGGTGGTTCCGGCATGCGCGGCAGGTGATTCCGTAGTGTCCGCCAGGTGGTTCTGGCGTACCCGGCAGGTGATTTTGGCGTGTCCGGCAGGTGTTTCTGGCGAGTCGAGCAGGTGGCTCCGGCATGCTCGGCAGGTGCTTCCGGAGTCTCCGGCACTTGGTTCTGGTGTGTCTGAGAGCTGGTTCCAGCATGTCCGGCAGATGATTCCGGAGTGTCCGCCAAGTGGTTCTGGCATACCCAGCAGATGATTTTGGCGTGTCAGGGAGGTGGTACCGGTGAGTCGAGCAGGTGGTTCCGGCGTGCTCAGCAGGTGGTTCAGGCGGTTCTGGCAGCTGGTATCCGTCTGTTCGGGGTGTGGTTCCAGCATCTCATGAACACGTTTCTGGCACGTCTGAGATGTGGTTCCAGCCGGCCCGACAGGTGTTTCCGCAGTGTCCGCCAAGCGGTTCTGGCGTAGTTGGCAGGTGATTTTGGCATGACTGGCAGGTGGTTCCAGCAAGCCTGGCAGGTGATTCCAAAGTGTTCACCAACTGGTTGTGGCGTAGCCGGGGGGTGATTTTTGCGTGATCGGCAGGTGGTTCTGGCGAGTCGAGCAGGTGGTTCCGGCGTGCTTGGCTGGTGCTTCCGGGGTCATTGGCACGGGGTTCTGGCATGTCTGAGAGGTGGTTCCTGCATGCCCGGCAAGTGATTCCGGAGTGTTCGCCAAGTGGTTCTGGCATAGTCGGCAGGTGATTTTGGCATGTCCGGCAGGTGGTTCAGGCGAGTTGAGCAGGTTGTTCCAACGTGCTTGGCAGGTGCTTCCGGCGTCTCCGGCACATGTTTCTGGCACATCTGACAGGTGGTTCCGGCATGCCCGAAAGGTGATTCCGGTCTGTCCGGTAGGTGGTTCCAGCCTGCACGGCATGTGGTTCTGGTACGTCTCAGAGGTGGTTGCGCATGCCCAACAGGTGATTCCGGACTGTCCGCCACATGGTTCTGGCACGTCTGAGAGGTGGTTCCGGCATGCCCGGCAGGTCATCCCAGAGAGTCCTCCAAGTGGTTCTGGCATAACACGCAGGTGATTTTGGCGTGTCTGGCAGGTTGTTCCGTTGTGCTTGGCAGGTGGTTCAGGCTTGGCCGGCAGGTGGTTCCAGACTGTCCAGGACGTGTTTCCAGCTTCTCCGGCAGGTGGTTCAGGTACGTCTGAGAGGTGGTTCCGTCATGGCTGGCAGGCGATTCTGGACCGTCCCCCAGGTGGTTCTGGCATAGCCAGCAGTTGATATTGGCCTGTCCGGCAGGTGGTTCCAGCGAGTCGAACAGGTGGCTCCGGCGTGCTCGGCAAGTGGTTCCGGTCTGTCCGGTAGGTGATTCCGGCGTTTCCGGCACGTGCTTCCGGCACGTCTGAGAGGAGGTTCCGGCATGCGCGACAGGTGATTTCGGAGTGTCCGCCAGGTGGTTCTGGCGTACCCGGCAGGTGATTTTGGCGTGTCCGGCAGGTGTTTCTGGCGAGTCGAGCAGGTGGCTCCGGCATGCTCGGCAGGAGATTCCGGCGTCTCCGGCACGTGGTCTGGTGTGTCTGAGAGCTGGTTCCGGCATGTCCGGCAGATGATTCCGGAGTGTCCGCCAAGTGGTTCTGGCATACCCGGCTGGTGATTTGGGCATGTCAGGTAGGTGGCTCCGGCGTGCTCGGCAGGTTGTTCAGACGGGTCTGGCAGGTGTTTTCCGTCTGTTCGGGGTGTGGTTCCAGCATCTCATGCACATGGTTCTGGCACGTCTGAGATGTGGTTCCGGCCGGCCCGACAGGTGTTTCCACAGTGTCCGCCAAGTGGTACTGGCGTAGTTGGCAGGTGATGTTGGCATGACCGGCACGTGGTTCCAGCAAGCCCGGCAGGTGATTCCGAAGTGTTCCCCAACTGGTTGTGCCGTAGCCGGCTGGTGATTTTTGCGTGTCCGGCAGGTGGTTCTGGCGAGTCGAGCAGGTGGTTCCGGCATGCTCTGCAGGTGCTTCCGGGGTCATTGGCACGTGGTTCTGGCATATCTGAGAGGTGGTTCCGGCATGCCCGGCGGGTGATTCCGGAGTGTTCGCCAAGTGTTTCCGGCGTAGCCGGCAGGTGATTTTGCATGTCCAGCGGTCGTTCCGGCGGGTGGAGCCGGTGGTTCCGGCGTGTCCGGCAGGTGGTACCGGTCTGTCCGGCAGGTGGTTCTGTGGTGTCCGGCACGAGGTTCAGTCTGAGGGGCTGTGCCGGCATGCCCCTCACGTGATTCCGGCTTGTCCCTGAAGTGGTGCTGGTGTAGCGGGCAGGTGATTTTGGCGTGTCCGGCAGGTGCTTCAGTCGAGTTGAGCAGGTGGTTGCGACGTGCTCGGCAGGTGCTTCCGGCGTCTCCGGCACGTGTTTCTGGCACATCTGACTGGTGGTTCCGGCATGCCCAAAAGTTGATTCCGGTCTGTCCGGTAGGTGGTTCCGGCGTGCACAGCACGTGGTTCTGGTACGTCTCAGAGGTGGTTGCGTATGCCCAAAAGGTGATTCCGGACTGTCCGCCATGTGCTTCTGGCACGTCTGAGAGGTGGTTCCAACATGCCCGGCAGGTCATTTCGGAGAGTCGTCCAAGTGGTTCTGGCGTAGCCCACAGGTGATTTTGGCGTGTCCGGCAGGTGGTTCCGCCGTGCTCGGCAGGTGGTTCAGGCATGGCCGTCATGTGGTTCCAGTCTGTCCAGGACGTGATTCCAGCTTCTCCGGCAGGTGGTTCTGGCACCTCTGAGAGGTGGTTCCAACATGCCCGGCAGGTCATTTCGGAGAGTCGCCCAAGTGGTTCTGGCGTAGCCCGCAGGTGATTTTGGCGTGTCCGGCAGGTGGTTCCGCCGTGCTCGGCAGGTGGTTCAGGCATGGCCGTCACGTGGTTCCAGCCTGTCCAGGACGAGTTCCCAGCTTCTCCGGCAGGTGTTTCTTTTTGCGTCTGAGAGGTGGCTCCGCCATGGCTGGCAGGTGATTCTGGACCGTCCCCCAGGTGGTTCTGGCATAGCCAGCAGTTGATATTGGCCTGTCCGGCAGGTGGTTCCAGGGAGTCGAACAGGTGGCTCCGGCCTGCTCGGCAGGTGGTTCCGGTCTGTCCGGTAGGTGATTCCGGCGTGTCCGGCACGTGCTTCCGGCACGTCTGAGAGGTGGTTCCGGCATGCGCGACAGGTGATTTCGGAGTGTCCGCCAGGTGGTTCTGGCGTACCCGGCAGGTGATTTTGGCGTGTCCGGCAGGAGTTTCTGGCGAGTCGAGCAGGTGGCTCCGGCATGCTCGGCAGGTGCTTCCGGCGTCTCCGGCATGTGGTTCTGGTGTGTCTGAGAGCTGGTTCCGGCATGTCCGGCAGATGATTCCGGCGTGTCCCCCAAGTGGCTCTGGCATACCCGGCTGGTGATTTGGGCATGTCAGGTAGGTGGTTCCGGCGAGTCGAGCAGGTGGCTCCGGCGTGCTCGGCAGGTTGTTCAGACGGGTCTGGCAGGTGTTTTACGTCTGTACGGGGTGTGGTTCCAGCATCTCATGCACATGGTTGTGGCACGTCTGAGATGTGGTTCCGGCCGGCCCGACAGGTGTTTCCACAGTGTCCGCCAAGTGGTACTGGCGTAGTTGGCAGGTGATTTTGGCATGACCGGCAGGTGGTTCCAGCAAGCGCGGCAGGTGATTCCGAAGTGTTCCCCAACTGGTTGTGGCGTAGCCAGCAGGTGATTTTTGGGTGTCCGGCAGGTGGTTCTGGCGAGTCGAGCAGGTGGTTCCGGGGTGCTCGGCAGGTGCTTCCGGGGTCATTGGCACGTGGTTCTGGCATATCTGAGAGGTGGTTCCGGCATGCCCGGCAGGTGATTCCGGAGTGTTCGCCAAGTGTTTCCAGAGTAGCCGGCAGGTGATTTTGCATGTCCAGCGGTCGTTCCGGCGGGTAAAGCCGGTAGTTCCGGCGTGCCCGGCAGGTGGTTCCGGTCTGTCCGGCAGGTGGTTCTGTGGTGTCCGGCACGAGGTTCAGTCTGAGGGGCTGTGCCGGCATGCCCCTCACGTGATTCCGGCTTGTCCCCGAAGTGGTGGTGGTGTAGCGGGCAGGTGATTTTGGCGTGTCCGGCAGGTGGTTCAGGCGAGTTGAGCAGGTGGTTGCGACGTGCTCGGCAGGTGCTTCCGGCGTCTCCGGCACGGGTTTCTGGCACATCTGACTGGTGGTTCCGGCATGCCCAAAATTTGATTCCGGTCTGTCCGGTAGGTGGTTCCGGCGTGCACGGCACGTGGTTCTGGTGCGTGTCAGAGGTGGTTGTGTATGCCCAACAGGTGATTCCGGACTGTCCGCCACGTGCTTCTGGCACGTCTGAGAGGTGGTTCCAACATGCCCGGCAGGTCATTTCGGAGAGTCGTCCAAGTGGTTCTGGCGTAGCCTGCAGGTGATTTTGGCGTGTCCGACATGTGGTTCCGCCGTGCTCGGCAGGTGGTTCAGGCATGGCCGTCACGTGGTTCCAGTCTGTCCAGGACGTGTTTCCAGCTTCTCCGGCAGGTGGTTCTGGTACGTCTGAGAGGTGGTTCCGCCATGGCTGGCAGGTGATCCCGGACTGTCCCCCAGGTGGTTCTGGCATAGCCAGCAGTTGATATTGGCCTGTCCGGCAGGTGGTTCCAGCGAGTCGAACAGGTGGCTCCGGCGTTCTTGGCAGGTGGTTCCGGTCTGTCCGGTAGGTGTTTCCGGCGTGTCTGGCACGTGCTTCCGGCACGTCTGAGAGGTGGTTCCGGCATGCGCGACAGGTGATTTCGGAGTGTCCGCCAGGTGGTTCTGGCGTACCCGGCAGGTGATTTTGGCGTGTCCGGCAGGTGTTTCTGGCGAGTCGAGCAGGTGGCTCCGGCATGCTCGGCAGGTGCTTCCGGCGTCTGCGGCACTTGGTTCTGGTATGTCTGAGAGCTGGTTCCGGCATGTCCGGCAGATGATTCCGGAGTGTCCGCCAAGTGGTTCTGGCATACCCAGCAGGTGATTTTGGCGTGTCAGGGAGGTGGTACCGGTGAGTCGAGCAGGTGGTTCCGGCGTGCTCAGCAGGTGGTTCAGGCGGTTCTGGCAGGTGGTATCCGTCTGTTCGGGGTGTGGTTCCAGCATCTCATGAACACGTTTCTGGCACGTCTGAGATGTGGTTCCAGCCGGCCAGACAGGTGTTTCCGCAGTGTCCGCCAAGCGGTTCTGGCGTAGTTGGCAGGTGATTTTGGCATGACTGGCAGGTGGTTCCAGCAAGCCTGGCAGGTGATTCCAAAGTGTTCACCAACTGGTTGTGGTGTAGCCGGCAGGTGATTTTTGCGTGATCGGCAGGTGGTTCTGGCGAGTCGAGCAGGTGGTTCCGGCGTGCTCGGCTGGTGCTTCCGGGGTCATTGGCACGGGGTTCTGGCATGTCTGAGAGGTGGTTCCTGCATGCCCGGCAAGTGATTCCGGAGTGTTCGCCAAGTGGTTCTGGCATAGTCGGCAGGTGATTTTGGCATGTCCGGCAGGTGGTTCAGGCGAGTTGAGCAGGTGGTTCCAACGTGCTTGGCAGGTGCTTCCGGCGTCTCCGGCACGTGTTTCTGGCACATCTGACAGGTGGTTGCGGCATGCCCGAAAGGTGATTCCGGTCAGTCCGGTAGGTGGTTCCAGCCTGCACGGCATGTGGTTCTGGTACGTCTCAGAGGTGGTTGCGCATGCCCAACAGGTGATTCTGGACTGTCCACTACATGGTTCTGGCACGTCTGAGAGGTGGTTCCTGCATGCCCGGCAAGTGATTCCGGAGTGTTCGCCAAGTGGTTCTGGCATAGTCGGCAGGTGATTTTGGCATGTCCGGCAGGTGGTTCAGGCGAGTTGAGCAGGTGGTTCCAACGTGCTTGGCAGGTGCTTCCGGCGTCTGCAGCACGTGTTTCTGGCACATCTGACAGGTGGTTCCGGCATGCCCGAAACGTGATTCCGGACTGTCCGGTAGGTGGTCCCAGCCTGCACGGCATGTGGTTCTGGTACGTCTCAGAGGTGGTTGCGCATGCCCAACAGGTGATTCCGGACTGTCCGCCACATGGTTCTGGCACGTCTAAGAGGTGGTTCCGGCATGCCCGGCAGGTCATCCCAGAGAGTCCTCCAAGTGGTTCTGGCACAACACGCGGGTGATTTTGGCGTGTCTAGCAGGTTGTTCCGTTGTGCTTGGCAGGTGGTTCAGGCTTGGCCGGCAGGTGGTTCCAGACTGTCCAGGACGTGTTTCCAGCTTTTCCGGCAGGTGGTTCTGGTACGTCTGAGTGGTGGTTCCGCCACGGCTGGCAGGTGATTCCGGACCGTCCCCCAGGTGGTTCTGGCATAGCCAGCAGTTGATATTGGCCTGTCCGGCAGGTGGTTCCAGCGAGTCGAACAGGTGGCTCTGGCGTGCTCGGCAGGTGGTTCCGGTCTGTCCGGCAGGTGATTCCGGCGTGTCCGGCACTTGCTTCCGGCACGTCTGAGACGTGGTTCCGGCATGCGCGACAGGTGATTTCGGAGTGTCCGCCAGGTGGTTCTGGCGTACCCGGCAGGTGATTTTGGCGTGTCCGGCAGGTGTTTCTGGCGAGTCGAGCAGGTGGCTCCGGCCTGCTCGGCAGGTGCTTCCGGCGTCTCCGGCACGTGGTTCTGGTGTGTCTGAGAGCTGGTTCCGGCATGTCCGGCAGATGATTCCGGCCTGTCCCCCAAGTGGTTCTGGCATACCCGGCTGGTGATTTGGGCATGTCAGGTAGGTGGTTCCGGCGAGTCGAGCAGGTGGCTCCGGCGTGCTCGGCAGGTTGTTCAGACGGGTCTGGCAGGGGTTTTCCATCTGTTCGGGGTGTGGTTCCAGCATCTCATGCACATGGTTCTGGCACGTCTGAGATGTGGTTCCGGCCGGCCCGACAGGTGTTTCCACAGTGTCCGCCAAGTGGTACTGGCGTAGTTGGCAGGTGATTTTGGCATGACCGGCAGGTGGTTCCAGCAAGCCCGGCAGGTGATTCCGAAGTGTTCCCCAACTGGTTGTGGCGTAGCCGGCAGGTGATTTTTGCGTGTCCGGCAGGTGGTTCTGGCGAGTCGAGCAGGTGGTTCCGGCGTGCTCGGCAGGTGCTTCCGGGGTCATTGGCACGTGGTTCTGGCATATCTGAGAGGTGGTTCCGGCATGCCCGGCATGTGATTCCGGAGTGTTCGCCAAGTGTTTCCGGCGTAGCCGGCAGGTGATTTTGCATGTCCAGCAGTCGTTCCGGCGTGTCGAGCCGGTAGTTCCGGCGTGTCCGGCAGGTGGTTCCGGTCTGTCCGGCAGGTGGTTCTGTGGTGTCCGGCACAAGGTTCAGTCTGAGAGGCTGTGCCGGCATGCCCCTCACGTGATTCCGGCTTGTCCCCGAAGTGGTGCTGGTGTAGCGGGCAGGTGATTTTGGCGTGTCCGGCAGGTGGTTCAGGCGAGTTGAGCAGGTGGTTGCGACGTGCTCGGCAGGTGCTTCCGGCGTCTCCGGCACGTGTTTCTGGCACATCTGACTGGTGGTTCCGGCATGCCCAAAAGTTGATTCCGGTCTGTCCGGTAGGTGGTTCCGGCGTGCACGGCACGTGGTTCTGGTACGTGTCAGAGGTGGTTGCGTATCGCCAACAGGTGATTCCGGACTGTCCGCCACATGCTTCTGGCACGTCTGAGAGGTGGTTCCAACATGCCCGGCAGGTCATTTCGGAGAGTCGTCCAAGTGGTTCTGGCGTAGCCCGCAGGTGATTTTTGAGTGTCCGGCAGGTGGTTCTGGCGAGTCGAGCAGGTGGTTCCGGCGTGCTCGGCAGGTGCTTCCGGGGTCATTGGCACGTGGTTCTGGCATATCTGAGAGGTGGTTCCGGCATGCCCGGCAGGTGATTCCGGAGTGTTCGCCAAGTGTTTCCGGCGTAGCCGACAGGTGATTTTGCATGTCCAGCGGTCGTTGCGGCGGGTCGAGCCGGTGGTTGCGGCGTGTCCGTCAGGTGGTTCCCGTCTGTCCGGCAGCTGGTTCTGTGGTGTCCGGCACGAGGTTCAGTCTGAGAGGCTGTGCCGGCATGCCCCTCACGTGATTCCGTCTTGTCCCCGAAGTGGTGCTGGTGTAGCGGGCAGGTGATTTTGGCGTGTCCGGCAGGTGGTTCAGGCGAGTTGAGCAGGTGGTTGCGACGTGCTCGGTAGGTGCTTCCGGCGTCTCCGGCACGTGTTTCTGGCACATCTGACTGGTGGTTCCGGCATTCCCAAAAGTTGATTCCGGTCTGTCCGGTAGGTGGTTCCGGCGTGCACGGCACGTGGTTCTGGTACGTCTCAGAGTTGGTTGCGTATGCCCAACAGGTGATTCCGGACTGTCCGGCACGTGCTTCTGGCACGTCTGAGAGGTGGTTCCAACATGCCCGGCAGGTCATTTCGGAGTGTCGTCCAAGAGGTTCTGGCGTAGCCAACAGGCGATTTTGGAGTGTCTGGCAGGTGGTTCCGCCGTGCTCGGCAGGTCGTTCAGGCATGGCCGTCACGTGGTTCCAGTCTGTCCAGGACGTGTTTCCAGCTTCTCCGGCAGGTGGTTCTGGTACCTCTGAGAGGTGGTTCCGCCATGGCTGGCAGGTGATCCCGGACTGTCCCCCAGGTGGTTCTGGCATAGCCAGCAGTTGATATTGGCCTGTCCGGCACGTGGTTCCAGCGAGTCGAACAGGTGGCTCCGGCGTTCTTGGCAGGTGGTTCCGGTCTGTCCGGTAGGTGTTTCCGGCGTATCTGGCACGTGCTTCCGGCACGTCTGAGAGGTGGTTCCGGCTTGCGCGGCAGGTGATTCCCAAGTGTCCGACAGGTGGTTCTGGCATACCCGGCAGTTGATTTTGGCGTGTCCGGCAGGTGTTTCTGGCGAGTCGAGCAGGTGGCTCCGGCATGCTCGGCAGGTGCTTCCGGCGTCTCCGGCACTTGGTTCTGGTGGGTCTGAGAGCTGGTTCCGGCATGTCCGGCAGATGATTCCGGAGTGTCCGCCAAGAGGTTCTGGCATACCCAGCAGGTGATTTTGGCGTGTCAGGGAGGTGGTACCGTTGAGTCGAGCAGGTGGTTCCGGCGTGCTCAGCAGGTGGTTCAGGCGGTTCTGGCAGGTGGTATCCGTCTGTTCGGGGTGTGGTTCCAGCATCTCATGAACACGTTTCTGGCACGTCTGAGATGTGGTTCCAGCCGGCCCGACAGGTGTTTCCGCAGTGTCCGCCAAGCGGTTCTGGCGTAGTTGGCAGGTGATTTTGGCATGACTGGCAGGTGGTTCCAGCAAGCCTGGCAGGTGATTCCAAAGTGTTCACCAACTGGTTGTGGCGTAGCCGGCAGGTGATTTTTGCGTGATCGGCAGGTGGTTCTGGCGAGTCGAGCAGGTGGTTCCGGCGTGCTCGGCTGGTGCTTCCGGGGTCATTGGCACGGGGTTCTGGCATGTCTGAGAGGTGGTTCCTGCATGCCCGGCAAGTGATTCCGGAGTGTTCGCCAAGTGGTTCTGGCATAGTCGGCAGGTGATTTTGGCATGTCCGGCAGGTGGTTCAGGCGAGTTGAGCAGGTGGTTCCAACGTGCTTGGCAGGTGCTTCCGGCGTCTCCGGCACGTGTTTCTGGCACATCTGACAGGTGGTTCCGGCATGCCCGAAAGGTGATTCCGGTCTGTCCGGTAGGTGGTTCCAGCGAGTCGAACAGGTGTCTCTGGCGTGCTAGGCAGGTGGTTCCGGTCTGTCCGGTAGGTGATTCCGGCATGTCCAGCACGTGCTTCCGGCACGTCTGAGAGGTGGTTCCGGCATGCTCGACAGGTGATTTCGTAGTGTCCGCCAGGTGGTTCTGGCGTACCCGGCAGGTGATTTTTGCGTATCCGGCAGGTGGTTCTGGCAAGTCGAGCAGGTGGTTCCGGCGTGCTCGGCAGGTGCTTCCGGGGTCATTGGCACGTGGTTCTGGCACATCAGAGAGGTGGTTCCGGCATGCCCGGCAGGTGATTCCGGAGTGTTCGCCAAGTGTTTCTGGCGTAGCCGGCAGGTGATTTTGCATGTCCAGCGGTCGTTGCGGCGGGTCGAGCCGGTGTTTCCGGCGTGTCCGGCAGGTGGTTCCGGTCTGTACGGCAGGTGGTTCTGTGGTGTCCGGCACGAGGTTCAGTCTGAGAGGCTGTGCCGGCATGCCCCTCACGTGATTCCGGCTTGTCCCCGAAGTGGTGCTGGTGTAGCGGGCAGGTGATTTTGGCGTGTCCGGCAGGTGGTTCAGGCGAGTTGAGCAGGTGGTTGCGACGTGCTCGGCAGGTGCTTCCGGCGTCTCCGGCACGTGTTTCTGCCACATCTGACTGGTGGTTCCGGCATGCCCAAAAGTTGATTCCGGTCTGTCCGGTAGGTGGTTCCGGCGTGCACGGCACGTGGTTCTGGTACGTCTCAGAGGTGGTTGCGTATGCCCAACAGGTGATTCCGGACTGTCCGCCACGTGCTTCTGGCACGTCTGAGAGGTGGTTCCAACATGCCCGGCAGGTCATTTCGGAGAGTCGTCCAAGTGGTTCTGGCGTAGCCCGCAGGTGATTTTGGCGTGTCCGGCAGGTGGTTCCGCCGTGCTCGGCAGGTGGTTCAGGCATGGCCGTCACGTGGTTCCAGTCTGTCCAGGACGTGTTTCCAGCTTCTCCGGCAGGTGGTTCTGGTACGTCTGAGAGGTGGTTCCGCCATGGCTGGCAGGTGATCCCGGACTGTCCCCCAGGTGGTTCTGGCATAGCCAGCAGTTGATATTGGCCTGTCCGGCAGGTGGTTCCAGCGAGTCGAACAGGTGGCTCCGGCGTTCTTGGCAGGTGGTTCCGGTCTGTCCGGTAGTTGTTTCCAGCGTGTCTGGCACGTGCTTCCGGCACGTCTGAGAGGTGGTTCCGGCATGCGCGACAGGTGATTTCGGAGTGTCCGCCAGGTGGTTCTGGCGCACCCGGCAGGTGATTTTGGCGTGTCCGGCAGGTGTTTCTGGCGAGTCGAGCAGGTGGCTCCGGCATGCTCGGCAGGTGCTTCCGGCGTCTCCGGCACTTGGTTCTGGTGTGTCTGAGAGCTGGTTCCGGCATGTCCGGCAGATGATTCCGGAGTGTCCGCCAAGTGGTTCTGGCATACCCAGCAGGTGATTTTGGCGTGTCAGGGAGGTGGTACCGGTGAGTCGAGCAGGTGGTTCCGGCGTGCTCGGCAGGTGGTTCAGGCGGTTCTGGCAGGTGGTATCCGTCTGTTCGTGGTGTGGTTCCAGCATCTCATGAACACGTTTCTGGCACGTCTGAGATGTGGTTCCAGCCGGCCCGACAGGTGTTTCCGCAGTGTCCGACAAGCGGTTCTGGCGTAGTTGGCAGGTGATTTTGGCATGATTGGCAGCTGGTTCCAGCAAGCCTGGCAGGTGATTCCAAAGTGTTCACCAACTGGTTGTGGCGTAGCCGGCAGGTGATTTTTGCGTGATCGGCAGGTGGTTCTGGCGAGTCGAGCAGGTGGTTCCGGCGTGCTCGGCTGGTGCTTCCGCGGTCATTGGCACGGGGTTCTGGCATGTCTGAGAGGTGGTTCCTGCATGCCCGGCAAGTGATTCCGGAGTGTTCGCCAAGTGGTTCTGGCATAGTCGGCAGGTGATTTTGGCATGTCCGGCAGGTGGTTCAGGCGAGTTGAGCAGGTGGTTCCAACGTGCTTGGCAGGTGCTTCCGGCGTCTCCGGCACGTGTTTCTGGCACATCTGACAGGTGGTTCCGGCATGCCCGAAAGGTGATTCCGGTCTGTCCGGTAGGTAGTTCCAGCCTGCACGGCATGTGGTTCTTTTACGTCTCAGAGGTGGTTGCGCATGCCCAACAGGTGATTCCGGACTGTCCGCCACATGGTTCTGGCACGTCTGAGAGGTGGTTCCGGCATGCCCGGCAGGTCATCCCAGAGAGTCCTCCAAGTGGTTCTGGCATAACACGCAGGTGATTTTGGCGTGTCTGGCAGGTTGTCCCGTTGTGCTTGGCAGGTGGTTCAGGCTTGGCCGGCAGGTGGTTCCAGACTGTCCAGGACGTGTTTCCAGCTTCTCCGGCAGGTGGTTCTGGTACGTCTGAGAGGTGGTTCCGCCATGGCTGGCAGGTGATTCCGGACCGTCCCCGAGGTGGTTCTGGCATAGCCAGCAGTTGATATTGGCCTGTCCAGCAGGTGGTTCCAGAGAGTCGAACAGGTCGCTCCGGCGTGCTCGGCAGGTGGTTCGGGTCTGTCCGGTAGGTGATTCCGGCGTGTCCAGCACGTGCTTCCGGCACGTCTGAGAGGTGGTTCCGGCATGCGCGACAGGTGATTTCGGAGTGTCCGCCAGGTGGTTCTGGCGTACCCGGCAGGTAATTTTGGCGTGTCCGGCAGGTGTTTCTGGCGAGTCGAGCAGGTGGCTCCGGCATGCTCGGCAGGTGCTTCCGGCGTCTCCGGCACGTGGTTCTGCTGTGTCTGAGAGCTGGTTCCGGCATGTCCGGCAGATGATTCCGGAGTGTCCGCCAAGTGGTTCTGGCATACCCGGCTGGTGATTTGGGCATGTCAGGTAGGTGGTTCCGGCGAGTCGAGCAGGTGGCTCCGGCGTGCTCGGCAGGTTGTTCAGACGGGTCTGGCAGGTGTTTTCCGTCTGTTCGGGGTGTGGTTCCAGCATCTCATGCACATGGTTGTGGCACGTCTGAGATGTGGTTCCGGCCGGCCCGACAGGTGTTTCCACAGTGTCCGCCAAGTGGTACTGGCGTAGTTGGCAGGTGATTTTGGCATGACCGGCAGGTGGTTCCAGCAAGCCCGGCAGGTGCTTCCGGGGTCATTGGCACGTGGTTCTGGCATATCTGAGAGGTGGTTCCGGCATGCCCGGCAGGTGATTCCGGAGTGTTCGCCAAGCGTTTCCGGCGTAGCCGGCAGGTGATTTTGCATGTCCAGCGGTCGTTGCGGCGGGTCGAGCCGGTGGTTCCGGCGTGTCCGGCAGGTGGTTCCGGTCTGTCCGGCAGGTGGTTCTGTGGTGTCCGGCACGAGGTTCAGTCTGAGAGGCTGTGCCGGCATGCCCCTCACGTGATTCCGGCTTGTCCCCGAAGTGGTGCTGGTGTAGCGGGCAGGTGATTTTGGCGTGTCCGGCAGGTGGTTCAGGCGAGTTGAGCAGGTGGTTGCGACGTGCTCGGCAGGTGCTTCCGGCGTCTCCGGCATGTGTTTCTGGCACACCTGACTGGTGGTTCCGGCATGCCCAAAAGTTGATTCCGGTCTGTCCGGTAGGTGGTTCCGGCGTGCACGGCACGTGGTTCTGGTACGTCTCAGAGGTGGTTGCGTATGCCCAACATACTGATTCCGGACTGTCCGCCACGTGCTTCTGGCACGTCTGAGAGGTGGTTCCAACATGCCCGGCAGGTCATTTCGGAGAGTCGTCCAAGTGGTTCTGGCGTAGCCCGCAGGTGATTTTGGCGTGTCCGGCAGGTGGTTCCGCCGTGCTCGGCAGGTGGTTCAGGCATGGCCGTCACGTGGTTCCAGTCTGTCCAGGACGTGTTTCCAGCTTCTCCGGCAGGTGGTTCTGGTACGTCTGAGAGGTGGTTCCGCCATGGCTGGCAGGTGATCCCAGACTGTCCCCCAGGTGGTTCAGGCATAGCCAGCAGTTGATATTGGCCTCTCCGGCAGGTGGTTATAGCGAGTCGAGCAGGTGGCTCCGGCGTGCTCGGCAGGTTGTTCAGACGGGTCTGGCAGGTGTTTTCCGTCTGTTCGGGGTGTGGTTCCAGCATCTCATGCACATGGTTCTGGCACGTCTGAGATGTGGTTCCGGCCGGCCCTACAGGTGTTTCCACAGTGTCCGCCAAGTGGTACTGGCGTAGTTGGCAGGTGATTTTGGCATGACCGGCAGGTGGTTCCAGCAAGCCCGGCAGGTGATTCCGAAGTGTTCCCCAACTGGTTGTGGCGTAGCCGGCAGGTGATTTCTGCGTGTCCGGCAGGTGGTTCTGGCGAGTCGAGCAGGTGGTTCCGGCGTGCTCGGCAGGTGCTTCCGGGGTCATTGGCACGTGGTTCTGGCATATCTGAGAGGTGGTTCCGGCATGCCCGGCAGGTGATTCCGGAGTGTTCGCCAAGTGTTTCCGGCGTAGCCGGCAGGTGATTATGCATGTCCAGCAGTCGTTCCGGCGGGTCGAGCCGGTGGTTCCGGCGTGTCCGGCAGGTGGTTCCGGTCTGTCCGGCAGGTGGTTCTGTGGTGTCCGGCACGAGGTTCAGTCTGAGAGGCTGTGCCGGCATGCCCCTCACGTGATTCCGTCTTGTCCCCGAAGTGGTGCTGGTGTAGCGGGCATGTGATTTTGGCGTGTCCGGCAGGTGGTTCAGGCGAGTTGAGCAGGTGGTTGCGACGTGCTCGGCAGGTGCTTCCGGCGTCTCCGGCACGTGTTTCTGGCACATCTGACTGGTGGTTCCGGCATGCCCAAAACTTGATTCCGGTCTGTCCGGTAGGTGGTTCCGGCGTGCACGGCACGTGGTTCTGGTTCGTGTCAGAGGTGGTTGCGTATGCCCAACAGGTGATTCCGGACTGTCCGCCACGTGCTTCTGGCACATCTGAGAGGTGGTTCCAACATGCCCGGCGGGTCATTTCGGAGAGTCGTCCAAGTGGTTCTGGCGTAGCCCGCAGGTGATTTTGGCGTGTCCGGCAGGTGGTTCCGCCGTGCTCGGCAGGTGGTTCAGGCATGGCCGTCACGTGGTTCCAGTCTGTCCAGGACGTGTTTCCAGCTTCTCCGGCAGGTGGTTCTGGTACGTCTGAGAGGTGGTTCCGCCATGGCTGGCAGGTGATCCCGGACTGTCCCCCAGGTGGTTCTGGCATATCCAGCAGTTGATATTGGCCTGTCCGGCATGTGATTCCAGCGAGTCGAACAGGTGGCTCCGGCGTTCTTGGCAGGTGGTTCCGGTCTGTCCGGTAGGTGTTTCCGGCGTGTCTGGCACGTGCTTCCGGCACGTCTGAGAGGTGGTTCCGGCATGCGCGGCAGGTGATTCCGTAGTGTCCGCCAGGTGGTTCTGGCGTACCCGGCAGGTGATTTTGGCGTGTCCGGCAGGTGTTTCTGGCGAGTCGAGCAGGTGGCTCCGGCATGCTCGGCAGGTGATTCCGGCGTCTCCGGCACTTGGTTCTGGTGTGTCTGAGAGCTGGTTCCGGCATGTCCGGCAGATGATTCCGGAGTGTCCGCCAAGTGGTTCTGGCATACCCAGAAGGTGATTTTGGCGTGTCAGGGAGGTGGTACGGTTGAGTCGAGCAGGTGGTTCCGGCGTGCTCAGCAGGTGGTTCAGGCGGTTCTGGCAGGTGGTATCCGTCTGTTCGGGGTGTGGTTCCAGCATCTCATGAACACGTTTCTGGCACGTCTGAGATGTGGTTCCAGCCGGCCCGACAGGTGTTTCCGCAGTGTCCGCCAAGCGGTTCTGGCGTAGTTGGCAGGTGATTTTGGCATGACTGGCAGGTGGTTCCAGCAAGCCTGGCAGGTGATTCCAAAGTGTTCCCCAACTGGTTGTGGCATAGCCGGCAGGCGATTTTTGCGTGATCGGCAGGTGGTTCTGGCGAGTCGAGCAGGTGGTTCCGGCGTGCTCGGCTGGTGCTTCCGGGGTCATTGGCACGGGGTTCTGGCATGTCCGAGAGGAGGTTCCTGCATGCCCGGCAAGTGATTCCGGAGTGTTCGCCAAGTGTTTCTGGCATAGTCGGCAGGTGATTTTGGCATGTCCGGCAGGTGGTTCAGGCGAGTTGAGCAGGTGGTTCCAACGTGCTTGGCAGGTGCTTCCGGCGTCTCCGGCACGTGTTTCTGGCACATCTGACAGTTGGTTCCTGCATGCCCAACAGGTGATTCCGGACTGTCCGCCACATGGTTCTGGCACGTCTGAGAGGTGGTTCCGGCATGCCCGGCAGGTCATCCCAGAGAGTCCTCCAAGTGGTTCTGGCATAACACGCAGGTGATTTTGGCGTGTCTGGCAGGTTGTTCCGTTGTGCTTGGCAGGTGGTTCAGGCTGGGCCGGCAGGTGGTTCCAGACTGTCCAGGACGTGTTTCCAGCTTCTCCGGCAGGTGGTTCTGGTACGTCTGAGAGGTTGTTCCGCCATGGTTGGCAGGTGATTCCGGACCGTCCCCCAGGTGGTTCTGGCATAGCCAGCAGTTGATATTGGCCTGTCCGGCAGGTGGTTCCAGCGAGTCGAACAGGTGGCTCCGGCGTGCTCGGCAGGTGGTTCCAGTCTGTCCGGTAGGTGATTCCGGCGTGTCCGGCACGTGCTTCCGGCACGTCTGAGCGGTGGTTCCGGCATGCGCGACAGGTGATTTCGGAGTGTCCGCCAGGTGGTTCTGGCGTACCCGGCAGGTGATTTTGGCGTGTCCGGCAGGTGTTTCTGGCGAGTCGAGCAGGTGGCTCCGGCATGCTCGGCAGGTGCTTCCGGCGTCTCCGGCACATGGTTCTGGTGTGTCTGAGAGCTGGTTCCGGCATGTCCGGCAGATGATTCCAGAGTGTCCGCCAAGTGGTTCTGGCATACCCGGCTGTTGATTTGGGCATGTCAGGTAGGTGGTTCCGGCGAGTCGAGCAGGTGGCTCCGGCGTGCTCGGCAGGTTGTTCAGACGGGTCTGGCAGGGGTTTTCCGTCTGTTCGGGGTGTGGTTCCAGCATCTCATGCACATGGTTGTGGCACGTCTGAGATGTGGTTCCGGCCGGCCCGACAGGTGTTTCCACAGTGTCCGCCAAGTGGTACTGGCGTAGTTGGCAGGTGATTTTGGCATGACCGGCAGGTGGTTCCAGCAAGCCCTGCAGGTGATTCCGAAGTGTTCCCCAACTGGTTGTGGCGTAGCCGGCAGGTGATTTTTGCGTGTCCGGCAGGTGGTTCTGGCGAGTCGAGCAGGTGGTTCCGGCGTGCTCGGCAGGTGCTTCCGGGGTCATTGGCACGTGGTTCTGGCATATCTGAGAGGTGGTTCCGGCATGCCCGGCAGGTGATTCCGGAGTGTTCGCCAAGTGTTTCCGGCGTAGCCGGCAGGTGATTTTGCATGTCCAGCGGTCGTTCCGGCGGGTCGAGCCGGTGGTTCCGGCGTGTCCGGCAGGTGGTTCCGGTCTGTCCGGCAGGTGGTTCTGTGGTGTCCGGCACGAGGTTCAGTCTGAGAGGCTGTGCCGGCATGCCCCTCACGTGATTCCGGCTTGTCCCCGAAGTGGTGCTGGTGTAGCGGGCAGGTGATTTTGGCGTGTCCGGCAGGTGGTTCAGGCGAGTTGAGCAGGTGGTTGCGACGTGCTCGGCAGGTGCTTCCGGCGTCTCCGGCACGGGTTTCTGGCACATCTGACTGGTGGTTCCGGCATGCCCAAAAGTTGATTCCGGTCTGTCCGGTAGGTGGTTCCGGCGTGCACGGCACGTGGTTACGGTACGTGTCAGAGGTGGTTGCGTATGCCCAACAGGTGATTCCGGACTGTCCGCCACGTGCTTCTGGCACGTCTGAGAGGTGGTTCCAACATGCCCGGCAGGTCATTTCGGAGAGTCGTCCAAGTGGTTCTGGCATAGCCCACAGGTGATTTTGGCGTGTCCGGCAGGTGGTTCCGCCGTGCTCGGCAGGTGGTTCAGTCATGGCCGTCGCGTGGTTCCAGTCTGTCCAGGAGGTGTTTCCAGCTTCTCCGGCAGGTGGTTCTGGTACGTCTGAGAGGTGGTTCCGCCATGGCTGGCAGGTGATCCCGGACTGTCCCCCAGGTGGTTCTGGCATAGCCAGCAGTTGATATTGGCCTGTCCGGCAGGTGGTTCCAGCGAGTCGAACAGGTGGCTCCGGCGTTCTTGGCAGGTGGTTCCGGTCTGTCCGGTAGGTGTTTCCGGCGTGTCTGGCACGTGCTTCCGGCATGCGCGGCAGGTGATTCCGTAGTGTCCGCCACGTGGTTCTGGCATACCCGGCAGGTGATTTTGGCGTGTCCGGCAGGTGTTTCTGGCGAGTCGAGCAGGTGGCTCCGGCATGCTCGGCAGGTGCTTCCGGCGTCTCCGGCACTTGGTTCTGGTGTGTCTGAGAGCTGGTTCCGGCATGTCCGGCAGATGATTCCGGAGTGTCCGCCAAGTGGTTCTGGCATACCCAGCAGGTGATTTTGGCGTGTCAGGGAGGTGGTACCGGTGAGTCGAGCAGGTGGTTCAGGCGTGCTCAGCAGGTGGTTCAGGCGGTTCTGGCAGGTGGTATCCGTCTGTTCGAGGTGTGGTTCCAGCATCTCATGAACACGTTTCTGGCACGTCTGAGATGTGGTTCCAGCCGGCCCGACAGGTGTTTCCGCAGTGTCCGCCAAGCGGTTCTGGCGTAGTTGGCAGGTGATTTTGGCATGACTGGCAGGTGGTTCCAGCAAGCCTGGCAGGTGATTCCAAAGTGTTCACCAACTGGTTGTGGCGTAGCCGGCAGGTGATTTTTGCGTGATCGGCAGGTGGTTCTGGCGAGTCGAGCAGCTGGTTCCGGCGTGCTCGGCTGGTGCTTCCGGGGTCATTGGCACGGGGTTCTGGCATGTCTGAGAGGTGGTTCCTGCATGCCCGGCAAGTGATTCCGGAGTGTTCGCCAAGTGGTTCTGGCATAGTCGGCAGGTGATTTTGGCATGTCCGGCAGGTGGTTCAGGCGAGTTGAGCAGGTGGTTCCAACGTGCTTGGCAGGTGCTTCCGGCGTCTCCGGCACGTGTTTCTGGCACATCTGACAGGTGGTTCCGGCAGGCCCGAAAGGTGATTCCGGTCTGTCCGGTAGGTGGTTCCAGCCTGCACGGCATGTGGTTCTGGTACGTCTCAGAGGTGGTTGCGCATGCCCAACAGGTGATTCCGGACTGTCCGCCACATGGTTCTGGCACGTCTGAGAGGTGGTTCCGGCATGCCCGGCAGGTCATCCCAGAGAGTCCTCCAAGTGGTTCTGGCATAACACGCAGGTGATTTTGGCGTGTCTTGCAGGTTGTTCCGTTGTGCTTGGCAGGTGGTTCAGGCTTGGCCGGCAGGTGGTTCCAGACTGTCCAGGACGTGTTTCCAGCTTCTCCGGCAGGTGGTTCTGGTACGTCTGAGAGGTGGTTCCGCCATGGCTGGCAGGTGATTCCGGACCGTCCCCCAGGTGGTTCTGGCATAGCCAGCAGTCGATATTGGCCTGTCCGGCAGGTGGTTCCAGCGAGTCGAACAGGTGGCTCCGGCGTGCTCGGCAGGTGGTTCCGGTGTGTCCGGTAGGTCATTCCGGCGTGTCCGGCACGTGCTTCCGGCACGTCTGACAGGTGGTTCCGGCATGCGCGACAGGTGATTTCGGAGTGTCCGCCAGGTGGTTCTGGCGTACCCGGCAGGTGATTTTGGCGTGTCCGGCAGGTGTTTCTGGCGAGTCGAGCAGGTGGCTCCGGCATGCTCGGCAGGTGCTTCCGGCGTCTCCGGCACGTGGTTCTGGTGTGTCTGAGAGCTGGTTCCGGCATGTCCGGCAGATGATTCCGGAGTGTCCGCCAAGTGGTTCTGGCATACCCGGCTGGTGATTTGGGCATGTCAGGTAGGTGGTTCCGGCGAGTCGAGCAGGTGGCTCCGGCGTGCTCGGCAGGTTGTTCAGACGGGTCTGGCAGGTGTTTTCCGTCTGTTTGGGGTGTGGTTCCAGCATCTCATGCACATGGTTCTGGCACGTCTGAGATGTGGTTCCGGCCGGCCCGACAGGTGTTTCCACAGTGTCCGCCAAGTGGTACTGGCGTAGTTGGCAGGTGATTTTGGCATGACCGGCAGGTGGTTCCAGCAAGCCCGGCAGGTGATTCCGAAGTGTTCCCCAACTGGTTGTGGCGTAGCCGGCAGGTGATTTTTGCGTGTCCGGCAGGTGGTTCTGGCGAGTCGAGCAGGTGGTTCCGGCGTGCTCGGCAGGTGCTTCCGGGGTCATTGGCACGTGGTTCTGGCATATCTGAGAGGTGGTTCCGGCATGCCCGGCAGGTGATTCCGGAGTGTTCGCCAAGTGTTTCCGGCGTAGCCGGCAGGTGAGTTTGCATGTCCAGCGGTCGTTCCGGCGGGTCGAGCCGGTGGTTCCGGCGTGTCCGGCAGGTGGTTCCGGTCTGTCCGGCAGGTGGTTCTGTGGTGTCCGGCACGAGGTTCAGTCTGAGAGGCTGTGCCGGCATGCCCCTCACGTGATTCCGGCTTGTCCCCGAAGTGGTGCTGGTGTAGCGGGCAGGTGATTTTGGCGTGTCCGGCAGGTGGTTCAGGCGAGTTGAGAAGGTGGTTGCGACGTGCTCGGCAGGTGCTTCCGGCGTCTCCGGCACGGGTTTCTGGCACATCTGACTGGTGGTTCCGGCATGCCCAAAAGTTGATTCCGGTCTGTCCGGTAGGTGGTTCCAGCGTGCACGGCACGTGGTTCTGGTACGTGTCAGAGGTGGTTGCGTATGCCCAACAGGTGATTCCGGACTGTCCGCCACGTGCTTCTGGCACGTCTGAGAGGTGGTTCCAACATGCCCGGCAGGTCATTTCGGAGAGTCGTCCAAGTGGTTCTGGCATAGCCCACAGGTGATTTTGGCGTGTCCGGCAGGTGGTTCCGCCGTGCTCGGCAGGTGGTTCAGGCATGGCCGTCACGTGGTTCCAGTCTGTCCAGGACGTGTTTCCAGCTTCTCCGGCAGGTGGTTCTGGTACGTCTGAGAGGTGGTTCCGCCATGGCTGGCAGGTGATCCCGGACCGTCCCCCAGGTGGTTCTGGCATAGCCAGCAGTTGATATTGGCCTGTCCGGCAGGTGGTTCCAGCGAGTCGAACAGGTGGCTCCGGCGTTCATGGCAGGTGGTTCCGGTCTGTCCGGTAGGTGTTTCCGGCGTGTCTGGCACGTGCTTCCGGCACGTCTTAGAGGTGGTTCCGGCATGCGCGGCAGGTGATTCCGTACTGTCCGCCAGGTGGTTCTGGCATACCCGGCAGGTGATTTTGGCGTGTCCGGCAGGTGTTTCTGGCGAGTCGAGCAGGTGGCTCCGGCATGCTCGGCAGGTGCTTCCGGCGTCTCCGGCACTTGGTTCTGGTGTGTCTGAGAGCTGGTTCAGGCATGTCCGGCAGATGATTCCGGAGTGTCCGCCAAGTGGTTCTGGCATACCCAGCAGGTGATTTTGGCGTGTCAGGGAGGTGGTACCGTTGAGTCGAGCAGGTGGTTCCGGCGTGCTCAGCAGGTGGTTCAGGCGGTTCTGGCAGGTGTTATCCGTCTGTTCGGGGTGTGGTTCCAGCATCTCATGAACACGTTTCTGGCACGTCTGAGATGTGGTTCCAGCCGGCCCGACAGGTGTTTCCGCAGTGTCCGCCAAGCGGTTCTGGCGTAGTTGGCAGGTGATTTTGGCATGACTTGCAGCTGGTTCCAGCAAGCCTGGCAGGTGATTCCAAAGTGTTCCCCAACTGGTTGTGGCGTAGCCGGCAGGTGATTTTTGCGTGATCGGCAGGTGGTTCTGGCGAGTCGAGCAGGTGGTTCCGGCGTGCTCGGCTGGTGCTTCCGGGGTCATTGGCACGGGGTTCTGGCATGTCTGAGAGGTGGTTCCTGCATGCCCGGCAAGTGATTCCGGAGTGTTCGCCAAGTGGTTCTGGCATAGTCGGCAGGTGATTTTGGCATGTCCGGCAGGTGGTTCAGGCGAGTTGAGCAGGTGGTTCCAACGTGCTTGGCAGGTGCTTCCGGCGTCTCCGGCACGTGTTTCTGGCACATCTGACAGGTGGTTCCGGCATGCCCGAAAGGTGATTCCGGTCTGTCCGGTAGGTGGTTCCAGCCTGCACGGCATGTGGTTCTGGTACGTCTCAGAGGTGGTTGCGCATGCCCAACAGGTGATTCCGGACTGTCCACCACATGGTTCTGGCACGTCTGAGAGGTGGTTCCGGCATGCCCGGCAGGTCATCCCAGAGAGTCCTCCAAGTGGTTCTGGCATAACACGCAGGTGATTTTGGCGTGTCTGACAGGTTGTTCCATTGTGCTTGGCAGGTGGTTCAGGCTTGGCCGGCAGGTGGTTCCAGACTGTCCAGGACGTGTTTCCAGCTTCTCCGGCAGGTGGTTCTGGTACGTCTGAGAGGTGGTTCCGCCATGGCTGGCAGGCGATTCCGGACCGTCCCCAGTTGGTTCTGGCTTAGCCAGCAGTTGATATTGGCCTGTCCGGCAGGTGGTTCCAGCGAGTCGAACAGGTGGCTCCGGCGTGCTCGGCAGGTGGTTCCGGTCTGTCCGGTAGGTGATTCCGGCGTGTCCGGCACGTGCTTCCGGCACGTCTGAGAGGTGGTTCCGGCATGCGCGACAGGTGATTTCGGAGTGTCCGCCAGGTGGTTCTGGTGTACCCGGCAGGTGATTTTGGCGTGTCCGGCAGGTGTTTCTGGCGAGTCGATCAGTTTGCTCCGGCATGCTCGGCAGGTGCTTCCGGCGTCTCCGGCACTTGGTTCTGGTGTGTCTGAGAGCTGGTTCCGGCATGTTTGGCAGATGATTCCGGAGTGTCCGCCAAGTGGTTCTGGCATACCCGGCTGGTGATTTGGGCATGTCAGGTAGGTGGTTCTGGCGAGTCGAGCAGGTGGCTCCGGCGTGCTCGGCAGGTTGTTCAGACGGGTCTGGCAGGTGTTTTCCGTCTGTTCGGGGTGTGGTTCCAGCATCTCATGCACATGGTTCTGGCACGTCTGAGATGTGGTTCCGGCCGGCCCGACAGGTGTTTCCACAGTGTCCGCCAAGTGGTACTGGCGTAGTGGGCAGGTGATTTTGGCATGACCGGCAGGTGGTTCCAGCAAGCCCGGCAGGTGATTCCGAAGTGTTCCCCAACTGGTTGTGGCGTAGCCGGCAGGTGATTTTTGCGTGTCCGGCAGGTGGTTCTGGCGAGTCGAGCAGGTGGTTCCGGCGTGCTTGGCAGGTGCTTCCGGGGTCATTGGCACGTGGTTCTGGCATATCTGAGAGGTGGTTCCGGCATGCACGGCAGGTGATTCCGGAGTGTTCGCCAAGCGTTTCCGGCGTAGCCGGCAGGTGATTTTGCATGTCCAGCGGTCGTTCCGGCGGGTCGAGCCGGTGGTTCCGGCGTGTCCGGCAGGTGGTTCCGGTCTGTCCAGCAGGTGGTTCTGTGGTGTCCGGCACGAGGTTCAGTCTGAGAGGCTGTGCCGGCATGCCCCTCACGTGATTCCGGCTTGTCCCCGAAGTGGTGCTGGTGTAGCGGGCAGGTGATTTTGGCGTGTCCGGCAGGTGCTTCAGGCGAGTTGAGCAGGTGGTTGCGACGTGCTCGGCAGGTGCTTCCGGCGTCTCCGGCACGTGTTTCTGGCACATCTGACTGGTGGTTCCGGCATGCCCAAAAGTTGATTCCGGTCTGTCCGGTAGGTGGTTCCGGCGTGCACGGCACGTGGTTCTGGTACGTCTCAGAGGTGGTTGCGTATGCCCAACAGGTGATTCCGGACTGTCCGCCACGTGCTTCTGGCACGTCTGAGAGGTGGTTCCAACATGCCCGGCAGGTCATTTCGGAGAGTCGGCCAAGTGGTTCAGGCGTAGCCCGCAGGTGATTTTGGCGTGTCCGGCAGGTGGTTCCGCCGTGCTCGGCAGGTGGTTCAGGCATGGCCGTCACGTGGTCCCAGCCTGTCCAGGACGAGTTCCCAGCTTCTCCGGCAGGTGGTTCTGGTACGTCTGAGAGGCGGTTCCGCCACGGCTGGCAGGTGATCCCGGACTGTCCCCCAGGTGGTTCTGGCATAGCCAGCAGTTGATATTGGCCTGTCCGGCAGTTGGTTCCAGCGAGTCGAACAGGTGGCTCCGGCGTTCTTGGCAGGTGGTTCCGGTCTGTCCGGTAGGTGTTTCCGGCGTGTCTGGCACGTGCTTCCGGCACGTCTGAGAGGTGGTTCCGGCATGCGCGGCAGGTGATTCCGTAGTGTCCGCCAGGTGGTTCTGGCGTACCCGGCAGGTGATTTTGGCGTGTCCGGCAGGTGTTTCTGGCGAGTCGAGCAGGTGGCTCCGGCATGCTCGGCAGGTGCTTCCGGAGTCTCCGGCACTTGGTTCTGGTGTGTCTGAGAGCTGGTTCCGGCATGTCCGGCAGATGATTCCGGAGTGTCCGCCAAGTGGTTCTGGCATACCCAGCAGGTGATTTTGGCGTGTCAGGGAGGTGGTACCGGTGAGTCGAGCAGGTGGTTCCGGCGTGCTCAGCAGGTGGTTCAGGCGGTTCTGGCAGCTGGTATCCGTCTGTTCGGGGTGTGGTTCCAGCATCTCATGAACACGTTTCTGGCACGTCTGAGATGTGGTTCCAGCCGGCCCGACAGGTGTTTCCGCAGTGTCCGCCAAGCGGTTCTGGCGTAGTTGGCAGGTGATTTTGGCATGACTGGCAGGTGGTTCCAGCAAGCCTGGCAGGTGATTCCAAAGTGTTCACCAACTGGTTGTGGCGTAGCCGGGGGGTGATTTTTGCGTGATCGGCAGGTGGTTCTGGCGAGTCGAGCAGGTGGTTCCGGCGTGCTTGGCTGGTGCTTCCGGGGTCATTGGCACGGGGTTCTGGCATGTCTGAGAGGTGGTTCCTGCATGCCCGGCAAGTGATTCCGGAGTGTTCGCCAAGTGGTTCTGGCATAGTCGGCAGGTGATTTTGGCATGTCCGGCAGGTGGTTCAGGCGAGTTGAGCAGGTTGTTCCAACGTGCTTGGCAGGTGCTTCCGGCGTCTCCGGCACATGTTTCTGGCACATCTGACAGGTGGTTCCGGCATGCCCGAAAGGTGATTCCGGTCTGTCCGGTAGGTGGTTCCAGCCTGCACGGCATGTGGTTCTGGTACGTCTCAGAGGTGGTTGCGCATGCCCAACAGGTGATTCCGGACTGTCCGCCACATGGTTCTGGCACGTCTGAGAGGTGGTTCCGGCATGCCCGGCAGGTCATCCCAGAGAGTCCTCCAAGTGGTTCTGGCATAACACGCAGGTGATTTTGGCGTGTCTGGCAGGTTGTTCCGTTGTGCTTGGCAGGTGGTTCAGGCTTGGCCGGCAGGTGGTTCCAGACTGTCCAGGACGTGTTTCCAGCTTCTCCGGCAGGTGGTTCTGGTACGTCTGAGAGGTGGTTCCGTCATGGTTGGCAGGCGATTCTGGACCGTCCCCCAGGTGGTTCTGGCATAGCCAGCAGTTGATATTGGCCTGTCCGGCAGGTGGTTCCAGCGAGTCGAACAGGTGGCTCCGGCGTGCTCGGCAAGTGGTTCCGGTCTGTCCGGTAGGTGATTCCGGCGTTTCCGGCACGTGCTTCCGGCACGTCTGAGAGGAGGTTCCGGCATGCGCGACAGGTGATTTCGGAGTGTCCGCCAGGTGGTTCTGGCGTACCCGGCAGGTGATTTTGGCGTGTCCGGCAGGTGTTTCTGGCGAGTCGAGCAGGTGGCTCCGGCATGCTCGGCAGGAGATTCCGGCGTCTCCGGCACGTGGTCTGGTGTGTCTGAGAGCTGGTTCCGGCATGTCCGGCAGATGATTCCGGAGTGTCCGCCAAGTGGTTCTGGCATACCCGGCTGGTGATTTGGGCATGTCAGGTAGGTGGCTCCGGCGTGCTCGGCAGGTTGTTCAGACGGGTCTGGCAGGTGTTTTCCGTCTGTTCGGGGTGTGGTTCCAGCATCTCATGCACATGGTTCTGGCACGTCTGAGATGTGGTTCCGGCCGGCCCGACAGGTGTTTCCACAGTGTCCGCCAAGTGGTACTGGCGTAGTTGGCAGGTGATGTTGGCATGACCGGCACGTGGTTCCAGCAAGCCCGGCAGGTGATTCCGAAGTGTTCCCCAACTGGTTGTGCCATAGCCGGCTGGTGATTTTTGCGTGTCCGGCAGGTGGTTCTGGCGAGTCGAGCAGGTGGTTCCGGCGTGCTCTGCAGGTGCTTCCGGGGTCATTGGCACGTGGTTCTGGCATATCTGAGAGGTGGTTCCGGCATGCCCGGCGGGTGATTCCGGAGTGTTCGCCAAGTGTTTCCGGCGTAGCCGGCAGGTGATTTTGCATGTCCAGCGGTCGTTCCGGCGGGTGGAGCCGGTGGTTCCGGCGTGTCCGGCAGGTGGTACCGGTCTGTCCGGCAGGTGGTTCTGTGGTGTCCGGCACGAGGTTCAGTCTGAGGGGCTGTGCCGGCATGCCCCTCACGTGATTCCGGCTTTTCCCTGAAGTGGTGCTGGTGTAGCGGGCAGGTGATTTTGGCGTGTCCGGCAGGTGCTTCAGTCGAGTTGAGCAGGTGGTTGCGACGTGCTCGGCAGGTGCTTCCGGCGTCTCCGGCACGTGTTTCTGGCACATCTGACTGGTGGTTCCGGCATGCCCAAAAGTTGATTCCGGTCTGTCCGGTAGGTGGTTCCGGCGTGCACAGCACGTGGTTCTGGTACGTCTCAGAGGTGGTTGCGTATGCCCAAAAGGTGATTCCGGACTGTCCGCCATGTGCTTCTGGCACGTCTGAGAGGTGGTTCCAACATGCCCGGCAGGTCATTTCGGAGAGTCGTCCAAGTGGTTCTGGCGTAGCCCGCAGGTGATTTTGGCGTGTCCGTCAGGTGGTTCCGCCGTGCTCGGCAGGTGGTTCAGGCATGGCCGTCATGTGGTTCCAGTCTGTCCAGGACGTGATTCCAGCTTCTCCGGCAGGTGGTTCTGGCACCTCTGAGAGGTGGTTCCAACATGCCCGGCAGGTCATTTCGGAGAGTCGCCCAAGTGGTTCTGGCGTAGCCCGCAGGTGATTTTGGCGTGTCCGGCAGGTGGTTCCGCCGTGCTCGGCAGGTGGTTCAGGCATGGCCGTCACGTGGTTCCAGCCTGTCCAGGACGAGTTCCCAGCTTCTCCGGCAGGTGTTTCTTTTTGCGTCTGAGAGGTGGCTCCGCCATGGCTGGCAGGTGATTCTGGACCGTCCCCCAGGTGGTTCTGGCATAGCCAGCAGTTGATATTGGCCTGTCCGGCAGGTGGTTCCAGCGAGTCGAACAGGTGGCTCCGGCCTGCTCGGCAGGTGGTTCCGGTCTGTCCGGTAGGTGATTCCGGCGTGTCCGGCACGTGCTTCCGGCACGTCTGAGAGGTGGTTCCGGCATGCGCGACAGGTGATTTCGGAGTGTCCGCCAGGTGGTTCTGGCGTACCCGGCAGGTGATTTTGGCGTGTCCGGCAGGAGTTTCTGGCGAGTCGAGCAGGTGGCTCCGGCATGCTCGGCAGGTGCTTCCGGCGTCTCCGGCATGTGGTTCTGGTGTGTCTGAGAGCTGGTTCCGGCATGTCCGGCAGATGATTCCGGCGTGTCCCCCAAGTGGCTCTGGCATACCCGGCTGGTGATTTGGGCATGTCAGGTAGGTGGTTCCGGCGAGTCGAGCAGGTGGTTCCGGCGTGCTCAGCAGGTGGTTCAGGCGGTTCTGGCAGGTGGTATCCGTCTGTTCGGGGTGTGGTTCCAGCATCTCATGAACACGTTTCTGGCACGTCTGAGATGTGGTTCCAGCCGGCCCGACAGGTGTTTCCGCAGTGTCCGCCAAGCGGTTCTGGCGTAGTTGGCAGGTGATTTTGGCATGACTGGCAGGTGGTTCCAGCAAGCCTGGCAGGTGATTCCAAAGTGTTCACCAACTGGTTGTGGCGTAGCCGGCAGGTGATTTCTGCGTGTCCGGCAGGTGGTTCTGGCGAGTCGAGCAGGTGGTTCCGGCGTGCTCGGCTGGTGCTTCCGGGGTCATTGGCACGGGGTTCTGGCATGTCTGAGAGGTGGTTCCTGCATGCCCGGCAAGTGATTCCGGAGTGTTCGCCAAGTGGTTCTGGCATAGTCGGCAGGTGATTTTGGCATGTCCGGCAGGTGGTTCAGGCGAGTTGAGCAGGTGGTTCCAACGTGCTTGGCAGGTGCTTCCGGCGTCTCCGGCACGTGTTTCTGGCACATCTGACAGGTGGTTGCGGCATGCCCGAAAGGTGATTCCGGTCAGTCCGGTAGGTGGTTCCAGCCTGCACGGCATGTGGTTCTGGTACGTCTCAGAGGTGGTTGCGCATGCCCAACAGGTGATTCTGGACTGTCCACTACATGGTTCTGGCACGTCTGAGAGGTGGTTCGGGCATGCCCGGCAGGTCATCCCAGAGAGTCCTCCAAGTGGTTCTGGCATAACACGCAGGTGATTTTGGCGTGTCTTGCAGGTTGTTCCGTTGTGCTTGGCAGGTGGTTCAGGCTTGGCCGGCAGGTGGTTCCAGACTGTCCAGGACGTGTTTCCAGCTTCTCTGGCAGGTGGTTCTGGTACGTCTGAGAGGTGGTTCCGCCATGGCTGGCAGGTGATTCTGGACCGTCCCCCAGGTGGTTCTGGCATAGCCAGCAGTTGATATTGGCCTGTCCGGCAGGTGGTTCCAGCGAGTCGAACAGGTGGCTCCGGCGTGCTCGGCAGGTGGTTCCGGTCTGTCCGGTAGGTGTTTCCGGCGTGTCCGGCATGTGCTTCCGGCACGTCTGAGAGGTGGTTCCGGCATGCGCGACAGGTGATTTCGGAGTGTCCGCCAGGTGGTTCTGGCGTACCCGGCAGGTGATTTTGGCGTGTCCGGCAGGTGTTTCTGGCGAGTCGAGCAGGTGGCTCCGGCATGCTCGGCAGGTGCTTCCGGCGTCTCCGGCACGTGGTTCTGGTGTGTCTGAGAGCTGGTTCCGGCATGTCCGGCAGATGATTCCGGAGTGTCCGCCAAGTGGTTCTGGCATACCCGGCTGGTGATTTGGGCATGTCAGGTAGGTGGTTCCGGCGAGTCGAGCAGGTGGCTCCGGCGTGCTCGGCAGGTTGTTCAGACGGGTCTGGCAGGTGTTTTCCGTCTGTTCGGGGTGTGGTTCCAGCATCTCATGCACATGGTTCTGGCACGTCTGAGATGTGGTTCCGGCCGGCCCGACAGGTGTTTCCACAGTGTCCGCCAAGTGGTACTGGCGTAGTTGGCAGGTGATTTTGGCATGACCGGCAGGTGGTTCCAGCAAGCCCGGCAGGTGATTCCGAAGTGTTCCCCAACTGGTTGTGGCGTAGCCGGCAGGTGATTTTTGCGTGATCGGCAGGTGGTTCTGGCGAGTCGAGCAGGTGGTTCCGGCGTGCTCGGCTGGTGCTTCCGGGGTCATTGGCACGGGGTTCTGGCATGTCTGAGAGGTGGTTCCTGCATGCCCGGCAAGTGATTCCGGAGTGTTCGCCAAGTGGTTCTGGCATAGTCGGCAGGTGATTTTGGCATGTCCGGCAGGTGGTTCAGGCGAGTTGAGCAGGTGGTTCCAACGTGCTTGGCAGGTGCTTCCGGCGTCTCCGGCACGTGTTTCTGGCACATCTGACAGGTGGTTCCGGCATGCCCGAAAGGTGATTCCGGTCTGTCCGGTAGGTGGTTCCAGCGAGTCGAACAGGTGTCTCTGGCGTGCTAGGCAGGTGGTTCCGGTCTGTCCGGTAGGTGATTCCGGCATGTCCAGCACGTGCTTCCGGCACGTCTGAGAGGTGGTTCCGGCATGCTCGACAGGTGATTTCGTAGTGTCCGCCAGGTGGTTCTGGCGTACCCGGCAGGTGATTTTTGCGTATCCGGCAGGTGGTTCTGGCAAGTCGAGCAGGTGGTTCCGGCGTGCTCGGCAGGTGCTTCCGGGGTCATTGGCACGTGGTTCTGGCACATCAGAGAGGTGGTTCCGGCATGCCCGGCAGGTGATTCCGGAGTGTTCGCCAAGTGTTTCTGGCGTAGCCGGCAGGTGATTTTGCATGTCCAGCGGTCGTTGCGGCGGGTCGAGCCGGTGTTTCCGGCGTGTCCGGCAGGTGGTTCCGGTCTGTACGGCAGGTGGTTCTGTGGTGTCCGGCACGAGGTTCAGTCTGAGAGGCTGTGCCGGCATGCCCCTCACGTGATTCCGGCTTGTCCCCGAAGTGGTGCTGGTGTAGCGGGCAGGTGATTTTGGCGTGTCCGGCAGGTGGTTCAGGCGAGTTGAGCAGGTGGTTGCGACGTGCTCGGCAGGTGCTTCCGGCGTCTCCGGCACGTGTTTCTGCCACATCTGACTGGTGGTTCCGGCATGCCCAAAAGTTGATTCCGGTCTGTCCGGTAGGTGGTTCCGGCGTGCACGGCACGTGGTTCTGGTACGTCTCAGAGGTGGTTGCGTATGCCCAACAGGTGATTCCGGACTGTCCGCCACGTGCTTCTGGCACGTCTGAGAGGTGGTTCCAACATGCCCGGCAGGTCATTTCGGAGAGTCGTCCAAGTGGTTCTGGCGTAGCCCGCAGGTGATTTTGGCGTGTCCGGCAGGTGGTTCCGCCGTGCTCGGCAGGTGGTTCAGGCATGGCCGTCACGTGGTTCCAGTCTGTCCAGGACGTGTTTCCAGCTTCTCCGGCAGGTGGTTCTGGTACGTCTGAGAGGTGGTTCCGCCATGGCTGGCAGGTGATCCCGGACTGTCCCCCAGGTGGTTCTGGCATAGCCAGCAGTTGATATTGGCCTGTCCGGCAGGTGGTTCCAGCAAGTCGAACAGGTGGCTCCGGCGTTCTTGGCAGGTGGTTCCGGTCTGTCCGGTAGTTGTTTCCAGCGTGTCTGGCACGTGCTTCCGGCACGTCTGAGAGGTGGTTCCGGCATGCGCGACAGGTGATTTCGGAGTGTCCGCCAGGTGGTTCTGGCGCACCCGGCAGGTGATTTTGGCGTGTCCGGCAGGTGTTTCTGGCGAGTCGAGCAGGTGGCTCCGGCATGCTCGGCAGGTGCTTCTGGCGTCTCCGGCACTTGGTTCTGGTGTGTCTGAGAGCTGGTTCCGGCATGTCCGGCAGATGATTCCGGAGTGTCCGCCAAGTGGTTCTGGCATACCCAGCAGGTGATTTTGGCGTGTCAGGGAGGTGGTACCGGTGAGTCGAGCAGGTGGTTCCGGCGTGCTCGGCAGGTGGTTCAGGCGGTTCTGGCAGGTGGTATCCGTCTGTTCGTGGTGTGGTTCCAGCATCTCATGAACACGTTTCTGGAACGTCTGAGATGTGGTTCCAGCCGGCCCGACAGGTGTTTCCGCAGTGTCCGCCAAGCGGTTCTGGCGTAGTTGGCAGGTGATTTTGGCATGATTGGCAGGTGGTTCCAGCAAGCCTGGCAGGTGATTCCAAAGTGTTCACCAACTGGTTGTGGCGTAGCCGGCAGGTGATTTTTGCGTGATCGGCAGGTGGTTCTGGCGAGTCGAGCAGGTGGTTCCGGCGTGCTCGGCTGGTGCTTCCGGGGTCATTGGCACGGGGTTCTGGCATGTCTGAGAGGTGGTTCCTGCATGCCCGGCAAGTGATTCCGGAGTGTTCGCCAAGTGGTTCTGGCATAGTCGGCAGGTGATTTTGGCATGTCCGGCAGGTGGTTCAGGCGAGTTGAGCAGGTGGTTCCAACGTGCTTGGCAGGTGCTTCCGGCGTCTCCGGCACGTGTTTCTGGCACATCTGACAGGTGGTTCCGGCATGCCCGAAAGGTGATTCCGGTCTGTCCGGTAGGTAGTTCCAGCCTGCACGGCATGTGGTTCTGGTACGTCTCAGAGGTGGTTGCGCATGCCCAACAGGTGATTCCGGACTGTCCGCCACATGGTTCTGGCACGTCTGAGAGGTGGTTCCGGCATGCCCGGCAGGTCATCCCAGAGAGTCCTCCAAGTGGTTCTGGCATAAAACGCAGGTGATTTTGGCGTGTCTGGCAGGTTGTCCCGTTGTGCTTGGCAGGTGGTTCAGGCTTGGCCGGCAGGTGGTTCCAGACTGTCCAGGACGTGTTTCCAGCTTCTCCGGCAGGTGGTTCTGGTACGTCTGAGAGGTGGTTCCGGCATGCCCGGCAGGTGATTCCGGAGTGTTCGCCAAGCGTTTCCGGCGTAGCCGGCAGGTGATTTTGCATGTCCAGCGGTCGTTGCGGCGGGTCGAGCCGGTGGTTCCGGCGTGTCCGGCAGGTGGTTCCGGTCTGTCCGGCAGGTGGTTCTGTGGTGTCCGGCACGAGGTTCAGTCTGAGAGGCTGTGCCGGCATGCCCCTCACGTGATTCCGGCTTGTCCCCGAAGTGGTGCTGGTGTAGCGGGCAGGTGATTTTGGCGTGTCCGGCAGGTGGTTCAGGCGAGTTGAGCAGGTGGTTGCGACGTGCTCGGCAGGTGCTTCCGGCGTCTCCGGCACGTGTTTCTGGCACACCTGACTGGTGGTTCCGGCATGCCCAAAAGTTGATTCCGGTCTGTCCGGTAGGTGGTTCCGGCGTGCACGGCACGTGGTTCTGGTACGTCTCATAGGTGGTTGCGTATGCCCAACATACTGATTCCGGACTGTCCGCCACGTGCTTCTGGCACGTCTGAGAGGTGGTTCCAACATGCCCGGCAGGTCATTTCGGAGAGTCGTCCAAGTGGTTCTGGCGTAGCCCGCAGGTGATTTTGGCGTGTCCGGCAGGTGGTTCCGCCGTGCTCGGCAGGTGGTTCAGGCATGGCCGTCACGTGGTTCCAGTCTGTCCAGGACGTGTTTCCAGCTTCTCCGGCAGGTGGTTCTGGTACGTCTGAGAGGTGGTTCCGCCATGGCTGGCAGGTGATCCCGGACTGTCCCCCAGGTGGTTCAGGCATAGCCAGCAGTTGATATTGGCCTCTCCGGCAGGTGGTTATAGCGAGTCGAGCAGGTGGCTCCGGCGTGCTCGGCAGGTTGTTCAGACGGGTCTGGCAGGTGTTTTCCGTCTGTTCGGGGTGTGGTTCCAGCATCTCATGCACATGGTTGTGGCACGTCTGAGATGTGGTTCCGGCCGGCCCTACAGGTGTTTCCACAGTGTCCGCCAAGTGGTACTGGCGTAGTTGGCAGGTGATTTTGGCATGACCGGCAGGTGGTTCCAGCAAGCCCGGCAGGTGATTCCGAAGTGTTCCCCAACTGGTTGTGGCGTAGCCGGCAGGTGATTTCTGCGTGTCCGGCAGGTGGTTCTGGCGAGTCGAGCAGGTGGTTCCGGCGTGCTCGGCAGGTGCTTCCGGGGTCATTGGCACGTGGTTCTGGCATATCTGAGAGGTGGTTCCGGCATGCCCGGCAGGTGATTCCGGAGTGTTCGCCAAGTGTTTCCGGCGTAGCCGGCAGGTGATTATGCATGTCCAGCAGTCGTTCCGGCGGGTCGAGCCGGTGGTTCCGGCGTGTCCGGCAGGTGGTTCCGGTCTGTCCGGCAGGTGGTTCTGTGGTGTCCGGCACGAGGTTCAGTCTGAGAGGCTGTGCCGGCATGCCCCTCACGTGATTCCGGCTTGTCCCCGAAGTGGTGCTGGTGTAGCGGGCATGTGATTTTGGCGTGTCCGGCAGGTGGTTCAGGCGAGTTGAGCAGGTGGTTGCGACGTGCTCGGCAGGTGCTTCCGGCGTCTCCGGCACGTGTTTCTGGCACATCTGACTGGTGGTTCCGGCATGCCCAAAACTTGATTCCGGTCTGTCCGGTAGGTGGTTCCGGCGTGCACGGCACGTGGTTCTGGTTCGTGTCAGAGGTGGTTGCGTATGCCCAACAGGTGATTCCGGACTGTCCGCCACGTGCTTCTGGCACATCTGAGAGGTGGTTCCAACATGCCCGGCGGGTCATTTCGGAGAGTCGTCCAAGTGGTTCTGGCGTAGCCCGCAGGTGATTTTGGCGTGTCCGGCAGGTGGTTCCGCCGTGCTCGGCAGGTGGTTCAGGCATGGCCGTCACGTGGTTCCAGTCTGTCCAGGACGTGTTTCCAGCTTCTCCGGCAGGTGGTTCTGGTACGTCTGAGAGGTGGTTCCGCCATGGCTGGCAGGTGATCCCGGACTGTCCCCCAGGTGGTTCTGGCATAGCCAGCAGTTGATATTGGCCTGTCCGGCATGTGATTCCAGCGAGTCGAACAGGTGGCTCCGGCGTTCTTGGCAGGTGGTTCCGG